>NW_021163015.1:692175-1384350 GCF_004324835.1 Dendronephthya gigantea
TGCTGTTCAATGTTGATAACAACTGTGAACAATATAGACGACACAATAGGTTGTTAAATCCACGTCAATTAGGTGCCGTTCACATGCATGCACAGTACCGAATTCATTTCGTATCGGATTCTGTATCGAATCCGGTGTCAAAAACGTGCTTTGTTCACATGTTTTTGACACCAGATTCGTTTGGCGGGAATTCGCTTTCAGGCTGCTCTCCGTTCAAAATGGCCACCGACAAAACGAAATCAAATGAGAAAGATACTTTTGTTTGGACGGATAGCGAAGTAGAACTTTTATCAGAGTGTGTCAAGGAGTTTGTATGTAGCCTTTTTCGTCTGCTAACAGGTTTCGTTGTTGTCAGTTTTCTTGCGAGCAGTTTTTTCTGACAAACAAAATATGTGGTTAAAAGCTTAAACATCCCTAATTGAATTTGCATCAAATTTGTGATGCGAATCGTCATAGCAAGAAAAATTCTACCCAACCCATGTTTGTTTAAGTTAAAATTGGAAATGGCTCCAAATTTTCGTCTCTGGACCGAAACCTATACCGGGTTTTGTGTGTTCATGCACACGGGCAATCGGTTTTGATACCACCTTCACAGCGACTGCTCCGAAAAAGCGATATCCGATACGAAATGTATCGGATTTCTTCGGAGCTGTTCGAGCACAAGGTCTATCCGTCGGTCTATCCGCGGTACGAAAAGTAATGAAGAATGGCCAATTGGCCCACTAATGATTGAAGCGTCATGTTGTTTGCAATATAGCGGATTTATATAAAAACCGTTTGAATGAACCACTGCGGAAGTCCAATGGCTGTCCTGGGAATTTTTATGCATTTTCTCATACGGCCAAGGTCTTGCTAAAGTATTTGAAGTGTTGCAATGCGTTTTTTTCATGCAGTTTCTGTGTTTCATGTCTTGTATAACAAAAAGATAAAGTTATTTTGCTCGATTAGAGTTGAGACGCGTGTCTCTACACAGAGGATTGGTCCTGTCTTTCGATTTATGACATAAACCGACCACATTTCCACCGCATGCGGTAGCTTAATTCAATAAACACTGAAATATCCATTATTAATGACCGGCAAATTGCTCGAAACAGGCGAACAGGTGGCAAGCCAAGTCCTAATGCGTAGTGCGAATGTCTGAGTCAATAGCCAGTGAAATGCATAAAGAATTGACCGCTTTCAATGAAAGGATATGAATTCAGACGATGGGGAAAATGGGGACAAGGAATAGCCGATCAATGCATGAAGGTAGGATCAGAGTTTTGCGGGAAAATAGGTCGAAATCCGACTTTAAGTGGATCATCGTCAGGAGTTGTTTTTATATTATATTGCTCGCCATAAGGCAATTGCTGTCACAATAATTTTCCAGCTTTTTGCCTGTTTATTATTGACAAATTCAAATTTTCTACGATGATATCGCCTGCCAATGTCTTCTTGAACAGTTTTGTGTTTTCAAGTTTGTTTTTGAGGCCATTGATGGTTATATATGGCTATGTATTTGTATTTGTATTGCTTAAACGTTCATTGTTTACTTCGCACAAACTTATGTACTCCTCATAGACATGCTAAAAAAATTGCATCTTGGAACTTCATATAGCGAAGATAGTTATATCAATTACGTGATTTGATGAAGTAATACCGATTTTAGCTAAGAAATGAATTGGTCCGTCTCGTGTGCTATCAAATGTGTACGAATTTATGCGTTTGACTCTGTTTAATGCAGCGATGTTTGGGTTTAATAAAATATACAGACCTGTCGCTAATGGTTCTTGTGTTCGTATAAAGCATGCAATTGTAGCACCCCCGTACCGATTAAAGCGAGTCCCAGTTTGTCCGTGCAATCAATGATGCGTTATATGTATCACATTTTTATAAGCTTATGGGGCATGTTATTACGACCCGCAGAATAGCCCTATATCAAACAGTATTGGCCCTAGCATAATAAAGCGAAGATAGCGGCCTATTTAGCCCACACAAACTAAAGCAGGCGTAGGCAGTTCCATCACGACTATAGCCTCATCCTTTTTTTATAGATTTGTTTTTCTACTTTTATCAGTGCTGAAAAAAACCCTCATAAATCATGCGTTCAAAGCCGAACAATGTCACATAATTATGCAAATTCTTAAATGTCTCAAATCGATGCATTCTACCGGCTCTGTGATGCAAACAACGCGATTTCGAACACTTTATGCATATTCTGTCTGTTTAATTACAGTTTGACATCAGTCTTTCGACTGCAGCTTGCAAATTCACACTAATGGCATACGCTCTGAAGTATAATTACATAAATTGAACTGGACCCTTTAAGGCGCCATCATTGTTATCCTGTGTCTATATTTCTGCGTAATAGCTATTGTATGCTAGTCTTACAACTCAATTTAATATAAATGCGTCCAATAAAATGAAGCCCGACCTGAGCTTTCCTATTATAAGATACAGAATACAATAGTTATCGTAATGGACTAATGGTTCATTTTGGGGATCGACTTTAACGATACGTATACAAATTTGATAATAATTTTGGCGTCAAATCCTGTATGGGATGTTTGTCTACGCCATCTCTTAAAAATCGCATAGTTTTCAGACGTTTTAACCGTAGCCGTAGGAGAATCGGTATCAAAAAGATAAAATCTCGCCAAGGGCATTCAATTAGTCTATTATCCGATGAGGTTGCTGTGGATGCCGCGAAGTCATACGATAAGAGACATTTTTTTGAAAGGTGCGGCAAATTGATCAAATGAAATGGTTGAACATTTTACCAAAAATTCGTGACGGCAACGAAATACAAAACGTCATCACAACAAAGAAAATAACCTCAAGTTTATGTTTGTCCTTCGAGGGACCTCAATTCTTTCTGTTTATAATTATAAACAATTTTTGTTCGCAGAATTCTCGTAAAAAGTAAATTCATCCTGTCCGATCTTGGATGTACGAAAACCTGAACGACATATTACGCAACATGAATGGATATTACGTAACATGAATGGATATTACGAGACATGAATGGATATAACAGCAAATTTTCATGACATGTTACCTAAAGATAATTCTAGTCCTCAGCATTTTCGTAAAAAAGTAAATTAATCTTGTGCGAAATGGAAATTGCATTTTAATATCGACCATCGCTGTTGCAATTACGCTTTTGTATTCTTATGATTTTATTCTAAAAATGCAGTTTTCCAGTCTTGCCCCAACTTTCTGTATAGAACTGCATGCCTAGGAAAACAAATAAACCACCAAATATTATTTTCTTAAAAATATCTGAATATCTGGCTATCCATGCAGCAAATTTTCCCAAAGGCTAAACCACTAGAAGTTGCCATAGTTGCCATGCAATTAACGCGAAAATATTTTCATTAATTTTTTCATTCCTATAATGTGCGCGCGTTCCCAAGCACGTATTTACAAAAAAGAAATTGAAAAGCGAAAATGAAAAATCAAATATCCAATGTCACTTTACCCCCTGTGCAGAGTAACCCAAACAAGTTGAAATGAATGACAGTTTTCGCTGTTTGATTTTCTGATTATTTTATAATTACGGGCGAGAATATTTGCCACTTTTTCCAATTCGAATCGATGTCTTTCCGAATGTAAAGACTTCGCCAACTATTGGACTATAAAATTAGGCGAAAGTCTCAGGAAACTTCACTGGGAATCCCCTTTCAATCGTCTAGCTCGTGTCAATTTGTATCGGCTTGTTCGCGTCAATTTGTTAACGTGTGTATTTAGTGGAAAAGCTGTGGTTAAAACATAATGTCGCTTGTCTCGCCTAGCTGAGAAACTTTAGTAGCAATAACGTCGCAGAACGTTCTGGCAACTTCAACGCAGCAGATGCATGCATTAGGACTTTTAGGAGGATGGAATTAAGCAATAATAGGCAATAACCCTTACAACGCCCATGCATGCAGTGAAGCAAGGTATATACTGGATGGACATGCGGTAATTGCTGTATTTTTCGCGCCCTAAGCTTCTAATTAGCCTTGACCCTTGAATTACTTTGTTTTGGCGTCAAAGTAGTTAATCTAAAGACGAAGATCTCTTGTTTACTCAAACCCAACAAGGGAGAATTTCGTTTGAAAAACTATGCCGCAAATTTTTTTAAATTTTTCAGGCTAAACTAATCGGAATGTTTAATCTTTAATACTTCATGTAAAATGGTAAATAATGTACCTCTTAACTGAAAGTGGTCGATATCTAGGCTTTCCGAATGGTTACTGAAAATGCAAACAAATTTGTTCATTGGTTTAAAACAATATTCCTCCTTGTTTTTAAACCTGGGATCAACAAGTAACGAAGAAGACTTTTTTAGGTCGTCTAAAATGCTCGTTGAACTTTTCACAGCTCCTTCCGTCGACGAAGGCCCAGATGCCGACATTGAGTCACCAAGGTCACCTCGAGATAACTGCATGTCCAGTTGTGAAAACAGTCTTGATGAACGCGGTTCAAAGAAAGGCTCATTTTTGCGTATTTTACGAGGTACATGCGAGAAATTAAACTTGTAATCTCTAAGTAAATTAGCTTGTAGGTACACCACGTAAGTATTTATCCTGCAAAGCTTTCGGTCCGTTAACCCGGGCCTTCTTCAGTGCGATAAATGAAGACCCGGGTTAACAGACCGACAGCTTTGCAGGATAAATACTTACGTGGTGTACCTACAAGTTAACTCACTTACACTCTAAAAATATACTTATATCACCATGCAAACGCACATTAATATTATTATCTCTATTTTACCATATTGACTTTAACTAAAGTTACTAGTACTTCACTGTCTGTGTCTCCCCTCCTCCTCGACCTTGTAAAAATCCTTTCGTACGGCCCCATCACTTTGCTATTCATTTCTTTGCGTTGAAGAGACCATTTCCTTGTGCCAGGGTTAAACTACCCGCAGCTTTACTATAGATTTTTGTGGTTGTAAAGCCTACTATATTATCATTTTACAGGTCGAAGAGCCAGAAACAAGTCTCAGGGTAGCGAAGGAATGATGTCTGATGGTAAAGCATTTTTTACTTTTTTTATTTATTTATAAATTTTTACCGCAATTTATTTATAATTTTTTACCAAAATGGCACATTTTTACACGATGGCTAGTAATCTATTCTGCGCGGGACATGAAAGTGTTCTTCTAAGAAAATCTGAGATTTTAGGGAAAAAGAACTCACTAAAAAACAGTACTTGCTGTTTACATGATCTCGCTTAGCCGAGATCAAACGATGTCTGAAATGACTTTGAGGTATTGAAATGACTTTGAAGTATTGAAATGACTTTGAGGTATTGAAATGAGCATGTAACATGATCCTGGTAGTGGTGTAGTTACCGCAACAATATGATGCGCTCGGCTTTTTCTACATTTTTTACTTCAAAATCATCTAACGCTTTGTTGAACCTCGGATAACCGGGCTCTTGTAAACAGTCCCTAAGGGGGAACATTCAAAGTCACGTGAACACGAATCGGCCAATCAGAGCTAGTTTAAGTGCTGGATATATGACAATACGTGTATTTTCTAGCCTGCTCTCTGGAATCATCATTCAACTGTGCAGCAGAGCGAAGCGAGGGAATTGACGGATTGCTGTTGAAGACGAAATTCACAAGGGCAGAGTTGCAAAGAATGTACAGAGGCTTTAAAAATGTGAGTTTTAATCGGCCATACCGGTCCACTTGAAGAACTTTAATTTAAATGCTATCTTGACATAAAAAGTCAACGCTTACAGCACAGCTTAAAGGAAATGCAGTATGCCGCCATTCCCTATTCCTATGAAATCGAGGAGCGAAAGTAATGATGACCAAGCTAGCTCTGCAAACACTGCGACGACATGCGTTTGCGCATGCGCGCATTTATTTCGGAATGGACATGTTAACATACATGGCGAGTCATGTATAGATCAACTATGACTTCGACCAACACAATATTCGGTTGAATATTGAAGGTTAAAGATAAAAAAGTTTCGAAGTGTGGTGTATTCACATTGGTGACTGGAAAAAAACAAGACCTAGACTCATAAAGCAGAACCTCAATTTGAATAGTTGATGCTTACCGGGTTCCGCACAATACATATGTTTTTAGGAACATTCAAATGATCCACGATATATCCTCTCATTTCTAGGATTGTCCTGAAGGTTATGCCGATAAGGAGGCATTCAAGAAAATTTACGCTCAATTTTTTCCTCACGGAGGTGATTGTCATTTCGAATATTAGCAAACGTTGGTTGTACCAATGTGGCATAATATTAAAGCAATCTTCAGACTTCTGAGATGGATAATTCTCCTAGATTTATATGGTTCTATGCCACGTTTCATTTCATTGTTGTTTTTCAATTTCAGACTCCGGACAATACGCTGGTCTTGTTTTCAACGCATTTGACCTGAGCAGAAGAGGAAAGCTTTCATTCGAGGTAAATAATTGATCATTTCAGATTGGGTATTCAGGCGCATAAAAACCGAAAAAAGGGAGGTGAACTCAAACTTAGTTGGAGAGAACGTCTGGTCAGGGTGTCAGACTAATCAACTCGTACGCGGTCGACTGGCCAAGTTTTTATAGTACAAGAACTAATGCAATGCAATTTAGGCATTGGATAATGAGATGATGATCCTTTTTTAGCCTTATTATCATTTCATATACTTTATTATGTATATTCATAAAGGTCTGTTCACACGATCCAATTTTGACGTATGAAATATAGTTATTGGCAAAACAGTACTGCAGTGGATTTGCTGCCCGTATACATTACAAGACAACAGACTGTAAAACATCCGTCAGAAGTGAATTGGATCTAACAAAATTGGGTAGTGTTAATAGACCTTAACTGCATTCAACAGGGTTTCGGCACAAGGCAAGGAAATTTCCTTGCAATTGACCACCACGAGGGAGGGAGGGAGGGCTCTGTTTTATTAGAATATTTTATGCTTTATTTTCAAAAGTTCTTTGTTTCTCTCTTTTGTCATTGCCATCGCCCTATGCATGCGTGTGGACAGTCATATGCAATAAGTTGTGGAAACCCTGGCATTCGACGCGACTACAGCTTGTATGCACTGGGCCTAAACGAACTTTGACATGACTTTAGCTAGAAAATCTAAACTTTCCAGGACATATGACCTATTTTCCATAGAATAGCCGTATCTTTTTCACACTAAGAATCTAATTCAAAGCTGGCTCTTGCCTTGGCCCAGGCTGATGATGGGTAAACACGACAATGTCTCGTGACCTATAAACTATTTCGACCTGATTAATACGTCGCATTTTGGTCACGTCGAATGCAATCCAACCAGTAGAGAAAGAAGATAATCATACCTGACTAAGGGCAGCAAATATTTCAAAATTTCAAATACGTTAAGTTTCTAATTTTGCTAACCAATTTTGAAATTGCATGCATTTGACGCGTCCAAAATGCAAGGCCTGCAATGAATGATAATAAACGCTTGATATTTGATGACTCTTTCTTAGAATTTTATACTGAGACTATCGACTGCACTGCACGGAACCACAGAGGACAAACTAAGATGGATGTTTCATATTTACGATGTTGACGGGGATGGAATCATTTCAAAACCAGATTTGAACGCCGTGGTTTCGGCTGTCCATAATTTAATCGGATCTTCCGGGCCAAATGAGAATCACGCCATTAACAATCAAGTGCGTCGAATCTTTGAGGTGAGTTTTCTGTTTTTTAGTCGGACCGAGCTACAATACGTCACTTCTTTGTTGTATCAGTGAATGACGTCATCAAGATTAAAGGCTTAAAACAAACTCCCATACTTGAACTTTTGTGAAATCAAGTTTTGCGAACGTAAAAATGTACCTTTAATGTGTTTGGGAGGACTTTATATAAAGCAACGTTTTCTTCGGCACCGTGAAACTGGTAAAACTTTATTTCAAATATAAAGCTGGTGCCCCTCAAATTTTTGCGTTTTTTCCTTCGACATCTCTTGGTTGGCCCCTCATAATTTGTGTTCGTGTTTTTGAGAAACTAACTAAGATGGCGGCAATTGGATCGAACCACATAGATCGAACCATCGACTTTGGAAAGATTGCTAAACAAATGTTCTTGTGATTTTATTTCCTCTCATATATCATTGAGTCCATATCTTCAAAATCCATAGTTTCTTCAATAAAATGTTGGTGCTAAACAAGAGATGTCGAAAATTAGTTCAGAGTTTGATACGTATATTATTCCAACCTCATTAAAAATATGCCCCTTTTCAAAATCAAGTCACTGAGGGGGGCTGTTTACATGAGCCTGGTTACCCGAGATTCAACGAAGCGTGAGAGGACTTTGAGGTATTGAAATAAGTCTTTATGACACCAAACAAGCACATGCTATTGTTGTGGTGATTATACGACTGCCAGGATCATGTTATCTGCTCATTTCAATACCTCAAAATCATCTCACGCTCGTTGAATCTCGGATAACCGGGCTCATGTAAACAGCCCCTGAATTCAATCCGATATTTAGACTTTTACCTCAGTTATTTCGATCTGGTGAAAAGCATCAATGTGATATTGTGATCGACTTTACCTAGATTCTTGATAAAAGTGACAGTGGCTGTGTGACGCAAGATATATTTATCGGCACCTGTGCAAATGTAAGTATTACTTGTGAAGTGTATGAAGTTGGGCGAGTGTGCGCAGATATGGCAAAAATAACTGAACGGTACTTTTCTTTCAAGGACGAATGCATCAGTCAAAGTCTGGCAATGTTTGATTCAAAAAGATGAGATCGTAAATTATTGGATGTTCGTTTGGACAGTTTTTTATTGCTTAGAACGAGATATATTTATGGTTGCTTATAATGGTTTCATAGATCTTTTTATCTCCTTATGAAAATCAAAAATAATGAAGGGTCTCTTGCAGGGACGAAACGATAATTGCGATATCACCAGATCCGATATTTGGGGGTGCATATTCATATACTCGTTGATTCTGCCCGACGGATTTCAGGCCGAACAGATTATATTAATATTCACCCTTTCCCCAATTATCACCCTTTCCCCAATTATCACCCTAGTCTCGTTCCTGGTCTCTTGGTAGTTTATCCCAAGACAGCGAGGCCTATATGCTGTGAACACCCTGAAGCTTGCTAATTTTTTATTATTACCACAGAGGGATAGCCAAGGTGGCAGTCGCGGTGGGCGTCTTCCTCTGTTAAAATTATCCCCCCCCGAGAGAATTATTTCATAAAAGCCGGTCCCATCTGTGTACTTAACCTCGTTGGTCAAAAATCCTGGCTACGCCTCTCTCCAGTAGATAAGGGAGGGAGGGGGGGGTTATGATACTTCTACAAAGCCGCTATCTTATGACAGTAAAACTTCTTTTAGTTTATCTTAATATGCAAGCCCAACATTAAATTAGTGTTCGCCACTGATTTCAAAGTCATTTTTTGTTCAAAAGGGCTTCACCAACTGAGCTTCAAATCTTACTAACTTTATAGTCGATCAGTGGCGAGTTTAATATTAATACATATGATAAAATGAATACATTTTTATGCTCTCAAATGAGATGAATATTTAAAACTGTTAGTTAAGTGATATAAAATACATGTATTTAATACTCAGAGTTCAACCACGTTTCTCTAAGAAAGGTGCACGGGGAAACAATTTTAGCAGTTGATTTGAGCAGCAGCAGATGTTTTTGGTAATAGAAGAAAGAAATGTTTTCACTTTTAATAGCTAGGCAAACAGCACCCTCAAAGTCTTGGATGAAAGGATTAAGTGAAAGAGACAACAACAGCCTTTGCCTTTCAGCATCATCATGAGTCGCCAAGTGGTTAAGGCACCTACAACGTTCAAGCCGTTGGTTAGAACCTTGCAACCTTACGACCTCTTCCGCTAATTTTTTTCATTTCAAAGTGTCCGAAGAACGGATTAAGTCGATTAAAAAACTGTAGTCTTTCAGCATCAGCACGGATAGCCCAGCGGTGAAAAGCGGTAAGTTCAATTCCCTGCAACGATTCGTTCTTTCGCACCGAATTCTTATTTCATTTCTAAGTCATTAAGTCGTTCACCACCAGCACTGATAGCCGAATTATATTATTTTCAAAGTCTCTCAAAAATTTGGTGAATGTTCCGCCTCCGTTAGATAATCCACCAAAGATCACAATGAAAGTTTATTTTAATGTTACCTACACAAATTACAGATGCTCACTCCCTCACAGTCTCACTCTCTCACACTATTAACTCTCTGTCTATTGACATGCGTCATAACTAAATTAACTATGATTGATTATGCAGTATGACAGGGCCTGTCTCCAACACCCTCCCCCCATGAACTTTAGGAAAGTTTATGTCTCTATGGAGGACAGGTCACCTAACAAAACAGTTTGAACATAACTAATTGGATAAATGAGCTATTAAAGTTAAGTCTCCTACTGTTCGAGTTTCAATGTCTCTTGAATTCTTGCATCAGCTGCGACTGCTGCATCTCTTCGTTGACGGAAGGTCGGGGCATTCGGGTTTAACTTCTTGCCTTTCTTCCTTTTCTCTCGTACGTCGCAGGACAGCTCAAGGGGATAAAGGTGCTGTACCGGGCGTTCGAGTTCTCCTTTGCCTGTTTTCACCTTCACGGCTCGCGTCACCCCGTCTTTACCTGGAAACGTCTCTGTCACCACAGCTAGAGGCCAACTGCCACGGCTCTTTTCATCTGTCTGAACTACAACTACGTCGCCCTTCGAAACTTTCGAACTCGTACCTCCTGCACGCATCCTATGGCGCTCGCGTAGTGCCGTCAGATACTCTCGTCTCCACCGATTCCACAGCTGATCTTTGCATTTTCTCAGGAATTTCAGTCTCTTTCGCAGATCCTTGTCTTCTTCTTCGTGTGGTTGAAGTTCTGGCAAGTGGTTAGCTCTTTGGAACAGGAAACTCGCTGGAGTCAACACCGGTAGCTCCACGTCGTCTTCGACATAACTCAGCGGTCGTCTGTTTATCTGAGTTTCTACATCGAGTAAAACTTCGCTCAGCTCGTTCCAATATAGGATTCCCTTCCCGATTACTTTCCTGAGAGAGCTTTTGACGACTCCGATCAACCTTTCGAATTGACCCCCCCACCATGGGGCCCGAGACAAATTGAAGATCCATTTGATTTCGAACTCTTCGAGAAGCTCATGGAACTGTTCTTCCTTCTGAACTTTCTTAAGCCATTTCGTTGCTTTCACAAACGTCCCGCCGTTGTCAGAATAGATCACACGAGGTCTACCGCGACGGGCAATAAATCTCTTTAAACAGGGGATGAAAATCTCTGTCGTTAGATTTGGAAGCAACTCCAAATAGATGGCTCGAGATAAACTGCACGCGAAGATTACTAGGTAGGCTTTTGCTTCCTTCTTGGTTTTCTTGTACCGAATTGGGCCGGCGAAATCGACACCTACGACTTCGAACGCTGTTTCTCCGACGGTTCGATTCTTTGGAAGGTAGCCAGGTGCAGGCGTCTTGAACGCTACTGCCCGAAACCGCTTGCATCCCCAACATTCACTACGCACTCTTTTCACCAGCTGTCTAAGCTTCGGGATCCAATATGTTTCTCTTATAGCAGCCATGGTCAAACCGACACCGCCATGCAAAGTGATGGTATGGATTCGCTGGACCAACTTCCTTGTAAACGTAGCAGTGGTTGGCAGGTAGATTGGGTACGCTCCTTGTACTCTCCCATGACATAACAACACGCCGTCTGGATTCTCTTTGAGGTTGAGGGCCTCTTTCGTTTGGGTGAATTGTGGAGTATTGCTAGCTTTATCTTGGACTCGTTTGATCCACCATTGCTTTGCTTCGTTTGTCTCTGAAACACTAAGGGGCCCGTTTCGTTTCTCTCGGTTCCTGCAATTGTGAACGAATCGTAGCACCCACGAAGTGACTCTCAATGTTCGACGCAGTTCGTTTCTCTCGAGGACAAGATCCAAATCATTGCTCTCTGCGTTTGTCTGGGCTGCGCACAGGACCTCACGGACAATCTTTGCCTCAGCTTGTGATTCTTTAGATGGTTGGATGATTGGACTTTCTGGCCACTTTTCTGGGTTTCCTAACCATCGTGGACCGTTCAACCACAACTCCGTCAACTGGCCTCCTCTGCTTCCAAGATCTGCAGGATTCTGATCTGTGGGAACATGATGCCATTCGACAGATGTGTGCGCACGAACCTTTGCAACGCGATTTGCAACGAATTGCCGATACTCTCCTGCTCCTTCAATCCAGTAAAGGGCCACGGTGCTGTCCAACCAACAATGCTGTTCGATAACTTTGTCCTCCCCGATAGCTTTAGCGACATTTGTGATTAAATTAACGGCCATGTGTCCCGCGATGAGTTCAAGTCTGGGAATGGTAAGACCCCTCTTCGCGAGACGAGATTTGGCTGCGACGAGCATCTGTGTTTCACCCGAAACTTGTTTACTCACTCCGTAAACAGCAGCAGAGACTCCCTGGCCACTCGCGTCTCCAAAAGCATGAAGACAAATTTTGTTGATGTGTTCCTGGTATGGAGCTATCGGTCGTGGTACCGTCACAGATGAGGGCGTTGATTGTTCCCACGACAACCATCGCTTTCGTAGGCTACCTTCGAGTTCGGCATCCCATGGTAACTTGGCGTCACAGGTCTCGCGATAGATCAGTTTCCCTTGCAAGGTGAGGGGAGACGCAATGCCCAACGGGTCATATATCTTTGCGAGTCTACTGAGGATTTCTCTTTTTGTTGTTGTCTTGCCTCCAGCCTTTGGAAACAGGACGCTCAGCGAATCTTTGGCTTTGTTCCATGGCATTCCGAGCATCTTTGATTCGTTCGGGTTTACGCCAAGCTGCTGTTTGGCAGCAGTTTGGTCTTCGACTGCCTCATACTCTCCTGTGTTGTCTTCGAGGGCACTCACGTTCGAAGCCCACTTGTGAAGTTTGAAGGTCGCGTCTTCGAGGATGTTAATCGCTGCCTCTTTCCGTTGCTTCGCTTGGCCCACAGTTTCTCCACCACTGATGATGTCGTCAACGTAGAGGGACCGTTCGAGCTCTGCTACGTCTTCGGGCCGATGGCGTCTCCATTGTTCTAGGTGTGAGGCTATCACTCCCCCAAGAAGGAATGGCGATGAGGAAAGACCAAATAGGACTCTCGTAAACCGAAGAGTTCTCAAATCTCCACCGGTCGTCGTCCAATGAAATCGTAGTGCGTCTCGTTCTGCTTCTCTGATGCGAATCTGGAGAAACGCTTTCATGATATCACCAGTAAGAGCGACAGGAAAGGTTCGCTGTCGCACTAGCACTTCCCACATCTTGTTTTGTAAGGGTGGTCCAGGATAAAGGCATTCGTTCAGTGAAGGATCATGCTGGGATGGTTTCGCAGACGCGTCGTACACCACTCGCAATTTTGTTGTGGCGGCGCTTTCTCGGATGACTTCTCGATGGGGTATGTAGAACTCGACTCCGTTTACGAGGGTTGGCGCTTCTTCAACGACACCTGCTGCATTTGGTCTTCTATCACTTCGGCGTAACGTTCGAAAAGATCTCGCTTGTTCAGCCGGTTCTGAAGGGCTGTAAGACGTCTCAAACTTCCTTCTCGATTGTCTTTGAGTGGTGGATGGTTCCCTTTCCACGGTAACCCCGTTTCGTACCAACCTTCTGGTGCTCTGGTCAACTGCTCTTTGAACTCGTTGTAGACTTCGAACTGATCGTGTTCGCTCTTATCTTCGAGTCCCAGCACGTCTAATCGACAAAGAGCTTCGTAATCAGCATGAGAAGTTTGAGTTGCCATCATCCTTGCTGCATCAAATTCGGTACCAGGGCTCATAACGAACCAACCCAGTTTTGTTAGCTCAGCTATTGGCTCCCCTTCTTTTCCAACTCGAGGTCTCTCTTGGGTTTTCACTCTTGCATATTCCCCACTGCCCAGGACGACATGGATTGGTAGGGATTTCTTGGTCTCGGTCTCATTTAGATTTACGCCTCTCAGATGAGGGTATTTCTGCAGAAGATTTTTGCAATTGGGATTCTCTACGAACAACAACTCGCCCTTGTTTACCTTTGTCAAATTCGTCTCGATTTCGTAGTCGGAATCAAGTGCTTGCACCTTGACTTTGTAGATCTCCAGTTGCGCAACTTTTGACGTCATCAACATGTCAATTCGACTGACTTTCTTTTCTACAGGCTGGAGTTTTAGAGCTTCTACCAGTTTTCCCGAAGCGTAGGAGCTACCTGCACCAGAATCGATCAGTGCTCTACAACGTATACCATTCACCATCACGACTACGACTGGAAAAATTGCTTCGTTTCCGGTTTTACTGGTCATTACCATCGGGTCGCCTTTCGGATTGGTATCACAGATAGATGTGTGATGTCGTTTCTCACAGATTTGGCACGAACGTTTGCTCGGACAGTTCGCCGCTTTATGGTTACCGGCTGCACAATTGAAGCATAGTTTTTTCCTCGCTAGAATCTCTTTGCGACATTTGACGTCAGTGATTTTGTTGCATGAAACCGTCTTGTGGTCCCCCCGTCGCAGTATGCACACGTACGTTCTGGGCTCTTCGAGAAAAACAACCGCCTTGACGATCTGTCTTGCTTCAACGATTTGTTTCCCTCTCCTTCGTTTGCTTCGACGATCGGATTTCGCCGCGTCCACAACCGGAGAGCCTCAGATAGCTTTGCAAAGTCCCATTCCTCCCAATCGGGATCGGTGCGCACCAAGTCCCCCCTGATTGCTTGAAGTTTGTCCAAGGTCATAGGGACATATCCATTCACCGTCTCTAGTTTGCTCAAAGTTTGAAGAGCTTGAACCGCATGCATCAACTGGTCATTAAATTGATGTATCTTCTTAAGATTAAGCTGATTAATAGTAGGTAAATCTATTATCAGTTTGATGTATGCTTTAATTACTTCGGAATTCTTTCCATACCGATCTTCAAGTATAGACTTGGCGCGATTATAGCCCTCAGGGGTGAAAGGTAAGCCTTCAATCGCAGTTTTAACCTTAGGCGACAAAAACCCGCACAAATACGCAAACTTATTCACTGGTGCCACGGAACGCTTGTCCACCGTCTCTGTAAATTGTCCCCAAAATCTCGGCCAATCAAGGGGCGACCCATCAAAGCGCGTTATTTCAATTTTGGGAAGTTTTGCATCGACAAAATTTCCCTGCTCAACATTCTTATCATTCTTTTGGGCTGACGTAGATTGCGCCTCTAGCTTGAGTTTATGCAATTCCATTTCAAACTGCATCTTACCTTTCTTCTCTGTAGTGTCTTTCTCTGCTTCTTTCTCTTGAAGCCATCGTTTGATTCGCGTAACTTCGATATCCGCCGCGTCGATTTTCTCGTCAACAGATGCGCCGTATTGCGTAATTTCGTCCACTTCGGTTTTCTCCGCTATTTGTAACTCTTCAACTTTTCGCTTGCGCTGATCAACTTCGCTAGTAATCACTTTAAGGGCGTTCAGTTGACGCTCGATTGATTCCTCGTTGCATTTCTCCAAAATACTCGCCGTTTTTTTCACAGATAGTTCTAATTGTGTAAGTTTAACATTTAACCTCGCCTTTGCCGATTCTAATTCCATAGTCTCGTGTAAAAATTACCACAATAAATACAGATACGCTGAATCCCGTCGGAGGTGCCAGGTTTGGTGAATGTTCCGCCTCCGTTAGATAATCCACCAAAGATCACAATGAAAGTTTATTTTAATGTTACCTACACAAATTACAGATGCTCACTCCCTCACAGTCTCACTCTCTCACACTATTAACTCTCTGTCTATTGACATGCGTCATAACTAAATTAACTATGATTGATTATGCAGTATGACAGGGCCTGTCTCCAACAAAAAAGGATTATTAATGAATCATTGTTTAAATGATAAAAGTCTTAAGACCAAGAAGGGACTACGTAAAATAGATAACTCTGATCTTTCACTACCAGCAACGGTGGCCTAGTGGGTTAGGATAGTGGTTAGTCCATAGATCGGGGTTCAAGCCCTTGCAGTGTCAAATGCATATTTAATTTCAAAGTCCCATAGAAAGGATTAAACGAAATACTTGAACGAATGTCTTTTACCGCCACCGCGCTGGTGGCTGAGCGCGTTATGATAGTAGTTAGACGATAGTCAGTGGTTCAAGCTCACCCAGTGTCAAAAAAATTGGTTGCGAATTCTTATTTAATTTCAAAGTCTTGATAAGGTGAAAAAAACTCTAAGTCTAAAAAATTCTAAGTCATTCACCACCAGCAGCGGTGGCCGAATTGGTTAGGACAGTGGTTAGTAAATAGCCGTTGGCTCAAGCCCTTGCATTGTCAAATTCTTATTTAATTTCAGAGTCCACAAAGAAAGGATTAAATCAAATAAAAAGCTTTCGTCTTTCGTCATAAGCAGTGATGCCCGAGTGCGTTAGGACAGTAGTTAGTACATAGGCTGTGGTTCATGCCCTTGCAGTGTCAAATTCTTATTTAATTTCAAAGTTTCTGAAGAAAGGAATAAATGAAATAAAAAAATTTCGTCTTTCACCAGCAGCAGCGGTGGCCGAGTGGGTTAGGACAGTAGTTAGTCCATAAGCGGTGGTGGTTCAAGCCCTTGCAGTGTCAAAAATTAAGTTGCGAATTCTTAATTAATCTAAAGTCTCCAAAGAAAGGATTGAATGAAATGAAAAACTTCCGTCTTTCACCACAAACAGCGGTGGCCAAGAAGTTTATGGTTAGTCCATAGTCGGAGGGTGGTTCAAGCCCTTGCAGTGTCAAAAATTAAGTTGCAAATTCTTATTTAATTTCAAAGACTTGTAAGGATAAGGTGAACAAATTCTAAGTCTAAAAAGTTCTAAGTCTCACCACCAGCACTGATAGCCGGTGGTGAAAGACTTAGAAAATTTAAAAAGTCTTAAGTCGAAGAAAGGATTAAGTAAAATATAAAACTGTCGTCTTTCACCACCAGCAGCGGTAGCCGAGTTGATTAGGACAGTGGTTAGTCCATAAACGGTGGTGGGTTTCAAGCCCTTGCAGTGTCAAAACATCAGTTTCAAAGACTTGGAAAATTTAAAAAGTCTTAAGTCGAATAAAGGATTAAGTAAAATAAAAAAGGGTCGTCTTTCACCACCAGCAGCAGTGGCCGAGTTGGTTAGGACAGTGGTTAGTCCATAAGCGGTGGTGGGTTCAAGCCCTTGCAGTGTCAATACATGAGTTTCAAAAATTGAAAAATTGGAAAATTAAAAAGTTAAAATTGGACGTTTCAAAAAAAAATTGATAGTTTCGAAAAAAAAGAAAGAAAGATTTAAAAAAAATTGAAAGTTTCGAAAAAAAAGAAAGAAAAAAGATGATGCAAGGGCTTGAACAAGGGGGGTACTTGGGAGAGAGGAAAGGAAGAGGGAGAGAGGAGAGGGAGAGAGGAAGAGGGGGAGAGAGGAAGAGGGGAAGAGAGGAAGAGGGGGAGAGAGGAAGAGAGGAAGAGGGGAAGAGAGGAAGAGGGGGAGAGAGGAAGAGGGGAGAGAGGAGAGGAGGAGAAGGAGAGGTAGAGGAGAGGAGAGAGAGGAGGGGGGAGAGGAGAGGAGGGGGAGAGGAGAGGAGGGGGGAGAGGAGAGGAGGGGGAGAGGAGAGGAGGGGGGAGAGGAGAGGAGGGGGAGAGAGAGGAGGGGGGAGAGGAGAGGAGGGGGGAGAGAGGAGGGGGGAGAGGAGAGGAGGGGGGAGAGGAGGGGGGGGAGAGAGGAGAGGAGGAGGAGAAGAGAGAGGAGAGGAGAGGAGGAGGAGGAGGAGAAGAGAGAGGAGAGGAGAGGAGGAGGAGAAGAGAGAGGAGAGGAGGAGGAGAAGAGAGAGGAGAGGAGGGGTAGAGGAGAAAAAAAATGAGCATACATCCGGTGGATCTATGCTCTCCTCTCCTCTCTCCCTCTCCTCTCTCTTCCTCTCTACCTTTCCTCCTCTCTACCTCTCCTCTCTCTCCCTCTCCTCTCTCTCCCTCTCCTCTCTCTCCCTCTCCTCTCTCTCCCTCTCCTCTCTCTCCCTCTCCTCTCTCTCCCTCTCCTCTCTCTCTCCCTCTCCTCTCTCCCTCTCCTTCTCCTCTCTCCTTCCCCTCTCTCCTTCTCCTCTCTCCTTCTCCTCTCTCCTTCTCCTCTCTCCTTCTCCTCTCTCCTTCTCCTCTCCCTCTCCCTCACACGCATCCTCCTTGTTCACGCCCTTGCATTGTGTTTTGGAATTTTTTTTCTTTCCTTTTTTTGAAATTTTTTAGAATTTTTCTTTCTTTTTTTTGAAACTTCCAATTTTTTTTGAAATTCCGAATTTTTTTGATTGCCCAATTTTTATTTTGACTTAGAATTTTTTTTTTTCGAAACTTCTATTTTTTTTGAAACTTTGAATTTTTTTTGGACTTAAGATTTTTTTCTTGTTTTGAAACTTCCATTTCAAATTTTCCATTTTTATTTGAAACGTCCAATTTTAACTTTCCAAATTTCCAATTTTTCAATTTTTGAAACTCATGCTTGGACACTGCAAGGGCTTGAACCCACCACCACCGCTTATGGACTAACCAACTGTGACCACTGTCCTAACCAACTCGGCCACTGCTGCTGGTGGTGAAAGACGACCGTTTTTTAAATTTTTCAAAGTCTTTGAAACTCATGTTTTGACACTGCAAGGGCTTGAACCCCAACCGCTTATGGACTAACCACTGTCCTAACCAACTCGGCCACCGCTGCTGGTGTTGAAAGGCGACCGTTTTTTATTTTACTTAATCCTTTCTTCGACTTAAGACTTTTTAAATTTCTTTCACCACCGGCTATCAGTGCTGGTAGTGAGACTTAGAATTTTTAGACTTAGAATTTTTTCACTTTATCCTTACAAGTCTTTGAAATTAAATAAGAATTTGCAACTTAATTTTTGACACTGCAAGGGCTTGGAACCACCACCGTTTATGGACTAACCACTGTCCTAAACTTCTTGGCTACCGCTGTCTGTGGTGAAAGACAGAAGTTTTTTATTTCATTTACTCCTTTCTTTGGACACTTTAAATTAATTAAGAATTCGCGACTCATGTTTTAACACTGCAAGGGCTTGAACCACCACCGCTTATGGACTAACCTCTGTCCTAACCACTGTCCTAACCCACTCGGCCACCGCTGCTTGTGGTGAAAGACGAAAGATTTTTATTTCATTTAATCCTTTCCTTGCAGACTTTAAATTAAATAAGAATTTGCAACTTAATTTTTGACACTGCAAGGGCTTGAAGCACCAACGTCTACGGACTAACCACTGTCCTAACCCACTCGGCCACTACTGCTGGTGGTGAAAGACCAGAGTTTTTTAATCCATTTAATCCTTTTTTTGGAGACTTTGAAATTAAATAAGAATTCGCAAATCATGTTTTGACACTGCAAGCGCTTGAACCACCACAGCTTATGGACTAACTAACCACTGTCCTAACCAACTCGGCCACCGCTGCTGGTGGTGAAAGACGAGAGTTTTTTAGTTCATTTAACCACTAGACCACCGCATCATTAGTCGAAAGCTATTGTTCTTTATTTGATATTAGTCTTAGGAAGCCATTTTTAGCATTTTAAGACAGTTTTTGAACAGTTCAAAAAGTCGTCAAAATTGGCCAAAATGGTAAGGGGTAAACCTTAGCATTTTGGCCAATTTTGATAACTTTTTGATTGTTCTGAAAACTAATAAAATGTGGTCTAAAATGAAAGATATTAGTCTTAGGAAGCCATTTTTAGCATTTTAAGACAGTTTTTGAACAGTTCAAAAAGTCGTCAAAATTGACCAAAATGGTAAGGGGTAAACCTTAGCATTTTGGCCAATTTTGACCACTTCTTCATTGTTCCCAAAACCAACCAAATGTGCTCTAAAATGAAAGATATTAGTCTTAGGAAGCCATTTTCAGCATTTTGAAGGACTTCGCTGCGAAAGATGGAACGTTCCTAAGATTCGAACCTAAGGCTCACCACATCGTATACAGTATAGGCCGTCACTTTAACTGTTGGGCCCATCAGAATTCTTCTTGAATTCTGAGGCAGGTTTAGATCGAAAATAGGGAATCATTTGCCTAATGGAGCTAAATCAAATATGGGCAAAATACAATGGAATATTTTTTCAACAATAGTACATCTACTTTCGTATTTTCTGACGAAAGAATAAAGTTATATAATAAATAAATATTTGTTTGCAATAAACAAACTATATATAAATATTTACATGTTACGGAAAGAGATTCAACCAGGCAGGGATATTAATTCCTCCTCCCTACTTGAGATGAATTTGCGTACTAAACGTATTTGTAGGTAAGCTTTGATGTAAACATATCACATCAGTATCACCTAAATGTAACCATAAGTCATGTCATCTTGAAAACGTGCCACCGTTTCTGGATCGAACTGATAGGCCTGTGAAATGCAACGGGAAAACACGTTAGACCTTTTTCAGAATGCCGTCAAACGCATTTTAGCGAGGTAACAACCTCAGGCATACACAAAAGATCCGCGCTATATGTATGTTGGTTGGTCGATATTCCAAAGGTTTTGAAATTTGTTTGAAATTTCTCAGTCAATGAAATCGCAGCTTCATCATTGATTCGTCATTTGAAGCAGAAACCAGTATCGTTTCACAGAAAATATCAGCACAAGAAAAACTTTGCAAAATTTTCGATTTTCATCAAAAAACCTTACGGCGTGTGGGTGTGGCAGGTAAAAAAACGAAATTTCATAGTGATGAAGCTTTTTTTGTATTTTCAATGTTTTTTGTTGATAGTTTTGAGTGTTTGATATTATAAATTTAGTTGCGAAACCTTATGTTATTAAATTTACTGCACGCATTTACTCAAGCTTGCGTCACTGACCGCAATATGAAACTGGACACACACTACTGGGTTACCTAGGCTGTATCTATGTATTTATAAAAGCGTGTTATTTGTTTTGCGATCCTTCACAACTCGCGAACAAATAAACCGTACGCATGCACTCGCCAATAGTGAAGTAATGTTACATAAAGTAACTATGTATAACAGCGTCCGCACTGTGCAGCGCCCAAGCCACCTAATATTATTTATAATATAACATTTAAAGAACGCGTGTGCTGATTGGTCGAGAAGCGTGTTTCTATTTAACAATTAGACAACGAGTCCAAGTTGTCTATGAGCGAATAGTCAACGAAGACGAGTTGTCTATTGTTTTAGTACACACCCTGTACCTAGATATATTAATTTCGAGAAAATAATCGACACACCGCAATTACAGCGAAAAATAATTTAATTAATTCAATTTTATACGGTCGCGCGAGTGAATTTTTCCCAAACGTTCACCATCACGAATAGACAATGGATGAGTAGCCAATCAGAATGTAGGATTTGTAATAGACAATAGTCGGGTGTATACTAAAACTGTATAGAAACACGGAAAATGTTTTCTATTTCTTAAATAATATATTAAAAAACCTATATTTACCCGTTTAAACCAGTGAATCGCTTCTTCCTCGCTTTTTTCTGCGCCATATCCTTTATACAGACATCGAGCGTAAACAAAACAACCGAGGGCAATTCCTTTAGCGACATAAAGTATCAAGCAATCTGTAGCTTTTGCAATCTTTTCAACATCTTCAAGTCTCCCTACACTGGATAAAAAACATTCCATGGAAATTAGGCTGTTTTTCACACATCACAAAGACTGCTGCCTACGAGGGTTTTATCCAATTGAAATGCGAGTAGGTTTTGCGATGAAAACGAGCAGAATGGAATATAGTAGTACCCTATATATAAATGCAATCCTGATGCAATTCAAGTGAAGACTCAGTGTGGAAAGTGGTTGGTCAAGAAGGAGGTATACTGAAGATAGCCAAATTAAATTATTAATATATTGATGCCAATTTATGTACCTACCTCTCTGCAATTTCATAAGCTTGATTGTACAACTTTTGGCGATAATAGTGCATGGCAAGATTCCCTTGGGCGTAAATATTTCCTTTCTCAGATGCTGCTTTAAAACATTCAAACGCAGCCTGTACATCTCGTTGAGTCCCAATACCATACTCAAACATAACACCCAAAGCCCCTGCAATAAAGGCAAGTTAACAAAATAAGCGAATCAACCAAACTGTGAATGGTAAAATCATGTTTAGCACATGCATATTGATATTCAGTTAAATATAGGCCAATGATTTTAGCTACTGAGAAAACTAGAAAAACTGTTTTATAGCTTCAGGAAAACATGTCATATTTTTTCACCATTATCACTCCAGTTGCTGCTATAGTTCACAAGCTCAAATTGGTTCAGTGTCAATGCAGTGAACCCTGAAATCCAGGCATCAGAATGTGATATAATCATGTTTTTAGGGACTACAGAATACATGTATGTATAGACTATTATATAATAACATTGAGAATATAAGCAATTTCATTGGTCGAGAGCCATGATCTATTAAGAGAACAGACACACAGTATGACGTCACAGAAAATTTTAACAAATTTGATCAGTCATTGCTTGCTTATTTTGGCAGCCAATCACATTTTAGCATATAAGCCCCGGCCACTTTGTTTCGTTCTTATCACAAATGACGTCATACTGTGTAAATATAACTGAACAGACAACGGTTCAATGTTATGTATTTGTTAAACTCATGTTTTAGCATGCTCTTACTGGACTATTATATATAGATCAGTAACAAATTTGGTCATAGAGAAAAATAAATAGCAGCAAGTTCATTCAAAATTGAACTTCTCCATAACTGATATTTCTATTTACAAAACTTTTTCCATACTAAATTGGATGGCCTAAAATAGGTATATACTGTCTTAAATAATCTATTCAATAAATGATTATTACCTTGAGATTCAATGTTGCCATTTCCAGCAGCCTCCTGGTGCCAATGATATGACTAAAATATGAAAAGTATTGAAACAAATAAATTAATGCACAGAAAAGCTTGATTTAGGGATGCATATATACCAAGCTGATATGAGTACAAAAATCAACCAATCAGAAGCCAGATATACTTGACAACAGGGATTATTCTAAGGTGCAATGATAACCAAAATTTTACCAATTATGTGTGGTAAATAAGATTTGTACATTGATAAAATCACACAGATGCTCCTATTCTTTCTCCCTCCAAGCTCAGTGCTAACAATGTATTAATTTAAGCACAATCTACCTGAGTCGGACAATAGATGATAACATATGGTGAGTCCTTGAGCTATCATTCAGCTGGTTTTGTGTGTATCACACTAGTATATTAATCATCACTCACACAGACACTTTTGGCAATTTAAAACTTTATCTCAACAGATGAAGTCCAGAAGAAGTAATGCATGTACTGTATACAAGTCAGTGTCTCAATCATTTCAAATTTCTCCATAGAGTAAAACTTTTTACTTTTGTGTTGCTTGGCAAAATATTTGGTAATAAGTTCTTTGAATGTTTACACAGAGATAATAGTAATTTTTCACATTTGTTTGTGTGAACTGAAAACACCACATGAATTTAGTTTTACAGATCGAAAGCCCTACAAAATTAGATTCACACAGTGTTTTCACATTAACAAGCGTACAAAATCAAAATATTTTGTTGAAAGCATACCTTGCTAATATCATAGCTTTCCTCTCCTAGCCTTGAATAAAACATTCCCAAAATACTTTGTGCCCTGATTGACCCCTTAGAAGATCCATCCTTGGCAGCTAACAACCAATAATACTCAGCATTATCATCACTCTGTTTCACCCCTTTACCTTCATAATAAGCCCGGCCAATATTGTATTGGGCATATGGAATCAGGGGTTCTGCTTGCTTTTTTTTACTGCTGCAGACTGATTCCATCATTTGGAATCCTTTCTCCTAAAATTTTAGTGAGTAGGTTGTTAGAATGCAAAAATAATACAGGATTAATCCTTTACAAGTTGATCATTAGGCTGCAATGATCTGGGATCATACTGTTTAGGATAGGATTATCAGTAAAGGGCTGCGTAAACGAGAAGGCCAAGAAAATACTGTAAGATATATAGTCACATGCAACCCCTAGTGTTTCGAGTTTAACCAAAGTAAAACAAGACTTATTTTTTGCATTCTACAAAGAAAGAATACAAGTTATAAATTTGTCTAGAAAACATCCTAGAAAAGATGATAAATTGGTTGACAGTTTGCAAGGTTAAAGCCTTAAAGGGTTTTACTAACCTTATTCAAGATTGCAAAATCGAATTTGGGAAATAAAAGGTCATAAAACGCTATAAATATTAAAACCCTTACCCCATCTTCACGAACTCCTAAACCATCGTAATACATCACTCCTAACTGATATAAAGCCTGAACATCGCGCTCTTTGAGTTTATCAAATTCTACAAACGCCTTTTCGTATATTTCACGTTCAAAATAGAACTGTCCCAGCTGAAACCTTGAAATATGATCAGTTCTCGCCAACAGAAGACATTCAAGTCGTTCATCGCTTAAAACGCCGTCTTGATCGCCCTGTTCAGACGCAATGGAACTCGAGGAAGATTTGGGTAAGCTTTCCGCTCGCAGCGTTTTCGGATTTAACTTTGTATTAACTTCATTTCCACCCGAAAGTGTCTCCATTCTCAAAAAGGACTAAATTTCATGCCGCCATATTGAAACTGTCCATATGTTGCCATGACAACAGAATCAATGGTGAATGGTACAATTTAAAATTATTAAAATTTTTCATAATTTAATTTCTAAATGTTGATTGACTAGTTGTGCATACTGAAATATTAACTTTTTTTTGGCTATTAGCGAAAAGTGCGGTTCGGCAATTACAACTCCCAAAGGGTGCAATAGACCTTACGCATAAAACGTAACAAGCCGTGACACTTGCAGGGAATTCTGGTCTTAATAGTCACGACGGGAAATTTTGAAGTTTGAATTTTTCGCCGTGTCCCTGCAGTCGTCTATTAATGCTCAAATCGCACTCCTCTGTCCATGGTTGAATGGGTTGAACAACTGGCAGAGTGAATTTCCATCCAGGACCAGGACAGGCTCAGAGCAGGTCGCCAAACCTGCAATTCCATACACCCCTCAGCATTTGAATTGTTGATCGACGAACGGCAAATTGGTTAAAAATATGCAATTTTTTGGTGTATAGTATAATCCAGGGTAATCCTCAAGTGTCCTCAACTGTACATCTCCAACTGTGTGCACAAAATGAATGATGGTTAAAGCTTAGTATTCTTAAAATCAGCAGTTTTAATATTTTCAAGCATTTTTGCAACGGTTGAAAAATCACTATCCGGCTGATAGCGCTATCCAGCTTTCGTACTACCGGCCCCAGTGATTTTGTCTATTATTAAAGGAAAACTTTACAAAAAAATAGCCGCTAAAATGCTTGCAAACCTGTAAACTGACTCTTTCCCAGATTTTAAAGTCCGTTTCATCGTTCATCGTATTTATAGTATACATCTGTAGTTTTTAAAGGGTCTTAAATTCGAGTGGAATATTCACACTTCAAATTCAAACCAGGAACAGTTGACGGAAAAATGAGTAAACTATATGTCCTCCGGCAGGAATCGAACCTACACTTTTGCAATGCCGGTGCAATGCTCTTGCCATTGAGAGCATTATATCCTGAGAGCAAGAGCATTGCACCGGCATTGCAAAAGCGTAGGTTCGATTTCTGCCGGAGGACCTATAGTTGACTCATTTTTCCATCAACTGTTCCTGGCTTGAACTTGAAGTGTGTATATTCCACTCGAATTCAAGACCCTTTAAAAACCGCTATAATTTACCTGCATCAAGTGAAGTGCCAAAAAACGTAATTGAATTACTCTCTGTTGTACTATAGTTTATTATTGATTTGTATGTTGGTATATAAGAGACAAAACAAGCTATAAAAAGCTATGCCTATGGTGTATAGGCATGATGATAAAAAAAATAATTTCGAACCAACGAAATAACCGAAAATGAAGGCAAGTTGTGGGTATGATGAAAAAGTTAGAACTCTGCTGTATCTTCGATTTGTCATGGCAGAATAATTGTACAGGAAAACGCCCAGGAAAACTCTCCGTCATTCCAGAAATTCTCGGTAATTTTAGCTGGTAAATGGAGCTCATACAGGAAGCTACTTGAGCTACTCCATGCAGGCGGCAAGGCTGGTGCAAAATAAATCTCGGCGGCACGAAAACTTTAATCTTCGTGGCCTCTTCTAAATGAACTCAACACCTTCTAATTGTGATAAATATATAGCGGTTTTTTCGACAAAAGCCGAACGGTAAAGCCGATCGAACAATAAGAATAATCGCATTTAGCGCCATTTTGATTTAGTATAGCCCCATTCACACTGGACATACTTTGGACGGTAAGGAAAAGTTAGTGCGAATGAAAAGATGATCAAATTTAACCCGTTAACCCAATCACAATTTTGATAGGGAAAAAAATTAGATTGTGCATACACATGTGATTGGTGAATTTAGTGATTATATTACTTAGTACTATTTAGTACAGAGTATTCAAAAAGTAAGGGTAAGAAACGTACATGGAGTGTAATAAACATAAAAGTTTCGTAATGGCCAAATTTACGTTCTCGCAAAAGTAGAATTGCATGGCAAGTTGCAAGAAAAATTGCACTGTGTAACAGGGCCTTTAGGGTATAGAATGGTATAGAAATCTAGGCACTGACCTATCTGCATGTTGAATCAAAAGTTATCTGCAGGTATATTAGAAGTTGAACATGCATCGAGGGCTCCTGAACACAATATGAAGCGGTTTCATTCCTCTCATTTTTTACACTGTATTTCCGTTCGCGTTCGTTTGTACCTTTTAATATACACACGTGCATTTTCTATTAAAATAGCATGCATGTACAGTTAAACCACCCCCATTATTTTCAATGTATGGCACTCTTTAATAAATTATTGAGTCGATATGTTTTACCGCCTTGCCTTTCAAGCATTCAACGCGGTGTCCACAAAAACTGCCACGCTGCGGATGCTATAATTATACAGCCTTGACAACTGCACGGCCCAGTTTTACGTTTTCATAAACAATAGGGACGAGAGTCAATTAGAGATTGCCGTCGTTGAGGATGATTTATTGAGGTCCGGAATCAGAATCTTCGATATTTTGAAGGGTCATTCCCACAAAACGCTTAACGTCTTTCATCGAGAGGCATATACATAGAGCAATTCTGAAAGCATCAATTTGGGGGTTTTACATTAAAAACCTTTTTTGGATTCTTTTAATTTTGTCTAATAAACGTATCTTCAAAGATCTAGCTTGAAAGATTACCGCGTTTTCAGACTTTTTTCATGTCCAATTTTTTTTTGCGAATAATGTAAAATTTCAACTCAACATACGCAATACCCCCTACATATGGACACGCCCTGTCTACACAACAATACTAAATTCCTCAATATTGATAAAGTCCCAAAGTGGTTGTTGAAACGACCGCTATTCCCTGGAAGCGCAGCTGTATACTGATGCGCGGCTCGTTTTTACAGTAAATCACACCCCCGCGTTTCTAAATAGTCAAATTGGGACAAAGCTTGTGCAAGATTCGTGCCAAAAGAAGATCAGATATCGTCTAACGAGGTATTCAGAAAACATTCGCAGTTGCTCAGACATTGAGCTATTGAAGAAGTCTGACAGCAATATATCATAATTATGGCAATGTGCGTCGCGCTCGATCAATATGTTTCTATTTTGAATTCGTTTCCAAATTTTCGCCATTTTTCGGGAAATGTCCCATTTCAGGAAAGGTGGCGAAAGGCTATGTATAAGAAGTTACAGGTTGACGCACTTAACGCTGTCGCGTTTTCGTAACGCTTCTATATTAGAGCATGTCTGAGGGGCTTGCTTATATGAATACCGCCTTGACACCCGGATTAATCGTTCCGCGCTACTTTTGATGTATTGAAAGAAGTAAAGGTCGATGACTTCGCGAGATTGTGTAAATTTACTAGTTGTTTACTAGCGATTTTCTAAATTGCATATTCTAAAAATATATTGCAATTCTAAAAATATATTCTGCCCGGCGGAATTGGCACTGCGATAAGAACACCTGCATTACTGTTCAATTCACTTAAAGAGCATTACGGCTCAATTCACTTAAAGAAATCAAAAGAGGCCATTTCGAAACACCGGTTAAATCCTGCTGCTGAATCTTCAACTGAATCGCCCTGACTGGTGATAAAATATTTTAGCGAAATAACGAGTAGTCGGCAATCTTTCATTATTGTGGATACGTCAGATGACGTCAGCAATGGCGTAGGCACGAGTCTTAATCTCGAAGGATAGTGATTGATATGCCGCTGAAAGTTGTTTTCCGTTGTTTGAATGTGACAAAAACACTTCAAAACAACTTTTGATTATTACTCGGTAATTTACAAGTGATTTTACCAGGCTAACCCTACTTCTCCTTATCCAAGATGGCTGTCAACTAATGCTCAGCAAACCGAATCTTTACTAGCCTTTAAATTAGACAATGCAACAAATAGTTGCCATTTTTTTAATGCAGGTCAAAGGGACTAACACCTTTCGTTCGGAATGTTTTGGTTTAATTTCAAGACCAAAGCGGTCAATCAACTTCTCGAGCAGATAATAAGATACAAAATATAAAATATTGCAAAGTATTTAATACAACATACTCTCGAATACTTTAGAAACTTTCAATGTTCTTATAGTTTATTTTGATTGTTCAATAGCAGAAGATTTCCCACGACTTCTCATCTTCATTAAGGCCCAAATACCGAAGCAGCCACCATAGACAGCAAACACAACCTAAAACAAATAAAGTCCCTGTCACATTTTTCATGTGATCTATCTGAAGTATACTGGGTGGTCTTTTACCTCAATCGGCCTGACAGCTAGGAAACGTTATCAAGTGAATTCTAATCACTGCAGATAAACGTGACTTTTCTAAAGACAGAATCCACCGTCTTTAGAGAAAATACATATTTTCCTAGAAGTCGGATTGCATTTTAAACTGAAGATATTGAAAATTGTTATTCGGTGCGAAATTTCAAAGCTTCGGCAAAAGGTGGGTATTTCAGAAATACAAAAACTGCAAATTCAAACAATTCCGCCAAAATCCGGCAATTTATATAGATTATTTTTTGTTTATCTCTCTGCTTCCTTACAAAGTCTAAAAATTTCAATATAGAATCATTTCATATACAGCACAGCGTTCATTGTTAAGTATTTCGGCTTAAAACTAAAAAAACCCTAAAAAGGCATCGCCGTCAATCCCAAGGGTTATCACTCCAGTTGTTATTAGAGGTCACTGTTATGGCCTCAGCGAAGCTGCCATTAACATCAGGTGACAGGATCAATCTGTTCGCAAGTACTTTAAATCATAACGACTGTAGTACATGTAGTAGTTGTATTAGCATTTCAAAATACTCATCCTTTGCTGTAGACTTGAAATTTTCTCGTCGAAAAGCAATTTTCAACAGCTAGCAGTCTGACAATAAGCTAGACGTTTGGGGTCAAGTATATTAGTTAAAAAACTCGGAAAAACTATTTTAGCTTCAGGCAAATATTGGCCTGTTTATCACCAGTAATCGTTCCGGTTTTGTTCGTTCGTTCATTAGAGTTCGTCGGTGCAAGTCGACTGCAGTTGGTGTAGAACTTCGCAGCAAGAAATATTACATATATATAACATTCTACAGTTCCTGAAACCGAGGCCGCTGTTTGTTCAAAGATAAACTGCATATTTCATAAAGGAATTCATCAAGTAAGATTTAAATTTTTTCCGACATAATTATGTATCTTTTTATATTCTTTCACTGTATTGGTAAGATCGCAGAGGTAAATAACTGGGGTATTCTTTGGGTTGGGTTTGTGCTAAAATGTTTTTAAACCAGTAGCTTGCAGACATGAACTAAAATATAGGAATACAGTATTTATTTCAGAATTCAAACATGAAATTAACACATAGCCATTAGGGTATTCTATTCATTTGGATCAAGTAGTACTGAAAATTCTTTATATTTTTTCAAACCGGTAAAAGATATGAGATGAAATATAGATTTTACGATAGTGTATATAATGCAACCATTTTAACAATTCTATGACTAATGGGAATTTCCATCATGTGTGAAAAATATTTTTATCGAGAAAAATCTTATATTTGGATATCGATGAAAAGCTATAGCTGTAAAATATCGTTTTATACAAAAAAATATTCGTAACGCTCAGACCTCGAATAGCAGCGACAGAAATCTGACCTTGGTCGTCATGTCTGAGATTTTTCAAAATCCGTTTCGAAGTCTTGGAAAAAGTCGCCATTCTAATTAACCAACATTTCCCTTTGAAATCGCGTTTCCGTTTCGCTCGCATGAAAACGCTAAATAAGTACATTGGCCCGGCTCTTTAACTTCTGGTTTTTCTGAATTCTTTAATAGAATACGCGACAAATGTAAGGATTTTACCCCAAGGCAAATTTTGTCTAGTAATTAGGGCAGGAATCAAATTCTATAAATGGTGCAGAAGGTTCTTCCTTTTCCTTAACTTAAAGTCGGCAAACTTTTTATGACCGGAAACAGATAACAGTTTTCTCTGACTATTTGAAATTTTAACGTTTTTGAGATATTTATTTTTTTACTGCTTGTATGCGTCCGATAAAAAATACATGTATGTATGATGACGCAATCCATTAACGCCTTATCGTCAGTAGTGACACAAGGAAAGAGTCTTCTTATCTTCTTCAAAATTTTTGTGAAATTTGGGTCAGTTTTGACAAAATACACTACTCTGTTTTGCAGTTGAAACACGAGAATGTTATATTTGTTCTAATCCGTTATATTTGCTCTAATCTGTTATACTTTACAGTGGGGGTATAATGCTGTATTTCATGAAGTATCAGGCACTAGTACCAGAATACATAACACCATTTTGGCCTGATTACTGTACTTCCAAATGAAATTGAGTTAGAGTCTATGTACGTTTGAAACTGATATGTGAATTTTAAGCACACCAGGGCCCCCCAATTGTTATGAGCAGAAGCTATTTGCTAAAGCTTTTTGTAACTTCCCTTGTGACTTAATTTGTAACTTTGTATATACTGGCTTCACATACAACACAATATTAACCTGCTTCAAAATGATTTGAGTCCAGAAATATTCCAAGCATGCATAATTTACAATTCACAGACCTCCTGTTGTTACGATCAATGCATAGATGCACAATATTTATGAAGCATAGATTCACCCACTATGGACAAGCCTAATTAATGACTCGCCAATTAAAATCTCATTGCAATTGTCAGCGGTTGCATTATTTTTGTAAGCACCAGAGCGTACATCACTATTTGCTTGGTGGGGAGAGGAAGACCGATCTAGCTAGATCAAATTTAGCTGTGAATAAGTTGTGAGAATGAGTCATGCCGGTTAGTGCCAAACTAATCCATCCACTCGAAAACTAAAAAAGTGGTTTCCCACAGTAAAAAAAACTTTTTAGTACTAGAGTGGACAGATGAGACTTGTCATTGGGCAAGGCTTGGTCCTATTAAAGACGTGTTGTTACAAATTCTGATTTACTTTTTATCAAATTTCACAATCAAGTAGTTTTATTAATTTAGTAGTATTGGTAATGTGATATATGGTCACAAATACAACACACATTCTCTGATACAAGTTGGCATCAAGTTATAAGTGCCAAACCTTGACTTAGGACCAGGACGGTCACTGCTTGAATTGAGGTAGATTCATGGACCTTGAAGCATTTCCATTGTAACGGCTCTAGTATTCAGAGTACCTATTATTAGTTAATCTGTTTGCGGTCAACTATTGCAGATACAAGTGAAATATTTCAATTAAAATGAATTGTTGCTTTACCTAGTAGTAGAACACAACACAGGAGTACTGTGATTAACTTTTTGTTACACCTGGCTGCTATCATGAACACATCACAAGCAGATGGCAGAAAAAATTGTTGTTTGCAAATGTGTATCGGAAATGCACACTCTGAACTTAACCTCTACTAGCTAACCTGAGTAACCTCTACTATGTCTTTATAACATGATTCCGGAAATAAGTCTTGGAAAAAGAACCAAGCCGACAGCTTATTCAATAAGTTATCACTCCAGTTGATAAGATTATTTTAGGTCATTAACTTGTACAATGAATAGACAAAAGTTTTTAAGTGGAGTAAGAATGAGTCTTACAAATTTCAAGTGTAAATCATAAACAACTCAAATTCAAGCCAGGAACATTGTTGTGTATGACTTCCACTTGAATTTACACCACATCAAGCAAAGTGCCGCAAAATCCTAATCATGATTTACCCTTGCCAATATGAATATCGAGGATTGCGCATTACTAATATTTTAATTTTTGCAATGTACAACGTTGAAGGCTTATCAACATGTGAGAATTTTGAAATAATTGTGCTTCTCCATTGGACATCACTTACATTTCGCCGGCCTTTCACCGTAACGTTGTTAAAATAGACTTGCCATCCTTTAAGATTTGCACTTTCAGCACCAACCATAGTAACTTGGGTAGATTTAATTGCTCGCCAAAGTGACAAAATACTCGGTCGAACTGTCAAAGGAAACCGAAGGAAACAACTAAATTGATTGTCATATCATCGTAAATAAAACGTCGAAGAAACGTTGACAAATATATATCGAACTTACCGCTGTATTTTAAAAAAATCTTGCAATATTTTCTGAATTACAAGATGGCGACCGAACCTTAGAGTCCAGTCTCTTTCGTGTCGCCGCTTTAAACTGACCTATGCATAACTGGAGTTAAAAACTTGACAGAGGCATTTTTGAAATTCATAGACTAAACTAATTAGGTCCAGTTATCTCAACAGAGGAGCGTAATTACCATGTATGGTGCAGCGAAAATTTGCATTTAGGCGGTTTTTGTCAAACAATTTCCTGGACTCCAAATTGCTAGGTCGAAGCCCAACTTCTAGCCATGCCTCTTAGCTCGGGGGCGACCCAATATTTTGGACCGCTCTTGTATCACCCCACAGTTTATATTAAGCTTGAAAACGTTATCGACGGACGTGTATTTGGTTATTTAATTAAAAAGACTACTTAATAAATCCACGGTACTTCATAATCACATAGTCAAACGGGGGATAATAAATCTGTCAACGTCGATAGTTATCATGGTTCAAATGTATCTCAAAAGAAATAGATCTTGTTATTAAAAATAAGATTATTTCGAGAAAATCAGATTTTGATGCACCCGTAGTTGATCATGACAAGGTGCCATAGTCGGGGACGTGCCGCCATTATGCGTAAACCTTGGCATGAAGATGATTAATCAGGTCCATTTTTCACAGAGCCACGAGTTTGATATTTGTCAAGTTGTTTGAGAGGGCTCTTAAATGTCAGCGTACTAAGTCCTACACCATATCTTGTTCCAAATGACAAAGTAAAGTGCCCAGATTAGCAAGGGATTTCGAATTTATAGCTTCGATCAGTTGAAGGACGGAATCGGCGAACACAACGGTAGGTGCGAACAAAAGCCATTCTCGCGAGCGGGAATTGAGCGTGCGCGTAGCAACCAAACTCACATGACCAATATTCCCTCTCGTTTTATATCCGTTTTAGAACCGACACATAATGAATACTATAAACAGTATTTCCTTGTCTTTCACAATGGCCATTCTTGTAGCGCTGATGAGCTACATCGAAGGCACGTCAATTCAAGAATGCGACAGAGTGCCCAAAGATCTCGACAATTTGTACCGAAAGATGGCAATAAAAAGAGAGTACTCTACCACGAGATATTCAAAGAACACAAAAAGAAGGTATTCCGCTGGCAGAGCAGGATCAACATCGGGTAAGTCAGTATAATAAATAGCGACTATAAAAGTGCTTGTCCCTATGCAATAGAACCTAGCTTTGCATGTTCCAACGAACACGCGATATTTATGGCCTAGTAGAGCACGACCAAATGCTATGTTCGGTCGAAAAGAAGGCAATGGCCTATGATTGTCAATGCTATTTCAAACGTAGTGTTTTTAATCTAATATATCAACAATCAAAATCTCCCTAAATCCGATGTAATTGGGATAAAACGATTGCGGGTCAGGATCAGATGTAACCCAAATGGCCAGTTTTAATGTCGCAACGTGAAGGAAGTCACTCAGCAAAAATCCCCTAATTTACAAAAAAAATTCGTCTCAGTGTGAGGTAGAAGGATGTTACATGTCACAATTCGTTAACAGAAAGGTTTTTCAGCGGTAAGATGCAGTATTTTTGTGCAAAAGGTAGAGGGATCAGTTATTTTGATCTGTTACATGCAGCCTTCACATACGTGATGGTAATATTTGATTTGAGTCATTGTTCCAAAGTCGTTGTTCCAACGCTTTCGATCAAAAACTTTGAAACTGTCGGTTTCAACGATGTTGGTTAGTAAGATCAATTCGCACGGGCCATTTAAGGATATGACAAAGCTGGTTCATTCATATCATCGGCGAGTTCTACATTCGAACACGCTCAAAGAATGGAAAACACTTCAAAAGGTCATAACAGTTTACAAATAAGTTAACAGGTTAGTTGCCTAAATTCCCAGCGCATGCGGAACACAAAATTCCGTACATTTGTTCGTAATAAGGCTGTTTTCGACTTACGCGTTTTTCATACGAACCTACACGCACGTACGCACGTAAAAATCTAAATCCTCAAGGCTGTTTTCCACTTACGCGTTTTTCACACGCACGTATACGCACGTGAGAGTCTAAATCCTTATACATGTTACCTTTGAAGAAACTAAGTGAATAAATCGAAGGAACTTAGTTTTGTGTATATTTTAGTATGCAATAGTTTACCTAGATGTTAAATAATAATAATTTAAAAGCATTTAAAATTTTCCGTACGTGTACGTGCGTATAAAAAACGCGTGGAAAGCAGCCTTTATGGGGATCTAGCCTCCACGATGTTAAAATGCCACGTGAAATGCGAAACGTGAAATGCACGCCAAATGTGCTACGCACAATTTGTCTTCGATGTAATGGACGTCTTTGTAAAGTACAGAGTTTTGTAAAATATAGTCTGTACAGAGTACAAAATTCGTCAATTTCGTGCCGTTTCGCGCCAAACTCTGTGCCGTTTGCTCACGCCATCTGACGAAATTCGTAGTCGTTATGTTTCGGACTACAAAATTAATCTACCACCTCGACGACTATAAGTTTGCTACAAGTGCAGAAGAATCTTCGAATTATTTATACCTCGTCAAAAGGTATAAATAATTCGAAGATTCCAAGTTTTTCAGTCGACAGCTTTGCCTTTCAAATGAGGCATTTTCACAGCTTCTTGCGACCTGCAAACAACTCAAACGTGAGAAAATTTCTACCGTAAACTGCGTTATCAACAAAACATCCCCAAGGCCTAAGCGCAATTTTGTACGATTAGTGAAACGTACGGTAGAGAATTGAAGCAACATTGCTAAATTCGTGGAGCGTTTTTAAAGAATGCATAAATTGTGAAAGCGATGTCTCCCAATTATACGGCGGCGGGTGAACGTCGTCATGCAAAGCACCGTAGCAGCGGCAGCATTTCATATAAAGTATCGAAATACCGTAAATCTCAAAATCTCCCTCAATTTTCACTGAACAAAACGCGTGGAACGGCAAAACGTGCCTGAGACGAGATATATAATTACGGCGAAGAGTGGAAGTGAAGCATTTCAACGCTCAGTTTTCCTGTGAATACATTTCAACGCACAGTCCACGTCGTTTCGTATCTTTCGTCATTTTGATGAGAATCGAAGGAGAAAATCTCGTAATTTTAAAGAGAACAAAGGAATCTTCGCCCTGCTGAAATGCACACTTAAATTTTTTAGCGACGGTCAACAGTTTGGCCATCAAACTGCTAGTGATTAAACGCGATAATTTTAGTCACATTTTTTGGTGCTTTATAGTATTACCATTGCCCGTTCATTTTTTAGATCAGGTTTCGGTCGTCCGACAGGCCGGCGGATTCCATTGAATAGGATTATTAAACCTTCGCTATCTTTATAACGTATGCGACAATAATTATTGGTTTTCATACTTATAGATTTTAAGCTATATGATATCAAATGCTCCCTAGCTATTCGAAATTTGGTACTGTTTTGTATAAAAATCTTTCGTGTATTTTGAGGGGCATTGCCTCCCTCTTTACATTTATTTCTGGGGGTTTAAATAACCGCTCGTTCTGCTGTCCCTAATTTGTAGTTGTACGGACGTTAAACGTATAATTGTAAAAACTCTGATTCCAGGAAATAGCGAGGATTTCTCGAATACTCAATAGTATTTGGGAAGGGGTATACCATGCAGTGCTGCTCTAAAATGCAATATCACACCCCCGCGAGTTTACAAGAGTAAATCCCATCGAGATTTTTTTCATAAAATTGAGAGGTAATCTTAAGTAGAAAAAAACATTTGGCTTCCTTGATAAGGCGTACACATCTCTACGGTGGAGAGATCATGATTAGACAAATAATTAAGATAACTGTTATTGAAAGAACTTTCGTTTTGTTCTGAGTTCAATTTTGCAACACGCGTTATCAAAAACATTAGAGTGGCAGTTTCGAGGCTGGTTCAAACGAACCAATTTCCGACGAGTGAGTGGATTGGGAGTAAATTATAATTTAACTAGCCAAAATGTAGTCAGGAGTTCTAGCAACAATCTCCGGTTGTTCGAAAGGCGTTTAGCTTTAACGGTGGATAAGCGAAATTTAAAAATACTCTCATAGATCGTGTGATTGACTGAACCTGAATCTTATGCATTTGATTTGTACTTCCATTGACAATTAAACTATTTACATCAAAATATTTCAGCTCAGTTGTTCAATAAATAGATAATTGTGTTTTCTATTTTTAACTTATCCACTGTTTAAGCTAAACGCCTTTCGAACAACCGGCCCCAGACGTATAGAATGTAGCCGCGGGTATTGATAAAAGCAACGCTGCATTTGATTCAGTCGCTTCTCTGTCATTACACGACAAGTCAATCGACTACAAAACATCCATCACAGGTGAATTGTACGGATATCCCATTGAGGGGTCAACGAGATTAAGTCGTGCATGTGGACAGAGTTGTACAATAATTTCAGCAAAGAATGAAGGCTGAAGTAAGTTTCAAAATTGGGTCATTCCTCCTCGTTACAAGGATGAGTGGATTGAGTGTGTCGAAATATCTTTGCAGTCTGTGGAGACTAGTGTGAGTGACAACGCACAAGAGACGTGATAATTTTCAGATAAACACAAGCTACTTCACATCTATCACTTGTCATGTTAGCCACAAGCATCGGCATCGAGCAGATAGGAACTAGAATTTCAACCACAAAGAGTTATTCCCATGCACCAAGAGTTATACAAAGTAAACGATAAAGATAACCTATTAGCCTTTGAAAAATTGCAACACGCAGTTTAATCGTTAATTAAGCAACTGTGTCAGAGTAGACTAATGAAACTCTATTCCATCGTCAGGATAAAACCCCCACGAATAGTGGAAAAAAGCCGTTCGTTTCCCCGCTATTATCGATGCATATAATTTAATGAAAAAAAGTTAATCCTATAGATCAAGAAACTAAAAATTTAACAATTATACAAGACCACCCTAGGAATTTTCGGCCATCGTGAGACAGGCACCTAATTCCGAGCCTAATTCGATGTAAATTTCTTTTCTCATATTCGAAATTCAAAGCCCGTTTTAAGCCCGTATAGGGTCTACAGAAAAAAAAGTAGGAAGCCGGTTTCTACTTTTTCGCGGCAATTTTTTTCGCAAGCCAATCACATCACAGGTTTTCAGATATCGCTTCGCGTCGCGCGAATAAATTCGCCCAGTGGAAAACGGGCTTAACTATATATGGACGAATTTGTGTTCACATGAAGTGTTAAAATCTCTGCAAATATGAGGCAAGAAGAGTTAAAATGATAAAATGACTTTTTTAGTACGTACAACAATGGCACACATAAGTTATCTAAACTTGATTCCAAAAAAAAATGTGTGAAGTTTAAGATAATTTCTCTAGCGACAAGCGGAAATTTAATCTTATATAGCTGAATCATTGAACGATTGTATCGCTACGATACATTCATGCACGCGCGACTACCATTTCGCAATACACCGGTATACGCCTACGATTACGAGAGCATTTTCAAAGTCAAGTCTGGAAATTTTATCTTCAGACTCCTGAAGAGTGCCTCTTGGATGAAGATCCTTTTGTAGGTTCTAGAATAAAACGTTTGCGGTTCCGAGATCATCAAAATTTTATCGTCTTTGAGGTCATGTACTTTTTTAGATCGATGTACATGTACCCTATAAGGCGTAAACCTTTGCGACAGCTGCAACGCGATCTCCCGCACTAAAATATTACCATATTGCTCGATTTACATGGGAGAGTAATTTGTTATAGCATTCCTTCAAAACGGCCGTTTTTCGTGGTGTTCACGGCGTTATTTCAGCAACAGCTTTTACTACTTTGTATACACGCACGCAATTACGTGTTTCGTACACATCGTGACTGTCAGGAGAACAAGTAAGCATATCGTGACCTATAGTGCATTGAAGACTATATCGTCAACTCTTATCTTATTAACCCAATCCTATTCAATCAAGCACGTTATTACGGACGCTTCGAGAAAGGTAGTCACGAAAACGACGCGGATCTTCAAGCGCTTTGTTTGGGTAACTTGTTAAACGGCTCGTGACGGTCAGTGCACGAGCTTATGCATCGAAAAGCATATTTCGTGGCGATTTTGATGATCCGTCGCGGTGAATCTGGACAATATTTCTCAATGTCAAAATACAGCCGAACGCCTATCATTAACCCATTTGATGTCACGTGTATTAAGGTGAAGTATCACAACAAAAAACCCGAGATTATAGCATTCCGCACAAGTAATTATACGGATGTTGTACGGTCAAGTACCCGAATAGAATGTCTCCCGAATTTGTTTGGGTAAAAAAAAGCAATCACTAGAGAACAGGGCGGGCAATTTGCGAGTCGGTTGGTTTTAAATGCCAGCTAGGAAGTGTCCTGTTTAATTACGACATTTCATACCCTTTGGCGAACGTTAAGTAGGTTCTCACTGAAGTGAGATCAAATATGTAGCTACTTGCCAACTAATATACATATCATATATTCTAATCTTTCTTTCAAAAACCACGAACTACCCGGTTATTACTGGAAAACATCAATTTTCGTCTCGTCGCAGAGATCTTAGTGCGTTCTCAGTAGCTTAGTGTGATTTTGGCCGCGATTTTCAGTCGGATCTTCGTCTCTTGACAGATGGAAACGAGTGAATAGTCATAAATGCTCCGATGTATATAAGTGCCCTCATTTGAACATCTGTAGGCCCGTTTTTGCTGCGATTTTCTTCTTTCGATAGATGCGAACGAGTGCATTAGTTACTGATGTTCAAATAAGAGTTCTTACACATCAGAGCATTCGTAACAAATACTCGTTCACATCTATCAAAAGAACAAAAGCGCACATAAAATGGCAGCAAAAATTGCAAGTGTAAACGAGCCTTGTAACCTATCTACTCGTTCACATCTAATAAATAACCGCGTCAGCAAAAATTTCAAATATAAACGGGCGTTGAGATAACTACTCCGGAAAACGATAACGCTGTAGGTAGGGGGCCGTACGCAAATAATTAAGGCGGCGCCCCTTAATAAGGGAGGTGTGCATTGCACATTATGCCCGACTGATTATTTTTGAAGCTATTGTTTTGGTTATGTGAACATGAATATATACCCTGGGTTGTAGACGGGAGAGGGGGGGAACACCGCCCTGTCATATGGGGTATCCTAAAAAAGGTTCTCCATTGTCTGCTATGCCAAGGTATCGTTTTTCAATTTTGCGCACCTTCGGATTAAGCATAATGACATTAGCAAGGCATTCAAATTTCACAAGAGCTTGATTTAAAAGGAGCTAATTCTTTGGGACACCCTGTAGAGACAATAAATAAAAGCATTAGAGGCACGCTGAACAAAACAAAACAAGAGTATCGCATTCTTTATAGTTATAAAGAATCAATGAACACAACATCGAGAGGCTGTGCTCGGGACGTCTTTTTCATAACCCTGGGGCTGAATAACATTTTCCCCCAAAAGGAAGTTTGTTTTACTTTGGGCGCAAAATAAACATGACTTAATGCTATTAAATAGAAACTTAAAACCATTTATTGATTTTTAAGTTTCATTCCCAAATGACGGACAATAAAAAAACGTTTGTCTCTTTTGACCACAGTTATGGAAGAAACATGAATAGTGCATGAATAATTCTTAAGCCTCGGCTACATTGGCAAATATTTGACGGCGATCGTCTTCTCCTGGTGTATGCTATTAAGTAAATTTAACAGAGTTGGTCACTTTACACTTCGCAAAGCTTATACAACTGTGTACAACATTCACACAATAACATACGTTAGAAAGAGAAAATCACCGATAAAAATCGCCCGTGTAGGTCCAAACATGTCTCGTTACTCTAATCAAAACACTGCAATTTTTCACACTCGCTCGTCAACTGACACTCCAAAAATTACGTCAATGCAGCAAACATCCAATTTTAGTATCATGTTTATTACCATTTTGTATTTCGTAAATGGATATATATGTCAAAAGCTATCTAGTTAAGCTTAGGGATTAGCTCACTCCTTCAATAAAACCTTTTGTAATCCTCCTTTGTAATTTCCGGCTGAATTATATTAATAGCCTCAAAATCTCTGCACTTTACGGAATTACAACAAGCCAGCCATCGATACAAGGGCGCCCTGGATTAGCGCACGATTCTTCTCCATCATTTTTCGGTGATGGGAATAGCGAGAAACTAACGTACATTCTTATATACGATTGTAATATAACCTTTATAGTACGCGCGTGCTGATTGGTCGAGAAGCGTGTTTCTATAACTGTATAGAAACGAACCGAAATTGACAAGCGAAGTAATGTAATCAGAATTTGTAATTGAATCGAATTATAATATTTGTACAGAATCTTTTTATTGAGTTATAAAAGAAATAGAAAACATTTTTTCCCGTGTTTAAGAAATAGAAAACGTTTTCCGTGTTTCTATATACAGTTATAGAAACACTTGTGGGAGTTTGGGAGAACGAGACCGTATTTTCCCCACTGATTATTTCTCGTTCTCCCAAACTCCCACAAGTGTTTCTATAACAGTATATAGAAACACGGAGAATATTTTTTTAAATGTCAAACTTAAATGACATTAAATTTCTTAAATGTCAAACTTGGACCGTGTACAAGAAAACCTCCCAGTTATAAAAACTACAAAACCTTGCATGTCAGAGGTTTAAACCGAGTATTATCTCTTTAGGTGTATCTTGGGGGAATTCGGACCTTCGCGTGTACTTCAACCTGTCAAGCATAAACTCGCGTGCACGTATATTCCAAGCCCATCTAATTCTTCATCGTAGGGCGCCCTCTTTCCAGGAAATGCTACTGTACCGACAGTCGTACAGACTGCTTCTTAAGGACATAAACACGAGCAAAGTGATATACAACAGAACCGTAGCGAAAGACGACAGTCTCTGTCTGGTAAAAAACCTCCTACGAACAGTGAAACGCTGGCGAATGGACCCGAAATCAAACGAGGGAATTTTACTTTCTGTCAAGGATGCCGGACACTATCCGACCTCCCTGAAAACGTTTTATCCTGAGGGAAATATCAAAGTTCCCGCGTTGGCGCTGCGTTTTAACCCAGGGAAGATATTTTTAAGGAAAAAAAGACTGATCGCGAGTCAATTCATACAAATACTTAGCAAAAAGACTCGAGGAAGTTCATGAAAAAGCTATTGTAAAATACCTGGACGATATGCGTTCGAGTGGACCTGAAGGACACTAGCCATTTTTGCTGCGGTTTTCATCTTTCGATGGATGTGAACAAGTAGATGAGTTAGGTTTGTTCAGATGAGAGCACGCAGATGTGTAAATATTACAACTAATTTACTCATTCACATCAATCAAAAGAGGAAAATACAGTAAGGGGCTGTTTACATGAGCCCGGTTACCCGAGATTCAACGAAGCGTGAGACGATTTTGAGGTATTGAAATGAGCAGATGACATGATCCTGGCAGTCGTATAATCACCACAACAATAGCATGTGCTTGTTTGGTGTCATAAAGACTTATTTCAATACCTCAAAGTCCCTTCACGCTTCGTTGAATCTCGGGTAACCGGGCTCATGTAAACAGCCCCTAAGCCTAGTCAGTGTGACCAGATCTGGTCATTTTTATTACCACAGACCGCCCTAACTGATTTTAATAATTTATGCTAGGAGGGGCCAGTTCAACTAGATTTGAACGACCAGCTATGTTTAAAAAATTGGCATATATGGTCACACTGAGCCTAGTGCATTTGTAAACAGCGTCAGGCTGCCTTTTAAACAAAAACCTCATCGGGTCAATAAGACGTTTTTGTAGCAGAGTGTTGTTAACTAACTATTGTAAATTTCAAGGGTACTAGCACAAGTATATATTTGACACTAACGAACTCAAGTGCAACTGGAGTGTTGACGCAGAGAGGGCATTGAATCTGACAATTTTCCCCCCATGAAGCAACTGAACTATATTCAGTTTAGGAACGTCTAGAAATATCTAATAATCGCTGATAAGTTGCAAGTTTTTGTCCAAAAGAAAAGTGCAATATCTATCAATAGTTTGCAGAGACAATTTTCACGTTGAGAGCAATTCCTAACAGCCCCAGTTGATCTTATAGGTTAAAGAATTTCACTCTGAAAAATGTGGAATGTTTGTCTAAAGTTATCATTCCAGTTGCTGTAAGAGTTCACTTTGTGGAACCGACCGCAGGCAAGCAGGAAATGCTTGCGGGCGCAGGGAGAACTTGCGACCACTCGGCATTTAAACCACGTCGTGAAATGCTGGTATTAGAGTGTTTAAGATACCCTGGTTCCGGTCTACGGGTACGAGTAGCCTTGTTTATGATCAAAATCCTGCTTGCCTCAAGAGTTTAAGGGCCTGTTTACATGGAGCGAGTTATCCCAGCTAGGCGAAGTAAAAAGCGCATCACATCAAAAGCTTAACCTGATTAGTCTTTCATTATATGCAGTTTTCACCTCGTCTAGTCGGGAAAACTCGCTCTATGTAAACAGGCCCAAAGTATAACAAGCATTATCGAGGTAAATCCCGAAATAATCAAAGAAATCGATGGATAAAAGAATGGCTTCTCGTACCCGCAGACCGAGGTATATTAAGCTCTCTATTAATTTATATTCACAGGAATTCGTTTTCCATTTTAATGTAAATTTTATATAATAGGGAGCTTTAGCAGTGACTACGAGTACGACTACGAGTACGAGATTCGTCATTCTCACGCGTTGTTTGCTTACGCTATCAGTCAAAACTCGTAGTCGTCGGGCATTTGAGTACGAGTTTTTTGATAAACTTCGTACTCGAAAGCCCAACGACTACGAGTTTTGGCTGATGGCGTAAGCAAACAACGCGTGAGAATGACGAATCTCGTACTCGTAGTCGTACTCGTAGTCACTGCTAAAGCTCGCTAATAGCAGGGCTCTGGACGACGGTTTGACAAGAACAATGTTATATGTAAATGAGTTGTACAGGAACCTGAGAAATCTTTAATCTATAAATCGAGCCCAGGAAATGTGTGTACGAGGTGTATAATATTCAGTACACGTTACCGTCGACATGCAATATATGCCGGTTTGTTTGAACGCATTGAGATATTTACGACGATGTATAGTTTAAAAATCTGTACAAAATATATATTATATTCTATATAAACACGATGTAAACAGGAAATACTATACGAGATTCACTTAACTTCATAGAGGTTAGTCCTGGTCGTCAGTTCAGACATCCCTAAGAGATTATCCGCTTGCCTTTGCTGACTTTCTGCCAGGTCATCCAGGCGATCTCGTACGGATGAGATTTCTTGCCGTTGTTGCTCCTATGGAATAGAGAAAGCGTTACATAATATATAAGCTATGAAAAATCTGTGATAAAGCAGCCACACGCAGCCACATTTCTAATACGGGCTCTTTTTTGATACGGACACCCCCCCCCCCCCTATGAAATGAAAACGAGAACCTCTCTGGAGTAAGGTAAAGTCTTTAATACGGATACTCCGTTAACAAAAATTGACTTCTCGAACACAGGCAACTCTTTATTATGACCAATATATCCCTATAATACGAACACTCTCAAACACAGACTCGTCTCTCTAACACATGCAGGCATCTCTCTCTCTCTCGTCACTAATACGGACACCTTTCTCTAAAACGGAGATCTAGCTCTGCTCTTTCTAATACAGACTCTCTTTAATACGGAGTAACTCTAAGACAGACATTTCTGTCTAAAATATCTTTCTCTAATACGGACACCATCCTAAAATACAGACATCTCTCTAATACAGACATCTTTCTCTAATACAGAGATCTCTCTCCAATACAAACGCCCTCTTTAAAATAGATACACAAGGCTCTTTCTCTAATATGGCCACGTCCCCAAAATACACCTCTAATACAGAAACCTCTCTCTAATAAGGACTTTTTATATTAGATTTTATATTACGTCTATTTATAATTGTTCAACATTGAGGGTTCTAGTATGAACATTATTATACCTGATCGAACACGTGAGAAGAAAACTTAAGCGGTGTGCTCGTGATCGCTTGAGGAAATGCTGAATCTGTGTTGTTTAGCATATTCCTGAAATCCACCTGGCGTTTCCTCAGCTGAAGTGAATGAAAACAAAAACCAATTAAAAATCAGGATGAATTCTTGAGATCGTGTTTTGTTCATAAAACACCCCAAAGAAACTCTGTATACATAAGTGCGCAAAAACAGCCCAAGTCTCCTCTATATACATGCTGCGTATGTATATTGCCTGGTTTCCATTTAGCCTAGTCGTTAGTGTTGTGGACTAAATTTTCAAGCGAAATGCGAAATATTTCGCCTGCTTCTTTTGAATTGTGAGCAATGAAGCAGAATTAATATATTTAAGTGGTCGAAATTCAAAAGAAACAGGCGAAATATTTCGCATTTCGGTGAGAAAAACCGCCCGTGGAATTAGGCCCTAACTCATTGTAATAAGCGTGTTTATAATTACTCGATCGAACTGTTTCCGTAATCGTTGATTTTCAACTTCCATATTCTTTCTACAAGAGAAAAAGAAGCGTTAAGCCTCGCAGGAAAACGGGCTGAAATTGCGCATTGTCCTATAAATGGTTGTACCAACAGGAAAATAATAAAAAGGGCCGAGGGAGGTAAACGTAAACTGTAAAGGAGCTACAGTATAATCAATATACCAACCTTACTGCTTCGGTTTCTGCTCTCGCCATTTCTTCCTTCGCCTTCAACAATTTCATAGACTCTTTCATGTCAGCCATTTCCTGTTTGTATTTTTGTCTTTTCTATCAAAACACCCATAAATCATTTAGAAATACCACTCTAATGGACGACTTGCCCTCTAGACTAATTTTTGATCGAAGTAATAAGAAGAAAATAAATCACCACAGCTGGAAAGAGCGTACTTAAATTAGTGCAAATGCAAAGTTTAGCTGTGAAATTTTGTAAAATGCGGAAAATATAGCCATGCGAAGTTCGCATATTTTGTATACTTTTGTATCACGCACGGAATGTGTAACGACCCTGTGACTAAATTAGTTACAAACTTCCGGTCGTAATACAAAAGTATACAAAATTCGACAACTTCTCATGGCTTGGCATGCCTTACCAGACATCACGGTCTTAAAATATATTCACAATACCTTGGCCAGAGCATCAATTTTCTTCTTTGCGTCTTTCACTTCATTCAACACTTTTTGCTGTTTCTCGTTGTATTTCGTCTCTAGTGCATCTTTTTCAACGTTCAACGAATTCCTTTAAAACGAACACGTAGACATTGGGTACAGGCTGAGTAGTGTGTGACAGAATATCAACCATAAATATGGAACCTCTTTAGATATAGAGCACACTGGCAATAGGTGGGACAATGGGCAGCAAATATTGAACACGCTGAACGCTATGCAACATTTAAAAAACAGGAGCTATTGAGAAACACCACTTGTTAATAGAAAAATTTAAAGAAAATTGCTGTTTCTTGGCCAAATGACAGTTGATTGGAAAATTTTGCCGATGACAAATTTCCACCGAAAATAGCTATTTTTCGATGGGCTCCATTTGATGTCCAATCCAATATTTCGGATCAATTTCAGCTGGAGAAAGTTATGGGCATGTTTACATTACCACCAGATGTCATTCCAGTTATATAGTTCCATATATATAGTTCATTTCATATCAGTGTGTGCGTGACTTACCTTGTTTGCTCTCTCTCTTTCTCGTGGTCTTCCTGGGCATGTTGCAAATCTGATCGGGCGATGCCTAAATATAATAGCCGAATCATGGCATTTACGGTATAATAAGCAATAGAAAGGAAATGATGTAAGTACATTAAAAGGTTGGTTTTAAAACACCCATTATTTAGAGGCTCTGTTTCCTGAATAAACAATTTCTGAATAACTTTTAACAAGGCCCAAAAGTTCACCAGAATTATTTTACACTTTAGCTATGTATGACAACTGACTGTAAACTTTATATTCACATAAGCTTGTATTATAATGAAATTAACATCATATAATATCGTACCAATTTCATCGTTTAGCAGATCAACTGTATTCTTTAGTCTTTCATTTGCCGCCATTAACTGTTGCTCGCTGTTGAGGACACTAGAGTAGTCAAGAAATGAAACCCCTTTTTAGACTAAAAGGCCTGTTACACGGTCTAATTTTTCTTGCTACTGCAATGCAATTCTTCTTTTAAGAGATGTAAATTTGGCAACTACCGAACTTTTGTCTTTATTACGCTCTATAGCGCTTCTTACACATATATTTTAAAGACTCTTAACTAATTTACATCTCTTAAAAGTAGAATTGCATCGCAAGTTGCAAGAAAAATTGCACCGTGTAACATGGCCTGAAATGTACGATAATAAATTCTAATGGATAAGCGGGACTAAGAGGTACATTAACAAAGAGGTACTCAGCATCACTCTTTACCCACCATTACCCCGGCCACACTGTTTCCATCGCGAAACAAATACCTTTGAAGCTGTGTTTGTAGTTTCTGTTGCTTCTCCTTCAAGTCTTGTGTTTTAGCCCTCTCCTGGGAAAATCAACATTCCTCCGTTTATTTAAACCAAGACGTTCACATGTTAAAGACTGTCATTCATGCAATACCTTCTCTAGTTCTTCTGAACGGTCTGTCGTTTGTTTAAGCTGATTTCGTATGCTGGACAGTTCTTGTTCCAAAATTTCCTGTTCAATTAAAACGGGATTTTAATTCAACACCAATCACTTAATAGTTTTCTCATTTTTTTTATTAAAATATTATTAATGAAACAAGATGGTATAACGTGTTCAATATCTCTCTACAAATGTATAATGGCACTTTGTATTAAAGAACTACATGCACTTGCATAAGCCTGGGGTCGGTTGTATCAAGCCCGTTTAGCTTAAACGGTGGATAAGTCAAAATTAAATAACACTCTTAGATCTCTCTTGAATGAGTCAACTTGAATATTATGCACTGAATATGTAGTTGTAAACAGTATCTTTGTATTAAGGTTAAAAACATTTAGTTTGCATCTTGAATAAAACGATAGACTTGCCTTCTATTTTGAACTTAACCACCGTTTAAGCTAAACAGGCTTAATACAACATGCCCTTGGTTGTCAGGTCAAAAACTGCATGGATAACAGGTTATAACGTGGGTATATATGAACATTTGGTATATGATTTGGTAATGGACGTTGCTGTTATAGTTTTAGAGCAGGTCATTCATGTAGGGCAGTCAGTCCAGTTATGATCCTTATTCCTTGCCTTAATCTCGTGTACAGATCTCAATTCCTCTTCCAGTTTCTTGACTTCCTCGTGGCGGGAAATTTGTGCCTCACCTTTTGTTCTGTCGAATAAGAGTGAAAAAGATGTGCTAATGGACGTTTGCATAATAGACCAACTTTTTATTCAGGCAACAAAAAGGAAATTTCCGAAAAGTGCATACAAAATTTAATAAAATTATGAAGTTTGGCTGCAAAATATTGTAAAGTACGGAAAATATAGCCATGCGAAGTTGGCAATTTTGTATACTTTTTTACTACGGCCGGAAGTGTGTAACTAAACTAGTTAAACGCTTCCGGCCGTTGTAAAAAAGTATACAAAATTGGCTACTTTGCATGGCTACATTTTCCGTAATACTTGACATTTTGCGGCCAGACTTGGCAATTATACTAATTTCGGTATGCTCTTTCTAGCTGTGGTGATTGATTTCCTTCTTGTTGCCTAGATCTTATAAAGTTGGTCTATTATGCAAAAGGCTCATTTTCATTATGAAATCTAAACACATTGGCTCAATTTGATTGACTATTCCGGCAATGTTATCATTTAGTATGTCAGCTTCCTTGAAAGCTGTTAAATTAAACAATAATTAAAAATTTATTGATTAAAAAAATTGATGAATAATCTTGAGACGTACCTTTCTAAATCTGCTATTGTAGCTTCTAACTGCAAATTATTCTGTTCCATTTTGTTTAATTTCTCCCACTCTTTTTCTTTGGCTGCTTGCTCCCGCTTACAGACGTCCTGTTCCTGGCGCAGGAGAAACAACAGATTAACTAAGCGTGGAAATCCAGGTGAATTTGTGTATGTAGTTTAGATTGCTTGACAATTCAGTCACGCCATGCAAAAATGTTGGCGTTCAGGTGCTGTGTTCAAGTCTTCAGAATACCTTGGTTGAACGAAACTATTTGCTATAAAGCATCATTCTCGCGGCTTGCAAATAAACGAGTAATATTCCGTTGTAAACAGACCTCAGAAAGGCCTACCTTCTCACTGATAACAACATTAAGATGTTCAACTGTATTATCCAAGACGGCAATTTTATTTCGCAATGAATCGCATTCCAGTTTCAAGCTGTCTCTATCGCGTTCCAAATCCCCTCTGTTCTTTGTTAATTCCATTTTCACGTTTGTTATTTCAACTTTGTGCTTGTGATTTGTGTCCAGGAGTCCGCTTTGCGTGCAGAGAGACAAATAAAGTAAGTTGCAATGAGAGATGTAAAAACACTCGGGCCGGTTGTTCGAAAGGCGTTTAGCTTAAACGGTGGATAAGCCAAAGTTTAAAAATACTCTCATTCAGATCTTGTGAATGACTGAACCTGTATCTTACGCATTTAATATGTACTTCCATTGACAATTAAACAATTTACATTTAAGCTGAACGCCTTTCGAACAACCGGTCCCTGGTATATAGAGGGTGTACCGATGCCTTTAAAAATATAAGCTCGACCATAAATGTATATATAGACTTATTCTAGTAAGTAATTGTTTTGTATACATACCCCTTCAATCTATTACATTCATTCTCCAGTTCATAGACCTGGTTGTTCGTCTGGTCCTAAAATTATATCACAAAATATGATGGTTATGTAGAGTAAGATTTAAGATTTACCTATGCAATACATTAACGTCAAGATGATGTCCATTCACATACCAGTTGCTTGTCACCCTTTTCTTTCTCGGTTCGAAGACGCCGACACTGGGCATTTACCGACTCAATTTCACTCTATAGAAGAAACATATATAGTAACCGTAATTATTGTTATATAGAAAGCTGGTCCAAGTGGGAATTTTGATTGGTCCCTGAGATGTTACTAACCCTCAGTCCGGACAGTTTTGGCGGGAAAATTAAATTTTTAATTTTTGTTGTTTTCCCCAAAGCTTATTATAGAACGTTTTTTACCTCCAATTCTTTGCAGTGAGCCGTGGATTCGGCCAGCTGTCGTGCTTGAAGTTTAGACACCTAAAATAATATCATATGACTGTTAAATCTGACATGCGTGAGTCCACCATACAGCTTACGACATCATCCAAAACTCTTAGATTTTCAACTTTGAATTTCGAAGCGGAGTCAAATGTACTTCACTTAGGGGTTGCTTACATGAGCCCGGTTACCCGAGATTCAACGAATCATGAGATGATTTTGAAGTATTGAAATGAGCAGATAACATGATCCTGGCAATCGTATAAACACCACAACAATAGCATGTGCTTGTTTGGTGTCATAAAGACTTATTTCAATACCTCAAAGTCCTCTCACGCTTCGTTGAATCTCGGGTAACCGGGCTCATGTAAACAGCTTCTTAAATTGTTAATTGAAATAGTGCATGCATGTACTTACATGATCGGACTGCAAGCCAGCAGCCTCTCTCTTCTCTCTTAGTTCCTCCAGTTCATTTAACAAACTTTTCACCTTCAGATTGAGCTGTACAAAAGAAATGGTCATGGTCATGGTCATTGTCATGTCATCTGCAGGTTCAATGAATTTACAGATTTCATAGCTTTGCAATGCATGGAATACTGAGCTACTTTATGAAGTTGACATTATCAACGCATATGACAAAAGACTTATGCACTTTTTCAAAATCAGCTTAGTTTTATCGCGCGATTGGGGGATTATTGGGAAATAGTAGATACTTTGTAAAGTTGCAAGCATGCTTCGTGCTCATATACAAACATTAAACAATATAACCATGCTTTGGTTATGATGTCAAATATTTTGATATGGATAACCACGCTGGTTAAATGGTCTATTTCGGGTCCTATGTAAAGTTGCAAGCATGCTTCGTGCTCATATACATCAATTACGCAATTCAGTTATTATAGCTGCAATGTAATTGTTTCTTAATAAACTATCTATCTATCTCATATACAAACATTAAACAATATAACCATGCTTTGGTTATGATGTCAAATATTTTGATATGGATAACCACGCTGGTTAAATGGTCTATTTCGGGTCCTATGTAAAGTTGCAAGCATGCTTCGTGCTCATATACAAACATTAAACAATATAACCATGCTTTGGTTATGATGTCAAATATTTTGATATCGATAACCACGCAGGTTAAATGGTCAAATGCTGGTCCTATGTAAAGTTTCAAGCATGTTTGGTGCTCATATACAAACATCTATATAAAGTTGCAACTTACAGGCATCGAATATGGCCGGAAAACGGTATACTCGACCATGGATTATCACGCTGTTTTAATGGTCAAATGCTGGTCCTATGTAAAGTTTCAAGCATGTTTGGTGCTCATATACAAATCTATATAAACTTGCAACTTGGAAGCATCGAATATGACCGGAAAACGGTATACTGGACCATGGTCGAATACGCCGGATAATAATAACCGTGGTACATAATCGACCATGGTTGAATATACCGGAAAATGGTATGAATGGCATATTCGACCATGGTCGAATATAGTATTGCTTTAATAGTTTGTGCTTGTACCCCACCCCAAGGCCTTTTATAATATACCAAAGGCGAGAAAGTGCAGTTCATCACAGACACTGACGTGGATATATACTGGAGCGACGACAGATTATCGTTATTCATTGGGCCTGAGCATTGGGCCTGAGCCTGTTTATTGTGTTACAAACCTGCGTATTCTCTCTCTGCAGTGTACGCACGCGCTGTGAATCGTTCATGTCTTCATGTTTCTTCATCAAGGAATCGCGTTCTCGTTGTAGGTTCGCGATCTATGAAAAACACCCGAGGTTTTTATTCCCGTATTCTACGTACCGACTACGTAGAAAATCGTCACTGGAAAGTCTGATGTTAAACGAAGTTTTATTGGCTCCGCAAAAACTGACGGACCAATCAAACTCCGTGTAACCTTCGTTCATATGTTGTTGTTGTTCTTGAATCTTGATTCTTAAACCGTGCGAAATATATATTCAGGTGAAATGTTCAGGAAGATTGGCAAAAAAGTCTTCAACCTTTCGGGTTTTTCTGCATGGCTGGATTGTAAGATAATATTATGTGAAGACTTTCCATAAAATTATGTCAATATACCATCGATTTAATGTATTGCAAGAGCTATGTACTGTACTTTAATAGTAGATATAACTCTTTTCTTAATAACTCAGCAGTCTCAGCTAGTTTGTATATATCAAACTTACTGGTAATGAATCTGGTTGGGTCTGCTATGTGTTAAACTCAAAAGACCGTGGAACTCACCTGTGTTTCATATTGACTTTTTACTTCGTCCTGAATTCTTTGATATTGCGAATGCTCGTGTTCGTATTCGGACTTCAGAAAGGAATAGTCGTAACGGAGTTTGTTGAAATTGCTGAAGGATTTAAATTTAACAATAAATTTTCCTGCTCGCAATAATTTCTCACAACAAACATCTATCTAATAATCACCTTTTACTTTTCTGAAGTTCATTTTCCAATGCCTCTAGCCTCTATTAAAAAACAAATATTCTTTAAAGTTGATTTTATCATAGGCAGCCCAGACTTTGACTTGCGCGTGTGATACTCGCGCGCATAGAGATTATAAATAACACTAGAGGAGGCATTGGTATCAGAAACATCCACTGAGCTATATAATAATTCCTGGAGGACCGGCTCGCCATCATCAAGTGAAGCCAAAAAGATGGCGGATTTTAGGCTTTGCTGACGCCACATGGTCCTAAATGGCCTGGGTAGTTACCGCTGACAAACTGCGATCCAAAGACAAAAATTGAGTCATCTCCCTCCTGGTTTTTGATAAAAAATACTTTTGGTTTTCGGTGAATAATTTTTTCCTAACTTTTTGTTTTTAAAATAATAAATTAAAATTGTTTCTTCGTTTCCGGGCTTTCCCAGTTTTACAAATTAAGCGAAGCTGTGGTTTCTTGATCTACTTGTGATGAATTCTTGTGATGTAGTAAATGTTTTATCGGAAGAGAATCAGGTAATCTTTTTGAAATATTTTCGTTTCTTCCGTCTGGACTTTAGTATATAACTAATATACGACTCAAAATTAAAGCTCAAAGCCAGTAAGTCTATCAAAACTTCTGTTATGAAAAGCAAAAATTTTTGCCAACAACATTTTTTGATTTCATTATAATTATTAATTCAAGTTTTATTGGTATGTTACAGTGAACTAGTTTTTTGTGTCAGCCTTTTTGGTAAATTTTCATAATGCAATTTTTTCAAACAGCCAAACTTTTAGTAGAATTGTAGAATTTATACAAGTTATAAGTTTGTGGGTATGTGGCAGACTGTATATTTTTAGCTGAACAAGACATACTAGTCTGACCTGGCAGGGGTTCAGGCAGGTTATTTAACAACCACTGGAGTCAGTGGAGTGGCAGTTCAAGCCTAATCTTTGGCAGGATTTATCATGGTTTACTTAATAGCTATAATTTCTGTAACTTGTACTCACTTTGTAACTATTAATAAAGGGTGGACTAAATTGAGTACTGTGAGACTTATCAGATTTCTTTTATTTTGCAGGAATATGATGCCAGTTGGAAAAAAGCAAGAGATGGCTTGCATCCTTTCATTCCTTTGTTCTGAAATATTGAATTAGAGCAAAATGCAATGTATCATACACATTAGCTGCTCATTGATTATGCCATATTGATTTAATTTTAACCTTTTTCTTACAGTTTAATTCAAATAAATCAATACAAACATTGACTCATTGTGTGGATTGTGTCTCAAATCAATAACAAGTAACCCTTCTTAAATAATTTCCTAAATCATTCCTCCCCCCAAAAGAGCTAGTTAATGGGGATAATTCAGCATAATTGAGAGTGAATAAGCCCCATTTCATTGTGAAAGTTCCTTTGAAACATGAAATCACTGTAACTGCAGTAAAAGAAAACCTACACCAGTTGGTAACATATCAGCTATAATTTCTGAAGTACAATTCTCAATATGTACTAATCATTGTCATAATGGACAATATCACAGGTATTACACTGTATCAAGGTGCATCCATGGTCAGGAATGCTAAATGAGCAATGCTAGAAATCAAATATGGCTTAGCTGAAATTGTATTTTTTGCACATAAAATGTTGATAAATGCATTAGAGTTTAGAAAACTTCAATTTATCTCCATAAAAGATCCAAGCAATTTCTGGCATACAAAAAGTTTAGAAATTCTTAGATGTTTCCTCTAGAAGTTCAAAAATCAATTGGATTTCATGCGGATTGTAAAATATTAAACATGAATAAATCAATTAAACTCGGAAAAATGAAAATTACCGGTGAGGTAGTTGACGTTTTTTCCATATTTTTTGAAGTTATGAATACTTATTTGGCCTGGTATTGGTAAAAACAACGTGTACGACTTGTATACATCTTGAAATAATTTTTTTTCGTATCATAGTTAATAAAATATATCGAGAACAACAAGGTTTCGCACAAAATAAATTTTTTTAAAAAAATCCAGGAGGGGAATGTTTTCGAAGCGGGCTCAGATTTGAGCCTGGTCAGTGGTAACTACCATAGCCATTTAGGACCATGTGGCGTCAGCAGAGCTTCTACGCATGCGCAGAAGGGCGAAGTCCGCCATGTTTTCGGCTTCAAAAAGATGGCGGCGAAGTTACCGAAAAATGACGAGCCGGTCCTCCAGGAATTATTATATAGCTCAGTGGAAACATCAGTCAAAAAAGGGAGCGCGATAATGGGGGGCAAATTCAAGTCCCGGATACTAAGCCAAGCGCTGATTGGCTAGATCAATGCCTCCTTAGCAACCACGTTAGCAACAACTAAAATTTGTATTAAAAAAATTATATTCATTTTTCAGGTCGCTTTGCCGGTTTTTTAAGGAAAAACAGTGTTTTTTGGAACTGGTTTTACTACCTTAGATATCCTGAAATGATATTTTATGGGAAAAAACCATTTAGAAATAAAAAAAACTCGTTAAAAACGACATATTTTGGCCTCGGACATCGTGAATGAGTGAACATCCGGGACTTGAATTTGCCCCCCATTAACGCGCTCCCCAATTTCTCCTCGATGCCCCCTCTAGTTTTATTTATAATCTCTATGCTCGCGCGCGTGTCGCGCTTACGTTGTTTACTTCGTCTATATATTATGACGTCATAATATATAGACGAAGTAAACAACGTAAGCGCGACACGCGCGCGAGTATCACACGCGCAAGTCAAAGTCTGGGCTGCCTATGATTATATCATGCCCCTTTTTGCATGTGGAAGTGGAAAAATTCTAGAAATTCTTTTCAAAATTAAATGTACCTGTCTGTAGGGTTGCTCAATTTCACTTTGCAATCGCATCCTCAGGATTTCCATTTTCTGAGGTGTGAAAACCTAAAAACACAGGTCTGCATAAATAGTCTTTTCGGCAAGGCTGTGTAATGTCATGTTATAAATTCAATGCAATACATACATGCAGAATAAACATAATGTCATTCATATTTCTAAACATTTACACTGGAGTACAATTTCCTCTTAGGGAATGGTAGAAACCGCTGCCTAATAGTTTCCCACATTTAATAATAAAGAACTCTTAATTTATTTGGTTAAATGATCAGGAATGAGCTTTTTAAAGGCAGACCACACTTTAGAACAAATGGCAATACTAGAAACTCTAAATCAATTCATGAATCATACCTGAGATCTGAGTTCTTCACATTCTTGAATCTTAGCATCTTTCTCTGTTCTCGTTCTTGTGATGAGATCTTGACATTGCTTTTGCATTTCTTTCATTTCTTCCCTTGCATCAGTTGAAGCTCTCTCACTTCGTTCTTTTTGCTTCAGGATGGAAGAAAAGAAACCAAATTCAACATGTGATATATTACAAAACTACAGTAATGGGTTAAGGATTACACTTTACTAGTGAAATAATGTTTGCAAACCTCTTGAAGTTGAATGTGTTCAGCTTTCAACATTTCATATGTTGTCTTTAGTTTTTCCATCCTCATGCGTTGCTCTGTGACCACTGACTCCAAATTGCCAACTCTTTCCAGTTTTTGGAGTATCTCAGTCTGGGACAATGGTTGTTCTCCTGCCATTGTACAGACTGTAAAATAAAATTTGGATGTCATTCTTGCTAAGGTTTATTTGTGTTAAATTACAACATACAGCGGCATATTACATATAGCCACACATTACATAGCAAGAGTAGAATTATCCCTGAAGTCACAATCAGGCAAATATAAAGACTATATGTTGTCTGAGCACAGGGCTGTAACTAGAACGGTAATTAGGGGGGTGTTTATACTCATATAGCCAGTTCTGCCTGACGGGTTTCTTTTGTAAGTGCAATAGCTTACAATAGAAATCCGTCGGGCAAAACTGAATATATGAATAAACACCCCCCAATTATCGTTCTAGTTACGGCCCTGTCTGCACATCCATGGGCCGGCAAACTAGCGTATGCATAAATGTTTGGCCACATGTATTGCATATGAAGTAAATGGTCTTGTTAAACAAAGCTTTAATGTCCTTGACCTTTCTCATAATGGTTTTGAACATGAAAAGTCTAATGTTGCAAAAAATTTGTTACATCAGGTTTTCAGCATTTGACATCATTATAAGGAAGATCTACTGGTTCTATCATATCAATCAGAGAGAATTTGATTTAGAAATTGTCCTGAATTTCATGTTTCAAATTTTCTAAGCTCCAATATCTCATATTCATTAAGAAGTTCAGGAGACCAAAATTATTGGATACATTTATCAACAGCACCTAAAACACATCTTAATCCAAACGTAATCAACTAACCTAAGTCTGGGTGCTCTATAATTGTGCCAGCTATGATATTTAATACATGGATTTGAATTTCTAAATTTAAAAATTGGCATATAAAACACTCAAAGCATCCGGTAAGTTTAGTCACTTTAACAATGTTGGACATTGTCACTTTTTCAACAAATTATAACATTAGTAAACATATTAGTTCATCGAAATAACTGTCTTACCTTTTATACAAGTTTAAGAAGCTATGATTTTACTGACATTATCACCTTTGAGTCAAAATATTTGTACAAAGATCACAAAGTTCCAGACTGTGTCGAAGTTTAAAACACCTGAAACTCCAATACTTCGTCTCGTCTAGCAAGGAAACGCGACGCTAAATTTGAGAGAAAGACCTTGTCTGTGCAAACTACATGTTACACTTCACAAAATGTTCTCAAAAGAAGTTCCCTCGGGATTTTCAGAACGTTCTATTTTGTTGTAAAAGTATTTTGAAATCCGCCGCCAAACAAGCGTCTTTGACAACCGTTGGGACTACCATTGCGCATGCTCATTCCATAAACCCAAATATCGTTGCAAAAAATACCAAAAGTGGCAAAAAGTGACGTACATTATTTGCCGTTAGGAAATGCAATTGTATTGTGAAAATTCTCTAAAAATTCAATACTGGATGAGACAAATCATTAGAATGTATATACTACAATGCAATATCGCACACCATGGACGTCTACGCAATACCGCTACGTCATACCTTCTCATTTCTAGGAATTAACAGAGATCAATAGAAATTGTCGACCTGAAATTCATAATCCCAAACTTCTATTATTTGTAGTAATATCCACTGTAATAATAGAGTAAAAAATCACTATACACCGCTAGTAACCCAATCCCAATTACTGTACATTTCATAAATATTGAATAATGAAAATCATCCCCCAAAGTCTATTATCATATGCATGCTACGGTAATTCACATTTCAAGCACATTTCAAGCAGGTTTTACTCAATGTTAATTAGTCATCATCAATATATTTCAAAGGAGGACTCGTTCACTGCAAGTAATGCGTTCACAAGTTCACAAGTGCCCATTGTATGGTATTTTATCATGTATAAACCAACGACGATATAATTTGTTAGCAGGGGAGCATTATACCAGGCTGTTAAATGGTAAATCGCGGGATTATGTAAAATTGCAATCGTCATTAAAGCCCTGTTCAAATAATTACACGCGCAAATTTTCGTTAACAATTTTCATTATGACATTTTACCCGTCTGCGAATGGAGGATCTGAAAGACGTTTGTCATGCCAAATGCATTTCGACGAAACGGATCGAAGGTAATTTTCAAAGCCAAAGAAAATTGCCAACCTGGAAAACCTGCTCGTGCAAATGGGGCTTATTAACAAGAGGTCGTTTCAGCTCCCTGTTCGCCTATGTTCACCTTTTGCACCCTCGTCATACTCTTGTTCAACTCATCACCCCGTTTTGTATGCATGGTATCCAGGGTAGAATCTTTGTTACAAGTTGTCGTCACGACAGCCGCCTGCGAGACGGTGTTGTTTGTCACTGCGAGCTGGTCCGAGGTGTCCAACAAACTGGTACCAAGCAATATGTGACAAATTTTCGGGCCAAACAACCCAATTAAGGTAATCCAACCGATTAAGACCACGGCGCTGCTTTCCCAGATGACCCGATGAAGACCATCCCCAGAACTGAGATAAGATGGAAAGAATATTATCCACACAAAACAAGTGAAGTACATTGTGAAGCCAATGTATTTTGCCTCGTTGAAATTTCTCGGGAACTTGCGTGTTTTGAAAGCCATCACTGTACACAGGACCATAAGGAACATGTTGTAAGATAACAGTGTCGCAAAGACATCCTTTTCCATCGAACATTCCGTGAACAAGGATTTCCCGCTGTGCATTTCGCGGTCAACAGGCTCCGGCGGTGTGGGGAAGAACGATATAAGCGAGAATAGTATCTGGATGGTTATCAGGCCAACTGCAATAAGGACCTGGGATGCAGGACTGATCAATATGGGCTTACCGGCCGACTTTCGCGCACTTTTAAAGATCCGGTAAATGCGAAGGATTTTCATGAAAAGCGGCGCGTAACAAGACGCCAACGCGACGCCGAGGACTATTGGTCGACATATGCACAACGAGGGTGTGGGTTTCGCCACCAACAACCAGGGGAAGATAAAGAGGAGGGCCAGACCCATGAGTATAATACCAGAGAGTTCACGACTGGAGGCCTTTATCAATGGGACGCTGCTATTTCGGAAGAATATCACGGTTGTTATAATGACGAACACCAAGCCGACCATCGAGACGGTTAGCATGGCTTGTGACGAACCCCTGGAGAACGCGCTCAGCGACGGAAGTGCTTCACAGCCAGTTTGGTTTATGTTGGGCACCGTGCCAAACGGGCATGGGGAACACGTATTGTTTTGGACAAAGTCACGCGGGTGACACTCCTCGCACGTCCAGCAACAATGTATATCGTGGTTACCTCTCTTATGACGGTAATACCCATTCATGCAATCATCACTACACGTGGAATCAGGGGGGTCGCTTCCGTTCGTGGGCCAACTTAACTGCGACGAATTCAACTGAAGGTGTCCATTCCAAATCCCCACAGGTCTGTACCTGTAGTGCCCGTTTCGTTTCTGAAAGCTGTAAATCGTGTAACCGCTGAGAATTTCCTGATTTCTATCAAAAGTGAGATTTTCTCCAGTTCCCTGATCGTCGAAAGTCACATTTTTCAAGTACTCAAGCAGAGTAGGGCGATCAATACTCAGTTGCCTGCAATTATTAAGATAGCAGTAGTCATTGACGTAATTATGCAGCGCATGCGCCATCGCGTAAACGGAGTTCACGACCGGTCGGACTGGGGCAAACTCGATTGGACTGGACTCCAAACTTTCGTTGCCCTGGCAGTATTTACCAAAGTCTGAAAGTGAATTCGAACCTTGCAGGTTGCAATGAAAATAAGATTCCCAGTACTGTTGGTTGTTAGCCACGAGTTATTTCTATTCTTCGCGTCGTTGACATTCAAGTTTCTGAAATACTCCTCGAATCCATCCACAGGTTTATTTAGAGCAGTCAATGTAATGGCGCCTTCGGCCAAACGCTCGAAATTTTCGACGGCATTCAAGTTATTTCCCCATCCGTCACTTCCGATCCAATAGAACCGTTTCGTGATGTTATTCCGGTGGAGCGCTTTCAGGATCAAACGCGTGTCGCGAATTGCCGTGTACATCACGATAGCGCGTGCTCGGGATACAGCGTCAAGCTTTCGGGCCAACTCGTCGTACTCTTTATCGGTCGGGAAAGAGGAGAGCTTTAGTTTTTCCGCAACGCAAATATGCCGCCTTTTTGCGGCGGCGACAAAATTTTCGATCCCCTTGTCGCCGTACAGTCCGCCAGAGTTGATAGTGATAACGTAATTCCAGCCGAGTTTCTGAATGATTTCCGCTATCGCGATGCCTTGTCTGGAGTCAGGGGAGACGGTCCTGAAAAAGTAGCTATAAATAGTCTTGTCGCTCAGCGCCGAAGCCGTGGCGCCGTAGCTTATCTGAGGGATTTCGAACACCCGAAGGAAGTCGGCGACGACCTTGGTGAGATCACTGGAGTGCGCACCGATGACTCCAACCAGCTGTCCGCTATCCGGTGTTTCAACTAAGGTCATCGTTATTAGTTTCTTTGTCATTTTTGCTCCGATGACCTACAAATTCAAGGAAAATAAGTTTTAGTACATCCGGCAACGGATCAGGGTACAAAAATCAAGCCAGATCCTCGACAAAACTGGATCATCATTCTAGTTCACTTCATGCAACTTTGGCACCTGAATTTTGAGCAATTCTATTATTTCTACCCAAAACGCATTCGTTTTTTTGTTACTTGTAAATTAGAATTTGAATTTTGAGCCACTGAAAAAGTCAATTATATTTGATGTAGAAATCTCGAGACTTTAGTTTAAAGGGAAATGTAAAAAAAACACACACAAAGTAATTGTCCATAGTAATTTGCCGTTCTTTGCAATCTTAACTCATCATTTAAGCTTGTATATGACGTAAAAGCAAGCAGCCCGAAAATTAGCGTGTCTTATTATCAATGTTTGTCATAAAACAATCGCGCACGCTTTTCTAGGCCTACCTATGATTTCACACCGAACAGCAGTTTCAGCAGATGTGGCAAATATGAGCATGTTAATGCAGTTGTTGAGCACTACTGACCTCTCCAGCAGTATTAGAGATCACCGGCGAACATATTTATGCACAGAAACATAAGGCTTGCAATATAAGTCAAAACACTGCCATGCAACCAAATGACGAGTTTTCCTCCCTCAAAACGCACAAAAACGAACAAAAACTTGCAAATGTTATTCGAAAAAAATACACATCGAAATATTTCATCATCTTTAAAATACCCTCGGTTACTCACGATTGACTAGCTTCGTCTGCTTTGATATCGAATTCGAAACTAAATCAAATTCGAATTAGCCCGGCATGCTATCGTCATTCAATTAGCTTGCCAGTCCCTCTGATGGAATAGAATACGACTAATTTGAATGTCAAACATTACCAGCCCGAGCCTCATGGAATATTCCAATATGCCTTTGATGTTCGCCGCTTATTGTTTGGCTGAGCTTCATTTATGCGCGAATTCTTTAAGCAGTTTCACGGTAGGGTTTTGCAGAGAATTTTGTTAGCTATTAGATTTCCACCGAAGGTCGGGTTGAAACAGTATACATGGAAAAGGAATTTGATATTGTGAAAGTGTCGCATGAGATTTTCTTAAGTAAATTGTAGGAGCGGCATTATTCTACCTCTTTCAGTTATGCTGACCCAGGGAAGAAGAAGTCGGCGTGTGACGGAGTAATGGACTACCTAACCCCCCCCCCCCCGTCGGCAACTTTATCATTAATCTAATCGAATACAATTTTTCACACATACCTGACTGTAACAGCTGTCGTAGATCTTCGCACCCAAGGTAATATTCGGAAGGATACTGGTGTCATTGTTGATCTTATCGATGGCGTATATCATTGATTGAAGGAGATGATATCCCGGCATGCTCTCGAACTTCCCACACGTGTTTTCGTTATGCCCACGGAAATGAAGGGAAAACAGACCGCCCAATATCAAGTCGCCATCTTTGTTTATGTAAAACATATCTAAACATATGTTAAATGAAAGCGTGTCAAGGATTGTTTCCACAACCTGATTTCGTGTAGCCGTGGAGATAATGTAAAATAAAGATTATCTCAAAGTGCAAGAGACTGATAGCTAGCCGGTGCAGAATAGCGTCTAGCGTTCCCACCTGCATGCAGTTATACTTGCAAACTACTGTCATCAGATAGACTTTTCGTCTGTCGACAGAATATAATTGAATTAGTGCATATTTGATTATAACTTATGTTAATCGCATCAAGACGGGATATTTTTCAATGTTAATTGCTGAATGTAAAAATGAAATATGTACTGTATGAATTAAGTTGACAGAGTTTGTAATGTGCACCTGCACTTCGAACTGAAGACGGATGTTGTTTAGGGTTCAGTCGTTTGGAAGAGAATCCTTCCGCTATAGTCTATAATTATGTAGACATAAAAAGTACATTTTGAAGAAAAAAAGGTCGCTAAAATAAGTGATGTTACAAGATGTTGTAAGATGCGGAAGAGATCGCCTTTGAAAATTTCCAATTTTCGTGACTTTTGTACATTGCCAGGGCCAAAGAAGAATTAAGCCTAAGTTGTAACAAATTCCGCCGCGGAAATTTTCGGTTTTCGAAGATCTATTTCCGCATCTCGTAAAAACATTTAATCGGAACTTTACAGTTTTTCCTTGACAATAACATTGTCATTGCTTCATATTCGTTCTTTTATGTTGTGCGTATATACGGCAAAACATTTACCAAGAAAATGGCTAAGGTCAATAAAAGAAGCTGATTCGAAAGCTTACCATGCACGACGGCAAATGAAAGGGGAACTGTTTGTGCCGGGATTCGGCCAACTGGGGAAGTTGTTTGTGGGAGAATAAACGAGATAATAAACTCATTCCATTGGTGACATTAGCAATGATAACACGAAGTTATAACTACATAAGCGTAAACTTAAATTCCTAATTAACAATAGCATCTTCTGCAATTGCAGCATGATTGTTGTAATAATACTCGAACGTACCTTCATCGTCGTCATCAACGTTGGCGAAAACAATTTTAAACAAGGTCATAGAAACCAAGAGCAGGAACAACTTCATCTTTTCAAATTTCAACTAATACTGACTTTTCTGTATACGTGAATTGGATTATTGGAGAGTTTCGCTTTCGTCCTGTACAAGTACAAAACAACAATTAACACGATCGTAAGACTAGATCTCATGCATTTTGAAATATCAATGCATTCGATGCGTGGCGTCAGTTTCTATATGGCGGGTGGCAGTTGCACAGTTGTCGAAATCGAAACAATTAATATCGTCGTAAACAAAAAGTTTTGCATAAATTTTCATGTACTATGCATACTTCATGTCATGTGTCAAACAAAAGAAAAGTTGGCACTTTCACTTTAGTTAGTTTTTGTGTTGTTGTTCTATAGTAACAGCTTTTTGATAAGCAGTTCTTAACAATGCGTCCTTCAAACCCACGTTTAATATATAATCAAAAGGCATGGCCTTTAAGTGCACAACTTAAAAATACGATTGTCTCTGGAGACCACTTGAAGTGTTGAAAATTTTCCTCTTTCGCACTATTTCCTTGCATGAGTGAGATGGGATTCATAAATCACTGATCTTTGTGAGGGCTGTTCACAGTTCACTGATCCCAATAAACAGACATTAAACGGAGCGTTAAATGACTTTGGCGTATTGAGATGAGCATATAAAACATGCTCTTGGCAGCCAGTGGTGCAGTCATCTAGACAATGGCACTTACTTGTTTTTTTTTATAAAGACATATTTCAATACTCATGCACACTTCGTTGAATCCGTTGGTATAACCGCGCAGACTCATGCATGTATAATTTTACTAACCATGCCGGGAGGGGATTGCTTCAAGAAGAAAGACAAAATGTGTTGTTTATGATTGCTATAATGCATTAAAGTTCTTAGGCGCCGTTTACACTATAACGGATTGAAAGGCTGTAGAAAATTTTAATAAGTTTTACTGTCAGTGATCGAAATAAATATTATTACCAAATCTATCAAACTAATCAAGCTATTGCTGCTAACCATGCATTGCCCTTTCAACGCGAACGAAGATATCATGACAAGCGAATCCTGTATAGCTAATGCATGAAAACGGGATCTTATATTAAGCCTGCGTTTACACGACAGGCCTAGACCTGGCCTGGAACAGGTCTAGGAAAAGTCTAGGTAGTATGTGCAACGTTCACCCTTTCTTCTTTGTTGATAATATCTGATAGCCAAAGTATATAATTGACATGCAACGCCGAGGTAATACTATATGGATCCTATACAAATCATACTATTAAGTTAAAAATTTCTCAGGACTGGGTAAAACCTGTTCACAATATCAAAATAGTGCTCCAGGTAAGGTCGAGTCTACCTTTTACCGTCGGCCCGGATTTTGTGGCCTAGACCAGGGCTGGACCTAGTCTAGGCCGGATAAACAACGTTTACGTCTAGGCCTAGGCCAGGTCAAAGCACGTAGTGTAAACGCGGTTTTAGATTCAACTAAGTTTGTTCTCCCAGGAAAAACCTTCACCCTAAACAAATAAGCTGTTAATTAAACTCCCCCATAAAAGAAAAATAATCAATATCAAAATGCTAAGCCTGTACGTGATTAAGGTTAAATTTTACTCCGCTGTTTTCGTTTATATTTGGTTTATGTATGGACTTTGCAAAATAAGGCTTCTATTGATCCAGAAAATATTTAGCTATTAAAAATGTTCAAAAACATGTTCATGCGATGAAAAAAATTGATGTAAAATTTTGTTTACCTAGCGTTAAGGTAACCGGCTTTTAAACAACTGGCCCCTGAATAATATCGGATTTCCCGAGGGATTTTCTGAGATAATCGACTCTGAATTGGCTATATTTTGCAGGTGTCTGATGTTCTGTGAATTAGATTAGATTAAAAGATTATAATAATTATAAAAATTATATAGATGTATATATGCATAAAGATGTCGAGGGTTTTATTCATAGAATGTGAGGGCGAAGCTAAACTTTCCTGTCAAACCAAAACAGAGGGTGTCTGTACGTGTTAATCGCAGGTTCATGTAATCAGCGGCGATAAACGCCAACAATGATATCACACATGGATGTACGCAAATATAGTCTACTGATCCTACCGGCGACAACCTGCGACCAGTGTTAGATCTGGTTTCCATGCATTTAATCGTAATTGTCGTGAACAACTTATGTTACCGATGATAAATAGTCCGGATGTAAACTTGTCTTTATTTCTGTATTCGAATTGGTCATTTTTGGCTGCACACGCATATATTTAACAGTTATTCTGCGAACTCGAGTCGTATTCGTTGCCTATCGGGCATATACGACGAGAGTGAGCAGAATAACTGTTTTATTATATACACAAACCTTGTCGCCCTTTCGGTGCATTTTGGTGTGCTATTATATCAACTAAAGCTTGGATTTCTATTTCACTCATCTCCCCAAATCTTTCAGCCATTTTGTTTACTTTCTCTACTAGGCAGATATGAGCTAATATCTGTCTAGTAGCCAACCAATGAAATTGCAGCATACCCATATCTGGCGCTTGTGTATATAATAAAGAAATATATTCTATCACATCTGCCACATTGACGTTTTCACGACACTCACGACTAAATGGAAACCAGGCATTAGGCGCGACGTTTATATTCGCAATTTTTGCTGATTTTTTTTTCCTTTTGATATAGATGTAAACAATTAAGCTAATAATTATGAAAGCGGTGCTTGCATATTCCCCTTTAATTTATGAAACATCCTTAGCTAGTTAGCTCATCCGCAAATTTGCATTCAAAGGAGAAGTCGTATAACGAAGATTACAAGCCAATATAATTAGTATAGGCCATGTTACTTATAGGTTCTCAAAAGCATACGATAGTGCTAGCTTTTGCCATTTCATGGTAGATGACAATTTCTGTAGCTATATTGCTAAAGCTATATGGTGATTTTAGGCTTAAAATTGATCGCTTCGGCATGCCCGATGCCCCCCTCCTGCGAAGAAATCGAAATCAGTGGCTCATGATACTCGTTCTGTGCGATACAGATATGAAAGCATTTTGCTTTCTTGTTGACTTTTCATTTTCTAAACATTAAATATCATACATTTTAAGCATGCATGTCTATTTTCTTCCCATTCTGCATGTGGTATATACATTATATATAAACTTGAATAAACTGTCCGATGAAAAAATCATTTTACAAATGCAAAGAATACCAAGTCCAAGGTTTGAGTTTTTGTTTGTTATCTTAAAGTTAATCCTTAATTCCGAATTTGGCTTTTCTCAAGCACACAAGTCATTAATCAACATTTAAACTATAAGTGAAATACGCCGCGTGATATTCTGCACGACCAATCATGCAGTATATATATAACGATGAAATGGAAATCTATACTTTGTGTTGTATTTCACCGGCATTTTTCAAGCGATGTTTAAAACCAATGTTGGAAAATTCTCTCGACATTCTCACAACACAAGGCATCGGCGAGCAGTGACAATGCATGGACGACAGGTTGCCGAAGGTCGCGATATACGCGAAACACAAAAAGCGCGCGAACTAAGCAGTGACGATATTGGCCACTGGCAATATTATAGTCTGTAGCTTATGCTTTGCCGCCGCGGTAATGAATATTGTAATGAAAAAGCCGTAGCGAATATCCTAATATAGGAATATTGTAATCTATACAGAGATAACATCGAACAATTCACTTTCGATAACTCTCATGGTGCAGATGCGCTTGCACATGCTGTGTTGCATGCAACTCAAAACTAAGGAAAAACAAATGAACGGATATATATTTAACAACATGCATCTTAGCATATAAACATGCTTTAGAAACCCTTAGTCGTTACGTGAACGTGATTTAAAAAAAAAAATAAAAACTCGTAATAGTCGTATATTTTAATTAAATAGTCTTGTGCTGATTTTTACCTGCATGCCACAAATGCTAAATAAATTATAAATAAAAAACCCCAGTCGCTATACATATAGTGCTGAAATGTCTCCTTAATTTTCTATTCTGCATTTGAACCAACATGAAATACTATGTACACTAACATTTAATATCATCAAACCACAGAAAATATACAAATGTACTTACTTTTTTAATGAAAGTTCGGCTTATGTATAACTATATAGTACACAGCTACATTGTTTCTTCACAACTGAGCAGCGAAAGGAAACGAATTTAGGCCAATGTGGGCCATTTCAATTTACCTTTAAATTTTAAGCAAATTGAACAGATCAAATTCGGAAAAATGCTGCACGTTGTAGGACGTTCATAAGCGCTTATGTTTGTTTAATATAACTCAGTTTTAATTGTGATTGCTTCCGAAAGAACGTTGTCCAATCGCGTTGCCTTATTCGGCAGCTGCGTTTTCTTTCGTCAAACTGAAAGTGTCATGGATGGATCCATGGAGCAATCAACCCACAATTATGTAAACCGATGATGCTTACATATACCCACTTTGAGTCAATGTTGTTTATTTTGAAAAATGGTATAGATAGACAATACACTTTGGGCTACAAAAAGATCTAAAGTGCCAATAGAAATGTAGGCATGTATATATAATATACGCTGAACAAAACCTCAATATATTTATACATGCACGTTTATATAGTCACATTTACTTGATTATCAGACGAGACGTTAGAGGCTATAATCATATACCTGAGACCGCCCTTCGGGGAATTATAATGAAATCATTATTTAAATATATGTTATCACATGTGCATGCAGGCGTATTTTATAAACTTAGCGAGCGATTATATAGTCTTGTAGCCTTAAGCCATTTCGGCCACAAAGAATTTGTGATATGTAAAAACGGATAAGCAGAATCTCGATAAGGCCGTTGATTTTAGCTATCTTAATGCGATTGCAGTACAAATCAGTTGTAAATGCATGCATGCCAATTCCGCAATTCGTTTAACAATAAAATTTTGGCCAGTCAACTCGAGTGTTGAAATATTGAGCAATACGATATACATAGAAAGCCGAGAAAATCATATAGGTGTATAGACCATACGCTAAAGCAAGTGTTTGTAATGATAAAAATTAAAAATTAAAAATGGAATTTTGAAAAGAAGCTCAAAAAATTTAATCCAAATTGAAATGGAAGTTTTAATTGAAAATTTCAACGCATTTTTGACTCCACGCGTGTGTGTTATTACTCATTTGCTATGATAGTGTCAAAGTGATATGAGAACAGCAGTTTGCTATATGATTAAAATCCTCAATTATATTAACTATGATTTATTATATAGTCTGAGGTATTTCAGGTCAGGGGACAGAGATATTTGAGAAAAAATAAACAAATTGTCTGATTTACAAACGAAGCTTCATATGAATAATGCTATAAATTAGCGAATTTTCGCGGAGCCATTCGTTTGCGATATCACTTGTATTCATTATATTGACAGGACTCGACGAAAATATTAATATGGACGTGTTAATGAATTTTTAACACAAGGACAGATATATCCAATATATGCGTTATTGAGATTTTTCAGTTTATTACATGCACTAAACTAATTATATATATATATATAATATATATATATATATACAGAGTAATATATTGATCAGAGAGGTGTTATAATGATTTTCAAAAACTTGCAAGCCAACCGATTTATCAGCAGGCACGAGTCTAAATATTTCCTATCAAATATTGATCTCTTTCCCTTATAAAATGATAGAAAAATTATCCACATGAAATGCATTCGAAAGACGCAATTTGTATTACCTAAGTAATCTGGCATGTCTGTTTAACTCAGCCCTGAGTCCAACACGTTTAACTGGCACGTACATTTCAAGCTGAGCTTCCTAAAAAACTCTGCAAAGACTCGTTTTAAATGAGGTGCCCGCCTTATAACTTACTATTAATAGCATCTCTCGATCTACATCATGCTTTCTTACTCGTTTTTCTTGCAAAGTTAATCCTGGTTGGATCGACTTAACCCACAAAAAAGCTTCAACTTGAACTCTCTCTCTACCAGTTGTATCATCGAAGGTTTGCTCTCATATTATTGCACCAGACATGCACTGAAAGACAAACGCCATCTCGGCCAAACGCAATCACGAATTTCCTTCGCTCATTTACAGCAGTTGGGGAGAAGTATATATTATGACAGCTTGATAGCTAGAGTTCCTGTAAGTGCCAGATAAACGTGCTCGTGATAGGTTTGAGATGTTTACAAATTGACGGGTATTCTTGGGTTTCAGGTGACGTCATAATTCCAGTGGGGGTCAACTCGAAATCGAGACACAGTAAATTGGAGTGAGTTCATTGTTCACTCTATGTGTTGGCTTTGTGCTTCGTAGTGAATATACGCAATCTTGTATTATTTGCTCACTCCTGTACAGCATAAGGGTCGAAGCAATGAAGGTTGTCTCCCATTCAAATCACTAGGAAAACAATACGTGAAACCCACCAATTCCACTAAAATAGCCTACGCTTATATGTATGCACTTGTTTATGATTTTACCTTTGATTATGATATGTAATTGTGTACAGTAGGAAAAGACAATATATATAGGCCGGCATGTTTACATGCACTTGCAGCAACGGGAGCGATTTTCTTTTTTTTGTACAAATGTAAACTGAAAGGGAATAGTCGTGAATGCATTTGTTCACATCATTTTAATAATAAGGTCTGTTCACACAATTCACTTCTGATGGATGTTTTATAGTCTTCTGACTTGCAATGTATATAGGCAGCAAATCTGACTTGCAATGTATGAAGGCCAGCGCAGTCTGCTTTATCGGTAACACACAACATTACATACGTCAGAAGTGAATTGGATCCAACAAAATTGGATCGTGTGAAAAGACACTTAAACGAAGAATATCGCAGCAAAAATAACAAGTGTCCACAAGCCTTGACAATAGCGAAAAAGTAAATCATCGACGGAGTAAAATCATCAGGATCTCGCTCATCTTTAGTGTGTGTTGTATCAAACTGATCAATCCCTTGGTTATAAGAGATAAAATCGCAATTCTAAAATCACATCGGTCAGTTTCATGCTCCACGACAGGTCACGACTAGTCACGACGGAGACAATCATGATTTGGGGGGGTCACGTGATAATGACAATTCTATTGTAGTTACCTACCGAACTCAGAAATTTATTCATTATTTTTATCTTAGTATATTAAGATATTGCTCTATGAATCATCAAATGCAAGTAAAGGAGAAGACATTGTCCTCTCAAAATATATTGTTTAAAAACAATCACAAACACAGATATTTGCCCGTGTGGAAGTTGAGGAGAATATACAGAGAGCCACTCAGCGTTAAATCAACCTCCTAGAGAAACAACCCTGCACAATGATGGGTTACAAACACAATATATGCTTGGGGACACACATTTGAAAGGTTCCAATTTGAATGGCCCTACTTTATGTTCTTTATACTGGGTCCGATTATCCCCTTGTATTGCGCTAGATGGTGCGTGTTATAAAGTAAACCGCTGTAGCACTGCGGCCCCGAAGCAGAGACAGGAAGTGAGAGTCACGCGCTTGAGAAAAACTGTCAACAACCTTAAGTATTTGCATACAATACGACTTTAGCTGTTAGCGTCACTGATTAGCGTACAATCAGTTCTATTATTATCTTCCTAGGAAAAACAGGATTCAGCCTTGGTGGCAACTTGGAGACTAAAATTAGTAAGATCAAAACATCATTCATTCCCGATACCGGATTCGGAAAACAATCTTAAGAATTTGCATACAATACAACATTAGGATCACTGATTAGCGTACAATCAGTTCTATTATTAATTCTCTTTCTGTGAGGAACAGAATCTAGCCTTTGGGGAAACTAAAATTAGACATCAGATAAAGATGAAAACATCATTCTTTCCAGATACCGGATTCGGAAAGCACCCTTGAAAAAGTTTGAATACAATACGACTTAAGTATCACTGATTAGCGTTAAATAAGGCCTATTGTTAATTATCTTCCTATTGGAAAAACATGCAGGTTTAGCCCAGGTAGCAACTTCAAGCCTAAAATTAGTAAGATTGCCAAGATGATACCGAATTCGTATGTGCAAGTCTTTCACTAATAGATTTCTAGAAGTCTTTTTAATATATTTCTATAGAAGAAACAGAAGATATATAATGATACTACTCGAAATATAAACTAGACATGCATAACAAACAACTCCCATATATATTTCCAAAATTTGGTGCTAAAATCCTTCAATTTTTATAATAGACCATTAATTAGGCATGTTTATTAATTAAACATATGCGCAATACTTAAGTTGACATTAAATTTACTTACATTGAAAATAAATGCACAAACACTTCCCAAAGATATATATATCAGGTTTATCCAATCATTATCCTGTTATGAACATTCATATAAAGTTTTAGGTTTTGAAATGAAACAATTAATTTGTACTAATAAACTTCAAAGACATCGCGAAATTGCTGCAGTATCGCTTGAAGTTTTCATTGGAATATCAAATGACACGATGTGTACACAAAAGTCACTGCTCCCGGTAAGGGGCGACAGTGAAATATTGGCATTTATGTCAATACCTTTTAATTCAACTTAACTCTCACTGCTTGCTCACATAAGAGTAAAGACAGAACCGAAGATCACTAAAGTAAACTGCCTTTGTTTACACGAGTCATTCATATTGTTTTGATAGAAATGCTAGTTCTGCTACAACAACTAAAGGAGGAAACATGCAGTTGAACCCAAAAAAATCCCACTAACTCACTAAGTTTCGTGGAAATAAACTGTTAGTAATCTCTCAGACGCAGCACCTGAATCAGTATAAAGAATGTACAGATTTCCACTCATGTCGGAGCCTTTCAAGTTAGCGTTCTCACGCTCACGCGTAAATCGCATTGCGCATCATCGTTCGTCTTCACTCTGGCCAGTAAATCACATATTGTTAAACTGAACAAACACGCTGAATTGGCTGATCTAATCATCTAAAAAACTGCACGAACAGTCCTTATTATAGCATGTTGTTGCATTTATATTATACTGTGACATACTAAAACTGAATTAGCCATCTCGAGGTTGCGGACGGCAACCTAAAACAAAGTCAAAGAGGGCGAAAACAAACAAACTTCGCACGAATGAATGTATTAAGTATATTTCAAACAAACTTTTAGTTCTCTGTTAGTTCTATCAATTATTTAATCAAATACTATTTGACGTGGTGAAAATCGCGACTATATATCCTGTTAGGAAAAACCTGCTTTAGTAAATTGCCATACGTTGGTAATTAATTCCTTGATACACTGAACAAAATTGGGCATGTGTTCATGGTTTAACGCTTGCTGATGGTACGCTAAACAATATAGCCGTCTAGATGTTCAGCAATTAGTCTAGACTGAACTCTTATATCTAAGAGATATACACAACGATATCAGACGTTTATCCATACAGACGCACATATGGCATTATAGTACTCCTATACTCATATACTCGGTTGTCACCAACAACTAAGATGACTTCACTTTCCCAATAATCCCACAAGCTTGCACAAATGTAGCCTGCATGCGATTCTATGCAACAGCTATATGATTGTAGCTAAGTTCCGAATATATGGATACGACATATTTTGCTGCCCAAAATCTCAAAAATCACTGGCCAGTCGTTTAACTCGTTTTAACTTTTAAACAAATATCATGGCGGCAACTTGATGCAAACTTCAACAATATTTCGTAATTTAATCAAACATCGACAAAACTTTGAAAAAAAGAGGTCAATTTGCAAACCAAAACGATCTTGAATGATTCAGCTTTACTGATTGGTAATTGAAGCAAAAAAATAACCGTAAGAACTGAAATCCGCGCAGTTTATTGTTCGTTTTTTCAAGCGGTGTTTCATTTTGACAAACGCAAGCCAATATTATATAATATGACACTATACCTTTGTTGTTTTGAAAAGCGCAAAATTTTCGCTAGTATTGTGAGTCAAACTACCTTTAACGATCGTCACCACGGGTAGCGTACGATTTTCCAACAATTCTCAGGCATCTTTAATCTTCTTTTAAGGACCAAATCGACATAAAACTCGACCGAATTTGACGCGAGCCACGGCTCTGCGGTTGAAATTTGTTTTGAGAGGACGCAAATATTATCTTTCTGAACCTGGTGAACAAATACGGAAAAGGCTCTTATATGGCTTCTGACAGGAGGTGGAATATTTGAATATGATTATGAGAAAAAGTCGCTCACTCAAACAGCCTAAAAGAGGTTTGCCAAAGAAGCAATACTGGTTAATAAGAAGAGGTAAAACTCACGAACTTTCCCGCCTACTGTCATCCATTATACGCTAATCTAACACAGTCACAGTATATTTTGCACTCCCTCAAGCAGGTTTGATTTTGATAATCCGAGAGTCAGTCATCATACGGCCGAGTATACATACACTCAGTATATCCAATTATTTCTCCTGCGAACTCTTAGCCCTTTCATTAACCCACCGAACAATGATTCTTTCAACACAAGAATTGTTTTGATATTATTGATTTGAGCATATAAGGAGATCAATTTTTGTCAAATTTTCGAAAATCTTTGTTAGAGTTTCTTTCTCCGGCGACAGAATTGGTAGAAAATATAATAGAGAGTAGAGACTATATATTAATGAAATCTTGTGAAAATGATTTTACTGCCTGGTGTTATTCATCAATTCTTAGCAATATTGAGGTCGTGGCATGTGAGATTGGCTCGACTCTAAAAGACAATAGGATGCTTAAGTAGCCCGCGTGATCACGAGTTGTCGAGGTTATTACAGTCGAGAAATATTTTGATTAAAGGTAGAGGTAACAATAGCAGGTCGATTTTGCCAAAACGAAAAACTATTGGCATTACAATTATGAGAAGTTTCAGTCATTTTGCTGCAAAATATGGTCTTCCAATTTTTGTTTAAGCCAAGGTTTTAGATAAGCTGCAAATTTTTTTCAATAGATGCCCCGGATATTTACGTCACAACATCGTTTTCAATTTAGAGCCACCTTAAATGAAATATTTTTTCACTGAAGTCTACTCTCACGAGCCACGTGTTAGGATGCAAAACTTCCTTCTGAAGCTGTGATTGGTTTTTTAAACAACTTTCTATAAAACTCACATGAATTATTATCATAGCGATTCACATACGAGTCAGACCCATGATCACTATAACCTTGTGAATATAGGTTTATTTTCTGTATGTAGATTGATATGCTACGGTGTTTAAACACATAATTTTATTAATTTTAATTTTAAGTTTAAGTCAGGTAAATAAATTGCAATCCTGCGCGAGCGAGAGTTTCACAGTCTTTCAACTCGACACACCGGACTTTCAGTCGTGTTGGTTTTTGGACCAGGAACTGGTCCCCACACGCGGCTAATCTTGTTGTTGTTGTTGTTGTTGTTGTTGTTGTTGTTGTTGTTGTTAGGGGGTGACGCTCTTTAAAAAAGCCTAAGGCTCCGTCAATTCGCATCAGATCGCAATTAAACTTCGTACAACTATCCTTAGCGATACTCCCCATCGATTGACGGAGTTATAATTTTGATTTTTTTTATTTTAAAGAAATTTAGAAGCAACTCATTTAAAGAAATTTAGAAGCAACTCAAATTGTAGCGTAGTAATCCGTATAGATTATATTCAATATTAGTATGCATAACTGAAGCAAGTTCAAATAGCTAAGGCTCCGTCATTTCGCACCAGATCGTGATAAAACTTCACACAACTATCTTAAACGTTATTCTCTATCGACTTACGGAGTTAAATTGTTTGTGCTTATATTCTTCAGAAGATTTGCAAGCCATGTCAGATTGTGGGGGAAGGCAAATTTTAATATTATTAATATTCATATACTATGAGTTCAAGCCAGAAGGTCGTGTATTTCCTTTGTTTTGTACACAATATATATTCATGACTGTGGGACCATTGCGTTAAATGCGTTTCTCTCTAGGGCATTACTTATTTTTTATTTATTTGTTTAGGCTTTGCCCAGCACACATATACACTGTACATAAAAAACGACTATAATGACAGTGGCACGATGCACGCAACGCTAGCTTCTCGCCAGCTACAGTGGCATAGATTAGGACATAGATGTGCAACTCGGACATTTTAAGTGTCTTTGTTTGAAAGCAGATGAGAAAATGTAGAAAAGCGATAATTTTAACATAACCGTTCGTACGATTGCCTAGGTTCATAGATATTTGAAATTTCATCCTGGAGAGAAAGATTGAATCTATACTTCACCAGTTCCTGGTCCAATAGTACGATCGTACTTGTTGACTAAACGACGATGAAACTATGCGCTTTGGCCACATCTAACTTCAGGCGATATTGTGTCGCCTCCGTAGCCTGTGTACGTGAGAGTTACTAGAGGTGTGGAGACCGGGGAGTCTGAGGGTGTGACACCACAATTAAAACAAAAATACATTGCTGCCTGAAACATGATGTTAGTGTTTGGGTTTGTTCCAACGGCTGCGTATAATGCCGTAATGCTGTAATACCGAAGGAACTAGATTGCAGTTTTGTTAGACATGTCGGGAGATCAGCCTGTACGAAAGCTGTTTCGGTCAACCAGTCAACCTAGTGCCTATAGTTGAATGTTTATATACGTACGTATTTCAGCTAACGCCTGATCCCAGTTGTTTCCACTTACAGAGAAGTAGTTCGCTAGCGAAATATTTGCATATTTTCTTTTGGAACGAGAACAGTCAAGTTGAACTAATTTATTTATGCTGTTAAAATTCTAAAGAAAATATGCAAATTCTCCCAAATTCTTCGCTAGCAAACTATTTCTCTGTAAGTGGAAATCCACCCTTATGATCTAAACCTTTGGAGTAAAATTTACCGTGCATTGTAGTGTGGTTCAGAATTTATCTCTTTCCTAATTGACTTTCGAATTTAGATATTGTTGAATACACTGTATATATATATATATATATATATATATATATATATATATATATATATATATATATATATATATATATATATACTTCCTAATGTGCATGGAAAGGGTTATTGGTAGTCATTAGTTCGGGGGACATTGGAGATTTTATGGTGCGATTAAGGGGGAGGTTCCGAAGATTTAGTAATCGTGGATTGTTAGGAAGACATTTTCATTCTCCCCCTGCGTCAACAATAATGAACGCACACATTTGGACAAAATACAACATTTGGGTACTCGGTATCATAATTGAATATATATATGCTAAGAATAACCACAATAACTTGAAATTACTGGTTTGAAATCTTGTAACTTCGGCTACTAAAACTTATGGCCTCCACAGACTAGGGATTTAGTTGTCGACAACTAAAAGTTATCGACAACTATAAAACGTAGTCTGTCGCGCAAGTTGTCGGCAACTAAACTTTAAATTCTTAGTTGTCGACAACTAAGCAGTTTCCCTTTTCGATAAAAGGGAAACTGCGTAGTTGTCGTCGACGGCCTCATTTTTTGGCGTTTTTCTAGTGTGTGAAAACTTTTGTTTTAGTTGTCGACTACTTTTAATCTCCGCGCTATTTCGGTTGCTAAATCAGTATTTGAGCGCCAGTGTGTGAAATCCTTTATCGATCAGACTTATTTAGTTGTCGATAACTAAAAGTTATCGACAACTAAATCCCTAGTCTGTGGACGCCCTTATTTACTATAACTTATTGTATTTTTACGTGAAATAGCTGCGTGGTCATAAAGAGTCTTTCACCACAATAACATGTTTTGCTAATACTATAGTATGGAACACCCTTACGTAATGTTTCAAAACCACACGTTTAATTCCTATACATTGTCATTGGAATTTTTAAAACCTGCCACAAAAAGCAAAGCCATTCTTCTAATACGATTCAGAAATTCTGAAATTACCAATACGAAACTTTTTTTTTTATATGTTCTTTATCTCATCACTACAAGTTTTCACAGGGATATTTTTCGGATGCGAATTGTTTTGCGATTTTACAGAAAAGTCTCGGTTTTCCTTGAATTGTATTAAATTACGTAGTATACAATATATAACGCATGCACTTATAACAATTTCTTATGATGACACGATGTAAATTCAGTTGCGGCTAGTCGGAATCACTGTCGTGTAAATATCGTGTATCGAACTTGTGATAATGAATAGTAGACTTCACCCAAGCAAGTGCACCATTAGGATGGCAAACAGGTTCAACTCCACGATAATTGAATTCTTTCGGCATGTTATTGTTACTGAGTACATACGAACGTTGCAGTTCACCAGTTCGATCAGAAAAATATTGTAAAAATAAATCGCTAACTCTCCCAGTGCCGAAAACAATGAAACTCTTGCTAACTTTGTTGTAAGTTATTCTCCAGGAACACTCAGCTTGCTCAATAGGACGAAATTTAACAGTCCTTTGCAACTCTCCTTGTTCGGTGAAGATGGGGACAACATATGAATTCTTTAAATACATATTATCCGTTTTTGTTGCAACTATCACTTCATCGTCACAAGAAACAGACACAAACTGTAAGTCGTAAATGGTTTTGTTCAATAAACTTTTGTTGAAGGCAAAGCTGTGTTTCAATTCTCCAAAATCATCACATTCACTGATACTGAAGACTTCTCCTTGTTCAAGAGAACGCTGACAAACCAATATATATTTGCATTTGGTCACAGCGATTGCAGTATCAACATTAAAAAGGAAAAAGTTTAGAGGAAAATTATAAAAGCTATCTGCATAGTAGCTTGATAACATGTAATTACCATCATAAGTTCCATCAAACCATAGAACGTACGCAGTGCCATCTTCATGGACAGCAACATCAATGATACGCTTTGGGTTGTGATCTTTGTGTTCACGTCTTGAGTAAGTACGACAATACGGTTGCAGTTTACCAGTTGTTTTGTCGAGTATTATTTGAGAACCAAGGCTATTACGCTCGTAACAGACGCGATTTCGGGCTCTTCTTTTTAGTACATGTGTGAAAAAGAGAGCTTCATTATCATCAAGGTCATTGTTTTCAATGTCCCAGGGGGGAAATACATCCAGTTTTAGGCACAGTCTTGTTAAATAACAACCACTATGAATTGGGTGTACACAACGAGTTCCACATTCGATCATCGGCCAATCCAGCACAGCCATTCTTTGCTCTGTAAACTTCGAGATGAATCCAGCCACGATCAAATTCATGATAGTTACTCTCTCCACAATTTTAGCCCGGGATTCTTTGTGGAAATTTGATTTGAGCCGTGATGTCGTTCCAAGTTTATTTTCCACAGAAAATATTTCTTTAATTGCTGGCATATCATGTAATTCTTTAAGATACAGGAAGCAGTCCTTGACCACAAGTTCAGGGTCGTCTAGCAGTTTAAGGATTGCACTTGTGATGCGTATTTCACTCGCTAAGATTCTATCTTCCGTGCTCAAAGCTGCGTTATGAAAAGCTAGTCTCGCCGTCTTTTCTGTCTCCTCGAGATGCTTTTTAGCCGACTCCAATCGTTTATTTGACACAACGTTTAATTTTTGAACGGCTTCAGCATATGAAAGTGCGTAACTGGCAGAAGTTCGAGTTGGTTTAGCTTCATTCGAAGTTGCCCCAGCGTCGGTTGTAAATGTATCTTGCGGTTGATCCAGGTATTCCTGTAATTCAGATGCAGGCGAGCTTTCACTCTCGACAGCCTCGTCTAAAGACATGATCAGATGTTCTATTCCTTGGCGTAGACTGCTTTCGCTCGCACAAAGTTCTTTTCGGTTCGAACCGTCCAGTTTAAATTCGATTGTGTCCAATTGTTTAATAATGGTTTTCCTAACCTTCTCGTCCGTAAGATCACCATCTTGTAGTTTCTTAGCGGCCGAAGTGCGAAGTACGCTGCCCGCTAGCTTCAGCAAACCTGTTACCACTTCAGACATGTTTGTTAAGTGAGCATAGTGAAATTTTGTGACAGCGTGTTATTGAATTTAAACGGTAAAAAATGCATTCCTTCAACTCATGTGATCAATCAAGCCAGCATGACCTCGGCTAGAAATAGAATTGCAATCTGCTTTCATACGAAGCTAAAAGCTGAGTTGTGAGAATAGCCTTTCAACTTATTCTGAGAAAGATAACGTCAACAAGTGTCAAGTAGTTAACGAGTAACGAAGGTGTATGAGAAATGTTTATCAGTGGCGTAGCCAGCCTGACGATTTAGTTATGCTATGCAAATTTTATGTTATTATAGTATTATCTTAGGTAGGAGGTATTCAAAGAATTTACTTAAAAGGCAACGGCATGCAACAGTATTTCGTCGTTTCATTTAAAGTGTTCAATGTTGAAAGATTCAAAATCCTGTTACGGAGTTACAGACTGTCCATATATCTTATTGGTTTTCTGATATTGGTTAGGTACGCCGACTTAGAATCCCTAAATGTGTGATGACGTCAGCGTGGGGTTACAGAAGCTGTATTTTGACAGCCTGATCAAAATGAGCCTTGAAATTTGTTTTTTGGAATCTGTGACAAAGTTAACCACTCCGCTCAATGATTTCACAGCATAGTGGTTAATTTTTAACAAAACTTATGTTGCTCATCATTGATAATTGATTAAATGTATATTTTCGATACTTAAGGTGGCGGCGTCAGTTCATTTGGTGGGAAAGTTTATAGCGCCTCATCATACCCAAGCAATAGCAATGTTGTTCAAATTTACGCGACACATTAAAATCGACATTTTCCTTCAAATGAATGGCGACAGGCTATAGTCATGTTGCCGTGGTTTTGATATAAAGAGTCTTTCTTTCATCAATAACATAAACGTGGGTGGCAAAGCAAGCCCACGCAACTATATTTTAATAGCACAAGTTTACCATTGGAATTTCTAACTGTATTGGGCTAAATTTTCAATACGAGCACCGCTGTGGAAGTGTTGTTTTAAAGAGGAAAGTTCATATCTATAAAATTGGTAATGTGTATACGTTTTAAATTCAGTTTTTAATGTCTGCATGTACACAACCGCAGCTAGGTTTAAATGGAGCTAGCTGTGAAAATCTGAAATTAATGCTAAAAACTAGTTTTTTACAAATTGTAGCCTGAAGACGAACAGTTTAAAATAAAATGAAAACCTTTTGTGGATTCCTGTTCAAACTAAATTAAATTATATAATCAAAAATGAACAGAGGTGAAAGTTTTAGAAGAAAGATTAGAATCAATGTGCTGTATTACTGGTATATGAGTTGGTATACTGTGAGTAGCTCAGCCAATCATATTGTATAACAGATCATATACAGTCAGTAACTGCATCATCCCCGGGGCTAAGCCACTTGGCGAGGGTAATAATTCCGACCGGACATTACATCCGGGAATACAAATGCGAAATTGAAGTCGTCCGTTCAGGCATTATAATACGCGTGTTTTTGACACACTTAGTGTCCTTCGGACGGTCTGGCATTATGTCATGGACGTTGAGCGTTTTGTAAGTTATACGCATGTTTAAGACGTATTGAAACTGCTAAGTGCTAAATCCAAAAATTTTGGTTGCCTTGTAAAACTTGATTAAAAGTTAATTTAAAAGACACGTTCCCATGCTTTTGAAGCTTTTTAGAGCGTTTTTTAACGGGTAAACCGGCGGTTTTTGTTACAGCGTAAAGTATGATATTTTGAAGCACGAGGTCAGATTTGGTTGAAATTTGATTTGTGGATTTTTCAAATTAAGTTCAAAACGTTTATACAAGACGACATTTTGTTAAGTCCACTGTTGAGCGAACTGCTAAGTTTGGCCGCTGAGTTTAAGCCCGGCGCTCACTGAGGAAACAGCTGAGCTGAGCATCACTCGTGACTGTTAGCTGAGCTTTTTGAGCGAATGCGCGTGTGTTCTTTTCATATTCTGAGTGACGCTCAGCTCAGCTGATTCCTCCAGTGTGCGCCGGGCTTTAGGTTGTGCAGGTGCTTTTATAATCACAGCTGAGCGGATGTTGTCATGACGACCTGCAGCCTGCTTGTTTTTAGGATTAAACTGAGTTGAATTTAGCTTGGGCTTTTTAAGGTGTGCAAACGTTACAGGTCACCACGCGTCACGGTTTACCTTGAAATGACAGCTCGCACAAAATGGTTGACACTAAAACCTGTACTACACTTCTCCTTCACTTACGGTTGTCACGTTTGCAAGGTTATTCAACGCATTAGGTGCTATAAGTGCTGGATTCTTATTCAATTTGTTTATTGACTTTACTATTTTTGCAATTCTTTCCTGCATAATATTTATCTAAACAAAAGTGTTGCGTAGCAATTGGAATCACGAGGGGTTGAGTCATAGGCCACTATAGTGCAATTCAAACACAAATTGGCAAAAACTTATAATACTGCATGTATATGCCGGCAAATGAACACTGATATTTTATGATATAGGATATTTCTACGTTAATAAATCGGTTAATTTCTTCTTTTTGTAATAAAGTTGGACAAGAAAGAAAAATTGTAGCCTTGCTCAGCATCACAGTGTTGTAAACTGCAAAAAAAGCTGGTCTCTGCGCGGTCAAATTCAATATGGCCACCAATATGAAAACTTTTTAAAAAGGGCACGAAAACGTCTGGGGGAAGTCTTCCTGAACTTTCGATCATCTCGACTTTTCAATATGGCTGCCGATCCAGACTGACGTTTTCCCGAACTTTCGACTATTACGACTTCGTGGCAGGTCTCTACGCGGTCACTCCAATATGGCTGTCAATATGAAAACATTCTGCACGGAGTGAAAATCAGCCTTGCTGGAACCTTAACATTTGGAAGTGCTGGAAACGGCAGTTTCCATGGAAGTGCTGGAAAAGTTGTAGTGACCACAAAAATTTGCATAAGTAAATAATACAAAAAGCATTTCAACTCCTTCCAACAAGGCAGGCTTTTATGAAATTCAAAATACGTTTTAATTTTTATTAATTAACCACACAAAGTGCAATTAAGGTCAGAACTATGATAACGCACTATCGTGGGTATCTTATAATCTGACTTCAAAAGAGTTTGCAATATATTTGAAACATCCTGTTTTTGTGCCATTAATCTATTGTGAAACGAAGGTACTTGTCAATGACGGAACTTGTCTGTTTTAATTAAAAGCGGTCAATTTTTGAAAATGATTCTATATTCTCCTACGAGATAGATACATTGCCGATCCGTTTGTGAATAACACCGCTCTGTCATAAGTGCCCACTGGATCAGTAATCTTTCTGTTGACACTGCATGCATGTCAACAGATTGATAACCGTATTGAACTTTTTCCAAGCTCAGGATAGTAAAACAAAGACTGAAAAATGAACGATGAAATTCGTACGAGACTTTCGTCCGTGATGTTGCTGTTGTGTATGTCCAAATGTGCTTAGATAGTTCCGTAATGTTTCTTGAAAAGACCCGAATATATGTTGAGATAGCTCTTTTGTTGTTCCATAGTGCTTCTGAGTATTATGTACTTGTACAGTGGTTTGGTTGTAAGACCTAATCCACTGATTGTTCGACCTTCAGAACTTTTATAGGGACATATTGGCTTTTGGCTCTAATGCTGTTTCACCTGAGGTTTTTGAGAAAACTATACCCGATGTCCCATAAAGCTGGAGACTGTTGGACCTCGCGTAAAGTAAAAACTGTAGATCAATTCTATATCACACTGGATAAACGACTGAGTCTCGTAAGTGACGTCACGACAACATATTTATCAGTCGACAACCATATATTGATACAAGTACTCCAGGCTATGATGATGCATTCGGTCACATAACAACAATCGCACGCAAGTTTGCGCAAACTCGTCATACCCCAAAGTAGTTTTTGCTATAGGCTTGTAGCATTTTAACGCAATATAAGACGGAAAACTTATGCGAGCCCTTGGCAAAGTCCTCCAAAAACGAGTGTTGATTTTGGTTGGCTCACCCAATATGAGAGTAACCATGTACGGAGCAGCTGCCGACGTAATTGCCCTGATAGAGCTTGTTAAAATATATCAACTATTTACCTCTCGCCAAATGCATATCAGCATTGTTATATAGGACTATATAACGTCTCTGCATGGGTTGTCAAAAATTTCCGTTTCTTTGTTGTCGGCTGGTCGTTAAAGTTATCGTTAGTATGTGAACTATGGGATTTCTATACAAAGGAGTAAGATTTATCGAGCCAAATTAGCGATGTATGCACGTATATATCTGTCGTCACGTCGCGAAGCAGCGCGTGCTGTCAAGGACCAGTATTTTTAAGTGGTTACATGTTGTCGTATGGCGTAAGTAAATAACTCGTGAAGGATTCTCGCGGGTAATTTACACTCACCATGGCGTCCTGACATTGTGTTCAAGATAGCGTGATCGGACCGCGTGTCGCGAGACAAAAGGATTGGTTCTTTTTGAATGACAAAGCTAGAGTGATGCAACAATCACTTTAGACAACAACCTCTTTCACAGCGCAAAATTACTTCAACGAATTAAATGGGTAATATCGAATCCGGAAATGTTGATAGCGCTGTGACATAAAAGACATATAAATATTAAACAGGGTTCGGCGAGAACACAGAATTTGCCTTTGTAGGTCGAAAGGCATAACGTGGAGAGCTTAAGGAAGAGTTCACCAACCATTTTACATGTGCGAGATCACTCAGATAAGACAAGATGAAAAAAATGTTATGTGGTTTCACTTTGTTGATGATCCTCTCTTATGGACCTTCAAATCTTGTGAACGCAAAAGGTTTGTAATTGCGGACGACGATTTTGACTACAAACGTATTGCAACTGTTAATTAATTATGTGTTATAAACATGCATTGATATAATCTGTCGCATTTGTCACAAAGTTCTCTGGTATTTTTCGGAGAAACGAATTCGAATATCAGCAATCGGGATGATTTCAAAACCGAATATAGACTCTAAGTCGCGTTTTGTCGCCGACTTTGAGAGTAAAATATAGAAATATCAAGTAATCTTTGCTATAATTCTATAGGGCATGCATAATGACTTAAGGTTGAAGCGCAATACTAAAAGTTACACCGAATCAAACGCGCGAAATATAGAGAATGTTTCTTTTTCAATTCCACAAATTTTCCACTCGATGTTATTCTGCTTCTGGACATATTCACATCGGGTCATTCTCGGTAGCAACCGATTTACTACCGGTTTTTTCAACAGAAACACGGCTAAGAATTCTAAATAATCGTTTCATTTATGATATCAAAGCGTGAGGTAATAAAATACTAGCTACACTAGCAAATATGTATTATCAATGATATTAATAATGTATAACTCGCTGACTAGCTATATATATTTAATTTCCCACAAAGGTAGGCCGTCTACCAAACTATGTAATTAAATGTCACGAAACACAAGCTAATATATAGTCTTGTTGTAAATTGGCTGGAACGTTTTGTCAAGAAATATCCGTCTAATTTAGCTGTGAATTTATTGTTCGACTATTCTGCACGAATGTTTACCGGAACTGTTAAAGCGTAATTATGGTAACATCAGCGAGGGCGTTTGACATGAAAGAAATTCCAATTTGCAATGTTCTAAACTTATATTACCGATTACCGAGTTGTATTGCCTTTGAAGGAAATGTATTTTATGTAAATTCATCGTGAAACGCATCAGCTGTGTAAATGAAAGAGTAATAAAACGTGCTGATATAAACTAAAAGGTTTTAGTGACAGTATACAGGTGTCACAATATGCCGTTATTTCAAAGTGTAAAACACTTTCGGTAAAGTTTGCAATAAAGTCGAAAAATAAGACTGTGTACAGTATTCATTATGACTTTTATGTCATACACGGACTTTAATTGTGTGAAATATTTGAAACAAAGATAACATTTAATAAAAATGTATTTTACAATACTTTTCGGCAAGCCTGCTCGTGTAATTAATGAAAAAAGCAAGAAAATTAAAGACGGCTCATATCGTCCCCCTTGGGCTTCGGGCAAAAATAAAAAAATGGCAATGTCTTAGGATCTAATATAACCGCGCCATCAACTTGACGCAATCGTGAATCGATTAAACCGAGATGAAAACAATAGGTTGTTATTACGCGGCTAAAAAGATATCCTATATATTTCGCCAGGAATATGGCGCTGAAAGCTTAAGGGACTTCCAAGAATAGTTTACTTTAATACGTCGTCGTTTTGCGACTATAGGTATCCAAGGCAAAAGGATTTAAACATAGAAACAATACCGTCAGGTAGACGTGATGGATGCCCCATGGTAACAGCATTTTAGCGTGGGCAGGCTTTTTGAACGCTGTTGCAATCGAAGTCAGGAATGTCGTTCGCGTTATAACGAGCACCATTCGTGGACTGTTACAAAATGCAATATATATATATATGGCCGACTTGTTTAATAATTTTATAGCATCACGCGTAGAAACCTTTTAAACAAGCACCGAAGAAGAAATAAAATTACCGTCTAAAATCACAAACTACTGCATGTCTGAATAAGTATTCCATGTGCAGTTTTGTGTACAAAAGCATTAGTTTTATGGCAAAGATCCAAAGCATCAGGACGTCCATGCACCTTTGCCAAAAGGTTTAAAATTAATCCCTCAGTATTCAATAGCATACATATGATAATTTTTGCAGCAAAGATTTTCTCACTGTGTCAATCCGGTCGTCAGCGTGTTTTCCGAGTGCGGAGTGTGCTATTTTCCGGCATCTGATTGTTCTCGATTGAGACTTTTGTGAAAATTCTTTACTCCTAAGAATAGAAAATTGACCTCACGGTAAAAAATGCTTCTTGCTAAGCCAAAAGTATAGTTGATATAAGTTCCGATAGTTCTAGATTTAGACTTTCATGAAAACGCCGTTCTCGTAGAAATGAAGTGTGCTTCACCTTAACAGATGCGACTAGCTAAGCCACAAGTATGGTTGATAAGTTCGTCTGAATCAAAACTGAATCCAAGTTTTTAAAAGTCATTTTACCTATGCCATGGCTATGCCAAATGTCAAACTGTGACCATAGAAACGTCGGCAGAATAAAACGGAAAAACACAATAATAAATTGAATCTCGAATTGAATACTGAACCACTTTATAATTTTACAACTTGGATATAAACCAAGCATAATTGCATTACAACGGCACACCCTAAACAATTTGGCATCGTTCACGAATATGTCGAAAATTGAGCTTAAATGTTGGTTAAAGAATAATTTCTGTCCCAGAAATTTCCAAGTTTTCTTTATTATATATTACATGACACAGCAAATAACGCTATTGATATGCAATCTGGCGCCATCTTATAAGAATAGCTTTGATCCACGCCATTCTGGCATTTCTGCAAAGGACAAGATCCGATTATACTGGCCACGATGGCGTGGGTTGACGTCAGCAAAAATTCAAATTTTCGGAGACGAAAAAAAATTTATGACGTCATAGTTCGTATTTGTACCCTCTCGCGTGATTTTGTATGACAAAGGCTCTGTTGACAAAGGTTCTGTTGAGCGTGTGGTCAGTGAACAAAACGCAATTCTTCCCTTAAAAAATTATGTAATTTGAATGTCGTAATCATGATGACTTCAATTAATTCAAGACCGTTATAGTCAGTTTGCTACCCCAGATGGCCTACCCACTAATTAGCCTTGAGATTCTTTGAGTTATTTTTAACAAACCTCATTAAGCTATTCCGGTTTATGCGCGGTGATTTTATGTGAAGGTCCGTTCACACAATCCAAGTTTGTTGGATCCATTTCACTTCTGATGGATGTTTTATAGTCTGTTGTCTTATTGTGTTTATGGGCGGCAAATGCATTGAAGCCAATGTGGTACTGCTCATTTATCAATAACATACTTATGTTCCATACGTCATAAGTAAATTGTATCCAACAATATTGGATCGTATGAAAAGACCTTAAGAGCATTACCCTTATTTGTTTTTCTCATTTTCTCAGGCGCCATGGTAACGAAAGGCGACGTCATCATTGGCGGTTTGTTCGCGATACACAAAAAAAGTAAAAAGTCAGAAAACGAATGCGGGGAATTCAACGAACTGAACGGCTACCAATATATGGAGGCAATGATGTTTGCCATCGATAAAATTAACCATGACAAGAGTATCCTGCCTAACATTACCCTCGGGACACAAATCTACGACACCTGCTACAGTAAAACCATCGCGGCAGATCGTGCGAAGGAGTTTATCAAGCAAAGCCTGGTCGATAACAACAGTGGACAGTTGGCTGGAGTTGTGGGCGCACTTACTAGCGAAGTTTCCTTGGTGGTGGCAAATTTTCTTCGAGTTTTTGAGATACCTCAAATCAGCTACGCTTCAACAAGCGAGGTTCTCAGCAACAAAGATATCTATAGCTACTTTCTACGCACCGTGCCACCTGATTCGTTTCAAGTTAGGGCGATGATAGATATCATAAAAAAATTCGGCTGGACCTACATCTCGACCGTTAACTCGCCAGGTGAATATGGTGAAAACGGCATACGGAATGTTAAGAAACTTGCCAGGGAAGAAGGTATTTGCATTGACGTGGAGAAACAACTGAGTTCATTTCCGACCGATCGGGAATACAGGGATGTTATCGAAGCTCTTTTGAAGAGCGCTAGGGAGACCAACATGTCAACGGTTGTGCTGTTCCTGTCGCAAACGGATGCAAGGAAGTTGTTTGAGGCGGCAAGCATGTACGATGATGCACAGCGGTTTACGTGGATTGGTAACGATGGTTGGAGCAACATCGAAGATATCACCGCTGAGGCTGGTGAATCCGCTCTCGGGCTCCTCGAGATTGAGATACAACGCGGTGAAGTGCTGAAGGAGTTTAAGGATTATTTCTTGAACCTCAATTTAACAAATTATCCCAGAGGACATATGGGGTGAGTAAATATCTTTTTGCATACCATACCATACCATACCATACCATACCATACCATACCATACCATACCATACCATACCATACCATACCATACCATACCATACCATACCATACCATACCATACCATATCATACCATACTATACCATACTATACCATACCATACCATACCATACCATACCATACCATACCATACCACATCATACTATATCACACCATATCATACTATACCACACCATTTTACAGCTTATTATACCATACGACTCAAAACGCCATACCATACCGCCATGTCGTACCACATCTTACCACACCAAATACAAATTATATTCGACTAACTTCAAATATTATACACACAGGTGTTTTCACGAATTCTGGGAGGAACATTTCCATTGTCATCTTACTGGAAGCCAGAGTCAAATTAACAAAAACAAATTCAATAAAACCTGCAGCGGTAATGAAACCTTGGCAAACACTGTCCCTGAATTCAGTCCAGTCCGCGTGGTTATTAACGCAGTGTACGCCTTTGCGCACGCGTTGGACAGCCTTCAAAAAGAACTTTGTCCGGGGCAAGAAGGGATGTGTAAAGAAATGAAGGATTTTAAACGTCCTCGCCTTTTGGAGCACCTTAAAAATGTCTCATTCCAAGATCCAACGTTGAAAACGACTGTAGAATTCGACGAGAATTTAGAAGTCAGCGCTATGTATGATATTTTAAATGTACAGAAAAAGAACAACGTTCGTAGATTCACTCGCGTGGGTGGCTGGAACGGTCACCAAAAGGGCGGGAAAATTTATGGGCGGCTCGAGTTAAACACGGAGAAAATACAGTGGCGTCGGAGTTTGCCAACGGCACCGCCATCTTTTTGTACAAGTGAATGCGAACGCAACTCGATTCGCGTGCCTTCGCCAGAACGGCCGTTCAAGTGCTGCTGGCAATGCAAGGGGTGTGGCAAGTTACAGATCGTGAACGTGAACAACACGTGCGTATCTGGTCCGGACGGATGGCAGCCAAATGCAAACTACACTGGCTTTGACAAACGCGAAGTATTGTACCCAACATGGAACGATCCTGCATCAATTGCTTTTATTCTCATCTCCATAGTATGTCTCTTTTTAACTTTATTTACGGTTTTAATCTATTTCAAGCACAAGGACAACCGTCTTGTGAAAGCTTCGGGAAGAGAGCTTTGCTTTGTGATCCTCGCTGGAATATCATTGTGTTTCATCTTACCGTTCATGTTCATCGCGAAGCCAAACGATCCTGTGTGTTATGCGCGGAACCTGGTCATCGGGCTTGCGCTCGCCATGTGCTACGCACCGCTGTTTATGAAAATCAACAGAATTTACCGCATTTTCACTAGCGCCAGGTCTTCGGTAGCTCGGCCCGCTCTGGTAACACCGCGAATGCAATTGTTGGTGACCCTCGCACTGGTCTCAATCCAGCTCATGTTTACAGCCCTGTGGTTCGTTGCAAAGCCGGTGCGGGCGAAGGAAACGTACTACAGCGAACGGGAGGAGTTGGTTTTGGAATGTGAAGTCGACGCCTTAAGCTTCTCCGTGAATCTTTGCTATGTGATGGTGCTGATGGCTTTGTGCACTGCGTATGCATTTAAAACTCGCACGTTCCCGAAGAACTTCAACGAATCTAAATACATCGGAATAACTATGTACGTAACATGCGCCACTTGGACGTGTTTTTTCCCGTTTTACTTAAACACAAAATACAGCTCGACTCATGTTTACCTCGTATCCGGCGCGTGCATCTTGATAGGACTCGTCACCCTGCTCGGCCTATTTGCGCAAAAAGTCTACATTATTTACCTCGTTCATGACTTGCGCACCGACGATTTGGTCATGACGTCGCGATCTCTTCCGAGGCGTTCCGAAGACAAGCGAGAGATCTCCGCGAACATTGATATGACGGAAAAGATGAATGGTGGCGCGAACGGCCATTATGAAGGGGTCGTGTGTTAAAAAGAAAAACAAAGTTTCAACAGTTTCAAAGTCGAGTAAATCTAGTATTAACTAGCGCACAAATTTTGTATAGGTCCATCAGAAAGTATATCAGATATGCTTTCACCATTATGGACTTCGCATGAGCCTAATTCTGTAGTAAATATATCATATTTTACACTAAAGACGCAAATACCTGCTGAACATTTTCGAAAGTGTTCTCGTGTCTCGTTCATCGTCTCGATGCATGATTATAAATCGCGTCATCGCTTGTTTGTGCATGCACTCATTGCAAACTACGCGGCGAAAACCAATATAAAAGAACTGGTGCCGTCAAGCCAATTTAGCTTTTAGGTTGTTCCAGTTCTCATATAGAGTGCATCATATTAACGCGACGGCCACAAATCCTGTGTGCAAAGTGAAGGCTAGTTTCCACTCAGGAAAATTCTCCTTTGGATCGGACAGGACAGGAAAGTTTCCTTTGTATAAACTCCGCCCGAGAACTCACCGACAAAATCCAGACGAAATTTTTCCTGAGTGGAAACTAGCCTTTAGTCGGATCGCCTTTTAAACTACAAGTGAACTGTTACAGTGTTGCTGCTACAAGAGTTCGGTCAAACAGATTTGAATGACACGTCATGTAAGGCAAAACGAAGACACGAGCCACGAACCTCGCTGTAAATAGAACTATGCTGTTCTTCTGAACTATGCAAACATAAAGAAGAGTAAGAGTCTATGTATGCAATAAAAGCCAATTATTCCAATCAAGATTCCTTAGTCAGATCTCCAACTGTGAAATAGTCTTTCTAGCAAGCTTGCTTTTACTATTAATATATATTGAAATCTAATAATAAGTGAAATAAGAAGAGAAAATGATATGTTTTGGCTAAAACGATAGAGGAGTCTTCAAGAGAGACCGAGACATAAAGGGAGGCAGAAGTTATGTTATGTTAAGCTTCCCCTTAAGGCCTTAATGCATCGGTTCTGGTCATAACAATGCGTAGGCTACTTTAATTAAAATTGCTGAAATTTAGCATGTTTGTTATTGAAACATTCTGACTGCTCTTGATATTTTAAGACATACAGTGATTCAAAATGTGAACAAATAAAATTCTTGGCTTACATTGCGGAGTCTACCCCACGTTAATCATTCCTTGTGCGCATATGACGTTATTATTGTCCGTGTTTTGCTTGATTTCACGATGTTTTCCGTTGCTTTTGAAGTACGATTTCTGTACTTTTTCAAGTTGGTTGGACTATGAAAAGGGTTTCGTGACAAGACAAGTCTGGAGTTTTGTAGAGGATCGAGGGTTTGAACTCGAGGGTCGAAATATCGTATTTTGATGCACATACTATTGCTACTAGTATAATATTCTCTTTGAAAAGCCGTTGCGTGCAGTAATTAATACTCATCATGATGATTAATCACTACGAGATAAAACACAAATCGTCATTCTGTTAATTCTGTTCAGCTCGTATTGCTCGTTTTGCAAGCATCATGCAGCGTACATTGATGTGTTTGAAATTCGGATTCCAAACACGAACGGAAATCGATCCTTGAAGTTTCAAGGACGACTTAATATTCCGGGAGGAAAGAACCAGAGCACGTCGAGGGGGGCCTGAACCTTGAAAACAAGGATGATGTGAAAACCATTGTGTAAGATATTTAACATTGCTTTAAACTTTGCGAGATTGATTTATACATATCAAACTACATTGCATGACTTCAATGTGTAAAGTGGCGTCATGGCTGGAATTCGATCCTGCCTCTAGTCCCAGTCTTATGCGCGATCTGATCGACTAGACCGCTAGACATAGATAAATATTTCACACAAGTATTTTCTTTTGCTGTAAATACTGTGATTATCGCTTTTAATATTGTTTGTTTAACAATTGCTCTGTTCAAATAACCAATGTAATTCTGCTCTCTTGCAGTTCTTGTGAGAGTACAAGAGTTCGCTCTCCCTCCCCCCCCCTCTACGTCACTATCGAAAGTAATGACTTTACTGAAAATTTTGAATTCATTACACTAAGGCGGAACTGTGCAAACATTTCATATTCGCAATCAAAACAAAGACAACCAGTTATTTTAGCAGCCGAAAGGAGAACACCGCAAAACCGCAGTGCAGAACGAGCATCGGGGAAACATGATGATTTCACATTCAACGAGGCAAATATCTGCGAGTTTTGAATGCATCATCTTAATAATACTCAATGTTGTTGGAACACTGACTACAAGTGAAAACGGTATGTTTGCATTTTATTACATATTTAACCTATAGTTTTTCACTTATAGTGGTTGGGTGCACTAGTAACGACAGTTTGGTATCATTTTAAACATAACAAATGCTTTCTACGTTGTAAATAAAGCTAGTTGAACCAGGAAGTGAAAGAGATCAAGTTGATCTAAAGTTGCTTTAATCTTTCGTGAGAACAATTTTTACTGTTTGACCTGCAAGTTTAGTGTCATTCACTATAACTCAACTATTCAAGAATTCATTTTTGCGTTTCAAACAAAATCTATTCGCAAAATACAATATTGTTTTATTATTATTACGATTGAACTTAATCATATGCATTCGCAGTTTAATTGTAAGTTTCAACATGCGTGACTGAACAATAAATGGATCGATTAATGATGGCAAAAAAAAATCACCAGAAATTTAATGCCATTTACATTCTTCATAAATGCATCACGATGCCCGCTAAACAATCGCGTTGTAGACACACAACGGGTATATTTTCGATGTTATTCTGTCGGAGGTCACGAAAAAGCCACTCTCGAACAGAGAAACGGAAAAAGTAGGCGAAGTTCGAAGTTCTTTAGGAAATCGAAAGGAATTAAAAGTAGATCGAGGCTATTCTCACTGTCCAATGATATATAAGTATGCGTGAATTCAAGCCGAGTTACTTATTAGAAGCCTTAACATGTAGGACGGCAACACGCGACGACAACGCGACTGAAATACTCCTTTAAATCAATGTTATGGCAAAGTGGTTGTTGTATGTTATCAATTGTACCGATTTAGTGAGATATAAAACGTTGAAAACATCGTGTTTATGTTTAGGGACAATTCGATAGAGCTTAATTCGAGGTAGCGCTCGCTGGGTCCTGAAATGCAACGGTTCTACACAAGACGTAAAAAACGACGTTTCGCCGTTGTAAACAGAACAAAGACGACGTCTAAAACCCGCCACAGGCCTTCAATTATTCATAAACCATTGTATTGATAGCCGTCGTCGTCGTGTTCCCGCCCTAGATGCTTAAGGTCCAAGATGCATAATGCAGGCTTTTGAGAGTTGATGAGAGTTCAGTTATCAAGAAGGCTCTCATAATACACTAGACGACAATCACCAGTCCTCTGACGAGATATATGTTAGCAGCCCTGTCTCAAGATCTTTTTCACCCTTCGCAATGACCAGTTCAGGCAGTTCGAAGCTCTTATGATTTATTTCTCTTAGCCTTGAACAGAACTCTATCCATGTTTTCTTTTCATACTGATTATCTGTTACCCTTTATATATCTTGATCATTCACATTTTATTTTGTACAAAGTTTATGAAAAGCCTTTACAAAAGAGTTACGGGACGACAGTTAAATTGCTGACGTTCTCATTATTAAAATACAAACCAAACGAGTCTTCACTCGCTTATTTTTTGCGCATGCGCATAAACTGACAAAACGGTCGAGCGTCGACCGTCCACCGTCCATGACATAGAATGGAATTTGAACAATTAAGGATTCCACAAAGTTCAGTCACCATACCCAGGTGTAATTCCTAATCTCCAAGCGGAATTAGTACCCTCAAAGGCATTACGTAAAGCAGGACCTTTCTTAATCCCTTATCCTTTACAGGTGCCATCGAAGTGCCGGGTGACATCATAATAGGTGGTCTGTTTCCACTTCACAAGAAAAGTACCGAAAACGAAAATGCCTGCGGAAATTTCAGCGAGGTTCCGGGATATCAGTACATGTCGGCGATGCTGTTCGCGATCGAGGAAGTGAATAATGACCCAGATATTTTACAAAATATAACCCTTGGAGCTCGGATATTAGACACGTGCCAAAGCAAAACCGTTGCAAATGACGCAGCAAAGCAATTCATAAAAGTTACTCTGGATCGCGAGAGTGATCGCCAACTTGCTGGGGTTATAGGAGCTCTGAGTAGCGGGGTTTCCGAGACGGTCGCAAACTTTCTACGAGTTTTTCAAATACCACAGATAAGCTACGCTTCCACGAGCATAACCCTAAGTAATAAAGACATCTACAGCTATTTCCTAAGGGTCGTTGCCCCGGACACGTTTCAAGCCCAAGCGATGGTTGACATCATAAAGAAGTTCGGTTGGAACTACGTCGCGACTGTTAATTCTCCAGGAACGTATGGGACAAAAGGCATGGAAGAATTCTGGAAGGTTGCTGAAAGAAATGGCATCTGTATTGACATAAAAGAACGTTTCACTAGTTCATTTCCTACAGTAGCTGACTACGAGGACACGATTAAGAGGGTATTCAAAAGAGCTGAGAAAAGTAAGGTGTCGGTAATCGTGGTTTTTGGCACACAGACTGTAACACGACGTTTGCTAGAGGCTGCGCTGAAGTTCTCCTCACGTGCACCACGACATTTCACGTGGATAGGAAGCGACGGCTGGAGCAACCGACCCGACGTCGTTAAAACTGCAGAAGAGGCCGCCCTCGGAGCTTTGACAATCACGGTCAGAACAGGAACAGTCCCGCAGAAGTTTAAAGATCGGTTTTCTAGTTACAATTTGACAAATTATCCACTGAAGAACAAAAGGTTTGTTGTGCATGCGCAGTAATAAATACATTAACTAGAAGGAGTTTCGGGTTTATCTACCTGAATGTGCATGAAATCTGCTTAAAAGTATAGCGACAAAAAAGTATCATATAATAAACGAAGGCAAAAAGTTTAACAATACTCAAAATAATCAATTTTTAGATACTTTTACGAATTCTGGGAGAATCGATTCCAGTGCAAGTTGACAGGACACAGCGGATCGTGGTCTCGGTTGTACGACAGAAATTGCTATGGCAACGAGTCGCTGAAAAATGTCGCCATCGACTACAGTCCAGTAAGGGTCGCCATCAATGCAGTGAAAGCTTACGCCTTCGCCTTGGACAGCCTGCAAAAAGAACTCTGCCCTAATCAGACGGGAGTTTGCCCGAATATGGCAAGGTTTGACCGCACAAGGCTTTTGGGACATCTTAAGAATGTAACATTTTGGGATCCGTTGGTGAACACAACTGTGAAGTTTGACAAGAATTACGAGGTCTGTGGCATGTACGACATCACGAATTTCAGAAAACAAGATGGCGTTGGAAAATACGTGCGCGTGGGGGCCTGGGACGGGGAGATAGTCGACGGTCAAATCATTTCAAAGTTCGTACTAAAAAAAAATATAATGTGGCTGAAGGGGGAGAGTAAAAAACCTGCTTCGTACTGCTCCGAAAACTGCCTTTCTGATCAACCTAAATTGCCAAGACACACATTTGACTTCAAGTGTTGTTGGAAGTGCGAGACGTGCAGTAAATTACAGATCGTCGTGAACAATAGTTGTAAGGATGGTCCAGAAGGTTGGGTACCAAACTCCAACAAAACCGGCTGGGTAAAGCGGAAACAGATCTATCAAAATTTGAGTGATGAATGGTCCATAGCAATGATATCCCTCTCCGTTATTGCACTGTTGCTAACATTGGGTGTTATCATAATGTATATCGTGCACAAAGATAATCGTTTGCTGAAAGCGACCGGAAGAGAACTTTGCTTTGTCATGCTGGCTGGAATCGCAATGTGTTTCCTAGTACCCGTTCTGTTTATCGCGAAGCCAGCAGATTCTGTTTGCTACACACGTAACGTGTTCACTGGCCTAGCACTCGCCATGTGTTACGCGCCGTTATTCATGAAAGTCAACAGAATATATCGCATTTTCACGAGCGGGAAATCAAAGATCGCGCGCCCGGCATTGGTGACGCCCGGTATGCAAATTTTGATCACTTTTGGTCTTGTCACGGTGCAGCTGCTGTTCACGGCGTTGTGGATGACGGCCAAACCAGTGAAGGCTGAAGAGATCTACTATAGCGATAGCAGCGAGCTTGTGTTGGAGTGCACTGATGATGCGTTCGGCTTCGCCGGAAACTTATCTTTCGTGATGATCCTAATGCTCCTGTGTACGGTTTATGCCTTCAAGACCAGAGATTTTCCAGAGAATTTCAATGAATCCAAGTACATCGGCGTTACGATGTACGTGACATGCGCAGTGTGGGTGATCTTCTTTCCATTCCTTTTCAACACGAGTCACCGCGACATTCACGCGACTCTGATTTCGGGGGTCTACGTCATCGTTGGTTTGGTGACGTTGTTTGGTCTCTTTGGCCAGAAGGTTTATGTCGTGTTTCGAGGTCAGGATTTGCGCAATGAAGATCGCGCGATGTCGACACGGTCTGGGCATAAAAACGCGCCCAATCAATCAGAAAACAGTAAGACATCGAATGCATAGGAAACCGAATTCTATCTGTATAACTGGAATTGTTCACTGAACTATGTTTGCATAACTAGAGTTGTTACTCTACATATATAATTAACAGTATTAGATTAAGGATTAAAGTTAAGAATCTCAGATTAAGGATCTTAAGATGCACAAATTTGAAATAGCTTTTCTAGGGGTTGTTAGTATAGTTTTAAAGTAAAATGCTTTCTGTTTTTTGAGATATCATACTTAATAAACATTCATGCAACGTAGAAATAATAAAATATGCTTTGAGTGACACAATTTTGAAATCAGTAATCTACAAGTTCCCCGATCCACATGTCCGGGTAAAAAATTGTTATTCAAAAATAAACATTCAGACAACGTAGATTTATTAGACAGCGATGAAGTACACTTCTTCCAAATACAATCAAACCAAATCACATGTCTGGGATAAAAAATAAACTGACTGTTGCTGGCCATCACAAACAGCAAACACGAAGCACAATCAAATTTAAAACGTTCAATAAGTGGATTTGCTCATTTATACAGTTTTCCAATGGTGAATATTCTAAATTCTCCATGTTTTAAAAAGATTAAGTTCTGGTACACTTTGATTATCGATTTGGAAATTTTTAACAAAATATCAGCGACAGAAAGAAATTCGTACTAAGCTTTTCAAAAATCTTTTCTTGCAAAATAAATAACGTGTATTATTGTCATTTACATGTAAGGTTGTCATAAAAAATAGCACGTGGGAAGACTCTAAAGTTTTGACATTTCACAGAGAGCTTTTCCAGAGCTTTTATTACTGTCCAGCGCTGCCTAAAGGCCCTGGGTACGAGAATATGACGTGACTTTTCCGTTTATAAGAGAGGACGATGTTCGACAATTATTGGACCAATTACGATAGTTACAATAACCACAAATATAGAGTGACAGGCACAAACGAACTTTCCGAACTTTCGACAGCCAATCAGACATATGACGCTGTTGGGAAAACATCGTAGAAACAAGTTTAAACAAGCTAGGAACTAGGAAGTATAGTGATTCAAACTGTAAACAAAGTTTTGGTTTACATTACGGACTGTATCCTACTTTTACACATTCCTTGTGTGCATATGACGTCATTATCTGTCAAAAGACACCGTCTTGATTGATTTTACGACGTTTTCTGTAATTCTGTTGCTTTTAAGTAAACAAATCGTGTTGGTTGAACTATGAAACGGGTTTTATGACGTTTACGAAGTTTAGAGTTTTGTCGAGAGTCGAGGCTTTGAAGTGATGCTCGAAAGAAAGGTCGAGGGTCGAAATATTGTATTTTCGTATAAATATTATTGCTAATAGCATAATATTCACTTCAAATCGTCATCCTGTATCAGCGTACATTGATTGGAGTTTCTACGTGCGTGAAATTCGGATTGCAAACACGACTGCGGAAATCGACCCTTAGGACGTTTCAAGCACCTCTTAATATTCCGGGAGGGAAGAAACCAGAGCACGTCCAGGGGGGGCTAGACCTTGAAAACAAGAGTGGTGTAAAAATTCTTTAATTAATTAAATATACTTGATGTAAGGTATTTAACATTGCTTTAAGCTTTGTGAGATTGATCAGTTATACATCTCAAACTACATTGCATGACTTCAATGTTTAAAGTGGTCTCATTGCGGGAATTCTATCCTGCCTCTAGTCCCAGTCTTATGCGCGCTCTGATCGACTAGACCGCTAGACATGGATAAATATTTCACAGAAGTATTTTCCTTTCGCTGTAAGGACTGTGATTATCGCTTTTATTGTTGTTTGCTTAACGATTGCCTGTTCAAATAAGCAGAGTAATTCTGCTCTCTTGCAGTTCTTGTGAAAGTACAAGAGTTCGCTTGTATCCGCTCTCCCCCCCCCCCCTTCACGTCACTAACGAAAGTAATGACTTTACTGAAAATTTTGAATTCATTACACTAAGGCGGAACTGTGCAAACATTTCATATTCGCAATCAAAACAAAGTCAACCAGTTATTTTAGCAGCCGAAAGGAGAACACCGCAAAACCGCAGTGCAGAACGAGCATCGGGGAAACATGATGATTTCACATTCAACAAGGCAAATATCTGCGAGTTTTGAATGCATCATCTTAATAATACTCAATGTTGTTGGAATACTGACTACAAGTGAAAACGGTATGTTTGCATTTCATTATATATTTACCTCACAATTCCTCTCACGGATAATCGATATTTTCCGCAATTATAATGGTTGGGTGCACCAGTAACGACATTTTGTTATTATTTTAAACATAAAAATTGCATTCTACGTTGTAAATAAAGCTAGTTGAACCAGGAAGTAAAAGAGATCAAGTTGAGCTAAAGCTGCTTTAACCTTTCGCGAGAACAATTTTTACCGTCTGACCTGCAAGTTTAGTGTCATTCGCTAAAACTCAACTCTTTTACATTTGATTTTCTCGTTTCAAGCAAAATCTATTCAAAAAATGCAATATTCTATTATTACCAAATTACCGAGCTTAATCATACGCGTTCGTAATTTAAGTTTCAATGTGCGTCACCGAGCAATATATATCGATTAATGGAAAAAAATGTCAACAGAAATTAATGCCATGTATTTATATTGTATTGTATTTACAAATGTATTACGGTACACGACAAACAATCGCATTATAGACACACACAGATATTTTCTATTATATTCCGTCGGCGGTCTTCAAAAAGCCAATCTCGAACAGAGGAACGGAAAAAAGTCGGCGAAGTTCTTTAGGAAATCGGAATTAAAAGTAGAGGCTATTCTGACTGTACGTGTGAATTGTATGTACGATGTGAAGCCGAGTTACTTCTTATATTTATTGTAATGCAGGCTTGTGTGAGAGTTGATGAGAGTTTAATTATTATCAAGAAGGCTTTCATAAAACCCTAGAGGACAATCGACGGTTCTCAGACGAGATATATGCATATAATATAGGCCTGTTTCAAGATTTTTTACCCATCGCAACGTTCATACCAGTTCAGGCAGTTCGAAGCCCTTTGCGGGGGCTTTAATCCGACAAAAATACTTTCGTTTTTATTTTAATTCAATGAAAGCACGGTCTCCGAGCAAGTTGTGAGTAGGTTTTTGCGGCAGGAAAGAGCCCTCAAACATCAAATTTTTTCCACGCGAACTCACGATACAAAGCAATAAATAATTGCGTTTACTTCGTAGAAACGGCAAAAATTGTTTGCCATAAGCCGGATTTACACAGTGTGCGCTTGCTGATTGGTCGCAAAGATTGCTTCTGAAATACCATTTTTCCCGCCAAGATATCCAGCTGATCTGAGATCATAACGTCATGAGGCGTCTTGACAAAACTGAGTTACCATACGCCTGGTGTTATTTGTCCTTATTCTTCTAACTAATAGTATAAAGAGCGAAAAATTTAAATTCTAATTTAAAGTTGGAAAAATACAAACGTTTTAAGCCGTAAATATAATAAAATTACTGGATATTTTCGATTGTCGAAGTCATATGCAATGACGGAAATGATAATTCAGTTTTGTCGAAGATCTGGCTTCTGATTGGTTGATTTTTATTACCAGATCAGCTGGATAATATGACAAGGGTAGGGGAATAGGCTGAACAATACATTTCTGTTTAAACCAATAGCATAGCTTCGTTCTTCAAAAAGCATAGAAAAACATTATCCACTTATACGAAAGCTTCCGAGCACTGCGAAATGACAACACAAACCCATTTAAGGTGGCTCCCTAGAGTTTTGTAAAAATTCTAGATAGTAGGTTTGTTGTGGCGAATTAAGCACTAATATTGCAGACTAAAGATCAAAAATACTTTTGATTGTGTTGTGGAGTACGTTAGAGATGAGAAACTGTTGACGGATTAACTATGAAGGCCGTTGCTATGGAAACAATGAGGTTTCAACATGGCCGCTAATTATAATTTAATTGCAATTATTTCGTGAATCCTTCGGTGAATTTTTTTTTATTTTTCGCCGAATGCTTTGCAGGTCATTTAGTAAACGACCGGACAATTTTAAAAGAAAGTTATCGATAGGATTTTTTTTAATTGCGTAAAACCATATTTTCCCCCTTTAATTTTTTTTGTATCGATAACTTTTTCTTAAAATTGTCCTTTCAATTACTAACCATCTGGAAAAAGGTTCAGTGGAAAAAGAAGACATTTCACCGAAGGGTTTGTGAAATAATCGTAATTTAATGATAATTGGTGGCCATATTGAAACGTCATTGTTCCCATGGCAACAGCTTCTATAATTGGCCAATCAATATTTTCTTATTTCGAACATGGTAATCAATACGTTAAGGCTAATTTTAATCTATAGTTTACAATGTTGGTGCCTAATTCTGCATCATCAAACCACTTATAAAATTCTCAAAACCTTAGGCAAGACCTTAGGGAGCCACCTTAATGTAATTAATACAATTTAGCCGGAGTTCTTTGTCTTCTCTCAATACATAAGTAATGCAGGACCTTTATAAATCCCTTACTCTTTACAGGTGCCATAGAAATTCCCGGTGACATCATAATAGGTGGTCAGTTTCCACTTCACAAGAAAAGTACCGAAAACGAAAATGTCTGCGGAAATTTCAGCGAAGTTCCGGGATATCAGTACATGTCAGCGATGCTGTTCGCGATCGAGGAAGTAAATAATAATCCAGATATTTTACAAAACATCACCCTTGGAGCTCAGATATACGACACGTGTCAAAGCAAAACCATTGCAAATGATGCGGCGAAGCAATTCATAAAAGCAACCTTGAAACGCCAGAGTGTTGGACAACTTGCTGGGGTTATAGGAGCTCTGAGTAGCGGGGTTTCCGAGACGGTTGCTAATTTTCTACGAGTTTTTGAAATACCACAGATAAGCTACTCTTCCACGAGCATAACTCTAAGCAATAAAGACGTCTACAGCTATTTCCTAAGGGTCGTTGCCCCCGACACGTTCCAAGCCCAAGCGATGGTTGACATCATAAAGAAATTCGGTTGGAACTACGTCGCAACTGTTAATTCTGCTGGAACGTATGGGACAAAAGGCATGGAAGAATTCTGGAAGGCTGCTGAAAGAAATGGCATCTGTATTGACATAAAAGAAAGCTTCACTAGTGCATTTCCTACAATAGCTGATTACGAGGACACGATTAAGAGGGTATTCGAGAGAGCCAAGCAAAGCAACGTGTCTGTAATCGTGGTTTTTGGCACACAGACTGTGATACGACGTTTGTTAGAGGCTGCGCTGAAGCTCTCCTCACGTGCACCACGACATTTCACGTGGATAGGAAGCGACGGCTGGAGTAATCGACCCGACGTCGTTGAAACTGCAGAAGAGGCCGCCCTCGGAGCTTTGACCATCATGATGAGAACTGGAACAGTCCCGCAGAAGTTTAAAGATCATTTTTCCTCTTTCAACTTGACAAATTATCCACTGAAGAACAAAAGGTTTGTTGTGCATGCGCAGTAGGAAATACATAAGCCAGGAGTTGCGGGTTTATCTACCTGAATCTGCGCCCACTGTGTATGAAATCTGCTCAAACATACATCGACAAACAATATAATGTAATGAACTACGTCTGCATTTATACGGTATTACATATCACGATGCAAAAAGTTTAACAATACTACAGAGCATACAGAGGTTTGACCTTGCATTAATTATGCGTTCCTAGCGGCCATGTTGTTAGCCAGTGCGCTAAAGAGAGGCCCTATCCCCCCGAACATTATAAATAGCCATCGCTATATAAATAAACAGATCGCTCCCACTTCTATACTCTTCTAAAGGATAAGAACTAACAAAATCTGGTTTTGAGAAAAAAATTGAGCAACGTTTTTGTCAAAAATACGATTTCTCCAGATAGTTCTGTCTTGACTGTTCATATTCCATACATGTGTTCAAACCGCCGCCATATGCATGCTTTCCCGGGGGGAGAAGGCCTCTCTTGAGCGCACTGGCTAAGCCAGGGATACGCAAAATTAACGGCAGTCAAACCTCTGTATGCTCTGTGACAATACCTAAAATGATCAATTTTAGGTACTTTTACGAATTTTGGGAGAATCGATTCCAGTGCAAGTTGCCCGAACACAAAGGATCGTGGTCTCGGGTATACGACAGAAATTGCTATGGCAACGAGTCGCTCAAAAATGTCGCCATCGACTACAGTCCAGTAAGAGTCGTCATCAATGCTGTCAAAGTTTACGCCCTCGCCTTGGACAGCCTGCAAAAAGAGCTCTGCCCTAATCAGAAGGGAGTTTGCCCCAATATGGCAAGGTTTGACCGCACAAGGCTTTTGGAACATCTTAAGAATGTAACATTTTGGGATCCGTTGGCGAACACAACTGTGAAATTTGACAAGAATTACGAGGTCAGTGGCATGTACGACATCACGAATTTCAGAAAACAAGATGGCGTTGGAAAATACGTGCGCGTGGGGACCTGGGACGGGGAGATAGTCGACGGTCAAATCGTTTCAAAGTTCGTACTTGAACGAAATATATCGTGGCTAAAGGGGGAGAGCAGTCCACCTGCTTCGTACTGCTCTGAGAACTGCTTTTCTGATCAAACTAAAATGGCAAGACACACATTTGACTTCAAATGCTGTTGGAAGTGCAAAACTTGCAGTCAATTACAGATCGTCGTGAACAACAGTTGTAAGGATGGTCCAGAAGGATGGGTACCAAACTCCGACAGAACCGGCTGGGTGAAACGAGAACTGGTCTTTCAAAATTTGAGTGATGACTGGTCCATAACAATGATATTCTTCTCTGTCGTTGCACTGTTGCTAACATTGGGTGTTATCATAATGTATATCGTGCACAAAGATAATCGTTTGCTGAAAGCCACCGGAAGAGAACTTTGCTTTGTCATGCTGGCTGGAATCGCCATGTGTTTCCTAGTACCTTTTCTGTTTATTGCGAAGCCAGCAGATTCTGTTTGTTACACACGTAACGTGTTCACTGGCCTAGCACTCGCCATGTGTTATGCGCCATTATTCATGAAAGTCAACAGAATATATCGCATTTTCACGAGCGGGAAATCAAAGATCGCGCGCCCGGCATTGGTGACGCCCGGTATGCAAATTTTGATCACTTCCGGCCTTGTCACGGTGCAGCTGCTGTTCACGACGTTGTGGATGACGGCCAAACCAGTGAAGGCTCAAGAGATCTACTATAGCGATAGCAACGAGCTCGTGTTGGAGTGCACTGCTGATTCGTTCGGCTTCGCCGGAAACTTATCTTACGTGATGATCCTAATGCTCCTGTGTACGGTTTATGCCTTCAAGACCAGAAAGTTTCCAAAGAATTTCAACGAATCCAAGTACATCGGCGTTACGATGTACGTGACATGCGCAGTGTGGGTGACCTTCTTTCCATTCTATCTCAACGCTGGTCACCGCAATATTCACGCGGTTTTGGTTTCGGGGGTTTACGTCATCATTGGTTTGGCGACACTGTTTGGTCTCTTTGGCAAAAAGGTTTATGTCGTTTATCGAGTTCACCATATTCGCGATGAAGATCTTGTGATGACGACACGGTCTGGGCATAAAAGCGCGCTCAATCAACCAGAAAACAGTAAGACATCGACAGGAAACTGAATTCTAAATGTATAACGAGAGTTATTCACAGAACTATGTTTGCATAACTACAGTAGAATTATGAACTGAACTCTGCATAACACATAATTAATTTTTTTTTCAGATTAAGGGTTTTATGGATGGATGGGCTATTTGAAATAACTTTTCTAGAGATATTTTTGTACGGTTTTGAGCGATCATACTTAATAAACTAATACAACGTAGAAATATTAATAAAGTTCTGAGTGACACTTTATTCAATCAACAAGCTTCCCAACACACATGTCCGGGATCAAAAATTTACTTTGATGAATGATGGGCAAAAATAAACATTCAGACAACGTAGGTTTATTAGACAGCGCTGAATGACACTTCGTCGATATGAGATAAAAAATAAACACTGTTGCTGGCCCTTAAAAACAACAATCGAAAGTTCTGGTGCATTTTACAAACACGAAACACAACCAAATTTGAAACGCACTTCAATAAAAATGTTCATTTCGTGGATTTGCTCATTTATACAGTTTGTTAGAGGTGAATTTGCTAAATTCTCCATGATTTGCTAAGTCTTAAAAAGATAAAGTTCTGGGGCCGGTTGTATGAAAGCCGGATAGCGCTATCCACCGGATAGTGGTTTTTTCAATCGCTTCAAAATCGCCCGTTATTTATTGCTACAACTTTGATTAAATCTTAGTATTCCTAAATCGAAGATCCTCTTTAATAATTGTTGCTTCCAAGCTGAAATTTTATCGCTTTTCGAGAATTTTTAGAACGGTTGAAAAAATCACTATCCGGCTTTCATACAACCGGCCCCTGGTACACTTTGATTATCGCCTTGCATGGAAATAGAAATTTTGTATAAAAGATCAGCAAAAGACATTCGTGCTGAACCTTTCAAAAATCGTCATTTTGACAATTTTAACTTCGCACGTAAAAAAAATTGACATTTAACTGAGGGATTTTTCAGAGCTTTTTATTTCTGTCAAGCGCTGCCTAAAGGTCCTGGGTACGCTGGAAACTTTATTGGGTTCGGCAGGTGGGTTCGAGTTTGAACGCACCTGCTCTTAACCAATAGGAACACAGCTTTTACAATAGGCATGGGATAGTCACATTAACCCCAAATAGAGAGTGGCAAGCACTTTTCGAACTCTGAACAGCCAATCAGAAATATGAAGACGTTGAAAAACATCGTATGACGTCAAATAAATGTTGAGCACTCATGACTGAGATGAATGATCATAACTCATAATTACTGTTACAAGTCGTAATCAACTTTTGAATAGGTTCAGTAAAAACATGACGACTTCACAATCAACGAGGCGAATATCTGCCAGTTCCCAATGCATCATCTTACTAATAATCAATCTTGGAATACGATATACACTGACTTTGAGTAAGAACGGTAAGTTTCCGTTTCATTAGATATTTTTTTCTAATTTTTCTTAGGGATAATTTATGTCCTTAGATTGGTTGAGTTCAGCAGCCACATTTGTAGTCATTTTAAACATAACAAATGCTACGTTGTTGAAAAAGCTAGTTGAGCCAGGAAGCTCAAGGGATCAAATTAAGTATGAATTGAGCTAGTTATGGTTTAAACTTAAGTTTAAGGCGAGAATATTCAAAACTATCTGTTTAGTGTCATTAACCAAAACTCAACTCTCCAACAATTCAATTCTAGTTCTAAGAAAAATCTATTCGAAATTCATTTATTACAATCGTAATAGAATTGTTTAACACGAGTAAAAATTCGCATAACCAACCATAAATGATTCAATTTAATGATCGCAAGTGTAAATGCACGTTTGTAAAAAACGCGTGGTCAAGCAATACTTGATTGGTGGGATGGAAATAGAATTGATATTAATGCTATATTATGTATATATATTGTATATATATTGTATATATTCTGCACAAACGCTTCACGTTTCTTGTCATGCAAACACTCACGTTGTGGACACAAAACAGGTGCTTGTTAATATAATTTTCGTCGAGGGAATTGAAAATGTCACAGTTGAGCAGAGAAACGGATTAATCCCAAGGATTGCAAACGTTTCGCCCAAACGTGCTATATAACATAAAAACTCGGAGAAATTTTGCTCAAAAACAACTCAAGTTAAACAAGTTGCATCCTTGATTATTACTGCATGAATATATTATTACGTTTGAATTATTGTTCCGCTTATTGCATCATTTGCATGCGTAATCAATATAGTGCATCGATCAAAATATAATACAAACCAATAATTTGCTAAAATATAACTACATGTTAGTCGAATCATATTAAATATACTGTCTAAATAAAACTGTCACTCAACGCCCGAAGTCCAATCTTTTCTCAATAGTCAAATTGGAATTGTTTATGTATTTGAAAACAAAACTGCCTCGCTCCCTTTTATCCCTATGCAATGCTTTGGATTTAACAAATACTGAAATTAGATATATCATTGAATCGTTGTCTGTTCAGTATAAATTTTGAGGTGACTATTGATTTTCCTGCATTCCGGTTACCCAGATTCACTGTCTCCGAAGAGTGACTATAGCTTTCTGTTGTTGTTTTTCAAATGAGTATTTGAAATATAATTATAATTTTTTATAAAACTGTGTTGATTCTTATTTGTAAACACCTGGAAGTCTAAAACAATTAGTCGCCTCAGGCTCGTTGATTACAAGCCTAAATTCACTTCGCCTTCGGCTCATATATTCACTTCGTCTTCAGCGCATATATTCACTTCGCCTTCTGCGACTATAATTACTAAATTAGGGAGTTTACGATTCACGACGCGGCATGCAAGCTCGACGATGCGCTTGCAAAACAAGAAAACTCCTAACGCGAAATTAACGTTGGATATACAAACGAAAACAATTAGATATGTAAAACGTATTCTACTTTAGCGTTTAGGCTATAATTTAAAAACTATTCGCTTTTATAGTGGTCTTTCGTGGCTTATTTACCTGTTGTCTTTCTGTGTATTTTTGTCACCCTGAATTTGGTCCATATAATAAACAGAACATTACACGGTTCGCTCGAATATATGGATTTTATGTTCTCGTGTCAAAAACAATATCTCTCTCGTTCGCCAGTTTGGTCGAGAATTTCCCGGCAAACATAATATAACAATACAAAACTAATTTGATATAATCACAGAAAATTCAGTCAGGTACTTTTTTTAATCTTTAAATATCTACAGGTGCAATCGAAGTGCCGGGTGACATCATTATAGGTGGGCTGTTTCCACTTCACAAGAAAAGTACCGAAAACGAAAATGCCTGCGGAAATTTCAGCGAGGTTCCGGGATATCAGTACATGTCGGCGATGCTGTTCGCGATCGAGGAAGTGAATAATGATCCAGATATTTTACAAAACATCAGCCTTGGGGCGCAGATATACGACACGTGTCAAAGCAAAACCATTGCAAATGACGCGGCGAAGCAATTCATAAAAGCAACTTTGAATCGCGAGAGTGCTGACCAACTTGCTGGGGTTATAGGAGCTCTGAGTAGCGGGGTTTCCGAGACGGTTGCTAATTTTCTACGGGTTTATGAAATACCACAGATAAGCTACTCTTCCACGAGCATAACCCTAAGCAATAAAGACATCTACAGCTATTTCCTAAGAGTCGTTGCCCCGGACACGTTCCAAGCCCAAGCGATGGTTGACATCATAAAGAAATTCGGTTGGAACTACGTCGCGACTGTTAATTCTGCTGGAACGTATGGGACAAAAGGCATGGAAGAATTCTGGAAGGCTGCTGAAAGAAATGGCATCTGTATTGACATAAAAGAAAGCTTCACTAGTGCATTTCCTACAATAGCTGATTACGAAGACAAGATTAGGAAGATATTCAAAAGAGCCGAGCAAAGCAAGGTGTCCGTAATCGTGGTTTTTGGCACACAGACTGTGGTACGACGTTTGTTAGAGGCTGCGCTGAAGTTCTCCTCACGTGCACCACGACATTTTACGTGGATAGGAAGCGACGGCTGGAGTAATCGACACGAAGTCGTTGAAACTGCAGAAGAGGCCGCCCTAGGAGCTCTGACTATCATGATGAGAACTGGGACAGTCCCGGAGAAATTTAAAGAACATTTTTCCAGTTTTAATTTGACAAATTATCCACTGAGGAACAAAAGGTATGTTGGGCATGCGCAGTAGGACATATATAAGCAGGAAGGTGTTGCGAGTTTAGGTACCCACTAGGGGGATTACAGCGGTTTCTATGCATACAGAAAATCCACAAGAGGGACGTCAAAAATTGCTCAAATTTCGCATTTTTTCAACATAAACTTTGTCCCATTTTCACGTAGAGCGAACGAAAATGGCGTTAAACACCCTGACAAATAATAGGATTTACCGTTTGGGTCTGTTTGCACTCTACAATCAAATTAGCATTGTAAATACATGTACACAGTAAAATTAAAGACGTGACAATCCAATCGTCTGAAGTCTAAACTGCATACTTAAATTATTCCAATTTTCAGATTCTTTCACGAATTCTGGGAAAATCGTTTTAAGTGCAAGTTGACGCGACCCAACAGATCGAGGTTTGGGTTGTACGACAGAAATTGCTATGGCAACGAGCCGCTGAAGAATGTCGCCATCCAATACAGTCCAGTAAGGGTCGTCATTAATGCCGTGAAAGCTTACGCCCTCGCCTTGGACAGCCTGCAAAAAGAGCTCTGCCCTAATCAGACGGGAGTTTGCCCGAATATGGCAAAGTTTGACCGCACAAGGCTTTTGGAACATCTTAAGAATGTAACATTTTGGGATCCGTTGGTGAACACAACTGTGAAATTTGACAAGAATTACGAGGTCAGTGGCATGTACGACATCATCAATTTTAGAAAACAAGATGGCGTCGGAAAATACGTGCGCGTGGGGACCTGGGACGGGGAGATAGTCGACGGTCAAATCGTTTCAAAGCTCGTACTTGACAGAAATATATCGTGGCTAAAGGGGGAGAGCAGTCCACCTGCTTCGTACTGCTCTGAGAACTGCTTTTCTGATCAAACTAAAATGGCAATACACACATTTGACTTCAAGTGCTGTTGGAAGTGCAAAACTTGCAGCAAATTACAGATCGTCGTGAACAACAGTTGTAACGATGGTCCAGAAGGATGGGTACCAAACTCCAACAGAACCGGCTGGGTGAAACGAGAACTGGTCTATCAAAATTTGAGTGATGACTGGTCTATAGCAATGATGTTCTTCTCTGTCGTTGCACTGTTGCTAACATTGGGTGTTACCATAATGTATATCGTGCACAAAGATAATCGTTTGCTGAAAGCGACCGGAAGAGAACTTTGCTTTGTCATGCTGGCTGGAATCGCCATGTGTTTCCTAGTACCCGTTCTGTTTATCGCGAAGCCAGCAGATTCTGTTTGCTACACACGTAACGTGTTCACTGGCCTAGCACTCGCCATGTGTTACGCGCCGTTATTCATGAAAGTCAACAGAATATATCGCATTTTCACGAGCGCGAAATCGACGATCGCGCGCCCGACATTGGTGACGCCCCATATGCAAATTTTGATCACTTTTGGTCTTGTCACGGTGCAGCTGCTGTTCACGACGTTGTGGATGACGGCCAAACCAGTCAAGGCTGAAGAGATCTACTATAGCGATAGCAGCGAGCTCGTGTTGGAGTGCACTGCTGATTCGTTCGGCTTCGCCGGAAACTTATCTTTCGTGATGATCCTAATGCTCCTGTGTACGGTTTATGCCTTCAAGACCAGAGAGTTTCCAAAGAATTTCAACGAATCCAAGTACATCGGCGTTACGATGTACGTGACATGCGCAGTGTGGGTGATCTTCTTTCCATTTTATCTCAACTCGAGTCACCGCGACATTCACGCAACTCTGGTTTCGGGGGTTTACGTCATCATTGGTTTGGTGACGCTGTTTGGTCTCTTTGGCCACAAGGTTTATGTCGTTTATCGAGTTCACGATTTGCGCAATGAAGATCTTGTGATGACGACACAGTCTGGGCAGAAGAACGCGCCCAATCAACAGTAAGACATCGAAGGGATAAGAAACTGAACTCTATACCTGTATAACTGGAGATATTCGCTGAACTATGTTTGCATTGAGTTATTAACAAAGATCTACTAGCTTGTACCACTGGAGTTATTTACTTAACTCTACTTGTATAAATAGAGTTATTAAATGAAGTCTGCTTGTATAAAAATTTACTTGTAACTAGAGTTATTAAATGAATTCTGCGTGTATAACTAGAGTTATTAAATGAATTCTGCGTGTATAACTAGAGTTATTAAATGAATTCTGCGTGTAGCTATAACTAGAGTTATTAAATGAATTCTGCGTGTATAACTAGAGTTATTAACTAAAATTTACTTGTATAACTAGAGTTATTAAATGAATTCTGCATGTATAACTAGAGTTATTAACTAAAATTTACTTGTAAAACTAGAGTTATTAATTGAATTCTGCGTGTATCACTATAGAGTTATTAACTAAAATTTACTTGTATCACTGAAGTTATTAAATTGAACTCTACATATAATAAACAGTAAATTATTTTTTGGTTAAAGAGTTTAAGATGGACAGAGTTGAGATAGAATTTTGTGGATTTTTAATACAGTTTTAAAGTAAAACAGCTAGGCTTTATGTCTTTTAGGATATCATGCTTCAGTAAATATCAAGATAACGTAGAAATAATTTAAAAACTTTGAGTGACACTATTTCCATTATTTAAGACCCGTTTTAGACATCGAACTTTTCATGTGCCGAGTAGCTTATTAACATTAGGTTCGGTTAAGTTCTTTAACCCACATGGTCTTCTTATAGTCAGCTTTATTTCTTTTTTGTATACATCCTGTCTATGCCACGTCCACAAGACTCGCGGCCTGCATGGCAACAGGTCACAAAGTTGTTTTTGTCAAAAAGGTGAAACAACAGACCAGTGAAACTCGTTTGAGTGGAACGGCCTTTCGAAATTACAAGCGAACTATGGCAAAAAGATTGACACGTTAGTCATGGCAAAACCAGGGCACGAGCGTCTCTGTAGTTAAAACGTAGCCGTTTAATAAAACAAGAATAAGTCAAGAAAGAGTCTAAGCTATAGAAATTAATGATTTATTCACGATTCTTTAAACAGATCTCCAGCTGTGAAATTTACTTCCTTGCTAAATTTAATTAAAATATAATTATACTATTCCAATACGAAACATTGGCGTTCAACGTTTGCATTTTGCATTTCTGATGAGCGTTAGCGTTGACAACGTTAGCGATCTGCATTTCTCTCATTTTTCACGCACAAAGAAAAAAGCAAAAAAACATATCAAAAATATGAATTTACTTGACATGCACATAAAGAGGATTGAAAATTTCGTATGTACCTTAGCTACCACTTCAATTTCGGCTATCTTTGGCATACGATTATTAGTAAATGCTTATTATAATTGATAGATTTGGTATATTTATTCATGGCTCAGACTCCATGCACTGCAGGTACCGTGTGAACGCAACTTGTATTACACACATTTATTTATAGTATAACTATAGTATATTTATAGTACGTATATATAGTTATATATAGTTATACTATAAATAAATGAGTGTAATACAAGTTCCGTTCACATGCACGGTACCTGCAGTGTATAAATTATAAAGCAACAGAAGAACATTATCACCGACGACGAAGATTTTAGTAGCTTCTTTGCCAAGTAAAATTGGCGCCATTTATGTCATATATGTTAATTAAGGTATCGATAATTTTTAGTGTCTTACTTCAAATAAACAATTCACGACTGGGCTGCCCATTGAGATAATAAAATACACGCGGGATTCACCCTCTCTTTTAAAACAAGAAAATAATTTCCTAAGTTACCCAGGCCTGAGCTTATACTATATGAAGTGACTCAAATGCATTGGAATATATTTAAATAATTCAGTATACAAAACAGCCATATGACCATACATGACATTATATCACTGGAATTTTTTTTTCAAAATCCATGTTATGGACATAGTACGGTTGGTAGTTTGAAATAATACTGAAGTTTACAATATCCATACTAATTGCCATTTTTATAGTATGTATATTTTTAAAAAAGCAGTAAACAATACCTGTTTTTCATTATTTATAAAGCATGCAGGCATTTTATGCACTCTCAAGCAGCTTAAGTGACTGCTAAAAATTCAAACTGTTAATTTTCGTACGTTAATATTTAATGAAGTCGACCCTTAAAAGCATTGAACTGACATTTTTTCATTAGAATTATAATTAAAACAACACTTTGAAAAAGCATTTAACAGTTAAAGCGACGGTGTAACATCTTTCATATTTTTTTATGTCTCCGCAAAATGACAAACCGGTAAACCGCATCTTTACGGCAAATGCGAAAAGTACAAACGAAATAGACGGCTACCTGTTTTAACACCCCAGAGCTTGTTGATTATACAGACCGTTCCTATTTCACCTCATCTCATTTCGTATAGAGTTCTTAAAAACGATTTAATATACAAAAATAATTGTTTATTATTTTTATATAATGATTTTTCTCTTCATAAACAGGGTCTACGTATTAACCCACTTAATATTCATACATGTTCGCTTCTATTCAATAACAAAATTTCGTAGGCCCCTGGGAATTATTAAGGTTGCGTTTTTTTATACACCCTGTATCAATTGAACTCTTGTCATTTCATAAGAATATGTTATGCTTCGCTTCGGAGCCCACCCAGTCCCCTTGATATAGACACGATTGAAAAGTGACTAGCTTACCGAGATAATGAAATTCATTACAATAAAGAGGCAATTATGCATGCAAACATTTCATATTCATAATGAAAACAGAGACAGAGACAAGCAGTTATTTTAGCACCTGAAGGAAGAACACCACAGAACCGCAGTGCAGAACGAGTATCGGGGAAACATGACGATTTCACATTCAACGAGGCAAATATCTGCGAGTTTTCAATGCATCATCTTAATAATACTCAATGTTGGAACACGCTTTGCACTGACCACAAGTGAACACGGTATGTTTGCATTTCCTTATATATTTTGAAAACTGCGTATAATGAAAGACTAATCAGGTTAAGCTATTGCTGTAATGCGCTTTTTACCTCGCCTAGCCGGGATAATTCGCTCTATGTAAACAGGCTCTTCACGGTGGTTGGGTGCACCAGTAACAACATTTTGTTATTATTGTAAGCATAAAAATTGCACTCCCCGTTGTATATAAAGCTATTCGAACCAGGAAGTGAAAAGATCAAGTTGAGCTAAAGCTGCTTTAACCTTTCGCGAGAAGGATATTTACTGTCTGACTTGCAAGTTTAGTGTCATTCAGTAGAACTCAACTCTTCTACATTTGATTTACTCGTTTCAAGCAAAATCTATTCAAAAAATGCAATATTGTTCTATTATTACCAAATTGCGGTGCCCGCGCCAAGTTTGGCAGCGCATTATATTCTGCCTGTGAGTTTGTTTGTTCGCATCAATACGTTTCCTTAATCGCCTAGTAAAAATTCCTTGCACATGCTTAGAATGCTTGAAATTTTTTCCTAATTATTACTATTAATCTTGTTGTACGTTTGCCAAATTCCTTTTTTAAGGGAACGTTCTTTTTTCAATTTCAATCTCAAACTCTGATAATTGCGTGCATCTCTGCTTTTATGCACCCAAGAAGGACAAAAATGCCACCATTCGATTCAGCGTAAGATATTATACTTACAGGTCTTAAATATATTACTAAATAAGAGTATTCGCAGCGATTTATGACGTTTGAAAGACAAACGAAATTGAATTGTTGACAAATCGCTCAAAATTACTATGCTATACTTTACTAGTAATATATATAGTCAGGCGCGGATCCAGCCGAAAATCTGACCGTGTCATATAGGACTAGAAATTTTCCGGTCGGGGGGGGGGGGGCGTATGGCGAAGGGGCTATGGACCCTCCGAAACAAACATTTTCTGAGCTTTGGTTCTACAATATTCTTCAGGGAACGTTTAAAAGCGAATATTGTAAATCCCTGTACTTTCATAAAACCACAAAACCATTTTGAAAATTTTTGGTAAGGTATTTACGGATATTTCATTCACACTCAACATAACGTGAAATTTGCATACACAAATTATTCACAGCGTAAATGCAAATTTGTATCATAGGGCGCTTTCCATTAAGCGGCCAAAAAGGTCAGACCGGTCATATTTTAAATTGAAATAGAGTATTTCGTTAAGAATATAGCGGTGAAACTGCATTTCCCGTGTTAGGCAGATGTAAATAACGATATACTTTTGTCTGTACCGACTACCGAAATACAACAGAACCGGTCTGGCCGTTTTTCCGTATAAAGGAGAGCGCCCATAGTTCGATTTAAAACCTAAAAGTCTTACCTTACAAGGACATTGGGTAACGATTTTCAGTATTTATCTCTTGGGAAATAGCAGTTTAAAAATTGTCGTTGCGATTGTAAACGCGAGCGAGCGAAGCCTGTCTTTAGTAATAATTCCATCATGTTGTAGCCTGAAGAGCGATATTTCCCCTGAAATATGCTCGCTTAGATTTGCTTTTGAGAAATTTCGACGGATTCATGTATTAATGCATTCGATTCAGCCTGAATCAGCCAGGATGCAGCGAACAGACCAATTTAACGTGTTATGTATAAACTATATCCGAGTTCGAAGTCGAGAAGTGTCGAACTTTATTGTTTATCATGTTTATTGCGCAATCAAAAACAGGCCACCGTGTCGCACCGTGTCGCACCGTGGCTCACGTGGCAAAAGCTTGCCCTGTGATTGGTTTGCTACACTGCACCGTGTCCGAGCGTTACTATATTTAGTAACAATTGCGCAATAATCTGCACGCTGACCGTGTCAACTAGTTGCTGTGATCGCAGCTTCGAATGCACGACTGGCTTCCGAACATACTCGGCACAATTCGGCAAGCTTTCGGCGAATTTTATAGTTCGTGTTAACTGAACATCGTATATGAAACAAGGAATAATAATTGGGAATTTGTTCCCACTTTAGCAGGAATTGGTATAATTGACAACGATTACGAAAGATATTTCTCAAATTATTTGTTTTAGACATATATTTCCTTAATTTTGGTGTGATTCAAAGAATTAATATGTACTTCTAAATAATGTGTGAATATTAGATTGCAGATGGGAAATTCTGGATGGGAAAATCTGACCGTGGCTCGAGCCACGTTCGATACGGTCTAGATCCGCGCCTGATAGTAAGTTTGGTCTTTGATATCTTTCATATCGTTGGTTTTCTCTTTTAATTTTCGTCCTTAAATAAGTGGATCGGTCTTACATTACGATTTATTTTATAGTACTTTGAGCCAAATATACTCTATTTCGAAGGTTTTAAAGTATAGTTTCAATAAGCGAACTTTATGACAAACCGCTCAAAATTATTAAACAAAATAAAAATGCAGTACGCTTAATCCTTGACTTCTGTATCGTTGCTTTTTTAGTTTCCGGCTCTACACCAGTTTATTCGTCTCACGTTTCTTATGGGCGGCCGTTACCACCAAAAATACTATAGTTGTAAAATGAAGCAGCAAAAAGTGAAATATATCAACAACAATGCAACTGGCTTAACCAACGTTCGATTGCTCGATCTTGGTGGTTAAAATAGCACAGCAAAAGTGTTAATAGCACAGCTTCATTTTAAACAGATCAAGTAAAGCAGAATAATAGAACAACTAAAAACGTGAAATCGCTTGGTCCAAAATAGCTTGTAGTTCAAAATAGCTTATTTGAAAATAGCTTAATGTGAAATAACCTAATGCGAAATAACTTTACGTGAAATAGCCTAATTTGAAACGCGTATAATGCGTTTAAGATACTAGCTATCTCATCGAATCAACAACGAGCATAGATAATTGAAAGTCAGGCGTCGAATATAATCGTTTGTAGGGAACTAATGCAATACAAGAAAAAGAAGCAATTAAACAAAAATACATACCGATTAGAGATGATATCTTCTTGTCTTCTTGAAAGGAAGAAAAAACCACGTGCAAAGTTTGCGGGCGCCTCATAGTCGAATACTTGGTGTTGTACAAACTCCAGTTCAGCGCGTTGAACGTGCTATTTCAAGTTAGGCTATTTCACGTTAGCCTATTTCAAGGTTAGCTATTTCAAATTAGCCTATTTCACAACAGGCTATTTCACATTAGGCTGTTTGAAATTTGGCAATTTCACATTAGGCTGTTTCAAATTAGGCTATTTCACGTAAAGCTATTTCGCATTAGGTTATTTCACATTAAGCTATTTTTAAATAAGCTATTTTGAACTACAAGTTATTTTGGACCAAGCGATTTCACGTTTTTAGTTGTTCTATTATTCTGCTTTACTTGATCTGTTTAAAATGAAGCTGTGCTATTAACACTTTTGCTGTGCTATTTTAACCATCAAGATCGAGCAATCGAACGTTTGGTTAAGCCAGTTGCATTGTTGTTGATATATTTCACTTTTTGCTGCTTCATTTTACAACTATAGTATTTTTGGTGGTAACGGCCGCCCATAGTTTCTCTTCATTTTGATAGTATTTTTAGATAGTATTTTTAGCCTAAATACTTTATTTCTGAAGATTTTAAAACGGCGCAATTTTGACCTTAATGTACCAACCAACCAGGCTGCGGCCGACAGGAGAATGTAAGTTGGTGATGTCGTTAGAAATGAGCGGACGTTTTATTTCTAGGCAAGCATTGCGAGCACCGCATTTTAGTACTGTGTCTGGTTATCGAACTTAATCATACGCGTGCGTAATTTGATTGTAAGTTTCAATGCACGTGAGAGAGCAATATACGTCGACTTTCGTTCTCTACTGTACGTCTTCCAAGTAGTTTTTAGTATTCCCCTTCTCCTTTTACCTTCTGGTGCCCAGCTCATAGCAACATTGCAATCAACATTGCAATGATCATTCCTAATAGTATGACCAATCATTTTCTATCTACCAGACATCACTTCCACACTCAGAGGCCACACTCACATGGTCTTGCCATAGGATTCTGAGGATCTTCCTCAAGCACCTATTACGGACGGAATACATTCACAATTTATTATCTCCTTTTGTTCATCTTCCATATCTCAGATCCATTGAGTAACACTGGCGCCTCAGTTTTGTTTTTCTCGAGATGCTATTACAGATTCAGATCTGCTTTAATTTGTTAAATGCACCTCTGGCTTTCGATAACCTGTTCTTTAAGTCCTTCATACCACCTCCCTCTTTACAAACTTTGGTTCCCAAGTACACGAACGCATCGACACCTTCAACATCGTGTCCAATGATTGTGATCTTTTCTTGGTTTTTTGCATTGATCCTCATCGTTTTTGTCTTCTCTTCGTTAATTTTGAGTCCCACCCGTATGGCCTCTTCGTCCAGCCTTGTCGTTTTATCCTGAATCTGCTGCTTGGTAGATGAAATCAGGACTATGTACATAGTCGTGTATTATACACGCAAACGGCAAAATTGTTTACGAAAAGCCGGCTTTACACAGTGCGCGCATGCTGATTGGTCACAAAGATTGTTTCTGAAATACCATGTCTCCCGTCAAAATATAATAAATTCTGAAAACACAGACCAAATTAATGTAATTAATAAAATTTAGCCAGAATTCTTAGAAAAGCAGGACCTTTCTAAATCCCTTAATATTTACAGGTGTCATCGAAGTTCCCGGTGACATCATAATAGGTGGTCTGTTTCCACTTCACAAGAAAAGTATCGAAAACGAAAATGTCTGTGGAAATTTCAGCGAGGTTCCGGGATATCAGTACATGTCAGCGATGCTGTTCGAGATCGAAGAAGTGAATAATGATCCAGATATTTTACAAAATATAACCCTTGGAGCTCAGATATACGACACGTGTCAAAGCAAAACCATTGCAAATGAAGCGGCGAAGCAATTCATAAAAGCAACTTTGATTCGCGAGAGTGCTGGCCAACTTGCTGGGGTTATAGGAGCTATGAGTAGCGGAGTTTCCGAGACGGTTGCTAATTTTCTACGGGTTTTTGAAATACCACAGATAAGCTACGCTTCCACGAGCATAACTCTAAGCAATAAAGACATCTACAGCTATTTCCTAAGGGTCGTTGCCCCGGACACGTTCCAAGCCCAAGCGATGGTTGACATCATAAAGAGATTCGGTTGGAACTACGTCGCAACTGTTAATTCTGCTGGAACATATGGGACAAAAGGCATGGAAGAATTCTGGAAGGCTGCTGAAAGAAATGGCATCTGTATTGACATAAAAGAAAGCTTCACTAGCGCATTTCCTACAATAGCTGATTACGAGGACACGATTAAGAGGGTATTCGAGAGAGCCCAGCAAAGCAACGTGTCTGTAATCGTGGTTTTTGGCACACAGACTGTGATACGACATTTGCTAGAGGCTGCGCTGAAGTTCACCTCACGTGCACCACGACATTTCACGTGGATAGGAAGCGACGGCTGGAGTAATCGACCCGTCGTTGAAACTGCAGAAAAGGCCGCCCTCGGAGCTCTGACTATCATGGTGAGAACTGGAACAGTCCCGCAAAAGTTTAAAGATCATTTTTCCAGTTTCAATTTGACAAATTATCCACTGAAGAACAAGAGGTATGTTGCGCATGCGCAGTAGGAAATACATAAGCCAGAATAAGTTGCGAGTTTATCTACCTGGAATTTGCGCCTACTGTCTATGAAATCTGCTTAAACATACATCGACAAACAGTATAATGTAATAAACCACGTCTGCATAGTACCACCAGTGATAAATATCACGTTGCAAAAAGTTTAACAATACCCAAAATAATCAATTTTTAGATACTTTTACGAATTCTGGGAGAATCGATTCCGGTGCAAGTTGACTGAACACAACGGATCGTGGTCTCGGGTATACGACAGAAATTGCTATGGCAACGAGTCGCTGAAAAATGTCGCCATTGACTACAGTCCAGTACGAGTCGTCATCAATTCCGTGAAAGCTTACGCCCTCGCCTTGAACAGCCTGCAAAAAGAGCTCTGCCCTAATCAGACGGGAGTTTGCCCGAATATGACAAGCTTTGACCGTACAATGCTTTTGGAACATCTTCAGAATGTCACATTTTCGGATCCGTTGGCGAACACAACTTTGAAATTTGACAAGAATTACGAGGTCAGTGGCATGTACGACATCATCAATTTTAGAAAACAAGATGGCGTCGGAAAATACGTGCGCGTGGGGACCTGGGACGGGGAGATAATCGACGGTCAAATCGTTTCAAACTTCGTACTTGACAGAAATATATCGTGGCTAAAGGGAGAAAGCAGTCCACCTGCTTCGTACTGCTCTGAGAACTGCTTTTCTGATCAAACTAAAATGGAAATACACACATTTGACTTCAAGTGCTGTTGGAAGTGCAAAACATGTAGTAAATTACAGATCGTCGTGAACAACAGTTGTAAGGATGGTCCAGAAGGTTGGGTACCAAACTCCGACAGAAACGGCTGGGTAAAGAGGAGACTGGTCTACCAAAATTTGAATGATGACTGGTCCATAGCAATGATATTCCTCTCCGTCGTTGCACTGTTGCTAACATTGGGTGTTACCATAATGTATATCGTGCACAAAGATAATCGTTTGCTGAAAGCGACCGGAAGAGAACTTTGCTTTGTCATGCTGGCTGGAATCGCGATGTGTTTCCTAGTACCCGTTCTGTTTATCGCGAAGCCAGCAGATTCTGTTTGCTACACACGTAACGTGTTCACTGGCCTAGCACTCGCCATGTGTTACGCGCCGTTATTCATGAAAGTCAACAGAATATATCGCATTTTCACGAGCGCGAAATCGACGATCGAGCGCCCGGCATTGGTGACGCCCCGTATGCAAATTTTGATCACTTTTGGTCTTGTCACGGTGCAGCTGCTGTTCACGGCGTTGTGGATGACGGCCAAACCAGTGAAGGCTCAAGAGATCTACTATAGCGATAGCAGCGAGCTCGTGTTGGAGTGCACTGCTGATTTGTTCGGCTTCGCCGGAAACTTATCTTTCGTGATGATCCTAATGCTCCTGTGTACGGTTTATGCCTTCAAGACCAGAGAGTTTCCAAAGAATTTCAACGAATCCAAGTACATCGGCGTTACGATGTACGTGACATGCGCAGTGTGGGTGATCTTCTTTCCATTCTATTTCAACTCGACTCACCGCGACATTCACCCGACTCTGGTTTCGGGTGTTTACGTCATCATTGGTTTGGTGACGCTGTTTGGTCTCTTTGGCCACAAGGTTTATGTCGTGTTTCGAGTTCACGATTTGCGCAATGAAGATCTCCTGTTGAGCACACGGTCTAGGCAGAAGAACGCGAACAGTACTGAACTGAACTCTAAATGTATAACCGGAGTTATAAAATGAACTCTACTTGTATAACTGCAGTTATTCACTGAACTATGTTTCCATAACTACAGTTGTGAACTGAACTCTGCATAACATATAATTAATAGTATTTTTTTTCATATTAAGGGTTTTAAGACGGGCAAATTTCAAATAATTTTTCTAGAGATTTTGTTTGCATGATTATAGGTGTTAACTGAACTATACATATACTCCTAAAACTAGAGTTATTAAGAAGAATCTACTAGCTTGTACATCTGCTCTACTTAACTCTACTTTTGTAACTGGAGTTATTAACTAAACTCTACTTGTATAACCGGAGTTATTAACTAAAATTTACTTGTATAACTAGAGTTATTAATGAATTCTGCGTGTATAACTAGAATTATTAACTAAAATTTACTTGTATAACTACAGTTATTAATTGAATTCAGCGTGTATTACTAGAGTTATTAACTATTATTTACTTGTATCATTGAAGTTATTCAATTGCACTCTACATATAGTAAACAGTAAATTATTTTTTGGTTAAAGAGTTTAAGATGGACAAAGTTGAGATAGACAAAGTTAATACAGTTTTAAAGTAGAACAGGCTTTATGTCTTTGGGATATCATGCTTCAGTAAATATCAAGATAACGTAGAAATAATTTAAGAACTTTGAGTGACACTATTTCAATTATTTATAAGACCCGATTCAGACATCGAACTTTTCATGTGCCGAATAGCTTATTAACATTAGGTTCGACACATGAAAAGTTAAACGTCTCAAACAGGCCTATAAGTTCTTTAACCCACATATGGTTTTCTTATCGTTAGAGCTTTATTTCTTTTTTGTATACATCCTGTCTATCAGTCTATGTGGCGTCCACGAAACTCGCTTGGCAACAGGTCACAAAGTTGTTTTTGTAAAAAGGTGAAGCAACAGACCAGTAAAACTCGATTGAGTGGAACGGCCTTTTGAATTACAAGCGAACTATACTCTATAGCAAAAAGATTGACACGTTGATCACGGCAAAACCAGGGCACGAGCGTCTCGGTAGTTAAGACGTAGCCGTTTCTCCGAATCGCGCAAACATAAAGGAGAATAATACAAGAATCAGTCAAGAGTCTAAGCTATAGAAATTAATGAATGATTCAATTCACGATTCTATAAACAGATAGATTTCCAGCTGTGAAATTTACTTCCTTGCTGGGTTGTTTTCACTATTTAACAATCAGTATTCGCCAGAAGCGAGTGAATATTGTTGAATAAAACCAAGCCGAGGTAAAGTCTGAATCTGTTTTTCTTTATCTCACCGATCTTGGTGCTGCATTTTCCCACTGTAAGTGCGAGAAACATGCATTTATCTCTGTGAATTTAACTACACATTTAAAATTCCTTGTTAGTTTTATGATAATTTTGCATTTCATCTTATAACTTATGAATTAAGTTTTTTATTTCGTTTTTTGCTTTCGAAGTGCTATAACATTTTGTTTTTCGGCCAGTCTTCCCAGCATGGGACACTTTCTTAAGAACTTTTTTCTCGTGCATGAGTCGTGTTTATAAATTTTATAATCATGTATAGCTATACAGTGTGTATCAAAAAAATTCGAATCCAACTTTGACAGGCTGCTGTGTATAAAATACTAAAGTAAACGATATAATTTTTATATGGCAACAAAGATTAGCTTATTTGGTTTGCGATTATACCGTTCTTATATCGACACGACCAAAACTGGCCGAGTTATCGTCTTTTAAAAATTGTTGCTCGAAATCAAATTTTTCCGCCGATGGGAATTCCAAGTGAGACCTCCAGACAAAAGAAAATGCAAATTTAATTAAATCGACAAACTGTTGTGTAGCAAATTTACACAAATCCCTGTTCATTTAATAACGAGTTTAGGGTCCTATGCCTTCAACAAGTCCTCCGTTTCTGTCTATGCAAGTTTGACAGCGTCGAAGGATGCTGTGAACTGCTCGTCGAACCAGTATCATAAAATGTTTTTACAATAAATGTTCGTTGTTCCTTGCTTAATTGAGGCATTGTGTTCTTCAAAGCTATCATTAAATAAGCAGAATTTTTAAAAAGATAAATTTGCATTTTAGTTTTTAGTAATAATTAGATTTTAAAGCCCTTTGGACTAATTTTCAATAAAACAAACGTCCAATTCCCATCGGCGGAAAATTGTGATTTTTATGAACTTTTTTTGTCGAACCAGTACTCCTTCATTTTTCAACGTTAAGTTACCCAGGCCAAATTATTGATTGTAATCATATGCGTAATCATATAAGCGTTCGTAATGTAATTGCAAGTATCAACACGCGTGACGCAGCAGTAAATACATCGATTAATAAGAAAAAAAGTGTCATTAGAAATGTTTTTTACAATAAATGTTCGTTGTTCCTTGCTTAATTGAGGCATTGTGTTCTTCTTTTTGTCGAACCAGGACTCCTTTATTTTTCAACTAAATGACACGTACAACGTGTCATTTGAAAGAGAAATAAATGAACTTAACAATGGTGCAAAAATAAACCAAATTTTTCAAAATATTTTGCATTATTACACGCCAAATTTTGATTCGAATTTTTTTGATACACCCTGTATTTGTATCTTTTTCAACTCATACGTTTGCAACATTACAACTGTTAGGTGAATAAAACCTTCTATAGATCTTTCTACTTGACCAGACTAAGTAACGTTTCATTTGTGTTTGTGGGGAGTGTGTAAGATATCGTTTCTTTATTTTTGAATTTAATTGAAATATATAACTATACTTATTATTATACTTATAATTAAATTGCATTATAACACATTTATTTATGTGTTTGCATTATAACACATTTATTTATACTATAGCTATATAAAGCAACAGAAGTACATTATCAGTGACGACGAAGATTTCAGTTCATATATATTAATTAAAGTATCGACATTTTTTTCATTAAAATTCAAATTAAAACAACACTTTGACAACACATTTAGAATTAAAGCGACGGTGTAACATCTTTCATATTTACTTATGTCTCCGCAAAATGACAAACCGGTAAACCGCATCTTTATGGCAAATGCGAAAATTTAAAACGAAATAGACGGCTACCTGTTTAAACACCCCAGAGCTTGTAGATCAAAGACCGTTCCTGAAGATCGTAGGCCCCTGGGGATTATTAAGGTTGCGTTTTTCTATACACCCTGTATAATAATTGTTGTTCTTATGAAAGGATAAGAGTTCGCTTCAGCGCCCACGCAGTCCCCTTGATATAGTCACAATTGAAAAATAACTACTTACCGAGATAATGAAATTCATTACAATAAATACGCAATTATGTATGCAAACATTTCTTATTCATAATGAAAACAGAGACACAGACAAGCTGCAGTTGTTTTAGCACCTGAAGGAAGAACATCACAGAACTGCAGTGCAGAACGAGCATCGGGGAAACATGACGTTTTCACATTCAACGAAGCAAATATCTGCGAGTTTTCAATGCATCATCTTAATAATACTCAATATTGGAATACGCTTTGCATTGACTTCGAGTAAGAACGGTAGGTTTGCGTTTATTTAGATATTACTTTATAATTTTTAATTTCTCTTCCGATTTTTCTTTCTTTACACTTTTATTAAACTGGTTGAGTTCGACCAACAACCAGAGTTTGCAATAATTTAAAACAACAAAAGCTTTCTAAGTTCTCAATAAAGCAAGTTCAGTTACCAGGAAGCTGCAGGGATCGAATTAATAATGATAGTGATAGTTTAATCTTTGGCGAGAACACTCTTAATCGGACTTGAACGTTTCACTGAAACTCAATTCTCTACAGTTCATGTTCTCGTCTCACGCAAAATCTACTCACAAAATGCAATATTGTTCTATTTTTACCCAAATTATTGATTTTAATCATATGCGTAATCATATAAGCGTTCGTAATGTAATTGCAAGTATCAACACGCGTGACGCAGCAGTAAATACATCGATTAATAAGAAAAAAAGTGTCATTAGAAATTAATGCCAAATATGTTCACGACGTAGACACGTACCAGGTATTTTCGATTTTATTTCGTTCGCATAGGACTTGAAAATGTCCTTCCCGATAAAGGCCCATTTACACCACGCATTATACGATTCGTACCCTGGCGTATGTGAACGTATGAACACACGTACAAACGTGGCAATTTAAATTCCACACTGAACAATATGAGCGAAGACTGTGGCATAGGCCCTCTTTTGCATCCGTCAGAATGATAATTGCACACAACTTATTGTGTAGTCGAAATAGACCTTAATTAAAGGGTATTGGCAATAATTTTTTTATTCTTGCTATCAATTATATTCGACTTCCTGATTATGAATATGTGATTATTTTTTACCCAAACTGTTTTTGGTTTTCGAGTTATGGAAATATTAAATATTAAAAAGATAATCTTTTGGTAACTTGACCCTTGTGACGTCAGGTGCAGGGGAGATCAAAACAACAAATATATTTTATAGGCGCAAATCGCGATGTCGTAGTTCTTGTTAGGGATTTCGCCAGAGTGCATCAATTAAGTGTCAATTGAGCCACTTTTTCCCCATTTTACTCCGTCTAGGATGGCATCGTTTAGCGATAAACTGCAAAAACTACAAAATAGGGCTGCATGGGTTATAACCTCATCTAACTCTGTTTTTGCCTATTGTGGAACAGTTTGCCTGAAACTTTGAAATTATCATAGATGCGTCATGCGAGTCATGTTCTTTCCATGTTTATATAGGGCCTGTATAGTACGCAATTGTAAACTTCATTTGTAGCGAATATACTGAAAAATGCTGTGCCTGTGTACCAGATGCACAAACAATAAACTTTCAGACAGATTAGTAGGATACCAAAAATACAAATTTGTATGTTTGTTGCGCACTAAACGACAACATCTGACAAGCCCTGTGAAGGCTAATATGGTCATCTGATCTGGGTTGACCAAGTTGGAAATGCTGACACTTAAAAAAATATAGCTCAAGCTGATATGCTATATTGTTCCTCAGTGATGATGCCGGTTAAATTTTCGACTTCAATTCGACACTAGCGAATAAATAGACGTTTATAGCGAAACAACATACTAAACGTAGAAAACTTACCACGTTTGGCTTCCAAATAACGTGAAGTACCGAAAATATAACCAGGCAAGTCATGTTGGCAAATTTTGTATACTTTTGTTGTAAAAAAATAGTGTTGGGCACGGGCAAAATAGTGTTGTAGTACGCGCACGCTGACTGGCGGGAGGATTGTTTTCCGAAACTCCTTGGAAAGTTGAGGGGCTCCCGCAAAAGAAAAATATGTCAGTGAAAACTGACTTAATACAACTAATGAAAATTTTGCCGGGGTACTTTGCTTTCTTTCGCACTATGTAGTAGGGCCTTTCTAAATCTTTTATTCCTTGCAGGTGGCATAGATGTGCCAGGTGATATCATAATAGGTGGTCTGTTTCCACTTCACAAGAAAAGTACCGAAAACGAAAATGTCTGCGGAAATTTCAGCGAAGTTCCGGGATATCAGTACATGTCGGCGATGCTGTTCGCGATCGAGGAAGTGAATAATAATCCAGATATTTTACAAAACATCACCCTTGGAGCTCAGATATACGACACGTGTCAAAGCAAAACCATTGCAAATGACGCGGCGAAGCGATTCATAAAAGCAACTTTGAAACGCGAGAGTGTTGGACAACTTGCTGGGGTTATAGGAGCTCTGAGTAGCGGGGTTTCCGAGACGGTCGCAAACTTTCTACGGGTTTTTGAAATACCACAGATAAGCTACGACTCTACGAGCATAACGCTAAGCAATAAAGACATCTACAGCTATTTCCTAAGAGTCGTTGCCCCGGACACGTTCCAAGCCCAAGCGATGGTTGACATCATAAAGAAATTCGGTTGGAACTACGTCGCGACTGTTAATTCTGCTGGAACGTATGGGACAAAAGGCATGGAAGAATTCTGGAAGGCTGCTGAAAGAAATGGCATCTGTATTGACATAAAAGAAAGCTTCACTAGTGCATTTCCTACAATAGCTGATTACGAGGACACGATTAAAAGGGTATTTGAGAGAGCCGAGCAAAGCAACGTGTCTGTAATCGTGGTTTTTGGCACACAGACTGTGATACGACATTTGCTAGAGGCTGCGCTGAAGCTCTCCTCACGTGCACCACGACATTTCACGTGGATAGGAAGCGACGGCTGGAGTAATCGACCCGACGTCGTTGAAAGTGCAGAAGAGGCCGCCCTCGGAGCTCTGACCATCATGTTCAGAACAGGAACAGTCCCGCAGAAGTTTAAAGATCATTTTTCCAGTTTCAATTTGACAAATTATCCAGTTATAAACAAAAGGTTTGTTGCACATGCGCAGTAGGACATACATAAGGACCAATATTGTTTTTGTATTTTTAATATATTGCTTTTACCATATATATATATATAATATATATATATATATATATATATATATATTTATATATATATATATATATATATATATATATATGGAAATAAAGCATCTGTTTGCACCAATGAACTCAAACACAACGTTAACTCCAAGAAGGAAGCCTTTATTCTATTTCAATTGCGAATAAAAATACGACAAAGCATTGAACGAAATAGGGGAATGGTAGTTTTCGAACAATTTTGCTTTTAAATGACGGCGGAGTTATCATTCTACTTTTTTTTCAATTCACTGGTTTTCACTCCACAATGAAATTAGCATTGTGATACATATATTCAGTACAATGTGAAAGAACATACGCGCGTGTAATCACAATGCAATGGTCTAAAAATATTCAAAATTATTCCAATTTACAGATACTTTTACGAATTCTGGGAAAATCGTTTTAAGTGCAAGTTGACGGGACACAGCGGATCGTGGTCTCAGTTGTACAACAGAAATTGCTATGGCAACGAGTCGCTGAAGAATGTCGCCATCGACTACAGTCCAGTACGAGTCGTCATCAATTCCGTGAAAGCTTACGCCCTCGCCTTGGACAGCCTGCAAAAAGAGCTCTGCCCTAATCAGACGGGAGTTTGCCCAAATATGGCAAGGTTTGACCGCAAAAGGCTTTTGGAGCATCTTAAAAATGTAACATTTTGGGATCCGTTGGCGAACACAACTGTGAAGTTTGACAAGAATTACGAGGTCAGTGGCATGTACGACATCACGAATTTCAGAAAACAAGATGGCGTCGGAAAATACGTGCGCGTAGGGACCTGGGACGGGGAGATAGTGGACGGCCAAATCGTTTCAAACTTCGTACTTGACAGAAATATATCGTGGCTAAAGGGGGAGAGCAGTCCACCTGCTTCGTACTGCTCTGAGAACTGCTTTTCTGATCAAACTAAAATGGCAATACACACATTTGACTTCAAGTGCTGTTGGAAGTGCAAAACTTGCAGCAAATTACAGATCGTCGTGAACAACAGTTGTAACGATGGTCCAGAAGGATGGGTACCAAACTCCAACAGAACCGGCTGGGTGAAACGAGAACTGGTCTATCAAAATTTGAGTGATGACTGGTCCATAGCAATGATATTCTTCTCTGTCGTTGCACTGTTGCTAACATTGGGCGTTACCATAATGTATATCGTGCACAAAAATAATCGTTTGCTAAAAGCGACCGGAAGAGAACTTTGCTTCGTCATGCTGGCTGGAATCGCCATGTGTTTGCTAGTACCCCTTCTGTTTATCGCGAAGCCAGCAGATTCTGTTTGCTACACACGTAACGTGTTCACTGGCCTAGCACTCGCCATGTGTTATGCGCCGTTATTCATGAAAATCAACCGAATATATCGCATTTTCACGAGCGCGAAATCGACGATCGCGCGCCCTGCATTGGTAACGCCCCGTATGCAAATTTTGGTCACTTTTGGTCTTGTCACGGTGCAGCTGCTGTTCACGACGTTGTGGATGACGGCCAAACCAGTCAAGGCTCAAGAGATCTACTATAGCGATAGCAACGAGCTCGTGTTGGAGTGCACTACTGATGCGTTCGGCTTCGCCGGAAACTTATCTTTCGTGATGATCCTAATGCTCCTGTGTACGGTTTATGCTTTCAAGACCAGAGATTTTCCAAGGAATTTCAATGAATCTAAGTACATCGGCGTTACGATGTACGTGACATGCGCAGTGTGGGTGACCTTCTTTCCATTTTATCTCAACGCTGGTCACCGGGACATTCACCCGACTCTGGTTTCGGTGGTTTATGCCATCGTTGGTTTGGTGACGCTGTTTGGTCTCTTTGGCCCGAAGGTTTACGTCGTGTATCTGGTTCATGATTTGCCTAATGAAGATACTGTGATGACGGCACGGTCTGGGAAGAACGCGCACACTCAAGTTGAACCTGTGGTTGAACACAGCAAGACATCGAGTGGATAGGAAACGGAACTCTACTTGTTTAACTGGAGTTATTAACTAAAATTAACGTGTTTAACTTGATCTATTCACTGAGCTATTTTGTATAACTAGAAAATTTTCAGTGAACTCTAAATAAAATTAACAGTAATTTCTTTTACATTAAGGATTTTAAGAAGGTCAAATTTAGATTTTCTTCGGATTTTTTGACATAGTTTAAAGTAAATAAGTAAAATAAGCTTTATGATTTTGAGATGTCATACTTTAATAAGCGAAGACAACGTACAAATAATTACCCAGGTCTGAGTGACACTATTTTCCATATATAAGCTCTACAACCCACATGTCAGGGATAAAAATTAACTTTAATAAAGGAAAATAAACAATGAGACAAAGCAGATTTATATGACAGCGTTGACTTACACTTCTTCCATATACAATGAACCCAAAACCACATGGCTGGGATGACAAATAAACACTGTTGCTGGCCATCACAAACAGCAATCGAAAGTCCAACTCAATTTATTTCGTCTTAGACGCGTCCCTCACACACTCATCGCAAAAACCAACTCGCTGCGAGTAATTTAGTCCAATCACAATGCGTGACTGCTTATTTTATTTTAATTATGTAAATGTGCTTTCTCCGCGTCTTGAAACTAAGAGAAAGTTCTGGCGCGTTTAACTTACAGGCTTGGAAATAGATTTTTTAAAAAAAGGTCAACAAATGAAAAACGGTGATGTTTCAGGAAGTGTAAGACGCGTTTATTTTAAAAAATAAGATATTCACAATAAACGCAAATAGTGACAATTTGGAGCTAGTTTAAGATACAGAGGCCGGTTGTTCGAAAGGCGTTTAGCTTAAAAGGTGGATAAGCCAAAGTTTAAAAATACTCTCATTATATGAATGATTGAACCAACATCTTATGCATTAAATATGTACTCCCATTGAAAATTAAACTATTTACATTTCAGCTTATTTGTCCAATAAATAGATAATTTTGTTTTCCATTTTGAACTTATCCGTCGTCACCGTTTAAGGAGTGGAACCGCCTTTTGAATTACAAGCGAACTATGGCAAAAAGATTGACACGTTAATCATCGCAAAACGAGTGCACGAGCGTCTCTGTAGTTAAAACGTAGCCGTTCCTCCGAATCGCGCAAACACAAAAGATAATAACACAAGAATCAGTCAAGAGTCTAAGCTATAGAAATGAATTAGTCAATTCACGATTCTTTAAACAGATCTCCAGCTGTGAAATTTACTTCCTTGCTGGTTTGTTTTCACTATTTAACAATCAGTATTCGCCAGAAGCGAGTGAATATCGTTGAATAAAACCAAGCCGAGGTAAAGCCTGAATCTGCTTTTCTTTATCTCGCCGATATTGGTGCTGCATTTTCCCACTGTACGTGCGAGAAACATGCATTTATCTCTGTGAATTTAACTACACATTTAAGATTCCTTGTTAGTTTTATGATAATTTTGCATTTCATCTTATAACTTATGAATTAAGTTTTTTATTTCGTTTTTTGCTTTCGAAGTGCTATAACATTTTGTTTTTCGGCAAGTTTTCCCAGCATGGGACACTTTCTTAAGATCTTTTTTTCTCGTGCATGAGTCATGTTTATAAATTTTATAATCATGTATATCTTTTTCAACGCATACGTGTGCAACATTAGGGTGGATTTCCACTTACAGAGAAACAGTTCACAAGCGAAATATTTGCATATTTTCTTTTGAATTGAGAGCAGTCATGTTGAAATAATTTATTTATGCTGTTAAAATTCTAAAGAAAATATGCAAATATTTCGTAAGCGAACTATTTCTCTGTAAGTGGAAATCCAGCCTTACAATTGTTAAGTGAACAAAACCTTATATAGTTCTTTCTATACTTGACCAGCGTTTCATTTGTGTTTGTGGGGAGTATGTAAGATATCGTTTCTTTATTTTTGAATTTCATTGAAATATAACTATACTTATAATTATTATACTTATAATCAAATTGTATTATAACACATTTATTTATGTGTTTGCATTATAACACATTTATTTATACTATAGCTATATATAAAAATTTTAGTTCATATATATTAATTAAAGTATCGATCATTTATAGTGTCTTATTTCAAATAACTATTCGCGATTGGTTTATGCCCATTCAGATTGAATAAAATTCATGCCGAATTCACTCTCCTTTTAAACCAAGGAAATAACTTCCTAAGTTATCCAGGCCGGAGCCTATACTATATGAAGTGACTCAAATGAATTGGAATATATTTTAATAATTCGGTATATTTTTTTAATTAATTTCGAATTATTTTTTTAAATCCATGTTATGGACATAGTATGGATGCTAGTGGCAAATAGTATGGAAGTATACAATATCCATACTAATTGCCATTTTCATAGTATGCATTTTAAAAAAAATTAGTTCACATTACCTGTTTTTCTCTTTCATAATTTATAAAGCATGCAGGCATTTTATGGACTTTCGCAGCAGTTTAAGTGACTGGTAAAAATTCAAAAGTCAATTTTCGTACGTTAATATTTAATGAAGTCGACCCTTCAAAGCATTGAACTGACATTTTTTTCATTAAAATTCAAATTTAAACAACGCTTTGACAACACATTTAGAATTAAAGCGACGTTGTAACATTATTCATATTTACTTATGTCTCCGCAAAATGACAAACTGGTACACCGCATCTCTACGGCAGATGCAAAAATTAAAAACGAAATAGACGGCTACCTGTTTAAACTCCCCAGAGCTTGTAGTTCACAGACCGTTCCTGAAGATCTTAGGCCCCTGGGGATTATTAAGATTGCGTTGTTTTATACACCCTGTATAATAATTGTTGTTCTTATGAAAGGACTAGAGTTTGCTTCAGCGCCCACCCTCTTGATATAGTCACAATTGAAAAGTAACTGCTTACCGAGATAATGAAATTCATTACAATAAATACGCAATTATGCATGCAAACATTTCATATTCATCATAAAAACAGAGACACAGACAAGCAGTTGTTTTAGCACCTGAAGGAAGAACATCACAGAACTGCAGCGCAGAACGAGCATCGGGGAAACATGACGTTTTCACATTCAACGAAGCAAATATCTGCGAGTTTTCAATGCATCATCGTAATAATACTCAATATTGGAATACGCTTTGCATTGACTTCGAGTAAGAACGGTGAGTTTGCGTTTATTTAGATATTACTTTTTAATTTTGAATTTCTCATCCGATTTTTCTTTCTTTACACTTTTATTAAACTGGTTGAGTTCGACCAACAACCAGAGTTTGCAATAATTTAAAACAACAAAAGCTTTCTAAGTTCTCAATAAAGCCAGTTCAGTTAAACCAGGAAGCTGCAGGGATCGAATTAATAATGATAGTGGTAGTTTAATCTTTGGCGAGAACACTCTTAATCGGACTTAAACGTTTCACTGAAACTCAATTCTCTACAATTCATGTTCTCGTCTCACGCAAAATCTACTCACAAAATGCGATATTGTTCTATTTTTACCAAATTATTGATTGTAATCATATGCGTAATCGTATATGCGTTCGTAATGTAATTGCAAGTATCAACACGCGTGACGCAGCAGTAAATACATCGATTAATAGGGAAAAAAGTGTCATTAGAAATTAATGCCAAATATATTCACGACGTAGACACGTACCAGGGATTTTCGATTTTATTTCGTCTGCATGGGACTTGAAAATGTCCTTTCCGTTAAAGGCCTATTTACACTACGCGATTTGTCGTATACGATTCGTACCCTGGCGTATGTGAACGTATGAACACACGTACAAACGTGGCAATTTTAATTTCACCCTGAACAATATGAAGGAAGATTGTGGCATAGGCCCTCTTTTGCATCTGTCAGAATGATAATTGCACACAACATATCGTGTAGTCGAAATAGGACTTCCTGATTATGAATATGTGATTATTTTTTACCCAAACTGTTTTGCTTTCGAGCTATCGAAATATTAAATATTAAAAAGATAATCTTTTGGTAACTTGACCCTTGTGACGTCAGGTGCAGGGGAGATCAAAACAACAAATATATTTTATAGGCGCAACTCGCGATGTCGTAGTTCTTGTAAGGGATTTTCAATTACATGAATAAAATTTAACCATGATAAACAAGTAGAAGAGGTATTGCCCTATCAATTTGAAACCGAACCAGGTTTGAAGCCAAGCAATATCATTGCGTAGAGTGACTCGGATGATAGTCAATCGCTTGATGAGGAAGTCGACTATGCGTTTTAGGCTAAGAATGTGTGTCTGTCAGACTTGTGTCTGGAGAGTCTGAATGCTATTGAATCATTACGTCGACACGAAAAAGCGTTGGAATACGAGTTTCAGCAAACCGTATTCGTGATGATTAGTTATTGCCCAAGACTTGCAACATTTGATGATCATGAAACTGCATAATAGCAACAATCAACTTGAAAGAGTTAGTTACAAGATCAAAATCTGCTGGTCTTACAGTTGACGAAAACGTGATTTGGAAAAGGTCATATTGATGAAATATACAGCAAATATACAGTTTTACTGCATGGTGACATCCTGAATTATTGCTCTAACGGGAATAAGAAAAAAGATATTAGATATATAAGATACAGCTAGCAGCGAGAGTGCATCAATTAAGTGTCAATTGAGCCACATTTCCCCCATTTTACTCCGTTTAGGATGGCATCGTTTAGCGATAAACTGCAAAAACTACAAAATAGGGCTGCATGGGTTATAACAACCTCATCTAACTCTGTTTTTGCCTATTATGGAACAGTTTGCCTGAATCTTTGAAATTATCTTCATTGCTTTCTATTTAGCGTCAGTTTTTGACTCCCACACAGCAACCTGATATATGCCTCATATGAGTCATGCTCATTCCATGTTTATATAGGGCCTATATAGTACGCAATTTTATAACTTCATTTGCAGCGTATATACTGAAAAATGCTGTGCCTGTGTACAAGATGCACAAACAATAAACTTTCAGACAGATTAGTAAAATACCAAAATAACAAATTTGTATGTTTGTTGCGAATTAAATGACAACATGAACAAGCCCTGTGAAAGCTAATATGGTCATCTGATCTGGGTTGACCAAGTTGGAAATGCTGACACTTTTAAATATATATAGCTCAAGCTGATATGCTATATTGTTCCTTGGTGATGCCGGTTAAATTTTCGACTTCAATTCGACACTAATGAATAAATAGACGTCTATAGTGAAAGAACATACTAAACGTAGAAAACTTACCACGTTTGGCTTCCAAATAACGTGAAGTACCGAAAATATAACCAGGCAAGTCAAGTTGGCAAATTTTGTATACTTTTGTTGTATTATGGCCGGAAGAGTGTAATTAAAATAATTATACACTTCCGCCTGTAATTCAAAGAATACAAAACTTGCCTACTTCGCATGGCTATATTTTTCGTACCACATGCCATTTTGCAGGCGAACTTGCAATTGTACTAATTTCAGTATGCTCTTTTAGCTGTTGTGATTTTGTTACCCTTCTTGTTACCTAGATAAAGTAATATCTAAACGCTGATTGGCGGAAGGATTGTTTCCGAAACTCCTTGGAAAGTTGAGGGGCTCCCGCAAAAGAAAAATATGTCAGTGAAAACTGACTTAATACAACTAATGAAAATTTTCCCGGGGAACTTTGCTTTCTTTCGCACTATGTAGTAGGGCCTTTCTAAATCTTTTATTCCTTGCAGGTACCATAGATGTGCCAGGTGATATCATAATAGGTGGTCTGTTTCCACTTCACGAGAAAAGTACCGAAAACGAAAATGTCTGCGGAAATTTCAGCGAGGTTCCGGGATATCAGTACATGTCGGCGATGCTGTTCGCGATCGAGGAAGTGAATAATGATCCAGATATTTTACAAAACATCACCCTTGGAGCTCAGATATACGACACGTGTCAAAGCAAAACCATTGCAAATGACGCGGCAAAGCAATTCATAAAAGCAACTTTGAATCGCGAAAGTGCTGACCAACTTGCTGGGGTTATAGGAGCTTCGAGTAGCGGGGTTTCCGAGACAGTCGCAAACTTTCTACGGGTTTTTGAAATACCACAGATAAGCTACGACTCCACGAGCATAACTTTAAGCAATAAAAACATCTACAGCTATTTCCTAAGAGTCGTTGCCCCGGACACGTTCCAAGCCCAAGCGATTGTTGACATCATAAAGAAATTCGGTTGGAACTACGTCGCGACTGTTAATTCTGCTGGAACGTATGGGACAAAAGGCATGGAAGAATTCTGGAAGGCTGCTGAAAGAAATGGCATCTGTATTGACATAAAAGAAAGCTTCACTAGTGCATTTCCTACAATAGCTGATTACGAGAACACGATTAAGAGGGTATTCAAAAGAGCAGAGAAAAGTAAGCTGTCGGTAATCGTGGTTTTTAGCACACAGACTGTGATACGACATTTGCTAGAGGCTGCGCTGAAGCTCTCCTCACGTGCACCACGACATTTCACGTGGATAGGAAGCGACGGCTGGAGTAATCGACCCGACGTCGTTGAAACTGCAGAAGAGGCCGCACTCGGAGCTTTGACAATCATGTTCAGAACAGGAACAGTCCCGCAGAAATTTAAAGATCGTTTTTCCAGTTTCAATTTGACCAATTATCCACTTAAGAACAAAAGGTTTGTTGCGCATGCGCAGTAGGACATACATAAGGGACAAATATTGTTTTAAACATAAAAACCATATCTTCTCGTAACCGTGTAATATCCTATATATATATATATATATATATATATATATATATATATATATATATATATATATATATATATATATATATATATAGTACTACACGATAGAAATAAAGCATCTGTTTACACCAGTTAACTCAAACACAACGTTAACTCCAAGAAGGAAGTTCTATTTCAATTGCGAATAAAAATACGAGAAAACATTGAACGAAAAAGGGGGATGGTAGTTTTCGAACAATTTCGGCTTTTAAATGACGGCAGAGTTATCGTTCAACTTTTTTTTCAGTTCACTGGTTTTCACTCAACAATGAAATTAGCATTGTGATACATATATTCAGTACAATGTGAAAGAACATACGCGCGTGTGATAAACAATGCAATAGTCTAAAAATATTCAAAATTATTCCTATTTACAGATACTTTCACGAATTCTGGGAAAATCGTTTTAAGTGCAAGTTGACGGGACAAAGCGGATCGTGGTCTCGGTTGTACGACAGAAATTGCTATGGCAATGAGTCGCTAAAGAATGTCGCCAAGGCCATCGACTACAGTCCAGTACGAGTCGTCATCAATTCCGTGAAAGCTTACGCCTTCGCCTTGGACAGCCTGCAAAAAGAGCTCTGCCCTAATCAAACGGGAGTTTGCCCAAATATGGCAAGGTTTGACCGCACAAGACTTTTGGAACATCTTAAGAATGTAACATTTTGGGATCCGTTGGCGAACAGAACTGTGAAATTTGACAAGAATTACGAGGTCAGTGGCATGTACGACATCACGAATTTCAGAAAACAAGATGGCGTCGGAAAATACGTGCGCGTGGGGACCTGGGACGGGGAGATAGTCGACGGTCAAATCGTTTCAAAGCTCGCACTTGACAGAAATATATCGTGGCAAAAGGGGGAGAGCAGTCCACCTGCTTCGTACTGCTCTGAGAACTGCTTTTCTGATCAAACTAAAATGGCAATACACACATTTGACTTCAAGTGCTGCTGGAAGTGCAAAACTTGCAGCAAATTACAGATCGTCGTGAACAACAGTTGTAAGGATGGTCCAGAAGGTTGGGTACCAAACTCCGACAGAACCGGCTGGGTGAAACGAGAACTGGTCTATCAAAATTTGAGTGATGACTGGTCCATAGCAATGATATTCTTCTCCGTCGTTGCACTGTTGCTAACATTGGGTGTTACCATAATGTATATCGTGCACAAAGATAATCGTTTGTTAAAAGCGACCGGAAGAGAACTTTGCTTTGTCATGCTGGCTGGAATCGCCATGTGTTTCCTAGTACCTTTTCTGTTTATCGCGAAGCCAGCAGATTCTGTTTGCTACACACGTAACGTGTTCACTGGCCTAGCACTCGCCATGTGTTATGCGCCGTTATTCATGAAAGTCAACAGAATATATCGCATTTTCACGAGCGCGAAATCGACGATCGAGCGCCCGGCATTGGTGACGCCTCGTATGCAAATTTTGATCACTTTTGGTCTTGTCACGGTGCAGCTGCTGTTCACGGCGTTGTGGATGACGGCCAAATCAGTGAAGGCTCAAGAGATCTACTATAGCGATAGCAACGAGCTTGTGTTGGAGTGCACTACTGATTCATTCGGCTTCGCCGGAAACTTATCTTTCGTGATGATCCTAATGCTCCTGTGTACGGTTTATGCCTTCAAGACCAGAAAGTTTCCAAAGAATTTCAACGAATCCAAGTACATCGGCGTTACGATGTACGTGACATGCGCAGTGTGGGTGATCTTCTTTCCTTTTTATCTCAACGCTGGTCACCGCGACATTCACCCGACTCTGGTTTCGGGTGTTTACACCATCGTTGGTTTGGTGACGCTGTTTGGTCTCTTTGGCCCGAAGGTTTACGTCGTGTATCTGGTTCATGATTTGCCTAATGAAGATACTGTGATGACGGCACGGTCTGGGAAGAACGCGCACACTCAAGTTGAACCTGTGGTTGAACACAGCAAGACATCGAGTGGATAGGAAACGGAACTCTACTTGTTTAACTGGAGTTATTAACTAAAATCAACGTGTTTAACTTGATCTATTCACTGAGCTATTTTGTATAACTAGGAAATTTTCAGTGAACTCTAAATAAAATTAACAGTAATTTCTTTTACATTAAGGATTTTAAGAAGGTCAAATTTAGATTTTCTTCGGATTTTTTGACATAGTTTAAAGTAAATAAGTGAAATAGGCTTTATGTCTTTGAGATGTCATACTTTAATAAAGCGAAGACAACGTATAAATAATTACCCAGGTCTGAGTGCATGACACTATTTTCCATATATAAGCTCTACAACCCACATGTCAGGGATAAAAATTAACTTTAATAAAGGAAAATAAACAATGAGACAAAGCAGATTAATATGACAGCGTTGACTCACACTTCTTCCATATACAATGAACCCAAACCACATGGCTGGGATGACAAATAAACACTGTTGCTGGCCATCACAAACAGCAATCGAAAGTCCAACCCAATTTATTTTGTCTTAGAGGCGTCCCTGACACACTTATCGCAAAAACCAACTCGCTGCGAGTAATTTAGCCCAATCACAATGCTTGACTGCTTATTTTATTTTAATTATGTAAATGTGCTTTCTCCGCGTCTTTAAAAAGAGAAAGTTCTGGCGCGTTTAACTTGCAGGCTTGGAAATAGATTTTTTTTAAAAAAGATCAACAAATGAAAAACGGTGATGCATGTTTCAGGAAGTGTTTATAACGACGCGTTTACTTTTGAAAAATAAGATATTCACAATAAACGCAAGTAGTGACAATTTGGAGCTAGTTTAAGATACAGAGGCCGGTTGTTCGAAAGGCGTTTAGCTTAAAAAGTGGATAAGCCAAAGTTTAAAAATACTCCGATAGATCTTATGGATGACTGAAACTACATCTTATGCATTAAATATGTAAGTCCATTGAAAATTAAACTATTCACATTTCAGCTCATTTGTCCAATAAATAGATAATTTTGTTTTCCATTTTGAACTTATCCGTCGGCACCGTTTAAGCTAAACGCCGTTCAAACAACTGGCCCTGGACTATACATAGATCAGTGACCCATAACTCGGTCGCCATTTTTAAACCTGAGGATTGGGTACCAGTCACAATTCATTTCAACTGTCTTGCCTTCATGGTCGACGATAGCACTTTTCAGGTTTATTGATATCGCAATATAAAAGTTAAGCCACATAAAATGATAAAAAAATAAACCTCTTGTTGCTCATTTAACGAAAAGGCGCCCCATACTAGGGCCGATATGAATGATCAAATATTAATGCATGCAATATTGCAAGGTGACGGGTTTTAAAAAAACGCTGTCGAAACTTTGAATAATTTATAACACAATTTACCTGCTTACCTTTACAATATAAGCTTAAATTTATTGTCAAATCTTAGAACACGGACGAAATGATTTAATTAAACATCAGTCGGCGATGCAAATTGTATGCTGATGCGTGCGTTGCCCTTAGATGTATAAACTGTTTTAAAAATGCATTGATTACCGTGGGGAATATTTCATATACGCGATCATGTCGCCCTGTTTGCTTGGATAAAATATTGGATTTCGACCAGGCGATGTTTGCTACAAAACAGAGGAATCGGTCTAACTTTATTTGCCTGTATCTAACTTTTATGTCAACAGTGTTTGCTGATGCGCTGGATTTGAACAAAGGTACGATTCAATATCGAAATTAATAATGATATTTTCTGAGGAGATCTGCATTAAAATTTTAGGCTGTCGAGTGAAATAAATGTCTGCTTACAAAAGTTTTAGCCGATTAACGTGTGATGGAGTAATTTTGATATCTTCAGCAACGCAAACGAAGTTGCTTGTTGGCAGGCGATAACTTTTCGGGTAGGCTCAGGTCAATACCCGGCAATGGTAAAGCCATGTAATTTTCACGCAAAAGGAAATTGAAACGTCGAAAAAATCGCCATCTCATTCTGTTTAAAGCGGTACTAAAGCCGATTTTCCACAAGTGATGTTTTTAGCGCGAAAGGAATTCTTTCTTTTGTATTTGAGCAATTTGTTACAGATGGCGCAGTTGACAGTTCTGAAGCGTTCTGAATTTGTTTTATTCATTGACATTGTGCAAAGAGAATAGGCTATAGCCGGTTTTCCACTAGCGATATTTTTGCGCGAAGCGACATTTTACTTTTGTTTCAGAGCTCTCAACTGCAACCATCTGGAACAAATTGCTCAAATACAAAGGAATAAAGTCGCTTCGCGCGAAAAATATCGCTGGTGGAAAACCGGCTTATATTTAAATGTCGCTTCGCCCGAAATTATCGCTCGTCAAAAACCGGCCTAACCTTAGCTAAAATTTTTAACTTCATTTATCCAGAATATTTGTGGAAAACACATTAAACATTATTATAAACAAGCTGTTGAAGCGTTTGAATTTAAAAATTGGCGATAACAGAGAGCCCGCCTTTGTCAACAACCGCTGTTTTGGGAGAATTTTATAAAGTAACAAACCGCTTCGTTTTCGCAGAATAATATTTAATTTTTGATACATTTTGGATGTGTACATTTCATTGCCATCGCCAGTTTGCCGGAAGGAATCTACTGAAGAAAAATATAATTATGATTCCAATAAGCGAGCCACATATTACATTTAAAATTGCAGGTCGCATGTGTTTTACTTGACCCTCGGTGAGAGATGCTGGGTTAATTGGTTAGCACATTTTATAATCTATGAGTTTAAAAAAATGAGGAACGATCTTTCTCCTGCCAAAAGCAGTAAAATAATCGCGTGTGATTGATTCGCCGAATAATATGCAACGCCGGACAACAAACCCCATTGTTCCGGCTCATAAAAATTATTTTAATTTGTATAAGGTATAACTTGCAAATATATTTGCACTTTGTTTGCACAATTTATCGTGTATTTTTCCTCCCAACTTTTTAGCGCGACAGGGAGTAAGATTACTTCAATTTATTGAGACGAGTCGCCATCAATAAAACCGCATGAGAGAAAGTAAATCTAAACTAAAATCTAAATTTTGATGTCATTCCACGTTCCCTTGGAAGAATCTGAATTACGATCTTTTAAAGAGGCTCAAAAGATTAGCCTTCGTACAAACGAATATCTCCGGGGATTAAGGCCCACACAAACTGGACGCGATTTGGTGACGCGGCGCGAATTTTCAACGTTTTTTATTTTCCAAAAGCAAATAGATTTAAACCTATCATACTAATCTTCTACATTCTACATTCTAGAGGTTGAAAGAGTCTTAATTTCGAGTGGAATTATTGCATTGCACCGGCATCGCAAAAGCGTAGGTTCGATTCCTGCCGGAGGACCGATAGTTGACTCGTTTTCCATCAACTATTCCTGGCTTGAATTTGAAGTGTGTATAATTCCACTCGAATTAAGACCCTTTCAACCTCTAGAATTACCATACATCGAGTGAAGTGCCAAAAATCATAATTAATCTTGTAGATTACTTAACTATAATACATTTTGACTGCTCTGACGTTGATACATTCCAAAATTTGCCACTAGAATTTAATTTACGTACGTGCCTCTGAAAACTTAAAATTCGCGTCGCGTTGGCGCTGAAAAGAAAAGGTTTGGCGATCATCACTATAGGGCCAAATCGATCGCGTGTGGGTGGGGACAGAGGGGGGCGAATGAGAAAGGTCCTAACACTGGTAGTAAAATAATAAATTAGGAGCCGGTTTGAGCAGATTGGGACAGAGATCCTGCTAACCTCGTTTTATTTTTTCCGTTCCTGCGGCTTTTCGGTGAAGTTAATATTGTTAAAGATGGTATTCGTGAAAGTATTGCGGTAATCTTTTTAATTTGCATTTTTTTTCTACAATAGCTTCTTTCCACAAGAGTAATTTTGCTTGAGTCTTATTATTTAAAACCCTTCATATAAATACTGGCAAAAAATATATAAATTACGTCAAGGATTGAGGTTAGGACATACGTCCTGCTGGCTATCGCAGTATTTTTCTGTTTCTGTGGCTTTTCGGTGAAGTTAATATTGTTAAAGGTGGAATTCGTGAAAGTATTGCGGTAAATTTTCTACTTTGATTTTTTTTCTAAAACAATAATCTTATAAAGTCTGTAAAAAAATGAAGACGGCGTTAAAACTGTACATTTACACAAGGCGCCCATGACTATTAAGATCAATGATTAAGATTCTGAACTTATATTATTAACTTTTTTCCCCGAAAGCTTTTATACGCTGTTATTAAATTTCGGACAAACATTATGAACGAAATGAAACGCAACATGAATATAGTTTACTCTAAATTGAGAGAAGGAAGCGTCGTCCAGCGTTGTAGCGCTGGTTGGCTGATTCCAAGAAATTTATCTCTTTTTGAGAATTTTAATATTTTTTCATTTATCTTCTTTTGAGGATTTTATTCATCTTGATACCTGCCCCTCGATATCTTAATTTAATCATTTTTCTTAGAATCACTGCACTTCTGGTGTTCATATCACACAAATTATTTTTTCAATATTTCAGAGGGCGCATCAGAAAAGATAATACTGGGTGGATTGCTTCCAATGCGAACCAAAAGCTTGACCACCGAACTAAAATGTGGGGAAAAATTGCGCCTCTCTGGCTTCATGTTAGCACACGCGATGCTCAATGCCATTGACCAAGTGAACTCACGAGATGACATCCTTCAGAATATTACTCTCGTGGCGGATATCTACGACACTTGCCGAAGCCAAACGATCGCATCGGGTCACACGAAAGAATTCATTAAGATGACCCTACAGCCGGATCCAGAGAACCAGTTGGCAGGGATAATCGGAGCGTCTGTCAGTGATGTTTCAGCAAAAGTCGCCAGCATCCTGCAAGTGTTCGAAATCCCGCAGATAAGCTACAAGTCCACAAGCGTGTTACTAAGCGACAGAGATATTTATAGTTATTTCATGAGGACCGTGCCACCGGACTCATTCCAAGCTGCGTCGATGGTCGATATATGTCTGAAATTTAACTGGACGTACGTCTTGACTATTAACTCCGCAGGTAAGCATATTTAACAATATTTAGCTCCAAGTGTGAATGGTTCTTTACCAAATTCGCACAGTAGCGCGCCTGAATTAGGTTACCTTTTTAATACACATCGTATATTTATGCTACACTATAGGTATTTATGGCGAAAAAGGGATCGAAGCGTTTCACAAGTTTGCCAAAGAGAATAATATCTATACAGATCACATCGACTCTATCACGAGAATAGCTAATGAAGAGGAGTACGAAATCATCGTCAGGAATCTGGTAGAAAGAACCGATGGGACCTCAATTTCCACTGTGGTGCTATTCTGCAGCCTTCAACACAGTCAAGGCATTACAAAGGCCGCTCAAAGAAATCCAAAGGCGTCCGCCTTTGTGTGGATTTTAAGCGATTCCTTCGACACGACGACCTTGGAACTCAGAGACATGTGTATAATGACCATTCAAATGGCAGAAGAAGGACTTTCGGGAAGCTTTAAGAAGCACCTCGACGAATTAAACATGCAAGATCCAAAATGGGAGCAACATGTTCATGTCGTGAAATTCTGGGAGGATTGGTTCAAATGTCGAGTCAAGAATACATCGAGTCAAAATTACCCAGTGTGCACCGGGAAGGAAAGCCTGAGCAATGTTACACGAGGATTCACCCTTCAGCCAATAATGTCAGCGGTCTATGCCTTTGCGCATGGACTTCATAGATTACAACAAGAATTGTGTGGGAACAAGTCAGGACTGTGCTCGGAAATGAGACATTTCAAGCGCGACAGATTGTTACAGCATCTTAGGAATGTTTCTTTCGAGAACTTTTTCAACACAAGTCTGGAATTTAACGAGAACGGCGAGGTAATGGCGATGTATCACATCCTCAATTTTCAGAAAAACGGTGGCTCGTATACATATAATGTCATTGGTGAGTGGGACGGACAGAAGACTAGGGAGAGACTAGAAATGGACACCGATGACGTCACGTGGTTCGAAGCCGGCAATGGCAGCGTCCCGCAGTCCTACTGTTCAGCGGAGTGTGAATTTGGTTATGTGAGAAAAGAGAGAGAGGGGTACCCCTTCAATTACTGTTGGAACTGCCACAAATGCGGTAAGCTACAATTAATCGTGAACAACACGTGTGTATCGGGGTTACCGGGGTACATACCGAACGCGAGGAGAGATGCATGGATAAAGCGAGAAGTTCTGTACTTAAAGTGGACGAATACGGTGCCTATTTTAATCGGTGTCGTGTCGGCGATTGCTATTATCCTAACCGTGGCAGTTCTTTTGATTTTTTTAACTCATCACAAGAACCGCACAGTAAAAGCTTCTGGTCGCGAGCTCAGTTGCATCATTCTGACCGGAATCTTATTCTGTTTTGCCACTCCCTTTATCTTCATCGTGAAGCCAACAGACTTGATATGCATCGTGCGCAGCATTGCCCCGGGCTTTGCGCTCTCCATAATCTACTCCGCGCTGTTCATGAAGATCAACCGGGTATACCGCGTGTTCACCAGCGCGAAGATCACGAAACGGCGTCCCCCCCTGGTACGCCCCAAGTCCCAGGTCTTCATTACGATTGGCTTGATCTCGATCGAGCTTCTCATCACCCTACTGGGCATGCTCACGCATCTCCCGCAAGCGTCAGAATATTATTTCGCTGACAAAGAAAAAATCATCCTCGAATGCCGCATGGAATCTACAATTTATGTTGGTGGCCTCTCGTATGTCATAGTCCTCATGATTCTCAGCACAGTGTACGCCTTCAAAACCAGAAAATTTCCAAGAAATTTCAACGAGTCAAAGTATATCGGCTTCACCCTCTACACCACGCTTGTTACCTTTGCAATATTCTTCGCATTCTATTTAAATTTGAGCGACTCCATTCAGGAGTCCGCGCTCAGCGCAATCGGGATGTTGGTCATAGGTTTGGTATCACTCTCGGGGCTATTTGGACAACGTCTATTCGTCATATTTTGCGTCAAGAGTGAACGGCCCGATGACATTTTTATGACTCGAAATCAATCGAGCGGAGAGATCAGCAGGAGTCCTGTTGTCGCGGAGAAAAGCTTCAAGGGTACTATGGTACTTCAAGAAACTATTCCAGGAACAATACCGGACACGGAGTGCACCAAGACGGGTAAATCAAACTCAATGTGAAAAAAACATAACATCTAAAAGACTTTCATACTTTCATCTAAAAGACTAACACTTTCATGGTTAGATCGATGCGTTCACATCAGTTTTTCACATGTACTAGAAGCTTGTGGGCCGATCATATAATTCATATTTTGAAATCGACTTGATAGAGAAGCCCTGACTTTATGAGAGATTTTGTTCAATTGCAATTTTTTACATCAACAAGATTTCTCTAGGTCGCCCTCGTTCTTTGAAAGACATGGAATAAATCAAGCATCAAAGCAAAGCAAGGGCCGATACTTGGATTTTATAACACTAAATACCTTCTGATAATCTCATTTGTTTTGCCAGAATATCACATGGTTAATACTATTAATATTAGTTTATATAATCGTATAATGTGGGTATCATAAACGTATATAAGCAAGAAATTTACGCGACCTATTGTGCAAACGGCGCGTTTAAAAAAAACAATGGATTGCTAATGAAGGAAAATAAAGAAATGAAGGAATGTAACTATATCTAACGCGGTGCCAAAAACGGTGTTCCGTTTGTGTTATGTTCATTATATATCAAAGAGTCTCATTGGGGTGGAGGCAAAATACCCTCGTATACGAGGTTGCTACAGTACCTAACTCCAAACAAGATTTATGAATGAAATATTTCCACAAGCAATCGCCGCTAATATATTTCAAATTATATTCACTACTTACCGTTTTTGCATAATACGCGCGGAAAGAAAAAAGTTGACATTTCTCAGATCCGAGACCAATTAAATAATTGTTTACATGCCGCCATTTTGTTAATGCGTTAAAATCGCCTAAAAGATTGATTGATTGAAAACGATTGATCGAGAGAACCCGAGACAATTGGCATTTCTCCACAAGGTTCTTTCGATTTATGTGTAATATAATTGATTCCCATATAATAATTATTTGTAAAAGACATTAAGTTAAAGTCAATCAGAGATTTCCATTGCATATAGTATTTCAAATATATTACCACAAATGATAATATATTCATTACACAAATACGTCTGCTTTTGAGTTATTATTTCCTTTATTTCCTTTAACAGACCATTCCACCAACTCACTTTTGAAAAACAAGGTCAAGGAAAATTCGTCAGAACAGAGCCGCACAGCAGAGAAATAACAACCAAGATTTAGTAAAATTGGGAAGTGTTATAACGCTTTTGTGGAAAAAAATTGTGCATGTTATTCTGGATTTCCTTGCAGACTCGATTTGCAGAGAAATGGTTCACCAGACGCTAGCGAAATATTTGCACATTTCCTTTCTAATTGAGAACAGCAATTATTTATGCTGTTAAAATTGAAAAGAAAATATGCAAATATTTCGCTAGCGAACCACTTCGCTGCATGCTGAAATCCAGCCCGACAGTCGGTTTTTCACACCAATATTCGGAATATCGCTTAGAAATTCATTCGCAAGTTCGAAAGTTCAAAAATTCATAATTAAATCAACATTAAAACGGTTTGCAAACAACGCATTTGATTGGATCATTTCAAATTCTGAACCAGTAAAAAGCTTTGTTTACAAAACGGATTGCAATTTAATTAGGAATATTTGAACTTCGTAACGAACTTGCGAATTTCCAAACAAAGTTCCAAATATTTGTGTGAAAAGTTTGCTGAAACCAACTGTAAGATATTCGGTAACCAAAGCTCCCAATTTTATTAAATGAAGATGCTCTTTCTAACTGTAAATATGAACTTTCCTGATTCAAAATTTAGTTCAATAGTGGAATGATCTATCGCATATTTGGGTCGTTAAAAATGTATGTTTTGAAGAAACGAGCTATACGATGTTTCCACTTAGCTGGGTGTTAGATTCCTTCATGGGGCTTGTGTTTCAGCTTGCTTTTCCATGGTAACCACGCGAATGATGTCAGATATCTGCGGTTCTTTTAGTTCAACGTCTTGCTCAGCAATCAGAGCTAAAACCTGATACAGTTTGTTTGGAAACAATGGTTAGCGATACGCCACAGCTAATAATATTCTATACACTACAAACTACCATACAGAAATACAAACATTCCATACAGCATACTATACACCAAACCAGACATCACACTAAACACCATATACCATACCACACCACACCACACCATATAGGATATAGCTATAAATCACACTATGCACAATACCATACGGCCATACCATCCAAGCACCATCATAGATGCAGTATACTGTTTCCAATTTTCGGGCATAGGTGAATAAACACAGCTAGCGTCTTATACAAAGTTCAACTGTACCTTATTGAGGTCAGCAACACTTATCTTTCCGTCGTGATCTTCGTCTAAAATCTTCGATATTTTCTCAATTTTAGTGGCTTTAGGACATCCTTCTCTTCCTTTCATGTAATTGAGAAACTCTGCTGTTGTAATGACTCCATCTCTATAAAAGATAACCAAATAAAATGCAATCATTCGGATAATCATATAACCCAGCATGAGTAAAGAACATCCCGTAACTTTGACAAACGGTGAACAACAAACCCCGGCTACAAGAGCGTTTGCCGTTAGCGGTTGGCTAAGTGGTAAGCTAAAGGTTCCTAATATCAACCAAGGTGACAATATTTCCTTATTGACAAAAGGTGTTGAGAAAGCTTGTCGCAGTCTTACTGTACTGTCTCACATACTTGTCTTGATCCAGAACCAATGTTGTATCTTCTTCTATATCGTCCAGTTCTTGCTCTAATTCTTCGATCAGTTTATCAACTCGTTTTCCGATACGTACTGACGCAGCACTTTCTTTCATCGTGTTCATGACATCGAGAGATTTCAATTCCCGCAGTTCCTATAGAGAAATAAAATTCACACTTTGCAGTTTTAACGACGACTTAACCATGTTTGTTTGCATTGCAAGGTTCAATTTAAACGTTTGAATCTATTTTTTGTAAAAAATCAAAGCAGTTAGATTTTTCACGAACAAGATGGAATTTCTTTTTTAGACAAATCAGCAAAATCTGTTTACATTTTCAGTAACCAATCAGAATGCATACACATTGACTATTTCAGGTAAGGTACATTATTCTACATGAAGTATTGATAATTTAGGCATTCTGATTGGCTTAAACGAAAAAATGTAAACAAATTTGCCGATTAGTTTAAATCAAACGAAATTCCTCCTTGTTTTTGCACGCATATTTGTTATTTTTAATCATGAATGTACGTCCAACATAATCAGTTCAATAATGTACAACAAGACACCTAAGCGTTTCATATTACCTCCTGGTACTCTACGCGATCCTCGCGTATCCTATGGAGGTCCTCTTTAGCCGCATCATGGCTGCTCTTCCAAGATTGGTCCAGCGTTTTCCATTCCTCTTTGGATATTTGATCATCATCTCGATGTAAGAATGGACTGGGTTCCTAAAAGAAATACACGAGGTTCATTTGAGAGATACTGCAAAGTCTTGTTTCTAAAACAATGAGAAATGCAGTATCTTTCTGTGCATACCGAAAAAATTCGGTCAATTCGCTGGCCAAATGAAAGTTCATATTGCTTCCAAAACAATACAAATGTACAGAGTTTTTTAACGCTTGTTTTGTTTAAATCCGATAATAATTGGTTCATTCACACAAGTTTCAAACTTTACAATTCCGCTCTTGCAAAATTTTGAAGCAAAATATTAAAGAACTTGCTATAAACTTGAAACTCAAATTTTCCCGCCAAAACTGAGCTCTCCTCGCTGCAGGTTGCCGAGAGCAAGCGACCAATCAAAATGCTCCATCTTGTGTAATTTAGCACTTGGACTGCATTAGAAAATATTATAAGGATATAATGGCGGACGAATCTTTTTTAAAGTTAAATTGAATGTGCAGCTGTAATATTATCGATCAAGGTCCTAGCTTTTAATTTAGTCGTTCAAGAAATCTTTTTGAGCTCTACCACGGTTTAAGTTAAACGTCGCTTCCAAAGGAATGGTCTTACGGTACCTTAAGCAGTTCCATCTGGTTAAACAAAATCTCTCTGGCCTCCATTAGCTATTAAATGCAAAATGACATGATATGTTAACTGTGCACATACATCATTACATATTAAACGTATTAATTAAACTTGATATAGCTACACGAATTTATGTATCGCGATTAATGTAAGGTAAACCCATGCGATGTGATTTGTATTGATGAGGACTGTGTGATTGTCTAACAATCTTTGTAAAGATTCCGCATCAAACTATTCTAATCGTTACACGGCTCGTCGTATACCCAGGGGCGGGGGCGGGAGACGAGGGTCGTCCGTCGTATACCCAAGGGCGGGGCGGGAGACGAGGGTCGTCGTCGTATACCCAGGGGGGGGGCGGGAGACGAGGGTCGTCCGTCGTATACCCAGGGGGGGGGCGGGGACGAGGGTCGTCCGTCGTTACCCAGGGGTGGGGGCGGGAGACGAGGGTCGTCCGTCGTATACCCAGGGGCGGGGGCGGGAGACGAGGGTCGTCCGTCGTATACCCAGGGGCGGGGGTGAGACGAGGGTCGTCGTATACCAAGGGGCGGGGGAGGGAGACGAGGGTCGTCCGTCGTATACCCAGAAGCGGGGGGGGAGGAGACGAGGGGGCAGTAATAACTAATACGCTGTTTGTACCTCAGTTGAGTCCAACACTTCCTTTTTTTTCATATCTTCCTCTTTCAAAATCTCTTCCTCGACCCTCTCTTCCTCGCATAACAACTCCTCTTTCTTCAACAGATCAATCTTCGTTTGTGGATCAGCCTCCTCCCCGGCTAACTCAGCTGCCAAGACTTCAGCCTCTTCGACCTAAAATCATCGTCCAAATATGACAGCTCAGAGCATTGCTTATTGATCTTAAGTCTGAAATCCAGCTTTACATGCATGGGTCGGAGTTTCCGTTGAAAAAAGGGATTTCGTTTGGTCCAGTGAGATAACTGATCTCATATTACACTAATGTGATAATAAACGCTGGACAGACGATTCAAAAATCAATTCATGCAAGACTTTTGCAAGTCAAAGGACAAGAAAATCTACAGAAGAACCTGCACTTTATAATCTTCTAAATAGGAGCTTAGCTAGCTTCGGGGGGGCATGAATGTCTTTTGGTGGCAAATATCTTTTGTTTCCTGCCTTCCTACCCCCCAGTCAACGAGAACTATATTCTCACCGCGTCTTCAGGTAAAGTTGACAGCGTGGCCTTTATTTGATCGACGGGATCCGCAAGCTTCTCAGGGTTGTATAAAGCACGAGACATCAGAAGCAACGAGGCCGGAACATGTTCGTCCAGATGCAGCTCTAACCACTAGAAAAGAATACGTACTTCAAAATTTGCTTCTTGGGAAGCAATGTTTCCACTCATATTAAAAACATTTCACTGTTTCCAAATGTAAATTTCAATGCGGCAACACTGTTGGGCTACCGTGGGATACACGGCGAAACATTGGAAGGATCATTATTTTCATTGCCTTTGGCCTTAAGGATACTTGCCTGACTTAGCTGCGATTTCAACCTTTCTGTAGGGACGCCCAAGGCTCTCATACCTCTTGCTTGACAAGCTGATTGCAGCTCAGATACTGTCAAGCTGTCAATACCTTCTTTCTTGATCAACTGATAACAAAATAGACGAGCACAGTTAGTACAAGAAACACTCCGTAATTTTTAAGCTTTTCATTATAACCAAGTACACTGTGCCCAAATATATAGTGATCTAGTGTACACAATTGTACCTCAACGCAGAGGCGCAGCCAGCCTGACGATTTTGTCCCGCTATGTAAATTTCGTGCTATTACAATTATTCATTTCTTTAGAACACCAAAATATTAGCATAGCGGGACAAATCGTCAGGCTGGCTACGCTACTGTCTCAACGTACTAAAAGGTACAGGTATGAACTCAACTATACTCTGCAGTGTACTTAATAATTAATTGTATTGTTTTGTGTACTACACGATACTACATTGTCCTGAAATGCACTCCATTGTCCTGTAATGTTCACAATGCACAAAGCGTTTTGTACTGCAGTAAGCCGACACTGTGATGGGACTTAACTATCCTGTATTGTATACAGAACTGTACTGTACTTTAATGTACCTTACTGTACCGTAATGTACATTTATGCTATATACGGATGAACATAGAGGCGTTAGCAAGCTATTTACAAATATTGAACTTTCAAAACTTAAAGCAATCCGAGCTAACAGTAATATACTTACAACATCATCAGCTCTGAGCTGCCTGAGTTTCATGTTTAGCTGGAAACGCAAGTACGTCCTAGAACCAATAGTCGGCAAGGCCAACATCCTGTTGATGGCTTTCAACTGGGCATAGGTCATGTTTCCCAGAGTAATTTCATCCTCAAATAATCTGCTGAATTTTATGATATCCTTGTTACTGGGTTGCTCTCCTCTTGAACGAATCTATAGTATAAACAGCGACGCGATGTTCAGACTAGACTTGCAAGAAATTCAAACGGAGCTGAGCCCTAAGGCTTCCGATGGATTCCAGGTTAGCAAACTAGAGTGCGAACTAGAAAGAGCTTCTTACACTGACTAAAACTGCAAAGTTTGGTTGCATGATGTGACGGGTAAATGCGAAAAGCATACCCCTATAAATGATTTTTAACTAAATTTTTATCGCGTATTGCACATCCAGCCACAGCGATGATAATTTATGAACAGAAAGCAAACCTTTTCGATAAAATCATAAAACGCTTTTGTTTCATCCTGGCTCTCTTGGTTTTCAGCAGACACTGCCATCTCTTCTACAGTGTCCTGAAGGAACTTTGCCATAGACAGTTTAACTTTCAACTGCTTCCTTTTGGCCTTGTCCTATAATATTATAGGGTATTTACACAGACGTTATACACTAGTCATTACATAATACTCATGGACCGGCTGCATAGCTAATTTTAAGAATTTTTTATCACTGCACATATCACCACAAGGGGACGAGGGTATGATAAAAATGGAAATTGGTAACTTAAAGATTGGTAATTGTAGGGGTTCTGCAGAAATGTTTCTGCATTTTTCAGTCCCTCTGACTTAATTTCTGGCATTTTGGGGGACAATTGCTGATGAATCCATCTCAGCAGAGTGAGGTCTGTTGAGAAAACATCATTTATCACTGCATATTTCTCATTTTATCACTGCACATTCTACTTTTATCACTGCACAAATTGGTCATCACTGCACACTAAAATTAGGTACGACCGGCTGTTCGAAAGGCATTTGACTCAAACGATGGATAAGCAAAAGCTTAAATACTCTCATACATTTTGTGAACGACTGGACCTACATCTTACAGCATGGTTACTTGATAGAAAAGTATACTTAAGAACTGTATAAATATGCAAGATCTGAATATATATTATTTCCTTACCTTTTGGGTCTTGTCTTCAAAAGTACTTGGCAACATGTTTGGAAACAGCTTTAGCGCAACAGGAATGAGAAACTCCATGAATGGAATGATCAGAAATACCATGAAGGGAACGAGACGGAAAAGATCCGAGACTGTTCGTAGAAACTAGGAAGAAGTATTTGTGTGAATAATATACATCGTGTCTCAAATAGGTAATCCAAAATACAAAACACATTCTTTTGTGCAAATAGCGAGCTTAAGATGCACGATATCTAGGATGCGAACCTGGAATGTGACATAAAAACAAACGCTAGTAGCTATATGAAAACTGGGCCTAAAATAAGCCAGCGTTTGAAAGAACGTGTATTTTCATAATATCATAGAATGCCTATATTGATAGAAAAACATGCGAAATATGGTATTCTATATTCGTCTATTGCATGTATATATATGCATGTATAGGGATTTATGCCCAATATAATGATGAAATAGAAATCGTTCTTCACAGAGTAAATTAATTTTATGCAATTTGATTGGACAAACGATTTTTTTCACACGTGAAAAACGCCGTTCACGGCTTTTGATTGGACGAGCGATTTTATTGCTGAAAAATTGTTGTATGTCATTTTGGCGGGAATTTGTCTACATTCTATTCAAGATGGCGTCGAAAGATAAGGCCTAATGGTGAGATTAAAAACTTCATTTCTATTATAAAATATCAAGACATTTTTACCTCCCCCCAGAAAGAATATCTAACTTCAGTTGAACAAAATTACGAAGAAACTAAACGGTAATAAAGATGTTTTGATGCATAAAATTTCGATTTTTGTTGCTCGCTGTATTTTTGTGTTTAAAACCCGTAAATCCTAAACTCACTAATTCGCTGCGCTCACTCGTTCGTTTAGCGATCCTTCACAACTCGCACTTGTCATTTGTCAACCATGAAGTCATATCTACTTGCTATTTTTCAACATATGGTACAAAAAACCAAGGCATAGCGTTCACAATATAAATTCTACAATGGTTCAAAATCTAATTTTTTTGGAGAAGAAGCAAATCTAATCAAAATTAATGAAAAATCTATAGAACAGCGTAAACTATCATTCATTGATCTCTTTTGATTCTCTTACACAGATCATCACTTACAAGTTTTCGTTCCCTCCTTGATAATTCCTGGCCATTCAGCACTTTCCACAATTCTTTCACAGATATCCGAATATTAATAAACAACAATCGAAATCCGTTGGCGTAATGTTTGACCTCATGAACAATTCTTTCAACTAATGATTTCTTGACAGGTTCTGGTTCTGGTTTCTTTGGTTGAAAAGCTTCGTCCATGGCCTCAATCAAAGTCTTAGCTGTTTCTGCCTGTTTTTTGGCTTTAAGGTTTTCACATGTTTCCTCAACCTTTGACTTCTCCTCTGGGTTAAGTAGCGGCTTAATTTCTTTTGCTGTGAGAGGTTTCATTTTGGCCGCAATGGGAATTTCTACAGACTTTATTCCTTCCTGACCATGCAGTTGTGAAAAATCCAGCCTTAAAATGGGTGTCAAAAGTCCATTTCGCTGGCTGTTCAGTCTATGATTGTGTGATAAAATGCTGCCATTATGATGTGCTTGGTTACAGTATGTACAAAGTTTCTGCCTGGATATCATAGGAGGGGTTAGATTGCGGAAACTAAGGTTATGTTTAGATCTAATACCATCTTCAATAAGGGTAGCATTGGATATGGTTTGAGTGTGATATCCACAGACTAAGCTGAAACAAAAATAGCAAAGGATGGTAAACTACTATTCTGGAGAAAATGGCCATTTGTGTACATTCAATACAAACACCATTAATTATACTTTGAACTCTCAATACAAAGAATGGCATGTTACCAAAATTTTAATCATCATTTCATATTTTTCATTCATTGGACTCACCACAAATTAAGTGAATAATATGGATGCTGCAACCCAAAAAATTCTCTATGCTTAACTTGGTATCCTGAAAAGATGGAATGGATAAAATGACTTTACAAAGTAACAGACAATGCTGGCAGGTATTAATGGTAGCAGACACTGCTTGAACACAATGTTAGCAAGGTAATTTGCCCGTTAACAATTCTGGCATCCTCACAGACGATTGTAGCAAAACAAACTCCGCAGACAACAGTTGCATAATGGCAGACAATGAGCTTAGTCAGCATTATTTTATGAAACATTTGTACAATTGTACTGCATGAATAACACACAACAATGGAAGATCGCCAAATTAAAGTTCTTCCTTCAATGAACACTATAAAAAGTCAAAAAATAAACACGAAATTCCTTCACTTACCCGCTTGACTATGACGAAATCGTGCCAATATAATTCTGCTGTAACTTCTTCCCAACATTGCTCTGTTCAAGCCAAACATTTCGACTTTAACTTGATACACCGTAGTTTAAAATTTGAAGATATATAACGCTTGCGGTTCTTTTGTTTACATGTTTTGTTACAATACAATTATACAAGGTATACAATTGACCTTTGCTTATGTTTAAATATACAGAAATTTTCTTTTCAAAATCGCGGCCATTTTGAATTTTGAAATCCACTGTTCTCGGCCTAGTCTTCTTAAAGTAAGCGCGAACGAAAGTTGATGACGTAATGACTAAATGGATGAAAAGGTGAAAGGAAGGGTACTAAGGTAGTGGGAGTTTTGAATGGAGTGTTCGTGATGATTTAAAATGGAAACATGGGATGATGTATCTGATGATCTGAAAGAGTATTTGTGGGATAGAACTTATTCAACAATAAGCTCAGATAAGGTTTGAATATGGTATATATTAGGATAGTAGCATATTATAATTGATAACTAGAGATAATCATGCCCAGACTTGCCTGAAGCTTAGGATAGTTTTATGGAATTTGAGCTGAAGTTTGTAATCATCAAACTGAAGCTATTAATTAATAATTCATATCCACCTACTAAAATTGACTTTAACAAGATCTTTAGAAGCTGTTTATAGGTGGCAAGGAGGCCTCTGCAGGCAACAAGGCTATATATAGGAACCAAGTTGGATCACGCCACCTTCCCCAAGACCCCATTTGTATTATAAATTTATTACATTTCGTATGACCCCAACATCCATGTCACAATCCCATTTTATTTGACCATTGTGTGCAATATCAAGCAAATAGCTGGTCATGCAGATTCCTGACATCTCAGCTAGTACAGATCCCATGAAACATAAAAATATGCTTTGTTTAATATTGACAGGAAAATGGTCTTGATTCCAAAAAAGAAATTCTTGGGAGAATTTTTAACAACCTTTCCAAGCCACCAAAGTATACAGTTGTCAGAATTAATACCCTGCAATGTTCAATTGCTGAAGCAAAGTCATCTCTTCAGAATTATTTAGAACAGGTAGTACTGTACATCTCCTGTACATATTTTCTTTCTTTCTTTCTTTCTAATCACTTTATTGCAGAAATAAAATATTTACAATTTGGCAAAAGGCGGCCACACAGGACATAGTCCCAATTGACTACAGGTACCATGATTGACTACAGCTACCATATTGTATTAGACAAATGAGAAATTTGATTCAAATTAAAAGTGGGAGGGTCCAAACCCTCTATTCTCCCCTGTAGCTATACCTCAGTCAGTCAGTCTGAGGAAACGATGCCATATTTCAACATCCAACAGCTGTACTTATTCAGCTAGCACATAAAACAAAAGAGCAACCCAAACTTGCATCATAATTTGAACACGATAGATTTTTTAGCAATAATAATGCCATTATATTTATATTATGTTGACAAATTGCCGAAAAATTTATCGCGTTCAAATTATCGCGCAAGTTTGTCATCATTTCACTATGTTGACAGATTGCCGAAAAATTTACCGTGTTCAAACTTCAAAATATCACGCAAATTTGGGCTGTCTATTGATGAAATTACACAAAAAATATTTTCCCACCTCAAATGCGTTCCATCTCTTACGTGACATATTTTAGGAGTACCCCTATGGGTCAGGACAATCTTTCAACGCGACAGGGCATCCACACATACCAGATATTTTGCTGGTGTCTGCTGTTGATGTTTCAAGCAAACCCAAAGAATGCCCAAATGAAGTAATTGTTGGTTGTCAGTGCGGTACCGCTGTGTTGAGAGGAGCCCACGTTTTTGCACCGGGTGTAATAGCAGCTCCTATTGGTTAGTTTCCAGATAAAACAATCTGGGTTTTAAATATAGTGCGGCACAAAGCATGCTGTAAGCAGCTGCATTGATCTATCATTCTGAGCTGCATCCATAATTGTGAGCTGATTCGTCACAATTTCCTGTGGCTTATGCAACGGCGCTAGTGCAAACTCCAACAGATTTAGTTTAAATCTTCTGTTCTTCAGTTAGTCGGACTTATGGTAACTGCTCCTAATTGCCAAATAGCATTATTTGAAATAGGCTTAATAGCAAATAAAACGTTACGAAACAAAAAGTGCCGGACTAGTCGATTGAGTATAGGATTAGTGACAATAGTCTAGCTAAAAGTTCATAAAATATCTTACCTTGTCAGACTATACACAGCACTGAGTTGGCTGAGTTCAAGCTAGTATTATGGGTTACAACAACAAAAAGTTTCTGGTTGGCATACCTGGTGGTATATTGAACCCCCCCCCCAAAAAAGGGCAAATTTAATGTACGCCAAACGCTGCCGTATTTGCGCAGGTATGAAAAGAGGTGACGTTGTCTCGGTGTATTCTGATGTTGATGGTCAGTGCAGGAAAGGGTTGACTAAGAAATTTGGTGGAAGAAAAATATTTGTTGGAAATGGGAGAGCTGAACTGGCACGAAATGAAATATTCTGTGTTGACACTGCACCCAGGTAAATAGCTGTGATTTCTACTATGGTTTATTTATGGCTGGTTTATTTTGAACAATCTCAGTAAAACAGCAGTAAATTGAATTCAAACGCCCCTAGCTGGTAGAAGTATTAAGTATGTTACTCTTTCTGAAAAATTTGCCATTTTCCTGATTTAGTGGCATTGCTGTAAGCATGACAGAGCCATTATATCCCTTGCCATCCCTAAATGGATACTCATCACACTGTGCGTTCTTACAAAACCTACCATCAGTTGTGACGTCACATGCACTCGCGCCAAGGCCTGGGGAGACAATTCTTGATATGTGCGCTGCCCCAGGTGAGCGACAATTCCATACTTCACTGATTTGTCTCTAAATGCTATATAAACTCTAACTATGATAAACTCAACCCTAAAGCCAAAACAAAGCTCGTTGATTCTCATTAGGGCCAATAAGTGGGTTTATCTAAGATTTTGTCCAGAATCTGTTCTTAAAAAAATCTGGAGGGGGCTTATCTATCCATCGATGCAAATTCAGTTGTGTTCACACGATGTGGCCATACCGTGTTTGAAAGCGACCTATTGCATATTAGTTATTTTGAATCAAACTCAACATTTTAGGTGGAAAAACGACCCACATTGCTCAAATTATGCAAGATAAGGTGAGCAAAATAATTCAGCTTCATTCATCTGGCTAGCCCTAGATGTGTTATGAGCGATACCAACGAATTGATTCATTTCAATCGTTTTATTGTGTCTGCAGGGTGTAATATTTGCTTTGGACAAAAGTAAACCGAAAATTGACAAAATCATACGAAATATACAGAACTTAAACTTAACCAGTATCAAGCCATTTCTATGGGATGCAACGAAGGCCATTTGTGATGTCGAGGGAAAAAAAGGTGAATTGAACTCTAAGACAACCAAGAGCCCCAAGAATACAGCAGAATCCTTATTATATAATTTTAAATAATTTAGAATTAGACAAGCCACCTTTCGCAGCCGGCACATTTGATCGCATTCTCCTTGATGGCCCCTGCAGTGCTTTGGGCCAGCGGCCTCAGCATTCATTAATTAGAAAATCCCGTCAGGAACTGGAGTCGTTTCCAATCTACCAGAGAAAACTCCTAAACACGGTAGGTAAATGTATTGGAATATGCAACATTTCAGACCTTACCCACAGACCAGAATGCTTTGTCAAGACATTTGACCAATTACAAATGACAGCTCAGAGTGTTTTTAAATTCTAGCTACACCAGTTTCCTGACATGGCATATAAATAGTATCAATGATTTTTCTAGGCTGTACGATTGTTAAAAACTGGTGGAACTTTAGTCTACTCCACGTGCACGATACCATCCGAAGAGAATGAAAGACAAGTGGCCTGGGCACTAGATAAATTCCCTTGCTTACAGTTAGTTAAACAAGTGAGTAATAGATACGGAATACGTAATCTTTTCATGAGCAACAGCATTTTCCTAAAACATTTAAAAGCTAATTTATAGCTGAGTTATTTAATAAACAAAATACTAAAATAAATAAACCGAGAGTTTAATATTGATTCTTTACCTTCAGGATATCCACATTGGCGGTTTTGGATTAGCGAACTGCGGTTTGTCAGAAGAACAAAGGCGATTAGTTCAAAGATTTGATCCGCTTGATATAGATAAACAATGTAGACCTCCGACCGACTGTGATACAATTGGCTTCTTTATTGCAAAGTTTTATAAGAAGGAAACGACGTGATACATGTGGAAACATATTAGGAAATTTTGATATCAGAAGACGATAACGATGCCTGATATAAAATTAAAGGAAAACCATAATATAATATAAAATTAAAGGAAAACGATTTCATGATTTTTAGATATGTTGAATGATATTAATTCTCGCTAAATACGAGTTTGTTAGTTGGTGTCTGATCTAGTCAAATTCTTTAAAATCATCTGATTTCGCATGTTGCAAATATACAATGCGAACTGCTATTAATATCCTATTTCTGAACCTATTTCTAAATCCATTCAAATCTTAAACCGTTAAAATCCCACATTGTTGGTTTCACTTCTACCCGCCAAACTGCTGCTGACAAACGATGCACAGGTGTCTTCAAAAACAATTTTCACCACATCTGTGCTGGATGCAATTCATAAAAATGATTTTATAAACCTGATTCATGTGTATATTTATATTCTATGTACAATGTACGTACCATTGCAATTGAGTTTTAGACACAGTGCATTTAAAATAAGTGGTTTGAATGGCTGCCATCTTGGTTTCAAGAAATGTTTTAAATAACTCTTTCACTATTGTTGTGGAGCTGTTGTATTTTAATTGCCAGCTGCGCAATGCCAATGATGCGTAAACATCGTGAACAGTTACAAAATAAACAAGAAAGAAGTCAACTAAGTTGGCACTTGTCTTGCGGCCAGTTGTATACAACGCCTATAACCAGCTGCATTGAATCGTAGATCATAATTGAAAAATTATGTCACTAAATATTGTTAGAACTGGCGCTTTTAAAGCAATATTAAATCTGATGAATTAATCGGGTTGGCGCTTTGTGCCAGTTTATAAAGTTTTACCCAAACGAAAAAGAGTACAATATACCTGCATTTAATATACTATATTTTTACAACTTTTAGCAGGGATCTACTCCAGGATTCCTGAATCAATGTCCCTAATTAAGTTCTTTATGTCGATTTCAAAAGCTCTTCAAGTTGACTGCGTAATTCTAAAATGTATAAAGAACCTTTTCAGGAGCCTCTCACAAGGACGTCTCCTTGTTTTTAACTATTAATATTATTTAACTATTTTTACGGCCGTATGGCCATGGGCGAATATATGTTTATTCCACTTTGTATACAAATTACAAATGATAGGTATAAGATACGAACCGTGGTATTTCTTTTCAGCAAAACCATTATTTTGGTGCATGTTTGAAAGTTTACCTAAAGAGAGGGGGTTCAAAATTTAAAGCATTCTAAACAAAGTCCTTGAAAATAATACGAATATACTTGCTATTACCACGCTAGTCGCCAGGGTTGGGCTCCGATGATAGCGGTTTTGGATGGAGGTTCCATTTTAGCAGGGGTGCATATATGCATGGGAGCTTGATGTGCGTTGAACTAATAGAAATTACCCGAGGCCTCTGCATGCACCTTCCCCTACATAATGTTTATCGTAAAACTATGTACTTGCGGTGGTTATTCGCACCATGGTTGCTTCCAAAGCTGTGTACTATACCTTTGAGTGTTCGGTTCTCAGCTTCAAGCAAAACCATGCGTTCCTCAACTTGGGAAAGATGCTGCTGCATCTGTGATTTGAATTCCTCAAAGGCAGCTATAGAGTTGACGAACATGGATGTAAATGAAAATAGCGAATATTCAAATAACACTACAAATTGAGAATATGTTGCATGGCCGTTGTTCAATGATCCATGATCACAACATTCGAAAAGTATGCCTATATCCCTTGGGGCATATAATTTTACCTTTGATGGATTTCAATTCTTGTTCAGCCATATCCCGTTTCATTTTTTCTTTGCATAATTCTGCCACAGTTTGGAGATCTATAGAAACCCAAGAATAAGAGATTTATCATATTAAATCCTGAATTACTGTGCTGAAAAACTGGTTCGTTTACTCAAGCATACAGCACCTTGCTAAAGCATCAGTCAGTCAGATTAGTAATAGATTATGATTAATCGGGCATATGCCGACGAAAAACAACAAATAGGCGGCATGACTTTATTCTAGTTGGACATTTTGGTTGATGAAATATCTACACAGAGATTCTATTACTAAGATTCCATCAAATGATTATAACATTTATGTAGGTTTCTACATAGGAGATTTCTACGTAAGCAGAGAGGTGTGCTGTGTTTTATTTCCTATACTTTGTATTGACCTCATGGAGATAAAAGTTGGAATGTTATCAGACAGACAAGATGGAAGTTATCGATATGGTTCAAACATTTTTGAGAAAGTTGAATTTGAAAGAAATGAAACAAAATTTTCTCGTTAACGACTATACTCGTTATAATAATCCACGCTGGACTCTTATTGATGAGAAAATAACAGAAATATACCTTCAACATTTCGTCGCTGCGAGACAAGACTTCCATCTTCTAGCGCCGAACGAAATCGAGCACTTGGCACAACAGGCATCGCCGCTACGCTTCGCAACTGATCGACATTGCTGCTGGCTGTTCGAGGAGTGATCCGAACAGTCTGATTGGCCGACACAGTGTTCACGTGATGCCCGTCTCTAAAGTATGACGTGTTCACTCTTCTTTGGTAACCGCTGTCGATTTCCACTTCAGACGTCTTCGATCTATCGTGTGAGATTCCGTGCGTCGACCCCCCGTGCGATTTTTCAGGTGAATACCGAGTAGTATTACTAATTTGATTTGCCAGGGGGCTGTACCTAGGATTGCTTTGAGGTAGCCTAGATGCAATAGGACTGTAAGTCACAGGGACAAAATTCCTATTGGTATAACTGCTCCTATACGACATTGCTCCCTTGCCGAGAATGTTCGAGATTTGGCCATCCATTCTATCGGCATTTGCATTAACCATGGCGTTAAATTCGCTTATTTTCGCATGATCCACAGCAGAGTTTGCCCCAAAACCGTCTAAAATTTTCACAAGTTCCCCATAAACAGGCCCGTGTAGTGACTGAAGGTTGTAGAGGAGCTTCTTTGTTCCAACCACGAGTTTTGATGTGCTTTTCTGCACCTCCTTTGTGGAAATCGAGGTCGTCGTTGGATAGGAGTGATGTTTAATGATTTTGATGATGATATTGTGTTCTTCCAGGGTATAGTGATCCACCACGCCCACTACGTAGTTTAGTACTTCGTGTAGCGTTTTATGAAAGAGAAGTAGAACCACGACCTTACCTAAAAGGTCGAAAGAGCAAAGTTGAGCCCAACTGTCCTCATAAATCACTCGATGTAGCAACTATACATATCGAAAACAAAACCAGAATAATTAACAAACTTCCGGAGAGCCACTTAAAGAAACTCCGATTTTCATAAACAGTCCATCTGGGTAACTCTTGTTTTACTGATTAGGGTCTAAGAAAGAACCAGGCTCTAAAACGCAAAGTCCTGCGTTGATAGCGACACTTGTTAGGTAGTATTTTTCTCTGTTCTGGCCGCTGGAAGTTTCATTAAGTCAAGCTACATACGATTCAATCAGTGTACTATCTGATCAATGAGCGAAAATTGCATCAAAGGAATTATATTACATCTGCCGGTACGTACAAACTAGGCAACCGGTATCTGCGGCTTAATTAGTTTGAGACGCTGGTGCCAGATGATATGAGACAACGAAAAAGGACTGGAACCAGTTTTGAAAAGAAATCGATTTTTAGATTGAACTAGTTTTTAATATCTTGTGAAATATATTACCCTTTGCTTTAAAATTTTTAGAACGACTGGGTATTTTACATGAGACAAAACAAAACAATGGTAACTTTAACATTCTGCCACACATTTAACTTTTAAAAGATGTTGATCACACTAAACGCCCACGTCTGTCTATCGCCGGTCTCAGCTGTTTCAGATTTCTTCTGACAGAGTATTATTCCAATTGTATAATCATGTTCTTACTGTGTGTGCGTTCATACGTGTTCTCATCACTTTTTGCAGTGAAGTGACTTATACGAGACTAAATGTTCTCTTATATACAAAGGAAATTTATAACTGTGATGCAAAACAAAATGGAATTCGTTTCCCGCCACAGCTCCTGATTAGGTCTGAAGATACGCTACACATTTCCGTTCGAATATTTTATCAACAAACATTTTCAATACTATATAAATATTTTTTCATTTTATCCTTTCAATACTTGAAAACTCGCCTCAAGGCTGGCGATATTGCAATAAGACACGAGGTCCTTTTTTGGTAATAACACCTCATGATTAATAATATTTAGTCGTAGTTAGTCTGATAATATGATTTTTCAATAAATATCGAAATATCACAACTTGGGTCTAAATACTTCGGTTTTACGATAGGTAGCCCAACAGTCATGTTTCTCGTGAAATACTTGTTTTCTGAAACCGCCATTCAAATTTCAGTTTAAACTATTGGTTTTTAGTTCCTAAAACAGTTAGTTTATGTGGAGGGAATACTTGTCAAAGTTTCGCTGTGTTCTCGAAGAAATTTCGTGAACGTGTCTGTTTTGGTGTGTGCGATTGAATAGCTGGGCCTCAGTAAAACTAGAACGATAAATTGAAAAAGGGGAATTGAAGCTACAGCGACTTTTAGTTTTTCCTAGAATTTGCATGTCCTATATATCGTTTTGCTAGTCTTGAAATTTCCACATCAAAAGCAATTCTCAATAGCCTTAGTTTATACAGATTACAGACGTGTCAGATCAAGTTTGTATAAATTATATTGGCATGTTTATGCCCAGTTACCGTTCGAGCTGCATACATGGAGTTCGCTATTCCTGCCAAGTTACCTTCATAATTGAAATATATCAAACAAAATTTTATAGGCTCGTCTACACTTGCCAAAGTCTGCCCGTAATAAATGCAATAGAGCAAACAGTTATGAATGCTCTAATGGTATCTACCTCTTATCTATCAAGAGAGGAAAATCGCAGCGAAAAAGAAAAATTGCCAGCATAAATTGGCCTTATATAACTCAAGCAGCTTGTCAAATTTCGCCAATAGTAAAATAATAATAACAATGGGGGTGAAAAACGGGCTTTATTCTAACTAATGAGACGCAAAAGAAAGTCATGGCAATACCTTTTCTTCCCAGAACACTGTCGCCAATAAATCTTGAAAAACTGTGAGTGAGATCTGATATTCTTTCACAATGATACAGTTTTCCTGAAAACAACAAAAACTTTAAACAGTCTTCACCGATATCTGCATTGTCTACCCGACCAGAGCTTTTCTCGACCAGTTTGTTCTGAACGGGCATCACTTGGACCGGAGTTGCTTCATCGGGCTTTTCCTGTTTCACGGTGACAGTTGGTTGAAACTCGGAAATCCCAGCTTCTTTGGTAGCATTAAAGTCCGTATTAGACGGTGCAATGGGCTTAAACCCAGGGTAATGGCCACCATTCATTTCTTTGACCTGCTTATCTGAGGTCTCGTCCCTCGCTTCTCGCGTCGTACAACTCGAATCACGGTCGTCATGGTATGCAACATTGCGTGGTGTATTCTCCGAGGAATTGCGCGATTTTTCCAAAGGATTTCGAGAAATCCCCGAGGAGTTCATAGAATGTTCCATACGATTCTCCATAGAACCCCTTGCACTCCTTGACGGACTTACACCGACACCCGAGGGACTTCTGCTATTCGTGGGGGAGCATCGGGTGTTTCCCATGGGATTTCCGGTGTTCCCAAGAGATTCGCTAGCACTGATTACCAACGCGTTTACACTATTTTCCAAAAGGTTTGTAGGGTTGACAGGCGATTTTCCAGCAATTTCCAACGCGCTCGTATGAGGAGGGATTTCGGGGCTGCTCATGGACGCCAATTCCATGGAGTATTTATTTACCGGCCTGTCCTTGTTGTTATTTTCGTTCGTAACTTGGCTGGGTTTCTTGACAGCCTTATCGAATATCGCCTCCAAGTGTGCACCCTTGCGTTTTCTTTCCTGATGCTCGTAATCCTTTATCAATCTTTCCGTTTCCATGTTGCGAGAGTCTGTGTTTTCCACCCGTACTTGCCTACGCGAGTGTCCGATCAAACCTAACGTCGTTTTACAACCTTGCGGATAAAACCCTCAGCGAACGTTGATTTTCGAAACGGGATTCCGGATTTGAAATATATTTCAAAGCCAACGGCGGTTAGAATGTCGTTTCGCAGCTTTCCTGGCCTTCCAACTCTGTTTATCGCGGTAAAATTTAGGCGCTTAAACGACAAACTTGCAGGTTTTGACCTGCTACTGACATACCGCGTACGCTGGTGGCAAAGCAGGTTACATATTAAGAGCACACGAGGCGCAATGGACACCTGTCGATTTTACGCTTTTAGACATGCATCGATGAACTGGTTCATTGTGCGATGATAAAAGCGAGATTAGGTCTGCAAGAAACGCTATTAATAAACGCTTTTGCCATGCTTGCTTTTGAAACAAAGGCGCGATATCTACAACATTAAAAAAAATCGATATTGTCACTGGGGTACATTTCCTTGATGTCACAACAAACGTTGGTAAACAAAGAAATTTTATTGTGTATCGAAGTTGCACTCATGATATGATCGCGTTTAACTGCTAAATTTCAATTCAGCTTTCGGTTCGTAAAAATGTTACCGAAAAAATGATAAAGCTATAACATAGGTTGCTGTAATGTAGCCGTAACAATACTTTTGACGGTTGACAAGATTAATTATGCGGGATTAAAATCTGCCGATATTTGGGTAATATCTATATGTGACATGCAGTTTTCTTGAAAGTTTTCAAACGTTATAAAATGGAGATCCTTTTGACCCATTCAGAAAATATATGTAATACAAACTCCACTTTGTGAACGAGCTGTGGGTTAAGTTTAGTTTGAAGATTTGTATAAACTATATATGGTCCTGCGGTAGTGCGGTATCGTTCAACTGCTTAGTCATTCATCAAGAATAAACTTCATTGCAGGTAGCGTGATAAAATCAAGTGGAACTCCGTGTGAATCTCTCGCCCCAACCGTTAACCTAATCTGGGAATTCTGCAAATATTTTCAAATGCATTTTTTAATTACTTGGATGTTAATACTCGAATGTATACTCTCATTGTTTGCAACAGCCTAAATCAAGAGTCTGAGCGAATTCGTTTACCAGACAGAAGAATACATTCACAACAAGCCGTGAATTATATAAACATACAGATTACAGTTTCTCAATTAACGTTCTTCGAAGTTTGTGTATAACTTTTACGCTGAGGCATGCAAGCAACAGATGACACAAACATTCTAAAATGTATCGATTGTCATGAAAAAAAAATCAATTTTAAATGCATGTCTATTGTACTGAAATTTTTTTTTAACGGTCTGTTTTGTGTGAAGTGCGCTCCTATCCATCATCATCATGTAGTCTATATTCATGGTCGTAGAGAGTGTTATATATGCATGGTTTAACTATATAATATGATAATTTGTGTATACATTAATCATTATAATATTACCCTTCCTGCATTTGAATCCCTGTTTTGCAAACGTCTAGGAGCCAAATATACTGCCAAACGTATGGCATGCACTGGTTATATTTTGTTGACAACATACATAAATCGTGCATTTGAGCTAAAAACGACAGGAAAAGAAAGAGTATATAGATATATATACTGTACATATATACAATTTGGTCTATTATGAAAAACGCCGACGTCTGCCAGCGGAGGTTGTTGAGGTTGAAGACGAGTTCAGACGTGTGTTTTGAAGCTCCACAAGTCTCTCAAATAAACTGATCTTTTATCGTTTATAATTGGTATAAATCTGATCAACTAAATGTGTTAACTTTTATGGCGTCAACATTCAGCGGAAAACTATGCTTTGCATGGAGTGGCGACTACGAATCTTTAAAGCAGTTCACAAAGGACGACCTAGATCTCGAAGGAATATGGTCGCAGCCTGGTGGGGATAGGAAACTTTTCACTTTTGATGAATCTACCATATTGTGGAAAAAGAATAAGAATCTTTTGTACCTTGATGGTGCGAGAGCGAACGAGATTACACAAAAGTTTTGTAAGCTGATATGCTCTTCCGAAGCTCCCATTTTGGACGCTCGGCAGTCGGGCATGCAATCGTCTACAGTCAATGTAATTCTAGATGACCTTCAACAAGGCCAGTTGGTAAACTCGGAAGCGATTCGGGCTCTATCGGGGACGATTTCTCACATAACATCGGTGATTTCGCATTTCCAGAGCTTTATGGATAAAGATAAAGGCGGCCAAGACGATTTAAACTCGGCAGCGCCTCTGAATGAAGCGAGCGAACAATTTGAATATGTTAATCAAGATAACATTAATGATGCAACAATTGTGAAGCCTTTTGTCTTGAACGATTCCGCAAATCCTAATATGAACAATGGGTCGGAATCTGTTAACGATCTCACTAATCAAGAACCCATTGTTATTGATGATGCATGCGAAAATACCAATGATAGCCTTGTTGTCGTGAAATTAAGTGAGAACGAACAGTTAAAACCTAATAATGATACAACAAGTGCTGAGCCGACTTCATCGCAAGAATGTAAATTAACTTACGCAAACACTGTAAAGTCATCTCATGCAATTGATACGAGTAATAAACCTAAGGTAAACCTGCAGAAATCACCAAGCAGAAACAAGGTGCCTTCTAGCGAGTCCGATGGTTTTATCGGAGTAGAGCGAAAGCGAAGAAAAATAAAGAAATTTTTTCTATCTGGTATCGCCCAAGACGTGAAAGAAAATCAGATTTATCTTACTAAAGAAGAAAAATATAGTCCCAACATATATCTCCATTTTCCCTAGTCGGCGCAGTGGAACCCTTTCATCGAAGATCCATGTCCCCCTGGCTGCTAGTTCACTCGTGCAAGAAGATAATTTCTGGCCAAAATTTGTTACTTGTAAGCCTTGGCGCCCAAAGGAGGAGCATCTTGCGAAGCGTGAAATAAATTTAACCCATAAGGGAATTTTATCAACGTACGTGTAATGGCTCACACAATTCAAGTCAGAATATCTTCTCGCGCTCATGGCCAAGATCTAGGCAAAATGCGCGGAACACAGCTAACCGGCATCGCAACCTTAAGTACGTAAATATTGCAAAGTGTGAACCTAGCAAACCAAGCAAATCCCACAATGCTTAGTACTGAATACACGATCAATTGTAAAACCAGACGCTCATCCGGCCTTGTATGCAGACATTAAAAGCAATAACATTGATATTTGTTTTATATCTGAAACTTGGTTAAATTCTTCTGTATGCAATTCTCTTATATGTCCCTCTGGGTATTCAATCTTAAGAAAAGATCGAATTAATCGTCGTGGTGGTGGCGTGGCAATTATATGCCGAAATGATTGGAAGATGGAGCCGCTACCAAATCTGACAAATAGCTTTGAGTGCCTATGGGCCAAAATTACAACTGAAAACTCAAGTTTTCATGTGGCCTCTATATACCATCCTCCCGATCATACATACAACTCTGATGATCTTGTTGAATTCTTGACTGACTCATGCGAACAGCTATTATCGTCATTGCCTAACATTAAAATCATAATTGCAGGCGATTTGAACAAACTGAATATTTGTTCACTATTAAACCAACAATCTCTGTTCCAGATAGTTAAAAAACCTACTAGAGGAGATAACATTCTAGATCTTTTTATCACGAACATTCCACACTATTGGAAAAAAGTAAAAGTTGTAAAAAGCTTAGTAAGATCAGACCACAAAATGATTATAGCATACCCTCGAGATGTTGTAAAAGCAAAAAGAAAAGACTCATATATCAGAGATGTAAGGCAGCATAGAAAACTAATTATGTGGAAAGAACTAGAAGATGTTGACTGGAATGATATAAATAAGGAACATTCATTGGACGAGATGGTCGAAAAGTTTTACAAAATTATCGAGCCTAAATTTGAGAAAAGTTTTCCGACGATTAAAGTTCGCACATCCACTAGAGACCCGCCGTTTATATCTCCCCTAGTAAAACATTTATTAAAACAAAGGAAGAAAGCAATTAAAGCCAGAGACAGTGAGGCTAATATTCGGTTACAAACCCAAATAAATAAACTTATTCGAAGAAATCAACTCCACGCCGTACGGAATGAAAATAAAAAATACAAATCTGGAACAAAAGACTGGTGGTCAAATATAAATAAAATTACAGGAAGAACTGATAACAAAATACCAGTTACATCTTTCATCGACCGATGAGATAAATAATTTCTTCCATGATGTTTGTACCGACCCACTTTACACGGCACCAGAGTTACAAGAAATTCCAGAAGGTACCAGAGTTCCTAAGTTAACAGTAGAAATGGTCTCCAAGTTTCTTCAAAATCAAAAACGTACATCGGCAGGCCCCGACGACTTACCACATTGGTTTTGGAAAGAGTTTGGAGTCGAATTAGCACCAACCATCACACAAATATTCAATTTATCTTTGAGAAATGCTAACGTCCCGAGAGCTTGGAAAAGAGCTGATATTGTACCAATACCTAAGGAATCGACTGTAGAGAATTGCAATCGGTTAAGACCCATCTCCTTGACCGACATAATCATGAGAATATTTGAGAAATGTATATATAAAGCCGAAATTGCACATTCTTCATGACATTATTGATTCAGACCAATTTGCTTATAAAAACGGCCACAACACTATAATGGCCCTGATTAAGTGCCAACATATGGCATTAAAATGGCTGGAAGACGGTGCCAGATATGTGAGAGTTTTCATTCGACTTAAAGAAAGCCTTTGACAGTGTGCCGCATGACATCCTTTGTAGCAAATTGAAAAACCTTCCTCTTAATCCATATATTATTAACTGGATTATTAGTTTCTTGGAATCGTCATCAAAGAGTAAAGGTTGATGGAATTAGAACAAACTACGTTAACATCAATAGAGGAGTTCCTCAAGGAACTGTGTTGGGTCCAGTACTGTTTTCGATAATGGTAAATGATATTAAAACAGTCAACACCCAAAATGAATTAGTGAAATTTGCTGACGACTTGACATTAGAAATCCCCGGGTATGATATGGAGATACATCAATGATGAGGTAAGCAATATTAAAGAATGGTCCGAAAGAAATAGAATGCAGCTCAATATGGAAAAAACATATGAAATGGTCATACAAAGTAAAATCCCAACACCCTTACCGACTCCCATTCCAAATATCGTACGTAAATCATGGCTGGAATTATTGGGAATAACGTTGGAAAATGTACCTGATAAATGGGACTTACACTTTAATGAAATGATTAGCAAAGCAGGAGGAAGAATGTACATATTGAGAGTTTGTAAGTATTATGGTATACAAACCAAACAGTTAGACCTTTTATTCAAAAGCTTAATAATGTCGTTATTTGTTTACGGATTGAACTTTGGGGAGGCACCCATAGCAAGTACATTGATCAAATCGAAAAATTCATTGGCCGTGCATATCGAAATGGTTACATATCAGAAAAGTATGATTTTAAAGAAATTATTGTAGAGACAGGATTATGGAAGAATATTACAAACAATAAAAATAATGCATTACAAGAATTGTTGCCGAATAAGTTAAATAGACAATTAAGACAGAGGGGACATGAGTTCGAGTTACCTCTAATAAGAACCGAACGTTATAAACGCACTTTCATAAACAGATGCCTTTTTAAATTTGTATAATAAATCCACTTATTATTGTCTTGGTCTTGTAGATTACAGCCAATTATTGTCTTAGTTTTATAGTAATTAATAGTTAAAATTATGTAAATAACAGTAAATCTTATCCTGTAATATATTTAATCTTAGAAAACGCTGTAAACTCAAACGTGTGTTTTGAGTACTATTCTTGTAAGAATAATAAAGAATTCTATCTATCTATTATATTTTTACTAGCGTGTAAACAAGCCAATATATACCCGCGGGGTATAGACAACAATGCATGTTTTGTCTTGTGCACAGACTGTATTTGGATGTACAATATTCAGTCTTCGAGGTTCTTATATCAGGCTATATATATGTAGTGACTATATATAATTTCAATAACAATCTAGAAAAATCTTTCCTGAAGGTTGGTAGAAGCACTTTCATCAAAGGCTAATGTATTATCGTTAAATAATCAACAAAAATATCATGATAAGTTAAACTTTATTTGCCTATGGGAAAAAAATCGTTGCCAAATCGCGTTCTGTCTGTGTGGGCCTTTAGTGGACAAAGACAAACAGGATTTCGACCCTACAGATCATTCTTCGACTGTTTTTCGCCTGACATGCATGCATCCTTTAAATCTAAATCAGTCGATGCCATGATCCCGGGTTGTATGTAAAAAATTGCGCTATTTGTTACACGCTAGAGCTTATACTAATTGTGATTGGTCGATTCGTGGTCACGTGTCTTAGATAAATGCGACATTTCCCGCTTGCTCGCTTAGAGAAAGAAATATGGTGCGAAACTTTATAAACAATGTGATTTGTCAAACTAAACAGAAAATACATAAAAACGAACAAGAATTCTCGCGAAGTTGTAAAACAGGTTCGGTAATTCAATTTAATAAGTGCATGAACAAAAAATTATTTGTGAAAATTAACTATCGTGTGAATATATGGTCTTTTCTGGTGTATCATTGCTATGCAGCAAAACACTTAATGCATTTTTCTGAAATAGTGAGTTTTGTTTTCAGGCAAACAAAAACTATATTTCCCCGAGAGACACACATGAAGTGTAATGAAAGCCGCCAAAAAGGTTGCCACAAGCAAGATATATAAAAAGCGCCAGGTAGTTTAATTGAGGCAGAATGCCACAAGGCAATGCATGTATACGCGGACATGCAGACAGTTTTGTCGGGTAAAATTACACTTTTGAAACGCCTTATATTATATTCTTAAATTTGACGCGAGGCATAGCCAGTGGGGGGGGACAGGGGGCGGGAACCCGGGAGAATAAGGGCGGGAGGTGGGCGGGAAGCGGGAGGAGACGGGGCGGGATGCGGGAGTCATGCGAGGGCGGGAGGCGGGAGAGATGAGGGACGTTAAGTTTTTTTAAAATGACTTTTTAGTCCCTTTTTAAGCAAACTATCAAAAATCAGAACCAAACAATATTGACTATTTACTATTTTAACTGGTATTAAACTTTATTGTCAGTCATGACAGTCATCGGAGGCATTTTTTAGTCCTTTTTAATGTCTATAAATGGCATTCGGCTTAAGTCGCCTAAATCCGCAGGTGGTTGGAGTTCTGTCGGCGTGTTTCCACATTGAAGGAAATTTCCTTTTTAACTATTTTGACCGAAAAAAGGAGTTTCAAGGAGGGGAAAAGGGCCAAAAATGAATCAAGGAAATCTAAGGAATTTTAGAGTAACTAAATTGTACTGAATTGTTTTGAAGATTTTTGTATAAAAAAACTGTTTTGCAGTCTATGAGCAAGTCATTAGGATTTACAATGAAAAATTAACTTGCTCTGGTAACTGTGTTTCCTTTTGGTCTTTTGGAGTCGACACCAAGCGCTAAATGGTCTAAATGTACCACGTGACTGAAACCCAGCCGTTGAGAACAATTTTATAACTCTAGAATTTTACATTTTAGTCCATTTCAGAGCTTTCAAAATTCTCGTGTACTTTCATTTTAAGAGTTGCGCCAAAAATGTATGACTGTCTTGCTCTATATACGTATTGATGAGTACTGACGAATAGTGTCCAATAGTACTTCAGTTAATCAAGGAAATTTCAAAGAAATTGCGTCTCATTTCAAGGAAATTCTTTGGCAATATCAAAGAAATTTGAATGGTGTTGAACATCACGTTTTCGAGTTTTCCCTTTAAGATTAAGATTCCATTCGGAGTTACAGTATATTATAACTGATACAACAAAGCGGCCAAGCGTGGCGGTGCTAGTAATTGTCCTTCTGACAAGAGAAAACTACAAAACGTGATATTACAAAATCAATAGGTTGCAAAATTGCCACAAAATTTCGGCGTATTAGCTGTTAAACTGAAACTCGATGCCAGCATAGACAATCCAAAAGACAGGGACTGGAAACGCTGTGATAAAAGCAGCGATGCTGGCGTGCAATCCGTGATGCGGCTAAATCACGTAGCAATTATCTGTTGCCCTGACAACCTGCCCTAATTTAACCAAAATAATCACAAACCTGTTTTATATTTTTTGCCTTTTGGCATTTTTTAAATTTTTATTTACATTGAAAATTTATATTACTGTAAAAATAGATATTATTCCTCAAGGTATGTATGATTTAATATTTTTTCCTCTAGTTTATAGCAATCAAATCTTAACTTTTATCGGAACCTTTACATCAAAATGGCACACGAAAAAAAATCCGCGAGAGTGTAAATATGTTTCGAACCCTGAAACTTGAAAATTAAGCAATCCCATATCGGTTATATCAGAAATTTGTCGTCTTAAATACACTGTGAGTGCATTTAGCGCATCAATATAGCTATGCGATTCGCCAGTTTGGTAAAATTAAGGCCTTTTTCACGCTACTACTTTTGCATCAACCGGAAATGGATATTTCTGTTTCCCCTACTCCGAACCCTAGAACTCTAGTTTAAATAAAGTTCAGGCTTCCTAATTTACATCTTTTGAACAAAAATAGACCCTTGGGTGCACTTAACCGAATTTTAAGCATACATTGGGTCAAACAGAACTAAAAACTCCCTTTGAGTGCTTGCGTATTGTTTTTGTCTGTAAAAACGTCGCCATTCTTGTTGTCGAAGTTTGTACTCACTTCGAACCCTGTAACTTAGTTTTAATACACTTCAGGCTTTGTAATTCACATCTTTTGAACAAATTAGACCTTTGGGTGCACTTAACCGATTTTTAACCTATACTGGGTCAAACAGAGCTAAAAACCCCCTTTGACTGGTTGGGTATTGTTTTTGACCGCAAAAACATCGCCATTGTTGTTGTCAAGTTTGTAGTTACTTCGAACCCTGTAACTACAGTTTTAGTACACTTGAGGCTTTGTCATTTACATCTTTTTAACCAAAATAAACATGTGGATGCACTTAACCGATTTTTAAACCTATATTGGGTCAAACAGAGCCAAAAAACCTCTTTCAATGCTTGCGTAATATTTTTGACTGTAAAAACTGAGTCGCCATTGTTTTTGTCAAAGTTTGCACTCATTTCGAACCCTGTAACTATAGTTTTAATACACTTCAGGTTTTGTAATTTATATCTTTTTAACAAATATAAATCTGTGGATGCACTTATTTATGTGGATGCAATCTAATATCTATTTGGATGCACTCTATTATCTATTATTATCTATGTGGATGCACTCTATTACTCCGGTTTTTAAACCTATATTGGGTCAAACAGAGGCGAAAAACTTCGTTTGAATGCTTGCGTAATGTTTTTGACTTTAGAATTGAGTCGCCATTGATGTCGCTGCTGTCCGCATCACGGACTACGCGTGAAAAAACAATAGCGTTTCCAGTCCCTGTCTTTTGGATTGTCTATGATGCCAGTCATGAGCAAAATTACATAGGACAGCTTAATATAGCAACATAGCCAAGTTAATAGAAAATGGGCGGGAGGCGGGAGACAATTCGCAAAAAGGTACGGGAGGCAGAAGAGGAGGTACGGGAGGCGGGAGATGTTGACCCCCCTGTCCCCCCCCACTAGCCATGGCAGGCGTCAACGAAAGTTGGATAGCGCACTATCTAGCGGATAGTGGCTTTTTAAAGTATTCTAAAATTGTCCGTATTTCACAAAAACTTGATTAAACACCACATGAGACAACGTTTATCTTTATTTTTTTCGCCTGCATGCATTTCAGTAGTTATTGCCTTTCAAGCATCTTGAAAGAGGTTAAAAGTATCAATATACCTATAGGCTATAGTGAATAGAAATATCCAACCTTCGTACAACAAACTCCAGGAATGAAAATAGCATACAATATATGTTTATACTTAGTCGCAAAGAAAGGGACATGTTGCTGTTTTTCCATGCTGTGTGGCTTTTAGCTTATCATAAAATCTATTTCAACTCAAACTTCATGCGGTCCCGACACGCGAAACTGCATGTTACGATTACAAAGACATTAACTTTCAGCCGGAAATCCATTAATTGACATAATAAATTGTTAGAAAACGAAGCACGCGAGTTTCTTAGAATTAATGAGACACATTGAAATTCAGCCCTACAACTATTGAAAGAACATCTTAAAATTATTAAAACTGTAAAGTTTAGAAATGTTGTAACGTTGTAGCAGATGTATAAGGCCTATATTTATACATTGCGCACAGAAAAATAACCTTATTATAATGGCAGATATAATAGGTTACTTATAATTCGCGTTAAACAAGTTCACTTTCGCAAACTTTTTAGGCAAATATTTTCCACATTTTACAACTTCTCACAGCCACCTATATTCTTAACCGCTCTTTTTCTGTAGTGTTGTCTTCTTGCATGTTCAAAATTTGATCTATAGTAGCTGGATCATATAATCAATAGATATCTATCGCGTGATAGATATATATAGAGCTAATTTTATCAAAATATACTTAAGTTATCGGAGCTCACAGCTTAAATTCTTTCTAGACCGACGAGGTCAAACGTGCCAAACCTTTAATTAAGGCGAAAAATATAGTGGTAACTGCTTGCCTGCGCAGTATGGACAGACTGAACGAGACGCTAATATACAGGCGAGCTTTATAGGAAGTAACGAACTATAGCTAGATATGGTATATACTTATCGTTCACTATTTTCAATCAGTTCAGCTTTGAGGCTTTGTTCCGTTGTAATAAGTGAATTCGCAGCGGCCAGTAACTCGGTACATCTGCAATGTGCATAAATACAGACATTTTTGAACACAAATTAACTCTCAAGGTTGGAGCTAAACTTGTATAGAGAAAGTTTGCTCATGCTAAATATATCCCATATAACCAGGAATATATTACAATATATCATGCTAATATATATTTCAGTGCATGCCTGGTTTTGAGTTATGAGCATGCCAGTTTAACTATATAAACTATTTCTCTGCATGAGAGAAATAATTAACCGTAAAGCCAAGCACATATAAGCGAGAACTTTGCTTGTCAGCACATGTCAATGAGAGAGTACACTATATACAATAAAATCTGCAATTCCTCGCTTGTTAAGAACACAATCTGTTGATGGTCGTGCTACACGAGGCAATTTTTCTCCCAACTTGCAATGCAATTCTACTTTGGACAGAGGAGTTTTTGAATTGCGTGTAGCTAATATATAAGAAAACGTCTGTAAAGTTGGGAGAAATAAAAACGCAAGTTCATGCGAATTCATTGCTTTTCGCATGCATCACTACACTTTGAAAAACACTTTGAAACGATCGAGAGTTTTGTATTTTAATTGTGTCTTATATTAATGGCAATCACATATATATTAATCATACGAATTTAAGATAAAATATATTATATGAAATGTTTCGGTGCATGACCAACATGCATGCAATGATGAAAATCAATGAATCTTGAAAACTATCGCAAAATATCTTTATATAACCAAGGTAGTGTTAAAGGTTTAAAATTTTCCGTATTCAAAATAACCGTAAAGCCAATAGCATCGCAGATTTTATTCTATATATATGCCCCTCTCATTGTGCCGACAATTCAAACTATATGTATCTCTCTATATATATGCGATTAGCTTAATCATTGTTAATTTCAACCAAGGTTTAAAATTTTTATGAGTGCATTGCAATTTAAAACGAAAAATAAATTGAACTGAACTGTCTTGAAATAAGTTTCGGGTGGTACATTTACATAGTATAATGAGACACGTAAAAAAAGCACGCTATGCATGGGAAGCTCTTATAAACGAACGTTCTTCGAACGTTGATGACGTTTTAAAACCTTTACAAAATACGACTTTTGTCAGTCAAGAAAATATTTATGGAAAAATATATTCAACTTTGTAAACATGCGAGTAAAATATCGATGTATAGATGTGCTTTAACCCATGTAGGGTAGGGTTAAGCTAACCGGCTTTTAGCTACTGATTTAGCAACCGGCAATTAAAAAGGTTGACATGCAAAAGCTGGCAGAATTTAGCGCGGCCATCTAAAAGTGGTCCGCAACTAAAATAAACGTTTTCACACGATATAAAACGCCAAAAAATGAAAGCTTCGACAACTATTAGTTGACATTTAGTTGTAGACAACTATACATGCGTGACAGACCTTTTTAGTTTTCGATATCTTTTATATAGTTGTCGTCATGTCGGAGGTATTGTTGATCACAAATATAGTTTTCGACAGCTAAATCCCTATATATACACTGTTAATTTTGCGGTGTCATATTGACACCAAAAAAGGTGTCAGATAAAAAGGTACAGAATAACACCATTTCGGGTGCTAAATTGACACCGCGAAATAAGGTGTCAAATTAGCACGATCTTTGGTGCTACTTTTACGCCAATTTATGGTGTTAATCTAACACCCGAAGTTTGTGTGGTTTAGTTTTTGCACTTTTAGCGCTAGCAATGGAGCGACTAAATAGCATAAGCTATAATCATACAAAGTGGACAAAATGCGATTTAAAAATATTTATTTCTACATATGTTGTGACAGGAAAATCTATGTACAAGAGTGTATAAAATGTCTAGGGTACTTAACGTCCTTTAAAAGTTTTTGTCCTAAGGCTAAGGCTTCCTGACGAGAGCAGTTTCCATTTGCCACACCAGCAATGTACTCCATGTTTAGTAGATAAAATAGGGTCGAGTCTGTTCTTGAATAAGTTAACATTTGCCCCTCCACCGCAATCATCAAAGTTTGAACATCTGAAAGGTCTTCTGAACCAATTATCCTGATCTATGGAATCAACAACCTATAATAAGAAACCAATGTTTTTAAAAGGACTTTAAAAGTGTTTAAAAAACAAAATCAGCCCACATGCAGAGTTTCTTACACTTACAGAACAAATCTTAAAGAAGAGAGACTGAGATTCTCCTGCATTCTCCTTCAATAGTTCCTTCAAAATCTAAGCAACTGTGCTCTTGATGTCTGTTAAAAAAATTGTTTATCAATATAGATAGATTCTAAATAGGCCATATTTCATGTAGCAATAGCCTGTATTGCTATAATATTGTAATTGTGCCATTGGCTTTGACAAATTATTATTAATCGCATGATTTACCTGATTTCCCAGCAATTGCTCTCTCCACTCTGTTTATAAGAACCAATGTAGTTTTCTTGTTACATTTCTTGGCATAGTCCAAAACATTTTTCTGAATCAATGGATTGAAATTTGCCAACCATATCATGGATCAACTTGTAGTTTACTGTTTAAAATTCAGCTTTTACCTAAAAAAGAATTAATACAGTATGCTAGATACATTGTGAAAGAAAATTATTCTACTGGTAATTTAGAACCCATACTCTGTCAATTAACTAAAATATTAATGAGAATTTTACACGAAATATGACAGGCTAACTAAAAAGTTGCCAACTAGCACACATGGGTATTATGTCGAACAAAGAAATTTGGCAGTCAATTATCTGTTTGGATAGTTTCTCAACAAGAATTATGGCAAAGTGTTGAAATAGAGCACTTGATATCAATCAAACAGGTACTTTATATCAATATAAATGATGTAAACTAAAAGCAAACTTACCTCTGTAATAAGCTGGAGTGCAGGATATTTTTCTTAAATTGTTTCTACCCTTGCCCTTGTTATGATCCATGAACCCTGTATCAAAATAAATTGAATTATCAACATGTTTAACAAGTCAGATCCATTCCAGATGTTTAACAAGTCAGATCCAGGGTATCATAGAGGTGGTACACATAGATAATCATAAAGATTATGTATAACAACAAGGTTATCACTTACTGTTCCACCACAATTGAGTCAGCAAGGAAGGGATATTTCTAAATTTTCATAGGTGAAATACTTTGTTTTTCTTCCATGGTTGGATACATTAATTGTATACACATCCCTTATTCCCTAGTGAATCATTAGAATTACAGTTTCCCCTTAATTTTCCACATTGAAGCCTTTGTTCACTCTTGGTGAAAACTTAAAATAGAAAAGAATAATAATTAATCATATAGATATTGTAGACTTATTTATAGTTGATAAATGTATCAGTCCACAATTCAACGTTACTATAGAACACAATCAATAGCTGGGCAATTGAATGACTGACAATAATTGTTAGAATACATGTTAAACTCAAATTTTTCAGCAGGCTATTAATAGTACTTTCAGCTAACCTGTAGCAGATTATACTTCTTAATAATTTTATCAAAAGATATACTACACAGGCATTGATATTTCATTAAACAAAAAACTTTCTCTAACATCAAATGTATCAAAATAGAGCATAAATTGTCAAATGTTAATATAGGATAAAATATCGTTAAATTACATCAATATAAGAGACTAGCGCAGATGCTTCATAAAATCACGATAAAAAAAATAAACATGAATAGATACCTATTATTGCAATGATATTTTCTTTGACCCAGATTGCTAAAGAGATCATCGCAGTATTAAAAGTAGAATTCATTTGGCTTCTCTATAATAAAAAATAACACACATTTGTTTGTTTGGCGATTTGGCCGTTTGAGCGAACATGGACCACCGTACTCAATCAAATTCAATTCAATTCAACTTACCAAGATATTTCTGAGATAATGTCATGGCCAATTGTCTTGATATTTCCTTATGTGAGTTCGTTGTTGTTCAGCATATTCAGAAGTACCAAAATAGTTAAGAAATAACGCTCAAAACGTCTTCAACATGGCAGTATGAAGTACGTTTCAAAAGAGTTTTCAAACGACGCGCTCAAAAATTTGCATGCAGGCGCTGATCACGTGTTACATTTTGTTCCTTATATGGACATACATATAGCGCAGGCGATTGCGAAATAAATACTTTGTAGCAATCAATACATAGGCAGTCCGAAAATATAGCGCGGAATAACATAGTTTGATAAAATGAAAAGGACAATGAATCACTATCGAATATCGATACTATCGATGTACCATTTGTCTAGTATTCGTCTCTATCGTTTTTTTTGTATCAGAACAAGCCGAATTTCCATGTCGTCAGATCACTCAGATGAATAGTTGTGCCAAAACGCACAGGAATTTCTTGTTCCAAAACATCTGATCATGAATCGAAAATACGGACTTATTTTCCAATAATTACTTAAAGAACCGCTTTTTTCCTATCCGCCATTTAGTGTTATTTTGACACCCCGTACTTTAGCTCTCAATATAGCGTTATTTTAGCACTTTCCGTCGGCAACAGAGGTGTTATTTCAACACATTACAATGGTGCTGAATTTAAAAGGTGTCATATTGGCACTTTTAGCGTAATGTCAGATTTGATGGTGTTAAATTAGCGCCGAAATTGGTGTCAAAATAGCACTTTCTATTTAGCACCACTGCATTGTGCTGATTTGACACCTACGTTGGTGCTAGTTTAGCACCTCAAAATTAACAGTGTATCCTCTGGAAGCCGGCCCTATAATTCATATTTTACCTTTCCTGTTCTTCAGCCTCCGTTCGCACGATTTCGGCCAGTGTTTGCATTTCACCGGAAAATGACAGAATCTAGAATGTATATAAGATAAACATTACTTTGTAGAGATATCGGAAAGTCTATAATTACAGGCCCGTTTCAGACGTCGAGCCTTTTCATGTGCCGAATCTAATGCAAATAAACCTAAACAAAGACTTTAAACTCAATAGAAAGTTTTAGTTTGACCTTTACGGAAAACCACAAACTGCGCCTTCATGTTAGTGGTTTGACGTTGATAAAAATTTGAAATTTAATTTCTTATTTTTACCACACGTTAGAACGTTTCAACATTTACATAAAATATAAAGAGTTAGTTTCGCTGTGAAATTGCTTCCAGTTATTCGGAATATTTCATTATTTTCATAACCAAACGTCGTTCACAGGCTTACAAAGAACTTTTATTTAAAGAAGCGACAATCGAACTACGATATTGCGATTAACCGCCATATTGCCAGACGTATTATTAAATATAGCGGTAGCCGCTTTCTTAAAAAAAAAGTTCATTTTATTGAAAACAGGCTAGGAAATTACGGTAACAAAATTGAGATATCTAATAAGCTTATTATAGCCTATAGGACTGGGGCCGTTTGTTCGAAAAGCGTTTAGCTTGAACGGCGGATAAGTTGAAAATGGAAAACAAAATGATATATTTATTGGACAAATGAGCTGAAATATTTCGATGTAAACAGCTTTATTTTTATTGGAAGTAGATATTTAATGCATAAGATTAGGTTCAGTCATTCACAAGATGCATGAGAGTGCATTTCTAAATTTTGGCTTAACAACCGTTTAAGCGGCTAAACGCCTTTCGAACAACCAGTCTTACGTGAAACGAAACGCAATGGAAATAAGAAAACGCTGAAATGATACGTAAAAATATACTTTCAGCGGTTGAAATCGTGAACTGCACACGTCAAACGGCGAAATCTCAGTGAACGCGTCAAGCCGCGTTTTACAGTTGAGGCATCAGGTTCTACACATGAGAAATTCGGCGTCTGAAATTCCTGCCACGTATACGTACTTTGGACTCGTTGTTTTGAAGAAGTTGGGCCACTTCTTCGGCGTTGCTTTCAAACTCTTGTAAAGCGTCTAGCATTTCGTCTGGAAGAAAATGCATATAATATATACACATATACACGTCGCATGACGCATGCGTCGCGAAAACTAATTGAACGTATGCAAAACTATATACCATCAGTGACCCGTTGTATCACATGTATGGAACTCTCAAATTGTTGAATTGTTAAAAAAAATAGTTGAATCGTAGTTAAATACAAAATTTATCGTTTGTAACATTGAGACTCTTGGGAAAACAAAACTCACTATTTTCCTCGGGAGCATACATTAAGTGCATAATATTATTCTATCACATCAGCCACCTTGACATATTCACAACAGGCACGACTAAAGCCCCGTTTACTCTACACTCAATTTATTGGCACGGCACGGCTAAAATGGGTACCTGTACCCATTTCATCTGTGCTCGGCCTTTGTTTTGGTAGCCTGAACACTAATAAAATTGGGTACGGGTAACAATTTTAGCTGTGCCGTGCCAATAAATCGAATGTAGTGTAAACGGGGTTTAAATCAGTAAATGGAAGCCAGGCATTAAGCAGAAGCGATTCTCATGCAGAAACCAATGTAAGCTAGCCCCCTTAAAAAACTTAAACTAATGAGGTGGTTTTTAAGAACGACGTGGCCACATCAACAGACTTACCCTCATTTTGTGGTATGAGAATGTCTTGTAAAGAGATGTGATGTCTGGTTGTGTCAATGCCTTCGTAGAATTTCTCGTAGTTTGGAAACAGGCGACGAGTTTGTTCATCCAGTGTTCTTAAGACCTTCAACTATTGAAGAGAGAAGCTTTATTTCTCTGAAGAATATAACACAGTATACAGAGTAAAATATAGGGCAATAAATCACATTTTGTAAATCCTAAATACACGAATTTCTTCCTTGATTTTAGGTTAGGATTAGGTCTTGGATTAGGTTTATGGTTGATCAGTGTTAATCCTAATCCTAAAATTACGCGCGAAAAAAGGATACCGCAGGACTATGTCCTGCATGTTACAATATTTCGTAAACTTTGTAAAGGCACTAAACATGGGATACTTTAAAACTACTGCAAAATATTTATAGATAATATACTATACTTATCATTTATAGTCCTGGAGCGAGGGGTATTCGACTTTTATAGCATAATGTGAAAAAATTCGATGGAACTCCATGATTAATTTACTGATCACGTGGTACAAATCGAGCTTTCTGATTGGATGATTTACAGTTGAGATTTAATATTTGTTTTAATAACATATTTTCATATTTCCCCCCCCCCGCTTCCTCAGCTATGTTTGTTGCCAAGTATGTATTCTCAACTTATGAAGCGGGGGGGGGGCATTCATGGCATACTACCTTACCTGCAACTCGAGTTGCTTATCAATTTCTTCTTCTTTTAGTTTTTTATTTAAATTCATTCGCAGCTCGTGATTCTTTTCTCTTTCCTTCCGAGTCATCTCTGACATGGAATAAAACCATTGCTACAAAATAAATCATTATGAGACAGCAAAAAAAACTCAACCGTGAAACGTAAATGGATAGTTTTTAATCTAAACTTGAGATGAGCAACAAGGTGGAATTTCGTTTTAAACTAATCAGAATATTTGTTTACATTTTTCAGGCAAAGCCAATCAGAATACCTAAATTTTTAATACTTCATGTAAAGGGGTAAATAATGTACCTTTTACCGGAAGTAGTCAAAATTTATGAATTCTGATTGGGTTATTGAAAATGTAAACAAAGATGCTGATTGGTCTAAAACGAAATTCTCCCTAGTTGAGATGGACAGTTATAAAAAATTATTTTAATACAAAGCCAAATTGCCATCAATCTTACACCCAAATTTTGCTTCGCGTGATATTTATGAGATTGAATATGAGGTTGAACATGATAATTTTATGAAGAATTATAAAGCTGAAATTTGTTGTTATCAACCGAAACCGAAGGCTGTGGCCTTAATAATATTTAATATTGATGTGAAAAACGAATTCAATATTTGTTTTATTATTTAATAAAATAATAAAATAATAAACATAAAAACTTGATTCGCTCGCATTTGTGTCGATTTCAAATTCCTCCTCCTTTGGGACGTTGATGTCTTCGTAATTGCTATGACGTCATATTATGGAATACGACTATTATCACCACGTTATGACGTATTGCGTGCATAAAAAAGTCGAGCTTTTTCCTTTACCTGAACTTTCTTCTCTTGTTCTTTAAAAGCTTTCTCTTGCTAGTTGTTTAAATGAATGAACATAATTTATCAAAAATATTTTTTAAGTATAAAATACTATGTTCCCCTTTGCTTCATGATGAAGTGACATACTTTGCTAGATTTTGTGGTGTCATACCTTTAGTCGCAAAAACCGCCATTGACACAGTCTGGCATGCATTAGGTCGAGCTGAAGTTGGCCGGTTTCAACACCAGTCTGCTTGCCAGATCGAGTCTAAAAGGTTTAAACAACTTCAGAATGATTTACAACAGCTCAGACACAGAAGTATGTTGTGGAAATTTGGATCAAAACATAGCGGTTTTCTAGCGCTAACCTGAGTTGGCCGTTCTGATTTGATCTCTTTGCTGGATACATCTGAAACGGAATCATTAAGACCAACACTACACACATAGACCAACACACCATGATGCCAATATAAGAAATAACGAGGCAAAACCCTCAATTGCGTTCCTTTAATTGTGTGAGTACCAACACTCACACCATCCTCGTATAACCAGGATTGTGAATCCTATAATATTCAAATTGACAACTAATTTTACCTTTGCTTGCTTTACTCCGCCCTTTTTCTTTACTTGTTGTTAAGTGTGAAGGCGTGAGATGAGCAGGTAGAGAAGACCTACCGAAAAGATTACTTCAGTAAACCTAAATCTATGTGTTTACACAAGAGGCAATTTTTGACCCGTTTATATATACACTTGGAATTATTTCTGCGACTATCGTCTTTTAGCAGATGTTAACGAGCGTGTAAATTAGAGGGTTTCAGAAGGGGGCGACCTTACACTGAGGCATTTAGAACTTTTTGCTCGTTTGAATCTATCAAAAGAAGAATATGACGCTAAACGTGGCAGCAGAAATTGCCAATGATCAGACTTAAAGGGGAAATAGGCGTTTCTGTTTGCATATACCTCTCAGTTTTTAGAGCAGTATTGGATTTGCTATCCTCGGGAACAAACTGATGGGGCACTTCAGCCGGGGTTGATGTGTGGAGAGGTTTTTTCACATTCGTCACAATAGACTCGTTCCCTGTTTCTTTCGGCGCGGCCACCAATATCCCAGCAGCCCTGGGCTTCTTGGATTTCGCTGAAGTTCTGGTGACTGGTGCATTTCGTGACGGTTGACCGTCGCTTCGCTGGATAAAAATAGAAATAAAACAACACGTCTGTGTTTTGAAACTTTCGGGTCTTGGTTTAACTCAAGGATGAGTTTTCTGGTGTTGCAGAGGAGATGAGAACCACCGCTAGAAAATTGTGAGTCCATTCTTAAGAATCTAACCTCATGATTTGACTTTAACTAACTCTTTTTAAATATAATAAAACGCTTCTTCGCGTGTTTTAATTATTACATCATCTGCTCGTATAACAAATAAGAAAGAGAGAAGGAGTCGTTCTTACCTTCGCACCGCCAGGTTTATCTCCAATTCTCGACATCGCAGAGGTCATGTATTTGGATTGAACAACTAGAAACGAAAATGATTCCAGTCAGTCTGCAGTACGAACAACTAGCACTTAATTGATACAGAATTTACCGCAACTCTGACCAAACCATTCTTACTCTATTCTAAAGTCAACTGGATTTGCTGACATTTAAACTCCAGACTATAGATCTCCAGACTCTCAAATCTATAGCTACTCATCGTGTCGGAATTTAATCCTAGTTGTAATCCAAACCTAATCCAAAATCTTTACTCCCATGTAAAGTCACCTGGAATCAAGTGGTCTCTACAGGTAATTTCCAGGGACAGAATTTTATCGCAACTCTAAACTATAAACTCTTACACCTATGTAAAGTCACCCTAAACTCTAGTCGAGGTACTACCATATTGATGATAGATCGTGATGATGTATCTCTAAATCGTCTCTCGTTTACCTCTTGTCTTTTTCTTTTTCTTCCGTGCGACTTCGTCGAAACTGGAAAACGCATGTGATTCATATGTACAATAAGTTACATCAGGGCGAGTAAATTCTTACTTATTCATTTCTTATAAAGAGATTTCACATCTGTTTGAGGTTTACCTCGAAATTGATTTTAATCGCTGTATATTTACTGAAACTATTTTAACAAATTCGTTTGCTTTTCCTTTCTCAAAAGTGATAAGTATAAAAATTACTATTCACGAAGTAACTATTGAAGAAAAATAGGTCAAATTTTAACGCTCTGCATTTTCAAAATTTAAATGTTCAACAACGCAGTGGACGCACGCAGGTCAAGCGCATTTCTGTTTGCACACATTCGAAAATAAATACTTCAATACAACTTCACCCACCCACTGTCTAGTCTTGAATTTCCAGCAATACTTGACACACCTAAATGCGATCGAGTGAAAAATGATTTTAAACAGGTTTTAAAACATGTCATATTTTCATTTACTTGAAAATTTTTAACTCCAATATTGTGTTAGCGATATTCAGCCTAAAAAAACCCGTTAATATCGGGTCCCTGTTCCCTTCGAAATAGTCGCTCACCCGTTTCGTCAAAGTTAGGTTGCCCAGCGCGAACTTCTGATTGGTTACAAATACTTTGTATATCTTTCCTTGTAGGTTCCGACATATCCGAACACGAGCCGCTGTCAAGAAAACTCACAAACGATCTCGGATTGCCCTTCTCTTGAACAACAACTGTTTCCACGGCCTTGCTTCGAGGATCAACAGGGCTGCCGGCAACCGTGCTTAAAGAACCATCTGTATAAAGCGTATTGGAGATTAGGAACTAGAATATATCCAAGCTTGTATTAATCATGGTCCATGGACGGATAATTTGGGTGGGTGGACGAAGATGCGCACCACCCTAAGAGTAAATTTTCATCCCTGTTTAAAAAATTGTACTCCCCCCCTTTACCCTAGGAAAATTTTCTTTCCCCCCTGATACATTACCATTCTCCCAACAAAGAAAGAAAAACTCCAGTTATTATAGAGTTCAATGATAAAAATTGACCAGCTATAGTGAATAATATCAATACCTTCACTTAGGGGTGGACTACAAGATGATTGGGATTCACTTTTACGAGGTAAAATAGCTGAAACATTCACAGAAGGAACGCTTTCCACTGGAATGACGAACTTGCCCGCGTTGCCATGGTGAGGACTACCTCTCACGTGACTGCAAAGAAAAGCCTTAGTTAGGAAGAGAGAAAGCGCAGAGACGCACGCAGACATTTTACAGGTACCTCGCAGTTTTTCTCTTTGGCGAATGGCAGACAACTTTGGCAGGAGACTTTATGTAACTTGCTTTGATTGGGACCTCGCTGTCGATACGGCTGGCGTGACGATTAGTGGCATCTACCGCCAAAACAGACGACTAAACGTAACAGAAATGGTTGATCAAAACAAAACCGTTTATACTTGCAATTTTGGTGCGATTTTATGTGCCATTTTCTTCTTTTGGTAGATGTGAACGAGTGACTAGTTACGAATGCTCTGATGTACAAGAGTTCTTATTTTAACATTCGTAACTAATTCACACGTTCACATCTATCAAAAGAAGGAAATCGCACACATAATTGCAGCAAAAATTGCCAGTGTAAACGGGCCTTAACAGCTTCTACGGCAGGTTTGCCAAATGCCCTACGCAGACGTACAGCCATAGGAGCCACTTATCGCAGTCTTATCCAAATAACCCCACATATCCATGCATGGTCCTATCTGTGTACAAGCCTAAAACAAACCTCTAAAGAAGGAGCAGAAGGTTCTACTTCTGTTTTTCTGACTTCATCTTCAGGTTCTGAGAGCGACAAGGATGCGGATGGCTGAACTTTGGCGGGAGAATGAGTAATGGAAGGAGATACGTAGCGGGAAGGAGAGCTTGGTTTCCTAGTTTAAGATTAATTCAAGATTATATTTTTCTCCAAAACGGGCAAAATTATTTAGCGTTGGTTATTATAATATAACATTTATAGCACGCACGTGCTGCTCAGGGTTGCCAGATTACTGAAAAAAGAAGCCAAACGTTGTTATAGTCGGCCCTTTGATTTATTTTTTTCAAACAAAGAAAACAATCAACGATTATGGTGATAATATTTGGCTAATTTATTCAGCAATATGGCAACCCTGGTGCTGATTGGTCGAGAAGCGTGTTTCTGTAACTGTATAGAAACACGGAATTTTTCCCGCCGAAATTGACAAGCGAAGTAATGTAGTGAGAATTTGTAATTGAATTGAATTTAAAACAATGTACACATGTACACATTTAATAAGTTATATTATAAAATAAATAGAAAACTTTTTTTCCTGTGTTTATTTAACAATTATTCGCTGAAGGGAAGGTGAATATCGCTGAAAAAAATTAAAACCAAGACGAGGTTTTTACATATTCAGCGATATTCACTGAGTCTGAGCCTTGTGTATAAGATAGCATGACTTACGTAATAGTACATCATTGCATACTATTGTACGTCATTACGCACTATCAAGATAGTATGACGTAATGATGTACCGCATTGACCGGGCTGCCTATGACTAAACACTTAATGCGTCGCAAATTTCCGTTAAATTGGTATTGGCCACCCTGTATATAACCAAATTACGTCGAACGCGTGGGATATTGGTTTTCAATATTCCACAATAATGTTACAGCCGGACAAGACTCTTGAACTACACATAATAAAGAGTATTTTTTACTATTTATATTTTACGCTGATTCGCCTGTCAGTTTTTCAAGTAACAATCTGACCGGCGGCTATGATGCAAGAGCTTGGCATAACCTTATAGTCGTTTGAAACAGCAAGAGGAAAGTTTGTCTGACTATTTGTCGAAAATCAGCAACAAATATACTGCTAATATGAAGTGGCTGTTCATAGTTTGTACATGGATTTGTGCATCGGACATTAATATTACACCAGGTAAGTTTAGTGGATATTTTGTGAACTGCTTCCTGGCCATAAATTTTCCTCTCTGACTTTTTTTCGTAATTTAGCAAAGGCCACCGAAGAAGCGAAAGTACGAGATCTTCGTTCTGTGTGTGGCAGCAGAACCTACAATGAGGTAACTCATATTTGCTGTGATGGCAGAATTCGCCCACCAAGTACAGGAGGCTTTTGCTGTGGTATTACCAACTACGATCACAAACGCTCAGTCTGTTGTCGTGGCAAAGTTCTCTCAAAACGTCACGGTCGCTTTTGTTGTGGTGGTACCAACTACCATACGAGGCACTTTGTGTGCTGTGGTAACAAAGTTCTCCCAAGACGTTCTGGTGGATCTTGTTGTGGTAAAACCAACTACGATATTATACGATCTATTTGCTGTAAAGGTAAGGTTCATCCACGAAGTTCCGGAAACTCGTGCTGTGGTAGTGCCAACTACGATTACAGGCGCTCGGTTTGCTGTCGTGGCAAGGTTCTCTCACAAAGTTCTAAGAAATCCTGTTGTGCCAATACCATCTACAATCGTAAACGATCTGTGTGCTGCCATAACAGAGTTCTTCCACGTCGTTCTGGTGATTCTTGTTGTGGTAGAACCAACTACGATCGTAGACGCTCAGTTTTCTGTCGTGGCAAAGTCCTCCCACGACGATTTGGTACCTCTTGTTGTGGCAAAACCAACTACGACTATAGCATTTCACTTTGCTGTCTTGAGAAAGTTCTCTCACGAAGTTCTGGTAAACCATGCTGCGGTAGCACAAACTTCGATGATAGACATTCAGTCTGCTGCGGTGCCAAAGCTTTTCCAAGACGTTCTGGTAGCTCTTGTTGTGGTAAAACCAACTATAATGCTGGACGCTCGGTCTGCTGTGGTGGCAAAGTTCTTTCAAGACGCTTTGGCAGCTCTTGCTGCGGCAGTACCAACTACCACCGCGGAATGCAAAGGTGTTGTCCAGGAGGCGTAGTAAAAAGATATGGATATTGGTGTTGAAACGCACAAATTATGTGACATGTATCTTACTTTAGTTGAATAGACACAAACAATTTTCCTGCTTAATTTGCATTTATAGAGTATATGTGCATTCTTACTAGTATACACACAATGTACATTAGATCAAAAAATATACATCGCGTCTAAGTCATTAAAATAGTGTATCTTTTTTCTGGCCCAGAATAAAATTATTTTTCAAGACATTTTAAGAACTAATTTTAAGGATAAGGTTATTATAACAACACGTTTTTTATATCGCATATTTTCCACCTCGGTTATTTTAATCAGGGCACATTTAATCATGGTCACATTATATGAACCTATAGGTGGTAGGTATACGATTTTAAGCGGTTGTTCCACCAGGTTCTTGAGTCACGCGGGCTACTACCACTGGGCATAAGTTCGCAAAAATAGAAATTATTCTTTACGCACTCTCAAGCGGACCAAGGTTTAAACCAGGTTATTATAGATGGGCAATTTAAAGCGATTGAAAAAATCACGATCCGATGGATACTGGGTAGCGCTATCCAGGTTTTCCTACAACCGGCCCCGGCAATTAAATCAGCTGGGATGACATCGGACCGGTATCGACGAGATATTTAAACACCATGGCGGAATAATTTGGGACGATTTTGAAATAATTATACTCTAATGCATAAATTAACCACAAACCAATCACATACGATTCCCACTTTTTTTGGAAATATCCACGTGACAAGTTTTGGAGTTTCAATGCAAACGCTTATAGCGCTCTCTTTTAAATACGAAGCGTTTACATCGCAGACTACAATAAAAGCTACCATAAACTTGCTTTAAAAAGCACCATTTCGTAGAATAAATTATGTATAGAATACAATAATTTTTTACAACATAGATGTGGCACGAAATTACGTCAAACGTTCGTCTATATTTGTTCAATATGGAGACGTCATAACCGCCAAATTTTGGCAGCCACGGAGGAAATATGACGATTTCATCAAGAGCCCTTAATAGATTTCTTCTTTGAATATAAACGTTTGAATAAAAATTATTTTTTGATCAAATTTACGGTATGTTTTTCTCCTAAATTATTTTAGTTCTATTTTACGCGTGAGTATTAAATTTACAAACAATTTTGCTGCGGAAAAAACGTGTCAGTACCGTTTACCACGAAGCCTCGTCATTTAGTCGCAATTCGACTGAACGGTAAGGTTGGTTGCAGGAGCTTTTTAAATTTTAGTTTGAGTAAATTACTTTTTTAAACATTAGGCATAATAACATTAGTACTAATTAAATCTAGGAAAGTTTTAAATTAGCAGAATTTTTTAATTTTTGTATTTTACCGTATAATATCTTTTGGTATAATTACAAAGGTGATTATTAAAAATCCTGGCCTCTGATTGGTCGATCGATCTCCGACTGTGACGCGATAATATTCTAAGCGGATTTTTCAAAATGGCGGCGAGTTGTTTTTGTTCAAGTGAAGTGGCAGATGAAAAAAGACGTTATTTTAACGAAAGTACTGCAACTAAAAGCACAAAAGAAGTGAAAAAATTCGGAGTACAATTGTTTTCAAGTTAAAAACTACTTTGTAGAACATTTTCCAACGTTTTATTTGAAACACAGTAAAAAGTGGTATTTGCTTCGGTTTGTAAAACGTGCATTTTCTACAACAGATTTATTTTTAAAAAACAAACACCTTTGCAATTACACTAAAACAATTATTCACCTCAGGCTCAGTGAGTATCGCGATATTCACCTAGCCTTCGGCGAATAATTGTTATTATTTCATTCGACATTTTATGGCTGTGTTAATTCCACAGTTTAAGAGATGTGAATTCAAAACTATGAAACTTCTGTGTTTATTTACTCCATGGATGTTTTCCCATACAAATAACACTCATCACTAATTTACATATCTTCAAAGTAGAATTGCTAAAAACATCGTGAAAGACTGAAAAAGTGCTCTGGATTAAATTAAACTCATCTGTGTGTAAGAAATCTATAATGCATAACACATACTCTGTTGAAGCCATAGCTGAATTATAGTCGAGAGATCTTTTTGCATGAGATCCTGGAGTTTTTCCTCTCCTTAGACTCGGCGACTGAATAGCTTCACTGAAAAATAAATATAAATGGCATGGCATCTGATGTCAAATGCAAGGATTAGAAAAGGGTAGGCAGTTGTGCTGGTCCATGTTTGATTGTTGAGGGCTACAGTGCATTGAAAATGGCAATACTCTAACATTTTCTTTGTAATTTATATCAGACAAAGATTGAACAAACAATTGCTTCATTGTCAATTGACAATTTGACATGTTTTGGGTCGCTTCATTATGATGCTTCAACAATGTCAATACATTGGCTTCCAACATAGTCATTGACTGGCCATGATTTTAACCTAGCATATGTTTATTCTAGTAAAATTTCATGAGGCATTGAAGCTATATTGCCTCCATGCAGTTACATATGGTAAATATAGTAATAGCATTTCATACCTAACACTTGGACTGAAATCTGTGAGAGGTGGTTTGGAATCAGTAGAGGTCAAATGACCCTGGGGCAATGATCTCCTAGGAATTAGGAAATATAACAAAATTATCATTTACTCAGTACAATTATAGAATACCAGGCCAATAGTGCATTATGTTAAAAATCTGTTAGAGGGATCGATGTGAATTAGTATCTTTAATACTATCAACCGTTTTGTTTATTTCGAATATCTAAAGAAAAACCTGTATTCGCCGACATCTATGTTAATAATGTGTTAATGTTACATCTATGTTATTTATCATTATTTTCCCGAATATCTATATCAAAATTCAGTAATTTACAAACTCACCTAGCAGCCTGAGGTGGCGTTTGGGCTGCAGGAGCCGGCTTGTAAAGTTTTCTCTTTGAAGACATTAGCTTTTTCTTAATTAACGACGAAGTTGTTATTTAATTCAACCAGCGGCTAAAGAGAGAAGTTTCAAATTGGCCGCCATATTGAATTCCAACTCGAGAAGCCTGGCACTAGTAAATAGTAATATTCAATTGCAAACTCCAGCCTCTGATTGGTCGATCTATCTCGGATTATTACGCGTACTCAGCAAATTTTTCAAAAATGTCGGCGAATTGTTTTTGTCAAAGTGACATATGAAGAAAGTCGTTATTTTAACGAAAATACTGTACCTGAAAACACAAAAAATTAAAAACTTAAGCCCACAATTATTTTCAAGGCAAAAAAACTATTTTGATTTTCATTGGCTGAAATTTACAATACATTTCTGTTTCAACCAATAGCATAGCTTCGTTCTTTAGAAAGCATAGAAAAGCATTATCCAATTGGACGAAAGCTTCCGAGAGCTTCGACATGTCCCAACGTTAACCTAAATGTTGTTAGATATCCAAACAGCACAACGTAATTTAAGAAGTATAGAAGTTCAAATAATGTAAACAAACAGCGAAGTTTAAGTCATTTGAAAAACAATTTCTATATTGTAATTAATCGGAATTAATTGGAATATGAATGCATATAAATAACATTAGAGTATATATATATTTTTATCGATAAAAAATATCGTGACTTTTAAAATTACTATTATACCAGGGATGGACCACTCTGCAGACCCTTCATTTTGGAGACCCTGAGATGGTAAAGGGCCAAAGGGAAAGAGGTTTTTTACTTTACCATTCAAGAAGTCTACCATCACCAGAGCCAAAAGGGTGTGGATAAGACAAATTTGGTGGGTTATCTGAGAAAGGGCTTATGGGGGGAGGCTATGGTTATAGGGGCCATGATTGATCTGGTGATGGTCCGTCCCATCACCACCCAATGGTCCACCCCCTTCTTGGTTCAGACTATTCTGCATCAGACCAATAGTAATCATCCTCGCAATTTTCACTTTCCATCGTAGATCTTTTGACAATATCATTGGTGAGAAAGTCAAACGACTTGCTTTGCATAATTCTGAAGGGTTTCTTAGACAAAGGCGTGCGAGATTTCACCTGGAAAGAAATCAGATGAGTTCAGTATAATTTTCGATCAACGTCTTACTCCTCACTTCTTATCACATTCTTACCTTGTTACACCCTAGATGAATTTTTCTTCTTTTCAACTGATTTACGTAACAATCAATATAGTTTCTATAATGACAACAACATAATAGTCGGCACAGGTTCTATATACGCTATAATTTCAAAATGCATGCGCATGGCCGTAAAAAACAGTTTTCTTCTTTGGAAAACGAGATGATAAAATGAACGCTATCAGGGGCCGGTTGTATGAAAGCCGGATAGCGCTATCCACCGGATAGTGATTTTTTCAACCGTTCTAAAAACGCTAGAAGAACACAATAAAATTTCAGCTTTGGAACCAACAATTATAAACAGGTTTCTCAATTTAGGAATGCTAAGATTTAATCAAAGTTTCAGCCAACAACAGAAGATTTATAAAGTGATTGAAAAACCACTATCCGGTGGATAGCGCTATCCGGCTTTCATACAACCGGCCCCAGGCTTTTAATTCTTTAATACCTACCGATTAACGCTTTTCAATAAACCAGGGGTCATTGTGTCGCTCTCGGAAGTTCCAGATGACAGCGGACCAGCAGGTCGAAGACGATTCACTGGAGTCTTACTGAACGGTGTCTTGAGATCTGAATCTGTGTTTATACATCGTATGCTCGTGTCCAAAACGACTGGGGACACTTTGCACTTGGATGAAAACAATTATCAGTGATATGCCGAAAAATCTCTTAAACAAAATAAGAGTGCAGCTAGCAATATGCTATGGCATAATTTTAAAATTTCTGCATTCAAAAATGGGTAAAATTGCAAGATTAGGTCGCTGAACACTCGAGAACGTGTTTAGCCTTGCCAACTGTTCCAAAATTTTGTATTTTTGGTTTGTAAAAAACTTATCCATTTTTAAAATTTTGAGATTTTTTGCTGATTTCATGCAGGCAGATTTTTCCAGGCTGGTAATGGTATGATATATCCTATCCTAGCCTAGGTTAGAGTCTAGCGAAAGCGCGGTACCTTGGAAAGTCGCTTTCTGTATCTGAATGGCGTTCCCTCAAATGCATCGTCTTCATAACCTTCATCTTGTTTTTCCAACAACGCTCGGAGTTCTTTCTTCCGAGCCAGCGTACCTTTCTTCTTTACTAAATGAAAATATAATAAGAGAAATAATTAAATAATTTAATAATACTGATTAAATAATGTAATTTATTTTACTTATTTTCACGCACTACCACTCCACCCATTCTAGCCAATTCATATAATCTCCACGAATCTGAAATAATATCAGTGACCACTCATACATATATATACATACGATGTACGCTAAAATTTGGGATTAGGTTTTCAGGATAGGATTAGGCCTTAGGTTAGGTTCATGCTTGATTAGGATTAACCCTAATCCTAAATTTAATCCTAACCTAACTTGAAGGATTAAATTCTTGTATTTAGGATTCACTGAACATGAAATTATTTCCCACTTGACTCAAATATTTGCCGCTGTCAACAAATTCGACTATTCGATCAAAATGGCTTCCATATAAGCTTCACTATGCATAGCTCTGGGGCCGGAGGCTGGATTGCGCTATCCACCGGAAAGCGTAGCGTTTTTTTGCAATCGCTTTAAATCGCCCGTTGTTACGAATAACCTTGATTAAATCTTGTAGTATTCCTAAATCGAGGATCCTCTTTAACAATTGTTAGTTCCAAAGCAGAAATTTGGTTGCATTCCATGTATTTTTAGAACGCTGATTAGCGCTATCCAGCCTGAAGTCGTACAAGCGAGCCCTGACGTTTAAACATGAATTTAAAGAGAACTAATACACGAGAACCAACATACATATCACGAGAACCTAACATACCTTTCGTCTTTTTAACGGCCCTTTCTTGCCCCTTGTTCACGAAGGAGGGATTTGATGATGATGCGCAGGTAAATTGCGTCAGCACCCGAGGTTTGACTTTCTCCACATCAGTGCCGGAGTGCTTTTCAATATTTTCATATCTCGGTTCGTTGAGTTTTGTTTTCGGGGTTTTATTCTTCGCTTTTTTCTCGCTGATTTTTGATGTTTCGCTAACGTTTTCAACGTTCGCGGGACTTGTTCGTCTTCTCAAATGATAACACCTTTCGTGGATAACGTCACTCAAGACGACGCTGCTCGTGAATATTTTTGCAGGTTCTGTGAATGAAATGAATGAATAATTATTATAGAAATGTTGTGCAACAATCATCGAGCACAGCGGCAATAGCAGCGAGGTTCAGATCGAACTTCCACTAACAGCTGGGAAATTTGTTGCGCATGCGCTAGTTCGGCTTGCGTGTACCCACGAATATATTTCGCGCACTACACGGCGGGACCTTTAAATATATAAACAAAAACATGGTAGCCAAACTTTCTTTCGGTATTTTGCTTGTTTTTAATGCCATCAAAAATAAAAAGGAATAAAAAGGGATAAATTTTGTGCCGTGTGTTGCAAATGCTGCCAAAAAAATAAATGCTGCAAGAAGTAGCCTTCCGCAAAGCACATTTTTGGAGAGTTGCTTTGGTCTTCGCTTGACGACGATGTACGGACACAGAGATTATATGCGAAATTACACTTATGGGGGCAATTTATAATTAAAAACAATTATGAAATTTTTCTTTCTACACCTCCAGGGAATTCAAAAGTACAATTAGAATTTTGGAGATTTCGGCTAATTTTCTTTTAATCTGGTCGAGTAGAGACCACGCGTAAATACAGAATGGGACGGAAAAATACAAGGACATACTTTTAGAATATTTCTTGCTCGACGGAACGTAACGGGGCTGACTTTTCTGTACAAAAATTATTAAATTCGTGCCAAGGAATATAGCAAAAGATGTTCGCAGTTCTTCAAATAGTTTCATAATTTTTTAGCTGAACACGTCAACCGGTAAAAGCACACAAATACTCAATATATCAAGTACAATCCACGATTTCATTGGGAAGGGCAATTTTCACATCAACAAAATGCTGTTCATCTCAAACAACAAACAATGTGGATGCCAAATTTAGTGCAAAAAGTTTGGAGATTTCCTTGAGATTTCGAGCTATCCGGCTTGCTCAATAAATACCCGTGACTCAGGTTTACAAACTTGACAGTTGCTTAGGCATATGTTCCCGTAAAAATGCGGAATTATCCGGGGAAATATCAACGAGAAGTGAAACTAAAGGTTGTAAGAAACATATTACGTACTTTTTTCTCGTTTTAGAAGTCAACGTTGGGGCGAGAGACTTTGCTCAAACCATAGATATCGCTCAAACTCACGCGCGCCAATATTGTGTTCAAGCCATCGGTCTACTTTGCCGCATTTTAATGTACTTATCACTCGCCCATAATCAGTCCAAGCCATGTGAAAATTATATAATACAATTTATATAATTACCATTTATATAATATGTAAATTTAGACCGCTTCAGCATGAGAGTTTCCATGCCATTCACAAATAAACACAGCAGTTTGAAAAATACAACCGCTGCTCGAAGCCATGGAATCTTTGTCGGCAACATTTAACCAAAATCCACTGTTAAAAAGTCCATTTTTAGGAGCAGAAGCAATGTCCGTGAGCTAATAAGGAGCTTCCATACTTTAAACTTTTCGATCATTGCCGAAAGAAGTTCAGATCTCCATAAAACTTTCGCTTTGTAAATTTCGTTCAAAATTCGAATTCGAATAAACATGCGGCTATGTGCCAGCGATTTTTTGCACAGCGACAACAAATTTCCCAGCTGTTACTTCCACTAACACTACGTTTGAGACACCATGAACCAATCAAATGCGATAATTCTATCAGATTAACCAATCACGAGCGCCTACGACACCAATTACATCAACAACAACATAATAGTCGTATCAATTTAGTACCTTCAAGGATTTGTCTAACTTTGATAACTGCTTTCTGTTCTTCCCTAACGATTTCATTCTCCTCGTTAAGCCTTGATGTATCAGGTGTTACATTGACGGTCGCTGCCAGTCGAGGGCTCTTTCGTAAATTGTACTTACAACTGAAGGTACTTTTGCGCACTGTTAATAAAAATAACATTTTCTAAACCTTTTTTTGTAATTGAGGTTGTTGAAAAAACACTGCGAAAATACACAAAATACGACGATAGAATACAAGATAACGTCAGCAACAAACAAACAAACTAAAGACCAAAAAAGTGTTTTATTTGGAACCTTCTTCAGAGGCGCATCCATTTCCAAGTTGTTTTTTCCTCGAGTTTTTTGACTTTGCAATTTTCCTTTCTTTGTCCACATTCAATGTTTCGACGCTTTTATCCTTTCTCAATTTATAGCGGTTTTGACCTGAAGCACCCCGCCTCTTAACTTTGGCAGATATTTCTACACACTCTGAACATTATCAACATGAAACAACAACTTAGCAAAATAATAAACCAAGTAACCCAAAACGAGATCCGGAAGGCTAACTCCAGCACCAAAAAAACTATTCACGCCTTCGCATGAGATTGCACCTACCTTTCTCAGATATTCTGACATCATTCACCTTTTGCTTACGAAGCACTCTTCCATGAAAACTGTGTCTTGTCAAAACCTTTCAAATGGAGAAAAATATCACATAAATATATGCAAACATGCACATATAATCCCTTATTAGGTGACAGCCAATGCATGCACCCAGATGTGCCTGAGTATACTAAAGTTGCCTAATGCCAGATTATTTCATTTATTTATCACTGGGATATCAGGTCAATGTAGCAAAATCTATTAGAATATTTAATTTGCTTCCATCAAAACATATAACTTATAAACAAGATATGAATAGTTATCATTAAACATTGTTGATTGAGTAAGCTTGTAGGCAGGCAGTTTTACATGCAGGCATTAGGCAAATCAGCAAATGGACCAGACTGCCTCTTTTATGCACATATAGCGTAGCCAGCCTGACGATTTGTCCCGCTATGCTAATATTTTGGTGTTCATTGACTGTAAGACATGAATAATTATAATAACTCTAAATTTACACGGCGGGACAAAATATTTGCTACTGCTTTTATGAGTAGATCAACTAATTCAAACGAACTCACCTTAGCATTGCTGTCTGAACTTGAGTATGTCAAAGCCTTCACACAATTATCATCTGTTGAATCACTGCTGTCATCGGAAATGACAATTGCCTCTGGTTTGGGACAGTATAGGTAATGGCTTCTAGTTCTTTTTCTACTGCGAGTAATCACTATAAAGGGGAGTAGCCATGCAATTGTTTAATTTGTTTTACCAAAATTATTTCACCAGAAAATGTGCATGTACTTCATGTGCAATGTACTTCATGCCATTCAGACATCTGCACAAAGCTTTAAATTGTTAATGGTCCAAAAAGGAAATCCCAAATGAGCTGGTTTTACAAATAAATGATAATTGACCTTAACCACTGATGGGTCATGTAACACCAGTTCAATACAACCCTCTCCCTGGCCCTTCTTTCATACCAGATAACTCTATTGTCTGATTAAATTGACTTGCACCAACCTGGAGAGGTTCCCAAATGCCTCTGATGTTTTTCTGTCGTTTTCCCAATTTCAAAGGATGTTGACTGCAAAGTACCGTTTCGTGCATTGCTGAGTCGGGCAGATTTTCTAGTTGGCCTTTCATTTTCTGACTCATGTTTCCTCTTATTAGACGTCCTTCGGGCACGGCTCATACTTTATCTCACCTGCCTGAAAGTGTATGTGAAATTATTAAACTTAGAGTCAACAGTGGGTGGAGGTGGAGTCATCCCTTTTCGGCCCTTTGGGTAAGTGATAAACAATTCACGAAAGAAAACATCCTCACTTCAGTCACTTGCTGTTAGGGACTAATAATATATATGATCCGAAGGACAACTTTACGAAATTTCACCCGTTATACAAGTAACTTGTGGCATTGACGCAGTTCCACGGTGATCGTGGAAGTACGTGTCCCCAATACCCAAGTTCATATAAACAGCATACAAAAATTACTTAACCATACATGTATTTTAATATTGGCTGTCATTTTAGAGTTTTATGCTATGTGTACGTCGTACGGCAATCATTAAATTTCGTCCAGAAAATGCTATTGTTAAATACCTACATTAGGCTACAGATAACTATGAGACGTAAAATTACCATACAAACTTACCTCTTGGTGAGAAGGGAAGGCTAAAAGCAAAAAATCCTGTCTAAGATTTTGTAAACAAACACAAACGTAAAACGGCCATTTTGAATAATCCGCCAAAAACACACGTATGCAAATTATGCAAATCATTCGAATTTGAAAATTCACAATCAGAAACTCAACGTAAAAACCTCACAAAAAAGCTTTATATCTATATAAATTAATATATATACAGTCATTGATCTTGTAATAGAGCCTTTACAATAGACTAAGGCGATTTTCACTGTTTGGTATGCAAATTATAAAGTTCATAAAATAGTGAAGAAAGAGAAAACAGTTGAAGTTGGCGCAAGCATTGGGATTGCGCGTGCTGGCGTGGAGCTGCATTTGAAAAATTAATTGCATTAATTCACAACTGATGAGGCAGTGAAATATATTTTACGAAATTTTGCTTCTTTTATTTGGTATTTCTTTGCCTGCGACATTATGAAAGAAAAGATACCAGGTTAGTGTTGTTGATGAAATGAACCTTTATATGATTGGAATAAATATTTTATATTATATACACGATAAAACAATGAATTATTTTCTATAATCCAGAAGTAATCTAATCGACAAGAGTAAAATGTTGTATCTTTGCATCTGTTAATTCAAATAATAATAGCACGGCCTGTGATCGTTTAAACTCATAGCGTAGATAAGTCTCATAACATGTTGTGTGATGTATCGGAAAGAAAAATCTCGTTCCGTTTTCTTTTATTTTGTCAAATGATTGTTACATAAGAAGCAACTGACTCGAATGGTCCCGTGATAACGAAGGCTTGAATTCAAGTAACTGGATGGGTTACATAATTTAGGAGGCAAAGCATAATACGTCTCGGCTTTTTATACATATAGTAAACACATATGGTGGCGAAACAGCAAAATCCGGTACACCTTCAAAACCATTTTCAGATGGGAAAAAGACTGAACCGCCAGCTAGAGCGGTGACATCTAGCGAAGCAAGTGAGGGCGTCACTTACTCACAACTTTTGACCTCCGATCACGAATGCCCATTGTCTTCAATATTAAATTTGCCGCTCTCCAAAGGCGCGACTGATACAATTACATTGGCCAGTTCCACTGTAGCCACAACGTTTAACAACACTGGAGAGCAGTTCATTCCAGTACACTATCCGTATCACCAGGTAAGATAATAAAATACGTATACTGACCGTAATTCCGCCAATCCACATACAATTTCTACTAGCCTACTAAGTTTTAAACAAAGGGTCCCCAAAATGGATCGCTGATCTGAAAACTACTGAATAGGACCGTAGTTCTAGGAACAGTGTGGATTGAGGTTTTTTAGCCTTTTTCTTCTTTGTTTACTTGGGGTGTTCCTGCGCAAGATGAATTTACTATAAAGATTTTTTAAAGATAAGAATACTAACTTTCTCACTTCGCATCACTGGGCTACGTCACGTTATACACACTATGGACTTAAGGCGATGTTACACGGTGCAAGTTTTCTTGCAACTTGCAATGCAATTCTACTTCTAAGATATGCAAATTAGTGAAGAGTCTTGCAGAATAAAAGTGCATGAAGTGTAAATAAACACAAAAGTTTCATTATTCCCAAATATACAGGGTGTCCCAAAAAATGTCCCCTCTATTGAAATCAAGCCTTTGTTCGAATCTGATTGCCTTAGTATTATGATAAACCCAATTGAAAGCAAGACGATTTATTTGAATGCCTCAACCTAATAAATATGCTATTTACACACTACTGCGTTGATCATGCATTCAAATTCCAACAAAAGCTTCATTTCAATAGCGGGGACTTTTTTTTGGGACACCCTGTACATCTCGCAAAAGTAGAGTTGCGTTGCAAGTTGCAAGAAAAATTGCACCGTGTAACAGGGCCTTTAGTTTAATAAGTGTCCTATTTTCATGACACGCGATTTTTGGTATTGCAGGAGGCATTGAAAAAGCCAGATGTAGGCTTGATGTTGCCTGACGTCCTGAGTTTTCAAAGCCAAGAACAGGCAATTCAAAGTACGTTCAACCCACATGCTGGCCAACATACGTCATACTTTCAGCCCCAACGGGTTTTGAAGGAAGCGCCGTCATTTCACGAGGTCGCACCCAAATCCGACGACAGTACGAAGAAGGTGCCGGATATGACGAAGGACGAGAAGCTGTGCGGCCCGAGGACACAGAGAATTTCACTGCCGCTAAAGTTTGGCGAAAACAGCCGAAAGAGACAACGAACGAGCAGCAACGGCGTCAAAAGCGCGTTTCAAAGAAAAATGGAACATTTGGACAAGGAAAAAGAAAGAAGGTAGTCAAGTTCTTAATAGGGAGCTTTAGCAGTGACTACGAGTACGACTACGAGTACGAGATTCGTCATTCTCGCGCGTTGTTTGCTTACGCCATCAGTCAAAACTCGTAGTCGCCGGGCATTTGAGTACGAGTTTTTTGATAAACTTCGTACTCGAAAGCCCAACGACTACGAGTTTTGGCTGATGGCGTAAGCAAACAACGCGCGAGAATGACGAATCTCGTACTCGTAGTCGTACTCGTAGTCATTGCTAAAGCTCGCTAATATCTGTGAGACTTCTTATTTCCAAAATAGTTAGCATACTTTTATTTTAGCCATTTTAACTTGCCTAAGTCCCAGGCTTCGTGTTTGGCTTATCGGCAGGGAGGGGAGTATAATTCAAAGCACCAGTGAAGAGTATCCTCAACTTTTCCAATTTAATCTTCCCATCATGCTTTCTTTTTATATTTCTATTGATCAATATAAGCTAACAGCGCACTTAATGCAAATTTTAATCCCCCCAGTAGACAAGGGAGCATTCACGCCATTCAATGTGTTATTGGAAAATGTTGTAAATCGTTAATTTAAATCATTGTAGGTTGCGTCAGACGAAATGTTACGACTATCTACGAAATTTAGTTCCCTGCGGTAGTCTAAAGACGGATAAAGCAAACATACTCGAGGTGACCGTAGCTTATCTCACCTACATCAAGGAGACGTTAGGCACCAGCATGGATGTGATTGACAAGGTATGCGATATTTTGGTTAATAATTCCATGTTCAGTAAATCCTAAATCCACGAATTTAATAATGTTTAGGATTAGTCTTAGATTAGATTAAGGATTAGGTCTTGGTTTACGTTCATAGTTGACTAGGTTTCTGAAAATGAAAGTATTACATTAAACCAATGCTTAATATTCTCTGTGCACAATAAAAGATCACTCTATAGATATAATGGGTTTATGCTTGGTTCAAAGGAAAGCAATTGTTCAAAGTCATAAACAATACAATACTAAAACACCCATTTCTTTTAATTCAAAATACATGTGGCTATGAATTTCGATGAAAAATTTGAGGTATATCTGCCACTTTAAACATCCAAAGCTTGAAATATATTTCTCATTCAAAAATAGAAAATAAACGTTTTCTTATTTTCTGTTAACCTTCGGTCGAGAAACTAATTTGCTTTACTAATTATATGAAAGAAAGGAGGGTGTAATTTAAAATTTTAAAAGACATAAAAGCACACAAAGTGAAAACTTATTTTTCTACTTTAGAATTTTGTTGATGACTTGGAAAAGGACAAGAATTCTTCGAACAGTCCACAAGCGATAAGCTAATGAAATATTTGTAATAAATCAAGAATGTGACATTGGCCGTTGCTTGGAAGCAAAGAATTTGATTATCTTATTTATAATCTGTAAATATTTCATGACGATTTAGTCTCTTTTATACAGAATCATTATTCAAATATAAAAATCTGTAAAAAGCCGTGCATATGTGCCTGAAATATATTGTTATACTTAAAATTGGAATCTCTTTTGAACCATTTAGTAAATTTTCTGATTCTCAGCGGATGATTTTTAATAAACCTACAAACTATTGCTAAAGTATTATAAATATATTTATTATATAATATGCAGTGTTTTATTGACGAATCCGCCATTTTGAAAAGCGATAATAGCACATGCGCGATTATTGATGATAATAACACATGTGCGATTATCGTGTTTGATCCACCGATCTGGAATCAGGAAGGGGGATAAAAAACTTTTCAAAAAACACAGTTTTTTATTGTATAATAAACAGAATGATACATGGATGCTTGGAAATATGGAATTTATTTCTCGTGTTGAGAAAGATATCTCACTTGTTCGCTATCATTCTCAACACTCGAAATAAATTCCATATTTCCGCGCATCCATGTATCATTCTCTATATAAACATTTCGTAATTTCTTTATGATATTCTACTGTTACAATGATATCCTATAGTCAGTCGGGTAGTTTGGAGTTCTACTAACGACCTTGGTCGACGAAGACGAAGCTCGCCCTGAAGGCGATAGGAGTCTGGGTCTAGTAAATATGATGTAAATTGAAAACAAAACGACTCCGGAACATACAAAAACAATTGCTTTGAAACCGGAGTCGCCAATATTCACCCAAGATTGGTAAGAGTTCGATGCAACTTTGGATTGCACTTGCATTTCCCTAAAAACAAGATAGATTTACAAACTCCTCTTATGGCGCGACTGGCGTACGCATGGGTTGCTGGCACTGATATGAATATTGACACTGGCTCGCGCATCTGCATGCCATTAATTACTGAAGTTAAAAGGGGCCACGTTGAACGGCCCCACTTGATTATAATTCGCTCTTGTGGAGATGTCAGAAGAGGTCTTTTACGTTTTAGACGATAGGTGAAGACCACTGACCTATATTATCTAATATAGGTCAGTGGTGAAGATTAATTACCTCTTTTTTACAACCGAACAACTCTTATTCTTCCTAAATATCAATTTAAAGAGCGAGCACCTAATTGGGGACTCTTTTCAACATTGCTGCCATAAGATTCATTAAACCGTTTTTAAAACGCTCTAAACTAATATAACTCGTCTAAAAGTGTATATAGTGTTAAAAGATAATGCATTTGTTTTAAAGCTGGAATTTCGATTAAGTTTGGACCATGCAGCAGCAGTAGTTATAATTACTTTTGATAATAGCATTATTTTTTCTCAAGTTAATGGAAAGTTTTGAGGTTCAAGTATACTAAAAGATTCGTGAAGTTGAGACGAAGAAGCAGCAATATGATTATCGACCGTTATGGTGCTTACCTCAATGGAAGAAAGCGCGTTCGATACAAAATGGCGCCCAAAGTCCACTGAATTTCTTTCCCTTCAATCATAAACGTCGGATGTAATTTTCTGTACGCTCGCGGAAATTTAAAACCGTCGTGAGTAACGCTCGTCATCCAAGCTGATTTGAAGCACTGATACCTAAAACGTTCAATTGCTTTTACCTTTTGTTTACAGTTGTTTTATTTCTTTAATTACTTAAGTAAATCCTCCGTTGAAATACAACAAGACAATCATATACTTACATAAACCTATGCTCATCAGCAAATGGATACAAGCGACTTTTGAATCTTTTGTACAAAACGGGCCAGGTCGTTTTACAGAAGTCCTACAGAAAGACAAAACTCGACAATTATATATAGAAGCATATTTATTCTTGACGGACAATTATATTAGAATATATAGTTTAAAAAGTTATTCCTAGCAAATTGGATGGAATACAAGCAGTTGGATGGAATAAAAGAAAGAACATACTCAAAAGAAGATTTTCTGTAGATGCAAGATTTGAGATTTGAGACAGCAAGTTTACAGTGATATTTCGACTCAAATTAAAATTGCTGGTTTGTCAATGAACCAGAATCGTGATAATAATTTAAACTAATAATTAGCTAATTATAATTGGTAATAAATTAACCTAATAATTTATGTCTTCTCTTGAAGAACTTGTTTTTCGTCGGAGTAGGTTTTTCATCATATAGTATTCTAAAACTATAAAAACATAAACTATATATGTGATGTCATACCTTGGACGCTATATCGAATTTCTGCGAGTTATAGACACCTTTCAACCTCAAAACATCGTTAACAGAATACCAATACTCCGAGAATCCATAAAACTCAGTTGTGTTGAACGAAATTTGGGGCTGATGAACGCCGTTGAAAGAGCAAGGAGGTGAGCGACATGGTTCAGATTTGTTTAGCAACGGCAGCAGCCTTTCCCGACAGGTTTCAAAGTTCCCCGTGCCTTTCAAATGATATCGTATTCCCTCGTGGTTGCCTCTTATCCGAATGTCCGCTGGTAAACACGGATCGTGGTAGATCCGGGAATGGCTTGGAAGAAAAGGAAAGACTTGCTTTATTTATTTATTTATATAAAACTATTTTTATTTGCATGTTGTAATAGGAGAAGGAAGTAAAACAGCACAGCTAGTACGACCAACTTCAAATGAGTGACACCAAAAAGTCAGTTGGTTTCGAAATATCGTGAAATTAAAAAATTATAGCCATGCAAAGTTGGTAAATGTTTACATGGTTTACATACTTGTATTACGCGCGTAATACAACTAGCTGATCTCGCGCGAATATTTTAGCCAATCAGAGCTCAGAAGTGTTCTTGATAAGGAAATCTATTTTGCAGTAGCAATTTAATCGATTATACCATTTTCTTATTTTTTTCAAACTGGTTGGAACTTTGTGATCATGTTTAGTTATAAAAATTTTAGCTCTGACGTGATTTGAAACAGAAATAAAGTATATTTCAAGAGAAATTGAGATATTTAAAATAAGAAATGAATTAGTCCCAGTCAATTCAGAGAGTTTCAGTTAATTTTCATAACATTCAATGTCCGTTTGTTCCAGTGGTTTGTTCTCACGTTTGTTTAAAAAAAGACTTTAAATAGAAAAGGCTTGGGAAAAAGCTCACCTGTGAACCGTATTATTTCCTTTCCTGAGGATCGTATCCAGATATCGAATTCGGGCAGTGGTTGCGCCGTAGCCGAGAAACGTCGCGACATAAAGTTTGTAGTTATGAGTGGTCATATGAGAATCACATCCTAGGTTCACCTGCGTTGTTAGGTGAGCTGGAAGCTTCTCCTGTTCGCAAAGAATGAATATGTTGTTACTGTTGTACACTGACCGACAAGGTCGTAGTCTATAATCTATATAAGCTCTCATTTCTTTCGTGTTTCTTTCGACAAGCAATCCAGGCAGGTACATTTGAACGTCAAATAAACTTTCACCCAAAACCTTTGACAACAAAACTACATTTCCAACATCTGCTCTTCAAATCGACGAAAACGTAACCGAAATGACGTTGTACGTTGGAGCAAATATCGAAGTCGAAGATGCTCTAATCGATCAATGGATGAAGTTTTGAAAAAAAAACATGAGTTTTTAAAATACTTACCGACTGAGGTACTTCGAAAGTGATTTGCGTTGAGGCACCACCCATGTCAAGAGAACCAACAGTTCGTTTTCGTGTAGAACTTGTATTGCCATGATGACGATCTGCAATAAATACAGAAATTTCTTAGAACAGGAAAACCAGTACAGTTTTCCTTTAAATGCCATATTAAGCAATCTAGGATTAGTAGGATATATTTGTAAATGATAACAATTCAGTAAATGTTCAGTAAATCGTAATTATATACAGGAATTTAATCCTTGGGATTAGGTTAGAATCATGGTTAGATTTAGGATTAATCTAAGATTCACAAATCCTAAAATTCCTAATTCTGACCCTATAATCTCAAGGAATAATTCACATATTTAGGATTTACTGAACTATATTATGACTGCTACATGGATCTAGTTGGATTATCATAACAAAATCTCCTTTATGCAAAGGATATTTACCATTGGAATGATTGAATCTTCCAAGAACATAATTGATGGTTATCCAGGCATAAATACCTATTAAAATTATGATATTAGAACACCAATTGAGATACCAAACCAGGATTACACGGATTGAGCTAATCAGTGTCATTAATTTTAGAATTTAATCATGATTGAAACAGAGAACATTTTCAATCAAGTGACTCTTTCCTCGATCTGCAGTGATTATTCCTAGCAGAAGCCTGCTTGTCTGTAACATATAGTTATTGAAACAGGCCTACTAGGCCCTGAGAGACTTCTGCACAGAAGAGAGTTGAGGTGACATGAAGTTGTCAACAAGTGAAATACACAACCAATACACAGACTTTACCTTCTTGTTTCCCAGTTATCACTTCAATTTGAGTGGATGAGAAAAGAAAATCAAAATGCAAAGGAATATCTGTGACAAGATTATTGATGATTGCATTTTGTTTTTTCTTGGGTAGCAATCTCATGCCAGCCGTAGCTAGGATATACAGAGGTGTTTCTGAATGTTTTGACTTTGGTATGTGATTTGCTGCATGTCTTAGCAGTGGATAGATGTAACTCGATGCATTTTGAGGTTTGTCTTCATATGTTGAAATGCCTTGAAAGAAAAAGAACACATCAAATTCACATCCAATTCAGGGCAGTTGGGACTGAATGCATTAGAGAATTTGGCAAATATTTGTTATCGTATAGAATATGCATGTATACACTCACCAGGACGGACTTTCATCCGAACAGGTCTTCCATCTCGATCAATCATTTGTTGAATATTTAACAAGTGTTCAGGGTTGCCATTGTGATCAGGCCAATAATAAATAAAAACTCTTGTTCCACTGCTTCCGCAGTCTAGTACTATACCATAATGATATTTAGAGTCCTTGTTGTGTATCCACAAGTTGTTTCCCGCAACAACATTAAACTTTGGTCTTGACTTGTCTTTATGAACATCCATTGTTATCATCAAAATTATCACAAAGATAATGGCAATTGCTACAAGGATAAGGTACCTCCCATTGTGGTTGTTTTTCTTTGCTGGATCTGTGGCACTTTGATTCTGAGATGGGGTGAATGCCATTTTGAAATTGAATGACACAGGGAAGTTTGTCCAGGGACATAAAAACCTGAAAACAAATTTGCAAAGGTTTGCAACAGCTGTGTTAACAAATAGATTTTGTTCCAACACATACAATTCTATCCATCAGACAATTCACTTGTATGCGACATGTTCAAAGTTTTAAAACTAAAAATATTTTCAACGAATATTCTTCCAGGGCATCTGAGTTTTTTCCTACACAAACGTACTAAAAGGTCAAATAGGAAACGTTATAAATAATGCTGCTATTCAGAGGTATATTGGAACATGATTGGAATCATGACCAAGGCAGTGAGAAAACCATAAACAACGTTTCTAAAGTACAGAAATCAAGCATTTTCTATCTTCCTAATACATAAATGGTATTTCACGATAATCGCTTTTTTACACCAGCGTATATAATAAAAGATTGAATATTGGAACAAAAACCTTTTGTATAATATATACGAAGTACTTGTGAAAGTCTTTACGATTATTAAAACTCTGTTGTTTATTAATGCTAGTCTTAAGTTGCTTGTTTAAAAAGCGGAATAGATTCAAACACTCCTTTTTAGGCTTACCGTCGCGGCATCTGCGACTAGTTCTTGCTCAGCTAGAAAAAACTATAAATAATTTTTTTCACGTTGTCATTTTAAAAAGTGTACAACTTTATAAACAAGACACGTCAGCGTAGGTGAATTAGGGATAACTAGGGTACGTGGTTGTTGGGAGAAGGTACAATGTTGGGTAAAGGAGATCAAATTATGCTACAATAAGATATATACCGGTAATCTAAGCTGGTTAGCTGAATTCAACCACAAATCTTTCATAAGGTCTAATGGACGGAAAATATTCAAAGTTTGACTAATAAAGGCTTACTTTACAACTATGGTAATGAATTGCATCGAGAAAGAAATGATAGGATTTATTCTGCAGCCTGCAGGATTACAAAATGCAAACACCTGTACTCGGTAACAATGTCAACGTGTGCGCTGTCCTTTGTCAATATATGCGAAGTTTAGTGTCTCAATATTTGACACAAGTAAGATATTGTATCTTTTGTCTTTCTTTCATTGCCTATTTTTGTTACGTAAAAATGTTGGTTTATAGAAAACATGCTTCGGCTTTTTCGACGAAATAAATTGCAATGTATAGATAGGACCTTCTATTTCTACTTTTTATTCTACTGAGTTCCTTGCAGGAAAAACATTAAAGGGAACGGAGATCTGGTCTGAGCAGCTACTTCCAGAAAACACAATGTCAAAGATGGCGATATCCACCATTCATCCCAATCCAAACAGCTTGCGTTTTGTGCAAATTTCTAAGTAGACCTAAAATTTGCACTGACTTTTAAACTTTTATACTACCTGCTTTCGACGAGACCCTCTATTTTATCTTAACCTCATTCATGCATATTTCGGCTTTCTTTAGCACGAATGGCTCTTCCTGTTATCCTGCTCGCTCGATCTAACGCCAAGTTCGACTTGCTTTCAATTCATCATATCCGTGTTGACTGGATTCTCGCTGGGATTTTTCGACAAGTTGGTAACGTCACGACGAAATACTGACAGGTTTTGGGTAAATCTGGGAAATGATGATGAAAGATGTCTTATAACATGTTATACGTCGCAATTTTTGCTACGGCTGGCAAATGCCACACGATGCAATAGTTGGTATTACCAGTCGATTAGTAACACTTCTTGTTTACAATTTGCAATGCAATTAAAATATGAAACTGCATGGCAAAGTTAAGCCTGCTTTGTGGCGTCCCAAACTGCAACCTGTCTCGCAATTGGTTAAAAAATCAACCAATCATTCTCAAGTTTCTGCTGAAATTTGTGCGGAAAAACCGAACACATTACACCTGGCAAAAAGAATATCGTGCAATTTTTCATAAATGATAGAGTTTTGCAAGCGAGTGATGAATAGTGGCATATACGATGTACCTGTCTCTATTTTTTCCATTCAGAGATCTTTCTACATTTTGCATAAGAGCTTTGAAGCATTCAACCATCGGCTGCTGTTTATTCATCGCTTGCGAAGCCACGATATTTTGTTCCAACTCGGTAAAGTACTGTTGAACGTAAAAAGGGATAGAACAAAGATTGAAAAGTAAGTTTACATACATGATTTAGTATATTTGAATCTCTGCCGAGTGTGCAGATACATTTAAATACCAACAACATGAAGTTTTACCTTTTCATTCAATAAAATCAAACCAAGTAGAGGCCTTGACATTGACCACTGCGAAGATAAAGAGGGGGGAGATATAATTTATATATGGTATGCATATTACTAACGAATAACGCTGAATTTTCAATCAAATTACCTGGTTTTTACAATCTTCGAACATTATTATATTGAGAACTGTGGAGAGTAACTAAAGAAAATAAGAAGATCCATAGAAGAAATTGTTTACACTAAATATATGTTGTTAATGAAATTGCATTGCAATTTACCATTTTACTTTGGTCTGACGTAAGAACGTGTCAGTTCTAATCAACGTGCAGTTTAGATTAAAGTAAAACTTGCCTGTCGTAAAACGTCAGGGTTAAGCTCAAGTGTTGTCAAACATGAGAATTCCTCTGTCGCCGTTACTTGAGATGCTTGCTTATTTCGTTTGGATAGGATTTTAAATATATATGATACAATGTTATCTAAGGTCGCACAACAGCTCGTCGAGACCATGGAGTCTAAAAATCAACAAAATTGTTGCAGTGGAGAATGACACGAGTTGCATAATGCAAATACTTCAATGTGAAACAAATAAATACATTATTCAATCTGCAGTGAGGTTATACAACCCAAAAATATATGAAAACCTGTCTAAAGGCCATGTTACACGGTGTAATTTTTCTTGCAACTTGCAATGCAATCCTACTTTTAAGATATGCAAATTAGTACAGAGTATTTAAAATTTAAGTGTAAGAAACGTACATGGAGACTGATGGAGTGAAATAAGCATAAAAGTTTCGTAGTTGCCAAATTCACATCTCTCAAAAGTAGAATTGCATTGCAAGTTGCAAGAGAGGTTTTCCACCAGATGGAAAAAAATTAAATAGTTCCCAATATTTACTTATCTATAGCTACTAACCTAGTGCGACCAGACCTTCTGAAATGGACGATAATATATACAAGAAGATCTAAAGATAATAAAACAAATTAATATATGTATAGTCCAAGCATTAGCACATCATTGGTCGGTGTCAGTGAAAGGCAACAGTTTTTGAACTTACATTTGGTTCGAGGTTGCTGAAAAATTTCATATGATCCTGCGTGACAACTTCTACTAGATTGAAATAGGCGTGACTTAACTTGGGATAATCCTGTACAACAAATTGTAAAAGAAACAAATACAATTACCAGCCACGTTTTAGGATTGGGGATCATTTCAATTTCAGCATTGAAAGCATTTTCAACATTAGAACAGGCCTAGTTAGATCCTTTTTAAAGGACATTGGCAATAACATTGACTACATGAATCATGTTGTTTTTAGGAAAAGTTCAGTAGAAGCAAAATAGCTTGTGGGTACACCACGTAAGTATTCAATACTGTAAAGCTTTCGGTCCGTTAACCCGGGCCTTCATCGGTGAAATAAAGCGAAAACCACCGAAAGCTTTGCAGTATCAAATACTTACGTCGTGTACCTACAAGCTATTTTACTTTATTTGATGTTAACATGCAAACTTTCAGGAATATTATTAAAGTTCAGTATGTTACAAAATCTTTTTGCAGATTTGTTTTGTCAATTTTCGTTGATAAATTATTCCACCAGTATACAGTCTCAGAGGGCCTGAATATTCGATGTCCACGATTCACTCACCAAGATATCTTTGCTTGGTATTGAAAACGCGAGTTTTACGAACATATTGAGCGAATTATTCAGTGCTTCGTCGCCATATAAATTAAATACACCAAAATTAACGTATCCTCCGGACAATGCAGCCTTTAGCATGTTGAAGCATATCGAAATACCTTTGAACGTAGAGAAATGGTTAAGGAGAGCACAGAGAAGATAAATAAATACATATACGTATTACATATCTCATAGCAAGCTGGAAATATCGTCACGATGGTTAGTTCTTTCCCACTTAGCTAAAATTCGTAGTTTGAAAAGGTTTCATCCCGATCTATTTAAAAAACATTTACCACCGTTTTAGAGGGGATTGGGATGTGCCTTTGAAATGGTGGAAAACTCAAATGTAATGTATTGCAGTGTGATGCATGACTTTCATCAGATATTTTTTCCGCTTGCTACCCCCCCCTTGCCGCCTTTCCGCCACCCCATCCCTGCTACACCCCGCCAAAACACACAGAACATAACCGCCCCCCCCCCCGTTTCTAGCACATCCAATTGGAACAAAGAAGTTCACAATAATCGCTTATTCTGTACATCTTAAAAAGAGATCAACCGGACTAAGAAATTAATTTTTATAGTAGAAAAAGGATATTTCAAAGTATATGCTCTGTCCGCGGGTACGTCATTGATTGACAGAATAGGCGATCCTGAAAAGAGGCACAGAGCAAGTAATTATCAGCAGGTAACTTTTGTTATAACATATTTTGCACAAGGTAGCTTTGAACGTTCTCTAGTTCTGGGTATAGACATAGAGCATGCAAAACCATGGTCAGCTTACCATATGCGATTAAGACTTTGCTGCATTCTCGAAAAAGAAGTATTCCGTTTGGCGAGGAGACGCCGAAATGCAATCTCTGAGATCTGTTCTGCATCAGTTCTGTCATGAGCTTTAGAACTGGAGTGGTGACGTTTGGGTCGTGATACCAGAGTTCCAATGCACGAATTAAAACAGGGGTGAACTGGGGGTATCTAGGATCTCGTGTTAAAGTAGTATGATGAATAAATGAAAACGTAATGAATAAATGAAGGCGATGATCACGTACTACTGAAGAGTCCAGGGTGTAATCGTCAGAACTACAGGGAAAACCCTCCACCCTTTGAGGAGGTGGGGTCAAACATAAAATATTATCCTATATAAGAATCGCATTTCTAGTTGTCATATTTTGTCCAGTTTCATCCTGCGGTCAGTAGTAGTATATGCGCTTAATAGATCGCAATATTAAATTGGACAAAAATACTTCTAGTGTACCAAGGGCAGTATAGTAGAAGTTAAGGATACATCCAGTCGAACAACATCATATAACTAGTTTTACTCGTCAGTGCAAGAGTTAATCCAGTTAGATCCCGGCAAATCCCGACCAGAATTCTCTAAGAAAGCCGAGGAAAAGGAATTGAATAATTTTACCAATGAATGACTTTACTAAAGACTTGCAAATTTGTGACACACGATATGACATGAAGTACCTTTGTTTCGTCAATTTGAAATGCATTCGGATCTCCTTTAAGAAGTCTCGAGGTTATCGTACGAAATGTGCCTAAATATAAGAAACACGATGTGTTTACATTAGATCTCTCGTTGATGGAGTGTTGAAGTCGGGACTAAAAACCAAACTGGGGTATTTGAATTTTGGCTGTCAAATTCATTTACATATCCAGTGGTGTTTAAGTACAACCTGATAAAGGTATCATGAATTCTTCAAATTTTTCTTCGTTTTCTCCGAGATCCACGATCAGTAATCTTCCTAGCGCAACGTAGAAGGTCGTTCTACATCTCATCTCGGAATACTGTCCACCAGTGTGGGCGCCAAGAAATGGAAAATGTTCAGCCTGCAGTATATGGAGATAGATACTTGATATAGGGAGAAAACTGATCTCTTTACCTATACTGGACCTCGCAAGAGACCGGTCATTCACTTACAGTGTGATTTCTAAGTATGAACTGCACTGCCTCAAGCTTCTGTAGTTTTCGTACACTGCTGTAGGTGAACTTGGTTAAGGAAAATTTCATTTGTTTTTGACAATTTAAAAGGCAAGAAAAATTATAATTGGCATTTACAGGACACCGTGGAAATTGGTAAGACTTAGCTGCAATTCTCAAACTTGGAGAGAAAAAAGATTTATAAATACTCAACAAAAAATGTTTTATACAAAAGATTTGAAGCTTGCACACGGCAAAAACGAATCGTCTGAATTAGTAACCTTGCGTATACTTTGGCCATTTCACAGCTGTCAGATGTGTATGATGAGCTGTCAAAAGATTGCAGGAGCGTATTCAAAAGAAAAATTGAACTTTTTAAAGTTATTCAATAGTTTTCTTTTTTGATAGCGCGATACAGAAATGCACAATTTGATAGACACCAATTTCTGCGCTGTTCATTTACGGTCCTCTATAAAGAGCGACTAGGGAAGTCAGACTAGGATTTCGTTCAGTTTAAAAAGGATATCCAACGGACAGGTCACTGAGCAGTTGTAGAGTCTTGGGAATAATGGCATCACTTCGCATCCAGTACTTGATGTTAGTAACGCTGAAATAGAGCAATATGGATATATACATACAAGAAACTGAATTTAATCACGACACGTTAAAGAAAACATTAAGAAAGTGCATCGAAAACTAACATTTTTGTTACGAAAACACTCAAGACCATCGACTCGTCGTGCAGACCAAGACGTTCGGATACAATTCTGTACGCCTGAAAAAATAATAAAACCGTGAACAATAAACGCGTATGAATGCCATGTAAGCGGGTAGTGTCGCAGCTCCTCGCAAAAAGATTTTCATTGGCTGAACCTCACAATACATTTCTGTTTGAACCAATAGCATAGCTTCGTTCATTAGAAAGCATAGAAAAGCATTATCCAATTGGACGAAAGCTTCCGAGAGCTGCGACATGTCCCATGTAAGCGAAACTCATCGCGAAAATAGTCGCATATCAAACCTTGGAGGTCTTCTGAGCTTGGTCACCAACATAGATTTTTCTGAATTGGTCGAAGAAGCTTAAATATGATAGCTCCATTCTCTCGCACCCTCTCTACGGAAACGGGAATGATTAATGAATGTTTGTATCAAGGCGACGGATTTTATATTGTTTAGCTTTTTGTCGAGGATCCAGGGTACTAAGTCGAGGGTTGGGTCGAGTTTCTTGGGCATGGGGTGGAAGAACTTTATTATAGAAAACGATAAAAGGTACCTGAGAAAGTTTACTATCCGTCAGAGTCATTAACTGCAACACCCTTCAATATAAACATCGGAATTAATAAACATTATACGATTGCCCTTGATATTTTCTTAAATTATGTTTGCTATTATTTATTTTCACTATGAGATTTGGTCCCTCTCTTTGCATTAAATCTTCCTTGAAAATGGCAGAATGGGAAGTATGCACATACCCACATATTCATGTTTTCACAACTGTGGCCTTTTTGGGTTATTCGAATATCGTTTCCAATAGAAAGTATTCGTTGAAATCTTGACGTTGTCAAAAAATACGCTTCGTTTTAAACTAATTTCGTTTTAAACTAATCGCCATATTTGTTTACATTTTTTAGGCAAAGCCAATCAGAATGTTTAAATTTTAAATACTTCATATAAAATGATATATATTGTACTTTTTATCAAAATTTATGCATTCTGATTGGGTTATGGAAAATGTAAACCAACTCACTGATTGGTCTAAAACGAAATTTACCCCGTGTTAGGTTAGTCATTATACCTGCAAACTAATTCTCCATCTAAAGCGTCGTATTCCTCAAACGTTGTGTAAGTCGAACCACGGCCGCCGATAACCGCTCCGATAATGTACACGAGCCATGTTAACCGACCTAAATATATCGTTTAACTTAAATCATATATTTGTAGAAAACACCACATGCATTTGCTATATGCACATACTTGTTTGAGTTCTTAATTCACCATGCAAAAATTTAAGAATAATATTACACATCGGTTTCCATTTAGTGTCGTGAACATGTCAAGGTGGCAGATGTGATAGAATATTTCTATGTGTGTGCAGTCAACAATGACCGATTTGAATAGAGAAATAAACAAAATATTAAATTCTATGCTATTTCTCATCGGTGACATTGACTTGTTTACGACAATTACGACTAAATGGAAACCGGGATTAAATTTACAAATTTAGCGTTCAGTACGTCTAAAGTCAGAAGAGGAATATTTTATTTTGTTTTATTTCATCGCTTGTATCATTCATGGGCTTGGCAATCGGGGATATAAGTTTTTTAGTAAGGTTTTTTTTCACGAGGTACAATTTAAAAGTGAAAGGACCAACCTTCATAGAGCGGTATATTTGAGGACGACGAGGAACCGGGTAAGATAGCTTCTTCAAAAGACTGTGCATTCTGGTCGAATGTTGAGATTAGGAGTGTGCAGGTTTTCGGGTATTCAAATCGACCAATAGTCGATATCTAAAGCAGGAAACAAAAGTCGTTAAGAAGCTTGAAGCATGAACCACATGAACATGAACCTTTCACTAAAACAAAACCTCCCGCCTGACCTTTTCAAAACCAAATCCAGACCTGATTCTGAGATGACTGCGAAACTAGCTCGGTTGGGAAAGATAGGAAACCGCAGGTTTTGTTTTTTTTTGTCAACTTTCCAAAGTACCCCCCCCCCCCCCCCCGCGCGCTCTTTCTTTTTTGTCACTGATATCTACATAGTAACTGAATGTACTTTGTATAATTTCAAAAAACAAAACGGCTATCCACAAGGCCGTCAGTTACCTGGTCAAGTTGCTGTGAAACCGTTCCTAGGTCTTCGAGTGGATCTTCTATGTTATCGCTAAAAAATAGAATTACTTCTGGTTTTAGCTTTGAATGGTACTCGGTGCCTCACAATAGATTGAATTTCTAGTGTGTACCAAAAGCAGTGTTGCGCTGGACTCAAGGAGACCCAGTAAATACCTTATAACAGCTTGAACGCTGTCTAATCTGGACGTTATGTATGCCTTGGTTATCTAAAAACCGACGGACAACACACTGAAAACATTGGTTATAAAGTTCACAGAGCAAACTCCGTGAGTCACAGAATGAGTGGTTTCAGATATAGACATAGGAATCCCAATAAAATTTAATACTATTCGGAAGTTGGTCCAGTTGCGCTGTGAGATCAGTGACGCCAGTGATCGCGAAGCATAAAAAAACTATATATTATGCTTAGCGATCACTGAGGTCACTGAACTCACAGCAAAACAGGACTAACTTTCATTATTTCAAATAGTATTTATTCGAATTCCTACGATATAGACTATAAAATTTGACATCGCAACTGGAAAGAATATCTTAGAAGAAGTAAAACTGCAAAGTTTAGTTTCGAAATGTTATAAAATAAACGTGAATAATGTAATAAATGTTAGCACAAAATAATCATCTCATTTTACAGGAAATGGGCTCCCTTCCCTGCGATCAAATATAGATTGATTGTAAAAACACCGGGGGGGGAGGTGACAGGTCTTACCTCGGGTGTGTATGTTTCTAAGAGATGTGGCTCAGTTGACTTAATATAAGGTGTTGAACACACCATTCTTTGCCAGAGACCAAGTAAATAGTGAATACTATTGGGAGAAAACTGCCACATCTAAAATAGAGATAACATGAAGTATAAGCCAATATGTATGTAGTACGTACCTTGAGACAATTCGGGGAAATGATCTGCCATCAGCTCTGCATATAAATGAAACCAATGTTTGCAGTAATAATACCTGTAAGCTGGTGACAGTAAATTTCGCGATGGTTGCAATTAACGCGGAATAGCCTTCGACTTTGACCAGTTCTGCCAACTGATAGTTTGATTTTAGCCGGGAGAGTAGACGACAGAATTCATGGTAGTTGTTCCGTTCAGCCAAAGACTGGGGACAGTAAAGAGAAAGGAAAAACAAGCTTTGTTACATCTACTGCATGCGTTAGAAGGGATATAACGGGTCTTAACTTCGAGTGGAAATTAAGACCATTAATATAACCCTTAGGAAATTATCAAACATCAAGGTGATTTACTGTGTAGTAGGAAGCCTTTATATTTTTCTCACAAGGCTTTTTTCAAAGACTTTTTGAATAAAGATGGTTTAAGGCACATTATAAAATCCTAGATAATACTCGTGAATATTATTACCTGCGGAGAATCGAGTATTCCTTTAATTCCACTGACAATTTTATCCAGAAATTTTGATCGTTCGGCATTGCTAAAAAGCGATCGCCTGACCGAAGCGATTTGAATCAGACAACCCAGAGCCTGGAACAAAACAAAATCGGCCAATCATTAAATATTAAAACATCGAGAATGGTTTTCGGAGGGGAAGCAAGCCATAAAGCTTCGTTTCAAACAATTTAACCATGCAGTAAGCTAATTACTTACCAAAGGCGAGAGTGTTGCAGGTAGAGCGTGATAAAGGTCGAAAAACAGTTGGAGCGATCCAAAATTGAGGAAAGCTGAAAAAATTACAAAAAAAGATACGTTGAAAAACAACAACAGGACCGCAAGGTGATAACATAACTGTAGCTATAAATTTATGCCTAGGTAGCTCAGAAGTAAGTGCGTCCTGTTTTATATTGCGGTCAGTGAAGCACGCTCGCATGCTCGAGCAAGAGGTTACAGAAACTCACTTTCTCTCCACGTGGTTGGTATCTGCACGGCTCCAAGTTCATCCGCTGACTCGTCCGAGGCCGTGCCGATGAAATCGAACGTAAGACAATTGCACGTGAGCTGCAGTAACTCGCTCATCAACACGTGCTATAAGAAGGATGGTGACACATAACATTTTTACAAAATAGCATGAATATAACACGTGTTCTGATTGGTCGAGGCTATTTTCAAAGGATTATTCTCTGGAAATTTTTGTAAAATGTACAGAAGGCTCGTAAACTATATCTGCCTAACGCCATGACCTCGTTTTCAAATCGCTGTAAAGTCTAAACACGCACCTGATTTTGTTCTTGTAGATTGATGTGTTTTTCAAACGCTTCTTTCAACAGCGAGCAAGACATAATAAATATGTCGTATAACGCAACGTCGCGAAACGAGGAAGCAATCTGCATCGCGAAAGCAAGAAAAACAGTCAGCTGGTTACGGCTTTGAAAATCAATTAGATTAGAAATATATATAATCCATTTGTACATAGGCTGGTGGAGGTTATACGAAAACTGGATAGTGATAACTATCCAGCATGGATATGCCGATTTAAAATTGCGCCCAGTTCGCCGCCTTGATAGACCTTTTTCATAATGACGTCAAACGCGGAAAACCTGATTTTACACGAAGTTTCATTGGTCCGCTGGTTTTGCTGGGCCAATGAAACTTCGTGTAATATCAGTCTTTCCGCGTTTGACGTCATCATGAGATACACACTTCTTCAAATATTTAATATGAATATATGGTACTCACTTTTCTATGCTTGGTTAATGAACGACATGAACTGGCCTGAACAAGAATTGCATACAAAAAATCAGAAATTTTGCCTAAAACACACGAGATTTTGATATCATTACAATCATACCTGATTCATATCACACACTGTGGTAGACAAGATTTGTACACCAATAATCCAGTATTCTATCGACCCCTAAACATAAAAAACTTTTAAAATTCAACATGAACTTCGTTCTGTGTTGTTTTCGGATGACACAACGCGCATGCGCAGTTCTTTGCTACTACCTCCAAATGCACGAGGTAATATTTCACAGTTTGAAAACTGACCTTAAGAAATTCTTTTATTTCTTCTGTGATTTTTCGGAATACAAACTCCTCTTTTTGACTATCAAACCAACTTAGTTTGGTTATCCTAGCCAGTAACTAAACGTATAGAAGTATCAATTTTGTTGACAAATGACAATTAGGTTTTATTTTTCCCATGTCACTAAAAAAGTATTGTTTTATAACTGCTCTATATTCTCACTTAAACATTTGTTTACAGTTATCAATACCTGTATGAGAGACTGTCTCACAAATGGGAGTAGTTTCGGTCTTGAGCCCAAATAGTTTAGCACATAATTTCCTAAAAACATCATTTGTGCAGTTTACTTAAGTCAAATCCAGTAGGCAAGAAAAATGATCGCTTGTATCCTGTCATGTATAGGCAATGTATGGTTTACTAATTCATGTTTTACAACTGAGCTACCAGTGGCATAGCCGTGGGGGAGGGGGGTTGTCATTGTAGTGTTTACTTATTTGACTTTTGACCTCCCCCCCTTATTTTTGCCCAACTATACCCCCTGTGAGCTATGAAGTCAAATCAGCTAGAATAATTGTTACATCAGAAATATAAATAATTACAGTCCCACAAATATCAGCCTTGTTGCCCAACAATTTCTCTAAGGACAATTACAGTTGTATTAAAATAAATGGTAAGAAACAATAATTAATTAATATATAAAAGTTGTAATAAAAGTAATTATGGTGGATAGTATTAGACTATTGGTCTAGCTATAGCTAGCCTTAAGAATCAGTCCTACTATATAGTAATATTTTGCTATTTATTACATGTGATACAAGCATGCAATTTTTAAAGAATTCAATAATTAAAATAACATAAAATTTGCATAAGCAGGAATAAATGTAATCGTGCTGGTTAGGCTACTGATGATGCATACTTACTAATATCAAGTTTTTGTTGAACAGTTAACACACCAGAGTTTCTTGAAATCAGTTTGCTCAAGGACGAAGCAGCCAGGAGTTGCGAATAGGAGGACTATATGTAAAATATTTTCCAAAAGTATCACTTGTTTGAAATTAGTAACAGTGAAATAATTTGGGCATTCAGCGCATACTGCTGCTTTCCAGGAACATGTTTCAGGTCAGCAATTCTGTGTTTACATGCATATTATTTTGAACACATAATTGCATGTTGTTTTTCAAAATACAGTCCAGATATCACTTTAGAATTTTATATCTTAAATTTAAACAACTTGTATCTTGAGCAACAAAAATGACAATGCTTCAGAAATGTTTGTCTACAAAACTGAAATGGTCTGCCATTATGGAGTGATTTGCTAGCATATAAAAGCTGGAGTTCTGTCAAACTTGCAGGCTTATAAGTTATTCCAAGGTTGTGCAGAGAAGTAATTTTTCTCCACCTAAAATCTCTAAAATAATGACACCAAGGCCATCACTAGATGTCTGATTGGGGGTGTATATCCATGTACATTGGTCTTTACTGGGGCTGGAATTTTAATAGGAGCATTGCGGTAAATGCCTGGATGCAGGAGTATGTTACCAAAATGTCACTAGGATTGTGTTTTAGCTACAGAAACTTTCATCCATTCTTAGGAAACTAAGATGAAAGTCCCCTGATAGCATCTGATCTGTTAATCTGCAAGGCTCGTGTACATGTGCTCGCTGTAGTGCAGCGCTACTTGAAAAAAACTTTCAACGGTCATTACTAGGGTATATCGATGACATAAGATACCACATGACACAATACTACGGTTAAAAAGTGCAATTTTTGTTTGTACTCTTTTAAAAGTCCATTTCTCCTACTTTCGCTTCGAGGTATTAACCACACGTCATAAATTATGTAAACAAAACACGCACGAAAGTTGTTCGGGTTGATGTTTATATGGATCGAAGAGCATGACGTGCAAAGTTTGAGTATGTTATACAGCGTTAAAACAAGCAATGCATGTAGGTTTTCAGCATGTAAACACTTACAGTGCTTCGTTCTAGGACGTACTGACATTTCTGCAGGCAGTCTGGTGACTCCGTGAAGCTAATCAAAGCCTTTTCTGCCTGACTTCGAACCGCTGGTTCGGTGCTTTCATAAAGCTGCTTGCAGAGTACTTCTAATTGCCCAAGTTCCTGCAGGTTTAGGAAATACAGATAAAATGCAGTATATCGCAAAAGAAAGAAGCAAAACGAAGTCGAAAACACTTGTTTCTTTTACACTTTCAACTAACCTGGTCGTCCATATTGGAACTGCCTGAGTATTCGATGCCCCCGCCCGAAATAACACAGGTTTTTGCAGGGTAATATCCAGTTTATCGGGCTAAACCGGTGAGTTAGGTGAGTTCACTACAGTAAAAAACCGCTGAACATGTAGCGTTTCTGCAATTTTTAATTTACGAAATTTGCGGCTAATTGTATGCGGCAGCCTAAACGCAGTAATAAACATGTAGTAATACCATACTCTCAAATAAACACGTATAAATAATGTACGCAATGTACGTTATAGTAAATATATTGCATTTTATCACTACTCAAAATCATGGTTGTCATTGCATCTTAGAGCATCCCTGGTTCACTGAGATAAACCGGTGTAAATATTGGTCTAAATATAATTTTGCTATGCTTCTAAATGTATGGGGTCGCGTCAAAAAATTTCAAAATTAGCAAAAATTTGAGCATTAGCGCGGCTCCCATTGTTGTGAGCATAACGGAAACTCAGAACAGACTTAGTTCAACTATATGTTTCATTTGCTGAAACGACAATTAAAGGTGTGAAACAGTGAAAGAACAGGCAAAACATGTCCAACAATGGCTCTTGAGACACAGCTACGTAATTTGGAATGAGAAACATGGCAATCATCAACAATAAAGTTTCGTTTAGCGACATCGATTGTAAACAAGATGAAAGTGAAAGATTGTAACTTGTAAGTGATTCTTAAACTTTATTTCGCTTTCTACGATAATATTTGATATGACTACTCCAGTTTTACCACTTGACAATTGTCTTGATCAACCTGGGGAAAACGTAGAGATAATTATTCATTCGACATTCTCAACTATAGATTGCAAAGCGCAGTCGCAATTTGGTCGCGTCGTATGCAATTCGAACAATAAATAATGAGATGATAATGACGCTTAATGAGGTTTACCATCTCATTATCTATTGTTTTAATTGCATTCGACACGACCAAAATGCGACGTATAACCTAGGCCAACACTCACCGTCTAGTTCATTGGCAATCGTCTTTAGAAGCCGCGCCTCGAAGTGATGTGGTCTTTCCAGAAGGACAGTTCAAGCATTTCGACTGTCTAAAATTTGGCTGGAATGTTCCTGCTGGGCAGGCGATGCATGTTGCCAAACCGTTGCCGAGTTGGGAGTATTCCCCAGGACCACACACATCTAGTAGAATTTCATAAAATGAATATGTAACGCTACTAATCATAATTGGGTAATATTTAAGTGACTACTGAAAGCCCCATTTACGCTACAATCAATTTATTGGCACGGTACGCTGTACGCATAAAATGGGTACCCATACCAATTTTACTTGTATTCATACCAAAACAAAGGCCGAACACAAATGAAATGGGCATGGGTACCCACTTTTTATCTGACAATCCAATTACCATAAAACAGTTTTATACACAATTACATATATTCCCGGTTCGGAAACGGTTCTGACGCACTTTCATTTATCTCAAAACTACTAATTTGGCACAACCAAACAACTTTGGCCATCATACCCGTCTCACGATCGATTTTGGCAAAAACAACTAATTACCATTAGGGTCATTTCCAAGCTTCCTGTTATTTTACATTTATCCTATTTACTACCTGTTACATGCATTATACAGTAAATATGTATATTTTTAGGAAAATTTTTTATATATTATTTATGATTTACATATACCCACTGACAAACACGCACATTTACTACATACACGCATACAGAATATCTCCAACAGATATCTCGGGTCAGATGGATCGGACACGACATATAATTTGCTAGAAATCCACATTTCTGTCCAAGTGATATAGGGGAGATGTGTTCGATCAGATACCAACAAATAACTGTTTTTGTAAGATCGTGCAGTGAATATAATTACTGGTCATACCTATGCACTCGGTTTGGTTCGTTGCTTGATTACCAAGTGTCCATGTCCCCTCAGGGCAGTGTATACACGCCATTTTACCCTCATCGTCCTGATATGTCCCCTCGGGACACGGGATACACTCCTCTTCGTCATTGAAGAATGTGCCTTCGGGACATTTGACTGGAAAAATGAAAGAAATGAAAGAGATTTTGATTGATGCATGGAATAGACTTTTCAACTTAGAAGAACTTAAACTGAAATAGATTACTCGTTTTACTCTGACGAGCTATGTTCAAAACATCTTCCGCCAACATAACTCTTACGTTATGCCACATTCATCGTTAAAATTTGAATATAGACTACATTGCCAAACGTGAAATAAACTCTATTTTAAAAGTGGTCCTAAGCTAACAATATTGAAGCTATGACTTAATTAAAGGAAAGGTCTTAACTCTTTACTCCACTTGAAAATATCTTACCACAGGAAGATCTGGTCAACTCGTCACCATCTCCTTCACGAACCTTCAGAATCTCACCAGCCTTACATGCTAATTTCGACTCGTATCCTTCTAAATGCATTCCTGCGATGCCCATCTTTGAGACGATCTTGTGGTCGGCCACCATTTCCGTGGCATCCAGGTCCATCTTCATCATCTCGTGTTGCTTTAAGGCTTTAGCAGCGTCTTTCCAGGACATTTCATCACGAATCACAATCTCAACGGAGACGACCTGTTTTGAGACGTCTCCGCTTCGCTTGCTCTTTCCACAATACACCTTTACGTTCGAGATATCGCAGTTTGCTTGATGTTTTCCACAGAAAATCAACTTGGATAGCATGAATTCGTTTAGGGTTGCTATGAACCTTCGCTTGATTGCTTCCAAGGCCTCCTTGTTGTTCTCATTGCAAGTTCCAACGTAGGCATTGATAACTTTCTTAACGCCCTCTGCTGTGTCCTCACCTTGGTAAAAAAAGATCAGACGCTCGTTTAATCAAAAAGGTAGTTGACTTTAACTATAGCTAGTGAAAGGATTGGCCAATCAGATTCATGTATTTTGAAGTTAACTATGTACGATTCGCCGACCAAGAAATTTTGTTTAGAAATTTGATTCAACTGAATGTCCGAATCACAAATATAATCCTAGCTTTAACCTAACTCTAATCCTTGCCCAACCACTAACCCTGCAGGATTAGCCTAGATTAAGTATTAACTTCATGGATTCCGATCATGGAATTATTAACCCCCAACTTTATCATTACCCTCCCCCAACTTTAACTACATCCTACGTCCCTGCAGACGTGGGACCTCTTGGTAACCCTATATATATGTTGTGTAGTATTCTTACCAGCACAATCGACCCAAGGCCTCATTGACGTATCAACGAATTTGTACATTTTTGGCGGGAAATTATCAAATCCAGTCCACACTCCTGCCGTGCATTGATAAATCTCATAGACATCATTAGAGATGTATGCGTAACCTTTTTGACAATGTGTGCTGCAGTATAAATGATGTTCATATTTCTCATCCACCTTTATGTTACAGGTATGTGCACCGTTTCTTGGTGCGACAAACACTGGGCAATTGAGAACTAGAAAAAGATAAAACCGATAAAATGAACTTAATGAAGGGCAAGTAAGTGGATAGGTAGGTATAGGTATTTAGGTAGGTAGGTAGGTAGGTAGCTAGGTATTTAGGTATTTAGGTAGGTAGCTAGGTATTTAGGTAGGTAGCTAGGTATTAAGGTAGGTAGCTAGATATTTAGGTAGGTAGCTAGATATTTAGGTAGGTAGCTAGGTATTTAGGTAGGTAGCTAGGTATTTAGGTAGGTAGCTAGGTATTTAGGTAGGTAGCTAGGTAAGTAGGTATAGGTAGCTAGGTATTTAGGTAGGTAGCTAGGTATTTCGGTAGGTAGCTAGGTATTTAGGTATGTAGCTAGGTAAGTAGGTAGGTAGCTAGGTAGACTAATATTGTACCTGATATGATAATATTAAATTGACAAATAGCCTCATTTCCAGATTCATCGGTTGCCTTATAGGTAACCAACGTTTTACCAAAACTGAAAAAGGTTCCAGTCCCTCGATTAGAGGTTATCCGTGGCGTGGGATCGTAATTATCTTGGAATTTTGGGTCATCCCAGCTGACTCTCTCCTTGTCTTTCGTGCTAATGATGGTGATATCTTTTGGACACTCGAGGACCTTGGGTTTCTCCATATCTAAACATGTGGAAGCACTGATGATGTGTGCGACATCAATTTACCGGTTGGTTTTAATGCAAAGAGTACAGGGCATCATTATTAAATCGTGTGAATGTATATTACTATTACCACAGTAATATATTGTGCCTGGCTGCCCTAGGCCGCTTGCGGCTCGTCCCCGTAAGCAAAGGTAAAAAAACATGAAATGCCAACAACTCACCTTTAACAGTAACATACCAAGGGCAGGTTCTCGTATTTCCTGTTTCATCTCGTGCGGTGAAAACAACTTCGTAGGCATGCGCGGAGATGGCAAATTGATGCTGAGTTTTACCGATGCTGGTTGTAACAGTCGGAGCTTTGCCACTGTTATCCGTTGCGGAAACCAGTTGAGGCATGATGACTGTTTTATATTTCTTGCCTGTATCGGTCCCGAACGTTGATGGTGATGGACATGTTATAACCGGTGCTTCTTCGTCTGAAAAGAAGGTATTCCAGGCTTGAAAATCCGAACCTTCTTACTGAAAGGTTTTTGGACTTTTCCTGAAACTTTTGACTTTTCCTACCTATAGTAGTCTGATCCAGCCTTGTACATACTATACAATGTTTCATTCTTAACTATACCCCAATGATAGTTTGTGTTTGCACTGGCATTTGCTGCGCTATTTGGGCAAAGTGAAAACTGCCGGGTGAAGACTGTTGCAACCTACCTTTGCAATAGGCATTCGAAGAAGACCATGATCCACTGCTCAAACACTTTCTTGTCGGATTATTTCCAATTCTATTATATCCTTTCAGTCCGGAGCATTCCAGAGTGCAGAGGGAATTGCACCGCTGTTGACCTTGTGAACATTCAGCTCGGTCCCAGCTTCCAGCCGCGGGAATTGGCAATGCTTGACAGTACACCACTTTACAATTGAAAAAGAGTCAGAAATAATTTTCATCACGCAGACAGTTACAACTAATTTATGACATAGAAAAGCGAGGACTAAATTAACTTTGAAGTTGAACTTCTTCGCAGATTTGAACAATTAGAAAAAGTATTTTTCTTTCTCTCTATACTATGTTTTTTCAAGACGTTAGGTTAGATTTATTTTGCCAGTGAGTTAAGTTGCATGAACATGAAATCAAGATCTTAAATTCATTGACATTAAATGAAGTCGGCTCCCTGAATGACATTTCTCGCAGAATTTTATACATCATTGTATTTAATGGGCCAATGGCGTTGCCAGCTAGACGAGTTAGCCCCGCTATATCATTTTAGAGTTTTGTTAAATCGATTCGTATAAATTCATTTGCTATGTATAAAAACGTATCAATACCAGACGTGTTTTGTCTGCAGATGCCGGAGTCAGTTTTTTAGTAGTTACCTTTTTCCTGCACTTGAGTGACGTCGTCAGGACATGTTTGTGGCCCGACGCCATTACAGTTACTTCCTTGAGTTTTATAAACGATGGTTTTTCTCTGTCGTTGGTAACGCGCCACGGTGATACAATGACCAGGCCTGGTTTGAATTGTGCTCCAGGCCGTCCACGGCAGAGTCTCGCACCGGGCGTATGGACAGCTACCTGGAAAACAGTGTTATTCTGTAAGCGAAGACCTTTTAATGCCTGGTTTCAATTTAGTCGTGAGTGCAACCGCGCTTAACCAGGCGTAAACCAGGTTTTCATTTCGTCGTTATTGTCGTGAACAACTCATTTTCAACGATGAGAAATAGCCCATATGTAAATTTATCTTCATTTCTGTATTCAAATCGGTCATTGTTGACTGCACAAATATAGAAATATTTTATCATATCAGCCACCTTGACATTTTCAAGACAGTTCACGATTTAATGGCAACCAAGCATTACGCTGCAAGCCTGATACTCAACGTTTGTTATTTTGTATAAATACTCAACGTCGCTATCAACGAGAACCAGGCTAAAAATGCACAAGAATTTTTCCCAGAAAACCTTCTTCTTATACGGTTCTACTTATACAAGTTTTCCCCAAACTCAGCGTCCATATAGGCAGTAAAGTGTGAACTTACAAAGCGTCCTGTAGTCATATTCGGTGCTTCCACAGCTGCTTCTTATTCCGTTGCAATTGTTATCTTGTTCTCTGTATCTTACGTTGAGTTCATTCCAGCCTCGATGTCGAGTCTGTCGAGCGCACTGACCGGTAGGTATATGACCGGACCACGAGCTCCAAACTTTTCGGTTACACGTTTGAACCTCGCGACATGAACCTGCATGAATAATAAAAACTCATTGAGGGGGAGATCTCAATCTTCTCATAACGATTCCATAATCTTAGTTCCATTCGAATAAGAACTTGGTTTCTAGCGCTTTACCTTAAATATTTAAAGCGATGATTCATCTTTTTGTAGTGTAAATCAAGCTATATAAATTTGACCACACTTCGACCGCAATTTGACTAAAAAGAACACTTTTCGACGTATTGGGTTTTTGACTAAAGGCCTTCGTCAGAATAGTTAGTTGAAGAGAATAAAGATAATCTAATATTCCTTGAAATCTCATTCGATAAAAGATGAGATTTGAGATTGAGTTAGGTTGGCACGAATCAAAACTACTGAAGACTTAAAACTCATACTGAAAAGTATACTTACATCGGGTTCGTCTTTGACACCTCCAATCACACGAGGAAGAAGCCGGACAAGATCCCGTGCCGTGATTCGTTATGTAAAGATGCGTAGAGTAGCGAGACTGATAAACGCATTGCCCTTGACGAACGCCCGGAGTGAAGGGGTCTCTCCAATCGTGGTAGCACGTCCGCCATGAACAAGGCCGTGGTGGTGGGTTACGACGTCGCGAGCAACACTGTACACGGGCTAGGACCTGAACGAATACGCAAATCCAAAAAACCTTTAACATCTTGGGTCGAGGATATCGCGAAAACTTTGAAGCTAACACACTTTATTGTCTGGCTCATTCACTTCAAAATACAGACACAGTATAAATCTAGTGTCTTTTTCATTCTATCAGATCTATAATAGGTGTTTACTTAGCTGTTTCGTCTCGTAATTGGTGGTCAAATAATGGCCAACGCTTAATCGCCAAGAGTACCTCAAAAAGGCCCCATTCTGCCTCAAATTTATCACAGAGATTCCGAAATGTCTCCGTGCCAGCTGATGTGAAGAATGGCCATTAAAATGTCGTAGTTTTCCGCCAAGATGTACCTATTTTATGCGTCAAAATCACTACAAATTATAATATGATAATGAAGCGGCAATATCGCTGTTTATGTACGCATTAAAAAACGATAATTATAGCTATCAGCCATTTGCAAAGAAGCTAGACGAACAGTAATACAAAATGTACTCTTTTATATTATGCATTAATTTCGATTTTGTAAAATTCAATAATTATCGCAAGACGAGGTAAGAGAGATGTTTTGAACTGCAAAATCTAAGAGAAAAGATAAATTTATCCTTATTGTGGGATGTTATAGAACAACAAAAGGAATTTCCTGTAAAGTTTTAGAGAAAAACCTGAATTCCCATTGCATTTTTGAAGTCGTAATTTTAAGAGCAAATAAAGACAATAAATGATCGTTGCAAGTTACAGGAAAAATATCTGATTACAATTTACAACGTACGTTCAAGGCGAGATTCTTCGGGAGAATAAAATTGATAAATATTTAAAGAACCGGGGAAAAAATACTATAAATAGTATTTTAGGACATGTTAAAGAGAAAGCTACAACGAGTTTGTAACAGTGTTATAACTTTTTAATATACAATTCTGACACAGTAAAATAGTATTTACATAATATTTATTACACAAATATGTACAAAGAGTGAAAATAGATTAGACTGAGTCAAAAGCAGCACTATACAGATAAATTGGCTTTGCAGTCATGCATTGATGATTCCTGTCGAAATATAGCTAGGAAGGAAGTACATTCCTGCATGATAAAGTTCTATACCTGAGATTTGTACTTGGTATATAATCTATGTGCATAGATATCTCACCGATAAGACGGGCTGACGGGGCGATGGTATGGTGAAGGTTATACACCTGGGGCTGGGGTAGGTTGTATGAAAGCCGGACAGCTTGCTTGAAAAGCAATAAAATTACAACTTTGGAGCCAACACTTGTTAAAGAGAATTTAAAAACACTAAGATTTAACCAAAGTTATACCCGACAACAACGATTTTAAAGCGATTGAGAAAATCACTATCCGGTGGATAGCGCTATCCAGCCTTCGTATATCCGGCCCCAGATTTTTTGTTTATCAGTTAATGACAAAATTGACCAATCGTGAAATTCTAAGTTACATACGACTTAACTACGCAAAATGTAGTTGAAAGTGTCATACAACCGGCTCCGGGAATGAAATTCGCAACAAACTGCCATCACTAATGATACAAATGCTCAGGAAAAACATGTTTATACATAATTTGAGCGAAAATTTAAAGCGAAGGGATTAGCGAAAGCCATGTTGATGATGACTCGTGTCTTTGTCCAACGATAAAGTCGTTTCCGTTTTTTTCATCTTCAGGAGATGTTTTGGTAAAAAATATCAACACCGGATTCATTTTCACAATATCTCAACATCTATATATTCACAATATGTTAAGCCCGTTTTCCACTAGGCGAATTTATTCGCGCGAACAGATATAAAAAATAGGAAGCGTTTCTACTTTTTCGTGGCGAATTTTTTTCGCAAACCAATCACATCACCGGATCTCAGACATCGCTTTGCGTCGCGCGAATAAATTCTTCGCTTAGTGGATGACGGGCTTTAATGTTCTGCATTCAAGTTCTAAGTTCTTGCTAAATCTTCTCGTTCCAAATCGCTACTACATATAATGGATACAATTTAGACTGCATGTTTGATCCATATCTTGCTGCTGCCCACGCATTTCTTGCGAGTTTAGGCATCAAATCAACTTGAAAATGGCAGGTCTCGAAATACGACAGTCCATTTTGTGCATGCAGACTTTGTGTGTTTTGGATTTCAAACTTGCCAGAGCCAAAAAACATAACAACGTAACAATGCGTCTGCTGCAACTAAGGGAGAGCGTTGCGTCGTAATTGCTCGACCAAAAGGACGTGGTGGTTTATTGCCGTGTATTCTCGACTGCGCTTTCCGCTGGTCGTACAGGCTCGCTGGCGTGTCCCACGCCGTTGGTGAACGTTTTAATAGCGATGTGCTCGTTGTTACAGACGTCCACGCTGTTTGCCGCATTCAGTGAGAACGACTGCGTGGATGCACGCGACTGGAGGGAGTCCCGTTGATGACAACTCGCCGTGACCAGTTTTGAACCATCTAGCAGCGAGCCCGCGCTACTTCGCATCGTGATGTTCAGCGACAGCCGACTTTGTCTCATCTTGCGCGCACGCTCATCGCCTGCCCGCGTTCGAAGCTCGCGCAGTTTCGCCAGGATCGTTTGAAAGAGTCTTTTAAAGCCTCTCCGATATGTCTTGTTAAAACACGAATATATGATAGGATTAACGCAACTGTTTAAGTAAATCAGCCATTTTCCCGTCGTGACAAAATAGGGCGATGGAGCCGGCTTCAGAGAAAAATGAAACCAGATAACAAGAACCATATTCGGTGTGTAACACAAGAAGAAAGTTCCAATGACAATCGCGATCGTCTTGATTGCCTTGAAGTCGGTTGCTAGGGCCCCGTCCTGACGTAGGCGCCTCGCTTGACGACGAGCAACGAGCCAGATTTGTGCATACATCACCAGGATAATCATCAGAGGCAAGATGTACCCGGTGACCACTATGAATACACTCAAATTGCTTTTTTCTCCAAAAGGATCGAGCCGGGTTGTAACGGAGACAGTCATGGCGAACATCCAGAGAAAGGCTATGGTCACGTAGACGCGAATCGGAGATATCAACTTCGTGTAATAAAACGGTTGAGATATCGCGAGGTTTCTTTCCACAGAAATCGCAGTCAACGTGCACACGCTTGTCAGGCAGAGGAAGAAATCCATGATCTTCCAGAAATTTAGAAGCGCCATCCTGTCCGGCGTAAAGAACTGACGTGGCTGGTACAGTTGGTATACCAGATAGAAAGGTATAACCAGGATTGCAACGAGAATATCCGAGACGCTTAGGCTGACCAGAAAGTAATTCGTCATGGATCGAAGATTCCTGAACATCATGAAGCTGACGGACACGACAAGATTGCCGATGATGGAGGCGAAAATCAAGATCGCCAAAGAAAATGCTTTCATAATGCCACCCGTTGTAAAACCATCTGGGTTGTTCATGGTGTCATAGCCAGATGGCGTACTGAGATTCATCGCTGTCGTATTCATGCCTGTTGTTGAGAATGACGGCGATACTGTTGGGGTGATCTCTAAAGAAATGGAAAACAAGGGTCATCATATTACAAAATATCAACCTTGAGAAGCCCGGATACTGTGGCACGCGACCTATGACGTATGGACCGTTGACGTCTTATAAAATACTCGCTCGGGAACTCTCGAGAAAAGCGAGAAAATTTCAAGTCGAAATCAGTGTGAAAATCTCAAACAATATCGCTGCAGCTAATCCAAAAAAACCCTCTCTAAAGATAAGTAAAAGTCTTATTTTATACCAGTGACTTGGTGTGTTTCCAAAACTGAAAATGTACTTTATGAAAGCATTTTTTTATATTACGGCGCATTTCTTTGATCCTCAAGTTCTTTTGAGACTCGTTAGAGTTTTTTAAATCTTTTTGCGCGTATCTATAGTCTGTGGTCTCATTGCGGGGTTTTATTGGTCATTTTAATCAGCGATTTGAGCGAGGAGCTTTGTTCGGTTTTGCTTCGGTGCAAATATGTGAGCATATGATACGAAATCACATCCATTTCCTCCCAAATACAATGTCAACACTAGCGAACAACTAACTGCAATTCTCGTGCCTCGATTTCGAGTTGACCCCACTTTAAATTATGACATCATGTGAACCCAAGAATGTACGTTTGCACTGTTCACTGTATCATATTCCTCGTAGAAATAACTGAGCTTTCGACTAGGATTTTAAAGTCAAATTTTGTGTATGAATCTACGTTTATATTACGCACGCTTTACCGGGAAGATTTACTTATTTTATCTTTGTTTTGTTATTTACCATGCACTAAACCAGCTTTTAAAATGCAATTGGAATTCGATAATCTGGAAAAAAAATAAGAATTAAGATATAGCTACAACTACAATTTACATCAGAAAACATGTTTTTTACACATGTCAACTTGCACGCCTTCGCTACTGTATCTAGGACCGGGATAATAAAGTTCACTGGAAGAGCCTCTGTTAAAAATTATCGTTTAGCATTTTTTAGGCTGAATTGAGCGATTGTTTATCTCAGTCTTCAGACTAAAGTTGGCAAGATATTACGTCTTGTGTTCGCTTAAGCACGTACATCATGATAACGTTACGGATTATATCTTTTTCGTAGTGGACTTAAGAGTCTAAGTGGGAAAGGATGTAATTTGCGATGCAATTTTAGACATAATGAAGTTGAATCGCGAGAAACGCTTTTTTTCCATCAACAAGATCAAGTAGCATTGAAAATGTTGGCCAGTTCTTTAGTTTATGGAGGGAATATAAGTCATCCTACTCAAGCGCGTCGATCAGGAAAGATTTTATTTTCAAAGGAAGCAATGTGCTAATACTTGTTAGGCGAAGTAATTTCATTCTTTCTCGTAATCTAATTTTTTTTGTTATGTTCCAGATTATTGCAAATGAAAGTTCAAGTGCAACAGTTTTGTCGCAAGGAGGTGGTTTTTGGAGGAGTTGTGAAATCTTCCAGTGATATTTGAGACAATCTGGGCGCGATTTACGAGAGATTTCCGAGAGTTCGGACGATGTTTTGAAGCTCAAATTATTAATCGCAAATTGGGATGAGATCTAAAGATTTCTTCGAAAGATTATCTTGAAGATAAGTTGAGGTGCGGCAATATGGTTTTCAAGTGCGCATTCTATTTTTTTAAAAGATACTTTCTCGAAAACACTGAGCAAAATTGGGATGAAATCTAAAGCGAGAGAGCTGTAGCTCTCGAAAAAACAACGACACTGGTTTCGAAGCCCGAGATTCAAGGTTCACGGGATCATGATTCAAAGCCTTTCGCGATGTGTCAAGGGGGAAATGAATTCGCAAATGTCAACAAATTGCTCGAATTTTTTTCCACATCATTAGCAGGGTCAATATCGTAGGTACAAGTTGAGGTTCATCACACCCACTGACCACAATAAAAAATCAAAGCCGGAATATTCTTTATGAGATCAGATTTATATATGTGTCAAATACTGAACGAACGTAAATCCTTGCGTTTTTAACATTAAGTTAGTAGTTTAAGTTAGTTACAAAGCACATACATATTCCTATGTGACTTACGTAAATACCGATATTTCGCAATATTAGTTTAAAACGTGTTTTAAAACACGGCCAAGTGAGGCATATGGCGGCCATGTTGAATTATACTAATTAGCGATTCATCCGCACAACTATGAGTAGTAAGAGGATATTGATGACAAATTATCATTTGAGAACCATTCTTTCTTTCTCATGAACACCTAGAAACTTAAATAACCTCTTCAGACATCTCCACAACCACAAATTAGATTTAAGTTGAGATCGTATTTCGACATGCCCGCCATATTGGCTTCCAATTTCAAAGGCAAAGCGAAGCAGTTGCGTGCTGACGTCAGCATCATCTGGCTGAAACTCGTACAGGAAAAATACTGTAGATTTAATAGTTTCATCGAATTCGAAAGACGGAACGTGGGGAATTTCACAGCCCATCAACACGTTTGCAATCCGACAGGGTTTAATAAAAATAACATTCGTGTATATTTTGAAAAAGAACTGCCATAGCAACAGCGACGAGTTTTATGGAAAGCTGACAATGGCGTATAATGAGTTTTAAGATATATTTACTTCTCATTACTGTTGTATCAATAAAATGAGTCACATTGGTAAACATAAAATCAAAGCCATATGTGGCCTTGTTTCCATTCAATTAACTTTTAATATAGCACTTTGAAATCTAACAACTGTTTCAACTTCTGCCACCCAGTAGGCCTCGCGTGCTTCAGTTTGAGAATTAAAAATTGTGGTCAATTGTGAAATACTTCCTGGGGAAGAGTAAAACCGGTTCTCTCAATCCTTGAGCCAAATCGTGTGAACTGCTTAGACACGGGAAAACAGATCCAGAATGTAGAAATTAAGAAATACATTAAGGCATTGATTTATGGTAGTCTTGTTTGAAATCACTTGACACTTTTTGAATACAGTTTGCGGGAGTATGATATTGATTTATGTTCTCGTTTTAAGCCGTTGTCACTTTTCAATCTAGTCACTAAAAGTAACACGAGCTGAAAATGGATTAATGGTTCTTGTCAGCCCATGCACGTAGTCATGCAGTCAAAGTTGCGAAAGAATTGCGGGAATAAAGTGACCATACCCGCGGGGGAAATTTTAGAATATTCCGGAAGAAGGCTCAATGTTACGTGAGGACCTCATAAAATAATATAAAAATTTTTGCACATTTGAGAATTAAAGAGTTGCTTTTTTTGATATTGCTGCCCAGCCTGCTGCTCTGCCTGCCCAGTCCAATCGCGATTCTGAAGTGTACAATCCCAAAAATTGATGGATGCACTATACTGTACTATACGAGTCTTGCATGAGCAACAAGTACGTGATTGATGACTGACAATCACCTCACCTCGGTAACTTTAAACCACATATGTTTTTAATTACGATTTTATACCTTCGAAGTTTGTATAATTCACAACAGATAGTCAAGATTCACAGGTAATTCTCAAAATCGTTAAGCGAGAGGGAAATTTCAAAACCGTACAAGTCGTCGCCGTGACTGTGTGTCAGTGGAAATTCTAGACGACACCAAGTTATTCCTAGAAAATAATTTCCGGGAAGTTTAAAGCACCTGCGCCAGTCCTGTCGACAAAGGTCATCAACGAAGCTGATCGGGTGACAGGTCTAAGGGTGGAGTGTGGGAAATCGAATGCGCTTCGTCAGCCTGGAGTTTAGCAGAAAATAATTGAACAAGTAAATGAGTTGAACAAGTAAATGAGTCGAACAAGTAATGCATAGAGCCTTGCGACCTATTACCAAATAGGGGAATTGGCATCCCTCATCCCTCCCAAGTTCATAATGATATCAAAATAACGTTCGGAAAAGTCGAGCTTATTCGAAGAAAAAAACCCAGCTGTTTTTTGTCGTGAAAAATATTCGGATTTTTAGAGCTCTGGCTTCTCATATGCAACAAGTCGACCTTAATGCATGGGTGGGGGGGGGGGGGGGTTGTCAAAGTCGGCCTGACTTGCATTGGTATATTTTGATTTGAAAATCTCTTTGGAAGTCAATGACCAATAGCTTTGTCATCAAATGAGCGACTTGTAAATCACTGTAAAGTGAATTCAACGGGGACTATGCATGGCAAAAAACATGGTGGAATGTGCCCAACCGTGTTGCTAAATTTTACACCTCATAATCACTCATAAAAAGTGACAATCTTCACAATATGTTTTCAATTTACTGTACTACTCTTAAGCGTTAGCCACAAATATTACAAAAAACCGCGTAAGTATTCTCAGTGAGGGAAGTTCACTTAAAAAAGCATGAATTGTGTCATTCAAGGGGTACTCTTGAACAAAAAAAGCTCCAAAGGCTTCAGCCAAAAATCTAAACCTCAAGATTAGTGCTTTTTGCTCGATTTTTTTTATATATTTCTGACGGTTGTGCAATAATCGATTACTTTCCACAGTTTCTTTCTTTTCTAATCCCACCGCTGACCGCGCAGTCCAGCTGACCAAATCGTGCATCGGGCCAATTCGATCCAAGATATCGAATCAAATTCGGTTTGAACTTTTGGTATTGAAGAATTTCGAACTAAATCCCAAACACTCAAGTACGCCTCGAAAATAATTATTTTTATGCCATAATTCTTTTATGGCTTGATTCTAGCTAAAATCGGCTTATATTTTCTATAAGCCGCGGCCACAATTAAGGCCTGTCCGCATTGCAAATACGGGCCACAAAAACTCTGACGTGGCATGCCATGCAGCCGGCCTTAGCTTGAATGTTGAAACGTTCGGTTGAAACATGCTATACCGAGTATGACGTTGCTTTATACGCTTTAAGCTTCCAGGCGTGTCAAGTGTTTTTAACGAGCAACTTCATTGAGGAAATACGAAGTCCTTATCATACAATATTCAAGTAGGATTTTTAATAAACAAGAGCTCAAACGAAGGACCCATAACATTTTATAATTTTCGACTGATTCGTTTAACGCTGGTTGCTTTATGAACAATTGAATGACATCGAGGAATCGTTGTTAATCTTATTATGTTTTTATATGTAATGTTTTGATATGTTTAACGAGCAAAACGTTTCAAAAGGTTTCGTAACAGCTCTTGTTATTCACTCAACGCCTCGTAATCGCATTGAGAAGTGGATTCAATTTAGCCAGCGAGTTGTTATGCCGGAGATAAATAAAATAATTACCCAAGCCAAGGCTCGCGTGTTTACGATAGATCATTACGACAGTATATATAGCTATGTAGCTCTAGCTACCAGCATAGTTTTGAGCAGTATTAGCTACTGAAATAGTTTAAAACGTAGATAAACGATGGTGCTAAATAACTCAAGACTGGTATTTTCAGAAGTTTTAGAACGGATATTTGAGAATCAGAACGATCAAACTCAGTCTTAACTGAAAATCTTGTTTGACTCGAAAAAAAGGCCTGAACTCCTGAAGACTGCATGAAGCTGTGACGCGCCGGCCAATCAATATAGCTACTAGTTTACGATATTATGCTTCGATATATCATATATACATCTATATATACATATAAATATATATATGTACTATATTTATAAACAAGGATTATTCGCATGCAGAATCTATGTTAAGTATCTTTTTTTTTAAGTTTCAGGGTGCAATCCCCAAGGTTCTTTGGGCTATCGCCTATCTGTGAACTCACAGAGTCACAGTAAAAACTTATTAGCCATTATACACGTTGGCGTACGCCTAATGGTGAACACGCCAAACAACATATGGGTATGATTATAAATGGTCTCATACATCCGTGAATCGAAAAATCTGACGATACTTGATAGAGAGGAATAAAAGAATTACTCACCAGTAAGGATCCGTGTGTAGTTACCTTTCGATACGATGTCTCTCCGGTATAATTTGCGAGCACAAAGAGTCTATTTTGCGCGGAGGAAAATGCGTCTGTCTATATATATAACAGAGGTTGGCGTGTGTTTTAGTCTGAGGTCAGGCTTTAATCATCTAGCGCGTATGTTAATCAGATTAGCTTTTCCGCACGTAAACAGCATGTCTAAATTGTGTGTATATATGAAACAGATTAACTACACGATTACTGCTCAAATTAGTACGATAACATTTTGATTTGGATCTTATCAGCCCATTGACTTTGCCGCTACGCTCGAAGCAGACGCGCTAAATTTCTGTTTCATCTGCAGACCTGGAGTGGAGACAGCGTTGGGATGGTGCGAAAATGCCCACACTCGACATTTCACCGGAGTTTTCTGCCATCTTCTTCAGGCATTTTTGACTGCTGTAGACTTAAAGAGATGTATATGTAATATGCGCGAAAGCGTATCCCACAAGCATTCACTGATCATTATATTCTCAGACTTTAATCCATGCATGCATGCAAGCATCAAGGACCTTTTTTAAAAAGCCACTGCAATTAACCGGAGATGAATGACTAAACAAAAATTTATCGTTCCAGTCATTTGTTGCAAATGAAAAGTACACTTCACCACCGCTTTGAGCATATTTATACAGAGAGAAAATTTGAATTGGAAACTTCTAGCTATGTAAACATACGACACGGGGGATATTTTATGAACGTTTGTGCAGATAAGGACAAGGCGAAACCGCATCCAAAGTCGATAGTTATATTTGTATGAAATTCAAACTAACCACGTTTAACTTTTGTGCTTCACACATGCTTTTTGTATTTAATGCACATGTGATTGATAAAATAGCGATACGGATACAGTGTTATACATGCACCATTAGTTTATGAGGGTTTAGAGTGTAGGAAAGTTTTTTCATCGACAAATACAGATAACGAATCATTTGTTCGAAATAGCCGAACCGACAGACACAAATATCATTGGGTAACACTTTTAAAAGCTTTTTAATCATTTTTGTTTTCATTTTCATAATCCTATAGCTATTGTAGCTATACGTATATTTTTCATAACTTATTTTTTTACTAAAACTGTTACGCCACATGGCCGTAGCGGAAACTGTATAATATGTTATTGATGATTGAATTTAAATCTATATACATAATTTTCGTTAATAAACATTTCAAGAAAAACGTTATATATCTTACATAGATGTAATTTTCATAATTTTGTTTTAAGTAAAATGTGTATGCAATGCATATCGTCGTAATGGCACTAAATTTCGTCGCCATAGGGTTGGCGTATTGAATTAAAATCTATAATTTATCCTTAATAAGCAGTTCACGCTATCTTTTTATTTGCTTTTTTAAAAAGGAAAAATCCTATAAAGTTTATTTTGCTTGCTATTTTCTCATAAATATATAAATCTGCCCACGTAAAGTTGCAGAAAACACGACTTAAAAGTCGTTACTGCGTGAACCAGCTGCGGTTTTTTTGTTCACAACTTTTTTGACGCTTGACAGCCATCGATCCGAATCAACTCTGACGGGTGAAATATGATGCATGTGAACAGCGCTTTGTCGTTGAACGACTTGTCGCATGCAAGCGAGGTTTTCAAACGATGTGACGTTTAGAAAAGGAGCATATCGATCCTTCAACCAGCTGTGTATATTTCGTTCAAAATCGATTAACCATAAACGCATTCGCATTGCATTTTCAAACTACTATACACTTTTCACAAGATGTAAGGAAAGACAAGCGTATATTTTGCCAGTGTATTAATAGCTACTAAATCACCCTTTTGCCTGCATTAATTATTGGTAAAGTCCCCTTCATAAGTCGTCGAAACCGGAATTAATATATATATATATATATATATATATATATATATATATATATATATATATATATATATATATATATATATATATATATCATGATATATTGTCATATCTTTATATACTGCATTGGCATAACCTCCAAAGTACACGGGTCGCGTGTTGACAGTATTGCGAATGTGTGAAGCTAAATTCATCTAGTAAACAGTAAACATTACGATCAAGAATGAGGAAATGACGTACTCAGGATGCGACACTGATGCGGCCAGTCATGCATTGTTTACTGAGCATTCAGTGTTCCACGTCAGTCACTGTGGTCAGGGCGTGCGTGTCTGAAGAGAAACGGAATTATCATCCCAAGGGAACGCGATATACAGATTAATGGGATGTTAAAATGCGCCTTTATTTATAGAATGAAGTGCCGTAGATAAAGCTGAAAAGTTGTTCCTTGCGAAAAAAAGAAGCTCTGAGTCTTGGAAGCTGAATCTTTCGAACACATGCACTAGAGTCAATGATACAATTAAACCAGCAGTAATTTTAAATTAAAATCACAGAAGTAATTTTAGTATTTAAATATATTCCAGGGCATTTAAAGATTATAGCACGTCAAAGATGCGCGTCTGATGTGCAAGATCCTTTTCCCTTTTTTTTCAAACACAAAAACCTCGTTTAGCCCTGCTTATTAAATGAATTAAGGTATTATATAATTCTTGCCCTATATATAGCTATATAAAGATACACAGAAACCACGGATATTCACGGCATGTCAGTGAGATGTAAATAACTGTATTTCCACCAGGAATCGATCGTTCGAAGCCACTTATGGCTTAAGCTGTGGATAAGGCGGTATTAAATAACAGCTTCGCGCATTTTGTGAATGACCGTACTTAATGTTCGTGCAATGAATACATATCATGTGTCTATGTAGGTGCTGACGTTATGTCCACAATGTTCTACCCTACAGAACTTGCTTGTTTGATAGACTTTCATGACGTGAAAGAAATTCAAATTAACAACCAGCCCTACGTTCTGCCTAGGTAAACAATAAGTTTCGAAGCAGTTGCTTGGAGTTTATGGAACCAAAACAGCGATTAAAACCGACCTATTTCATCTTAAAACGTGGTTACAAGTTCTCCAAAACCAAAGCAAATTGCATGTCAATTAATAGCTTCGTATATACCTTAAACGCAGATCCAATTGCGGCCGAAAATTCATGCAAATCAGGTATGAATTCCAAGATAGAACACGTATATTTGAGGAGAACATTCGCGGAAGAAACTGTTAAAACAGTGGCCTTGAGATGTAACGATAAACATTGCCATTGCCATTGGTCCGCCACTGATTCTTAACTCAAACATCATGGCTCTATATGACTATATATGAAAGTCGTAATAGAATCGTGAAGTTGGCGAATTCTCCGAGATCACAATAACGATAAAAAGAAAAAGCAATGAAAACAGTAAAATCTGGATTTTAGATCTTTATTTGATACTTTTGGAATCTGTTTCGTTCCGCTTGGGATTGCCCATATGCTCAGGGTATTATGAATTCCACTGCGTCATACTGTTTTTACCTTTTTTGCAATGTTTTCAAACACTGGTCAGGCTTCCCGTTAGTCTAGAGGAAGGCGGATGTTTGCGCGGTTCAAAACAAATGCACTTTTCCTTTGAATATTGACAAGGTAACGGCCGCTGCAGTTGAATGAACGTCAACGCGATAAGCTTCGGCCTTTTATGGAATAGAAACGTTTGAAAAATTCATTATTACAACACGAGAAAGTTTGTTTGTTTGCATTGAAAGAGCTCCGGGTTCGCTAAAATTAAAGGACCGTTGAGGTTTTCGAGCTCGCTTTTACTTGCATGTGGAGACCTAACAATGGATTGACCTCTCATGCCCGAAGCATGCAAGATACGATAGAATTTAGGCAGGTTAGGTGACACAAACAAAACTTATGTACATTGGTACAATTTAAGCAAATTCATTTAGAATTAGATATACCCGTTTCATTTATCAGTAAGGATACCTAATTTATAACATGCATTTATATTTGTAGACCATAAATGCCCAGAATATACACAAAAGACTGAGCTCAAATAGTTTAGAGATTATTACAGTAACAATGTTTCTAACGGCGTAAAGTTTTGCCGAAATCAATTACCCATTTACGAGTATCTTCCGGTATAATTTCCGTCCATTTAAAACGGCACGCCGTGTCGAAAGCGCAAAAGCAAAATCTCGCGTGATGTTCGAAGCTTCAAGAACGAACGAGAGCAAGGTTTCGTAATAATTCCTATGCATGCAAACACGCAAACATCTTACCTCGACTCGTTCAACCCTAGAATTCCACGAGGTTTGGTGGCGTCTGACTGAAGAATGTGTGTCGTTCCTGTAGGGCAATGGAAACAGACGGTGCTAGATTCGCCGTAGTGGTCGTGATGCAGTGAAACTATCCGAGGCAAGGTATTATATCGTTTATATTCGAGCCGGTCGCGACGTATATAGTTGGTGTTGACAAGGGAAACTCGCAACCCTGCATGTGATCACAGCGTCGGATGAAACCTAAGTGGATATAAGCAGGCAGAACTCAACACCTACACGTACATATTATGACAATTATGACAATTAGACAACATAAAATATGGTCTGCCATGCAATTAATGCGGGCGTACACGCACCCACGAATCGGGGGCATGCCCACTGATCTGGAAACGAAGACTGGACAGCGTAGCGGAAAATGGACGCAATCATTCTGTACCCCAAATCCATCATGGCTCAGTGGCTGTATGTATACATGTCCAAATATTTGTTTGGAAAGGCTTTTAATTTAACGTGTCTATATATAGGTACTTGAGTGGTGGAAGCAAAAGCATTGTCTAGATAAGATTTTATCATCTGTAGCCGTTTTTCGTGCTAAATTTGCCGGTGAAATACTAATAAAGGCTATGATTAAATATCCATTTCATCAACTCGCAATATCAAACATTCAAAAAAAATTCTCGACGTTTCGAGTCAAGTATAGGAAAGTTACTATGACTGACACTAATTCATGCAATCGGGTAATTGAGCCACCTTGTGAAAGCCCTCAAACGGGTTGATTGAAACGTCAAGATTCTCAAGACGTTTTTTTGTACACACATTAGGCAGCTGAGACACGATTTCGTTATTGATTTGGACATGATTTTGGACAATACGAAAAAGCGCTGCTAGGCAGCTTGTTTTGACAAAGAGTATCTAGCGATTTATGACCAAATATTGCTTCACTATGCATGGCCAGATTATGTAATGTTTGAATGACTAACATTTCGCACGTTCAACTGCATGGTATTTTACACTGCCCAAGTGCTCATGAATATGAAACATTCAAAAACAAACAAAAGGTTTCGGCACGTTTTTGAGCTCAAAATAGCAACCTGGTAAGCAAAGAATCGGAATATCTACATATATATACTTTTTTTTTAACGCTATATATAGCATTATATTTCCCATTATTCCTGTCAAATTAAGGAGAAGGATTAACATACTGAGTGTTTTGAAAGAAAAATATGAGTGCCCAGAAGATTTTTACATTTTCAGGATGTGCATAAGGTTACAATTAATTCGTATAGATATAACTGCTTATTTATAGTTTCAGGACAGCGGCAAAATAGATCTACATGTACAACTGCGCACTTTTTTTTTAAACGCACGGTGAACAACAATATCGAAACACGGTATACATACAGCATTAATTGCAATAACGAGTGGGGGAAAGAATTATATCTATATTGTGCCGTGACTATATTTGCCGAAGTCGCTATTCACGCAGATCAGATAAGAAGGGAAATTATAGCGCTGTCAATAAGCTATAGAAGTTTCCAAGAAGATTTTATCTTAATACAATATGCACCTGTTTTGGCTGTTCACTACAATATTATATGCTTACGGCATATCAAATCTGTCTTCGTGTCGACCACGGGCAACAAATTCCCTCATCAAATGTTGCCAATTTCGGGTGGAACCGTTGGAATTGTTGAAACATCGTGAAATTATGGCCCGTCATGCCGGAGCATGTCTTTATATGTATCCTGCCTTTATCTATGCAACAGTTCAAAAGGCACCGTTTGCCTGCGATCAACAAAGGATATTTTGAGGGCAGATAACAAGCGCAATTTTCAAAGCGTTGCTGATATCAATGTATGCATGTGCGAATTTTACGCATCATGTTTGCATGTGATTTTAACAACGAGCTCATGCAACCGAAATGTTTGCTGTAATTCTTGCCAGTAACTTTTCAAATGGCGAAGTAGAGGTTAATTTAAAATACAAAAAATATAAAGAGTTATTGGCTTTGAAAATTATATAATTTTATTTTATTTAAGGCTTTTTAAGTTTTTTTTATATTCGTTGTATCTGATAGTACACATTTCGCTTTATCATGCATGCATCTGATCTAAAGAGCCGGGTTGCCGAAATCGTAAAATTGCATGTCCATCGACATCACCTGTCTGCTTGCAATCTTGTTCGATTTGCTTAAATTTGCATCACAACAGAATTGGAAAGACGTATATATTGTCAACGGGAGATACATTCACACTTATGTTGTATACGTAGCGAAAAATATACCTCCCGTCGAAAATTTTTGACGAACCGAAAAACTTTTACGTCACCCATGCAACGCGACGAAAAAACGCCGAACATTTCTCGAATCATTTAGGATAAGTATCCTAGATAAATCTGAATATATGTTAAACCTTTGCTAAGACTAAGAATTCGTGTCTTATTTTTCACATTTACCACGATATTATATTATTTACAACTATATAACAATGTATTTATGAATACTCCGTTTAATAATATATTGTATGTATAATATAGGAAGTGACTGAGTCGAACTATTTACTTGTACATTATAATGTCTAAATGGGTGCAATATTGACATGTATTTCACAGACAATTTGTAAACCTTCCGTTGTGGAGATATATATTAGACTACAGGGGCGCCGTGGCCGGGGGGGCCAGGGGGGGCCATGGCCCCCCCCAGGATTAAAACCTGTCGGAAATTTACGAACATTGCATGTTGTCGGAGTATATCAATCATAACAGAGACTAAGCTATTTTTGCATTTGTGGCTGTGCTATGCTGAACAACCCAAAAGTATTTGAACTATCAGAAAATAGACGATCACTACCCCAATTTTTTATTATAGCTACTGTTGTCGCGCAGGCTAAACTAGCTGTTTCTTCTGAACGTTTCCGGTTTCCGATAAACATAGTTTCTATTAATATAACATTATGCATGCAAGGAATGTAATTTTTGAAATGCCGGAGATTGGCGCGATAAAATCATGAATGGCGATGTATCTTCGACCGCATAGTATTGTTCAGTGCATGAGTTTATACAGTTTATTGCATTATATGGTTACCGTCTAAAGAAACACCAGCATGTTCCGACACCGCAGAAATTGGTGTTGGAAGTCAAATATCTCATCAGTTGCTCACATTTGAATCCTAGTATTCAGAAACTGCTGTCAAAGAAAATACTATCAAATAAGTTGAAAACAAGTTCAATTTTTCTTCCAATATCGGTTTTGGAAACTTTTGAAGGCTCTTCGTATGCATCTGCCACCGTAAAATGGCCATTTTGAGACATTTTCAGACATTTTCAGATGATTTGTTTTTGCCGTGTGCAAGCTTCAAATCTTTTGTGCAAGAGATATTTTGTTGAGTATTTATAAATCTTTTAGCTTGCCGAATTTAAAGTCTAAGTATTGAGAATTACGGCTAAGTCTACCAATTTCCGCGGTGTCGCATGTTCCGTATCAGAATGCTGGAGCTACAGCAAATCCTTTTCAAGTTAGTACTTTTAGTCAAACGGTTCCTGAAGTTTATACAAAGATAAGGTACCACGACAGTACAGCGGAAGAACTAAACTGATGAGAGGATTGAAGCAATTGCGAATATGTTTATATTTTAGTTATAAACAAATGTTGCGTATAGAATACGCTGTATGCTCATCCACTAAGACTACAAAGCTATAATAGAGTATCGTGAAATAACGTATCGCGTTATTTGTTAATGCATTTGGATTAGAAATCTCTGTAATACAGTTTTCCCACAAACAGTTAACTGTATCAAAAATTATTCAACTACTCAATTGAAAAGCGTATGTAAAACGTGAATATTTATCGGTCATATTCATTAGCAGACGTAGCTCGTGATCTTTGTCATAGCAAATGCATGCGCGTCCTTGCCCAAAACCCCCTGTCAGTTTTATCAATATTCGTTACTTTTTTCTTATAAAGATGTCGGGAAAAAAATGTGCTGGTCGGAATAATGTTGCCTTTGGCCACCCCTATATTAGCACACCCACGGCGCCCCTGTTAGACTATGCCGGAAAGCCTCAAAAATAGGCGAGCGTACGTTAACGTTTATAATTGTTCCACGCATGTATATATAGTAAAGCCTAATCTATATAGCTATGCATGATATTAACTTAGGAAATCTGCAAGCACTATAGTTTCAAATAATTCAGATCAACAGATACTACGAAAATTGTCGATAGTCATTTAATTTCCTCATTCCCTCCTTATAACATTAAACGATAAAAATATGAATGCGTGATCTATTTTGACTTTTCTTTAAACAGCAGGTGCACTTTCTCACATCCAATGCGAACCAATTCAAGACCGCATTGCATCTGCCTTACGCAAAACAGGGCTATATATATAAGTTGTCTTGACATGCCATTACATATATATACAGTCATTGTATGTGGGAAGCAGAGCTAGGCCGCTTGATACTTGATTATAAAATACTTCGAACAACTTTTGGCTTGAATGTATACTCAATATTCTAGTGCATGCATGCAGTATAAAATCAAATGATTGTGTTTGTTATGTAGTATTTTATACTAATTTTTGCAAAGCCGAAAGTATTACTCACTAGACTTCACCGGGTCTATACAAGAACATTTATCCTCCGTTCTGCACGTTTAAACGTTTCCGTTGTCAGTGACAGTGCTGTATCCTGTTCGTTTTGTCAGCACTTCTAAACAGTGAATCGTATGACTATTCTCTTGTGAAATTTCGGCGGCAAAATGTATAATAAGTGCATAGACATATAGTAATATAAGGGGCATTTATTTAAAGTATTATACAGCCTATGTCAGCAACATTTCATAGTCACAGCTTCAACATCAAAAACAGACTAAAGACTTTACTAAACAAAACACTTTACCGAATTTTTTAGGAAACGTGTTTGAATATAAAATGAAGTAAAACTGTCACGAATTCGGATAAAGACCCTCCTACAGGAACTCTGTGACTGAAATAAAAAAAAAAGCTTCATGCACTCCATCTTCACCGCTTCAAATTAAAACATCCTTAAAACTCCCGATATATGTACTATAGAACTTTGTAGTTTAGAGGAGAAACTACTCCCTATATATCTCTTCGCGCATGACATAAAATTCCACTTTCAATAACAAACTAATGTTTCATCTTATAAACTTTAAAGACATACTTAAAACAGACGAGAGAGACCATCCTAAGGTTTTTTCGGTATATTTTTAAGGTTAGTGTCAAACTAAACAAAAGTAGCCCGTTTCCAGGTGTCCAAGGCACGTATCAATCGTTCCTAATGTTTGTGTAAGTAGACGTGACAGGTTAGTAGAACGTAAACGTGAGAGGTTAGTAGAACGTAAACGTGAGAGGTTAGTAGAACGTAAACGTGAGAGGTTAGTAGAAGGTAGACGTGAGGTTATATATTAATAAGCAGGGGCGTAGCCACGCCCTTGACTTTGGGGTAAGGGGGCGTGCGTCATTTAAGGTCGTTCGACACCATCCCTGGCAGGGAACATGGCGTTTTAGCGACACTTCTCAAATTTTCTGAAAGAATTTCAACGTTTTGAACAGATTTTTTTGAACGATTGGGTGGACAATGCTACGCGGCTGTTGATAAGCAGCCTGGTTCTAGTCCGACAACTTGCGCTAAAGAATTGTGTCAACTTTGTCCATGTATGTCAGTATATAAAACGAAACAAATTCTGAATAACATGATCTTGCGAGAAAACCCGATCGTTTCACACTTTCGTCCCAGCTAATCACGATTATCGGAAATACCTTTTACCATCCAAATACTATATTAGCACATTACCCGAGGGCCGGCTATAGGTAAGCTTTTAATCATACTTCGAGAGTTTTTTTGTATGGCATTGTTGTCATTTTTTCTTTAACTGTATTTTTTTATATATCTTGAGAAAGAACAAGCCATTTCCTGCTATATATATATATATTAATATATATATATATATATATATATATATATATATATATATATATATATACACATATATGATTATACACTTCATTGTGCATTAGTTTTAAAACTTTGATTCAGTTACATGCAGTTCACAGCTGGTTTAAACTTAACTCTCAACCTTCAACCAGACTCCAAGCGCACCAAATGCATTCAATGTGGAAACTTGTTATAGGACTATCTCTGAAAGACCTGAATTATGAATATCTCTCAATTAAAGCAATCCCCTCATCGTTTCCTGAAATATTCACCGGCTATAGGCTTAAAATTTTCAAAAACTTTAAAGTTTATAAAGGACACTGGGAGCCCTTTTATATAAATTTGCCGCATACGCAAAACGAACGGTTACAGCCTTACGATAAAACATTTCATAAAAATGAGAGCTGTCGGCTTTCGTATTTCAATCATAATTAATTTTATACGTTGTAAACCGTTGTTATAATCTGATTTCTGAAAACCGCAAATTACAACGAAATGCGAGGAAATACTAAGAATTTTGACAAGTAAAAACCACTGAGCCCTCACGATTCATAGTTGAATCGATTAACACAAGTAAAGTGATGTCCCGTACGGTCATGATACGACACCTAAAAACCGCAAATTACAAGGAATTGCGAGCAAATACTAGGAATTTTGATAAGTAAAAACCAGCCGTCATTACTTTATTATTGTCGAATCGATTGACATAAGTAATGTCGCATATGGTCACGAGGCGTCATGATACCCTCGTCACTCGCGAGTCCTTACACAAGTGTTCAATTCAAATGGTGCGTCATGCACTTATACCATCAAGTCGCGGATGACAGAAGTATTTTGGAAATATAATATTCCCATTCACAAGATTTTGCGGGTAATCTGAAAGCATGTCAAAGCATAAAAGCTTCGAGTGTCTAAAAAAGTGCATGGGGGAATTCTACCAGATTTTATCTTTGGCATGAACTGATGTAAACATATTTTTTGAAATCGAAAGCCATGCAAGCATCATAACTGTCCTCGCAATTGTCCGGAGGCGAAAAAAAACACTGATATATATACTAAGACTGGATCACGAATAATTGAATATACCGAATAAGTAATGCTGTAATAGCGGCCATTTTAAATGGTCCCGTGCACCTAAATCTTATTTTTGCTGTTTTGAAGATGTCTAAAGTGGTTCTTTAGTTTAATTGTTTCCCTGATAATAATTTATCATCAATACCATCCTATACTCTTCCTAAATTTCTGTGAATGACTAATTCAAAATGGCCGCCATATAGACCATATTATATGCAGCATTCAAAACTATTCTAAAGTGATATTACGAGCGGTAAACGTAACTATATTGCAGTAATTTCACAGAGGGCATATAGAAAAATATCTGCTTACCTAGCCTAATCGATTTAAACCAAGAGAGCTTCACGCTGATTCGCTGAATTCAACAGAACCGAGTTCTTTAATCGTTAGGGTACAGTCTCGAAAAAAAACTCTCGATATATTAACCAGTGGTAAGAGATGATTTCACTGTAGTCTATACTGCGTTTGAATGGTCGATGATAACTTGATTAGGGTTTCTTGTTCTTGTGTCTACGGAAAATAATTTGTCTTTAGCCGGTATGTACCTCGAGGCGAATACTATTGGACTCCTGGCATTCCTACACAGTTGGACCCCCTAGTCAGTGGAAATGGCAAAGCCGAATTAAGACCCTTAATGTCCTTATAAATCATGACATTTTTTATTAAGCATAATTCCATAGCGCCAATCTCGATCTTAATGTGTTCTCGCAGACATCCTTATATCACGCTCCCTAATTTCCTATCACTGACGTTGTAGTAAACTCAAGCACATCCATAGCTATGGCATGGGGCCATTACTCGAAGGGTACAAGACAAGTCTCCGAGAATTTTAATTTACCTCGCGTGAGCCCTCATAATAAATTAATAATCATGCATACGGGATTAGGTTGTTGCGTTAAATGCAATGACAGAGTTGAAGAAAGAAAACGTTTTTGCGGCTGACAAACCGCTTCCGAGTGTCTTGTCCAACGTCAGTTGTAAGCGAACAACTTATTTCAACACGGATTTCATTTTATCTATAGAACAATGCCTGTATCAAATTAATTTTTAAATACTACCGGTTTTTACGACCAACTTTACATGGCGGGCTAAACTAAGCTTGGCACGGAGGTGGGCACCGTTAGCTGCATTTCTGCTTTCTTTATTCACTGGAGTAGAATTGTGTTTGGTGCTTGGCCAGCCATCAGTGCATACATGCATCAGGTTTCCCTGCATGGTCACCCAAGACGAATTTCAACCGTCGCATTTTCCGCGTGTCGAAATTTTCGACTCGAAAGCGACAAAAACAATAGATCGTAAATCAAAATACCACCGTTATCAGTTTTGTTTTTAACGCGTTCGCCACATGCGAGTCGCCATGGTCGAAAAACAGGCCCAAGACAATCCGCTATGTCAGGGAGCCCTGATAAGCTTTTGCGACCATCAAATTAGGTAGCGTCCAGTAAAATACGGTTTTTCACGCTCCTAATCTCGACGATCTTACCTAATGACGTACCTGATCAGTTTGTTTTCCCCGGCTTTGGTCAACACTCTGGCAACAAGCTCTTTTCCAGCCAAATTCCCGCGGTAAAACGCTCGCCTTTTCTCGGCAAACAACAACAGCCACATGTAACTGTCGCAACACGAGAGAGTGTAAATATGAAAGCGAGTGTACAAATCAAGATTTAATGAAATTCTTCTTGAAATATTTGCCCAAGTGCTGACAGTAAAGATGGCAGGTTTTGGTAATGTCCTTGTCCTCGGGTCTGGTGAATTTTTCAAATGTTTAACCTTTGCATATCGACCACCGTAACACGTATGAAGTAAAACCAGCTTAAAGAGATAAACAATGTTAGCTCGTAATGTCGGCATGCACTTCGAGCGGACGTACGGATGACTGGACGGACGTTCGATGAACAGGGATTTTTTCATATATTGGACAAGTGTTTACAAAAATAAATTAATTAATCGCACGATTTATGGGTGTTAACGCGCGCAATGTAACAATAAGCTCTTTGTTATGTTAACACAGCTAGTGGCCGGGGTAATTCAATAAGTTGCCCTTCCAAAACTACAAACCTTCAACTTTGAACGAATGGGATTTTGAATCATGAAAGTTCTTTTAGCCTTTAGGGCAAAAGCAAGTAGATTTTCTTACGCAAGTTATCTCTTTTCGCAAGAAATGACCCAGCACCCAATGCGCGCTGAGAGTTAATGTTAGAAGAATGTTTTTAAAAACAAACTTTATGGAATGAGCTTTATGCAAACATTTGACGCAATTTGCAAAGGCGTTTCTTGTCAACGCAAGTCAAGCAGGTTCGCAAAAAGGAGTCTACTAACAGATGGGAGGATATCAAAACCCCCGCTCTCCCCCGCAGGGGCTTTACAGAGGTAATAATGCGCACCTTAATGTGACCTCGAATATCACTGGAAAGCAATATCGCAAACGGCAAACAGGAAAATTTGAGTTGTGTTTTTGCGTGCTTTGACTGCCAGAACCATGAAGCTCATTTTGCCGCAAGAACACGTGTATCACATCACGTGTAACCACGAGATGGAAACTCGCGACTCGTGGGGCTTTCAGAGCCGAAGTTAGGCTTCCACAAAACCTATCATAATGGCCATATTCGGCAGTATCAAGCTGATTTCACTTCCAACTTTGCTATAAATAGTGCCAATATGCTCAAGAACCGGAATTTAAAGCTAAATTCGGAAACAGCATTCATGTGGCCAGCTGTGGCAGGAAAGTCGAAAGATGATATTTGCGTCAGCGTTTATGTCACAGATTAACTTGTTAGTCAAGTCATATTGTTAATGTGGATATCGAATCCCTAGATCTAACCAGTCTCCAACATTGAACAAGAGCATAGAACGATAATTATAAATATAATAATAAAGTACTCACTCTATTTGACGGTTCAAAGAGGAATGTCTATTTTCGTTGGTGACCTTTATCTCAAGTGCCTTAACATAATCACTCATGGTGAACAAAAATACACAAAGATACAAAATGAAATATTGTTTGCCAACGTGAAAGTAAAGTGCCTCTTCAACGCACATCCTGAGGGGCGTGTCGGGTACATCTCCACCGTGAATTCATCCAAAATACGAAAATCTTTTTGAGAAACCCACGGGTAGGTAGATATCTCAAATTCGATGGTACAACCGTACCGCATCACCATCGAAAGGGAGTGGTCATGAAATACGTGCGTGTCATTCGGGGGCGTCAACGTTTCAAACAAACGCTATCCGGTAGATAAGTATAAGGAATGGGGAATAAACAGTACGACCACTCTAAGTAAGAAAAAAAATTGTCTCACCCATATATTATTAGGCATGGCATTACCATATTCGCAGCCAGTCAATTGCATGTCGAGCCAATCAAAACATTGAGCTGGCTAACGGCAGCCATAACTTATCAATTAAATCAACAGATAATAACTGATCACCGGGTTGCATAGTGAAGTTGCCCTATTGTTCTCTCGCTATACTGTGACTTTATCCATCTTTTGACTACCAATCTGCCTCTGATAATGAGCGCTTGGATATGAAGCAAAGTATATTTTTTTAGGATGGGAACAAATTTTTTTCTTGTCTAACAAAATGTTTTATTAGAAAAAGAAGATAATTCTTATTGCAAAGCAGAACCAATTTGAAAAAATGTAACCACGTAATCAAATGAATGTAATATAATTGTTACTACTACAAATCATCATGAACTGGTTTAGAAGTTGTAATGCCAAAATTATGGTCCAAATAAAATAATAGATAGCGGAGTACATCGCTTAATTCAGTTTTCATTTGTTCAAAGAATACAGAATTGCTTTTATAAGTAGATTTAGGCAAGTATGAGCATGTTTACATGCATAGTTACTGCTCCAGTTTATTTAGCGTCCCCATCTAGGTGCACAACCGGGGTACTTCATTTAGATGAAAATATAATGTCATACAGTTGTTAATTGTTATATACTTACTATTGTCAGTTGTTACTTTCACTTTGTTTTATGCGATGTCGTGTTTTGGTTGCATAAGAGATCGCGAAGATGTGAAAACATGCAGTCGTTGTAAGATTAACAAATACTGTTCAGTTGGATGTCAAACAGCCCACTGGCCGCAGCACAAACGGAATTGTCTACCAGCAGGTAGCGAGGTTCACCACTTATTCCACTTCTGTGCAATAGATCTGTTCCCAGATTCAACCAATCCAGTCTGGTGGCAATTTGGTTTTCAAAGCATGTCTGACTACCATGAAGACGTTAATCCAAGAGAAGGTTATACAGCTCTGGTAATATTGCTTGGACTCTATCAAGCCATAAGGATTGATGTATCTCTAGCTGAAGACCCAACTCGCTCCCAGCCACCAAGAAATACTATGGGCATGTCTAAAAAGATGCTGCAGAAAGCATACAAATCTAATAAACTTGATGAGCTCCTCCATCGCTTCATCAGCAACTCTATCAGTAACTATGGTGACAAGGTTGCAAGTTATTTGTTTTGGTGGCGTGAAAACAAACTGATAATTGGGCCTACCATACCAACTTCAAGCAACAATGAGGAATGGCAGAAAGTCAAGGAAGAAATGAGAAGACAGATCTATGCCAAGTACTATGAGCATTAGAGAAAAGTTTGTTGATTGAGAAGATGCAGTTATTGAAGCCTAAATAAGGTCGAACTTCAAACTTGGTGTTCAACAGTTACCATGTTGTGTTTTTAAACTTTTATACTTGGCAACTGGTTGTGTGGGGAAACTATTCAGTGTCTATGTTTTTTTTTTTAATTTTGAAGGCTTTAAACAGTACATACATTTTAGCTTAGTTGTTGGATGATTGTGTTCAAAATCAGTCATCATTGCACTTTCTTGTGTGAATAGTGAAAAAAAACAAATAACACTCAAATTCTTCACTTCCATAAAAATAATGTCAAGGTCCACAATATAGGTGAATTCAGGTTTGTAGTCAGAACCTGATAACAAACATCTCCACCATATCACAATGAAATGGTTGATCAACAACCATTACAAGATTCCTTTACTTCAAAGTAGATGCTTCAATGGGACACCAGTAAAACCTGGTTAGTATTTGCATTAGTATTTATAAAATTGTTGAGAACCCAGTGGACTGTGAACCCAGCAGTAATATTCACCTGTAGATCAGAGCACACCTTGAGTGCACTCATGCATATAAACACATGTGCTGAGGAATATGAACATTTCATGTTTTCAAGTTTTTTGTCCCCATGGCCATGTAAAAAAATATTTCCACAAAAAGATTTGTCTGGCATTGCTAAACTTTGGTTAGGCTATAACTCTCATCACTGTATAAAAAGTTTCAAAACCATAGGCAGCAAAAACGCAGTTATAACACGCTGAAAGAACACGGTCAGTTTTTCGTCAACAGCCACGGTAAGAACGAAGTCAGTACTTCGTTAAAACGGGATAAGAACGTGGTCAGTGCTTCGCTAAAGCGCGATAAAAACTCGTACATCACTTCGCCTACACGGGGGCAGAACGAGGTGAAAACGTCGTCAGCACACAGCAAAAAAGGTGTCATTATCTCGTGTAAACACGTTCCAAGAACTCGGTCATTACCAGCAGTTAAGACACGGTCAATGCCCCGTGAACACGCGGAGTGTTGTGTTAACACGCGTTTAGAACACGTTCATTACTTTTTTAACACGCGGAAAGAACGCGGTCTTGCAGTTCTCAAACAGTACGTCCAGACCAGGTCATTCAGTGCTTTTTAAATTGATCTTATAAAAAATAGCCTAGATATTAAGTATTTGAAACTACATGTATCAATAAAGTACGTATATTATACAACCGTCAATTCCTGTTTTGTTCACTTCATTTCATATCCCAGTGGATCAATCTGGTTTTCCAGGATTTCAATCGAAGATTGTCGAAGCAAAGAGAGAAGCTTGCGTAGTTCGTCTTTGCGAAACACCTGAAAAAAATATCGTTTGGATTCGAGTGTTGTGAAATTTAGACAGATTAGACTACATGAAAAAGGCGGGAAAAGTTTATCCCGGAGGTTAATAGGAAATTGGAATATTTAGAAAGTATCTAATGTTATAAAAAATGGGATTGGAATTTAACGAAATATCAACCCCCGGAAATGATGAGCTCAGTTATAGCCTTATAGGGAACTTTAAATCTGATGGTCAAAGACGTTCACGGTTCAAAAACTTCATAGTTATCAATCTTCGGTTTTAGAGAAAAAAAATGCTTCAAGTAATCGTTTGAACGATTCACAAATAAACTGATATTTCGCCTATATTCAGTGTATTATCGGATTGCTTTTGGTGAAACCAATTACAACCGTGTGAAGGCTGTTTTTTTCCTGAGAAAATTATCCAGGGATAATTTCCTGAGAGGAAACCAGTCTTAAAGACTCCGAACATCATAACACGCCAATGACGAAGTTTACCTGATACAAGGCGGTTTTTGATGATGCAATAATATCTGCCAGTTGCAGGCATTGCTTGTGCTCATTGGCAGAGGAAAGAACGCTTTGCAATAGGAATGTCAGAAAAGGTATGCACAGCTGGCGAAGTAAACCAAGTTGACGTGCTCTTGATTCTCTTGGAGTGTCCTCCTGAAACGACAAGCATTTTCTCGCAATTCGGCCAGCTAGTTTCTAATAATATTAGGTTCTTGCAGGTAACACTAACCCAAAATACTAAGGAAGCGATCATTATTGGTACGGGGCGGTACTGATGAAATGCTCTGCTTAAATAATTTTGTGACTTATGAAATATCAATAAATATAAATGCAGACATTTCTACCCAAATCAAATCAGATCAGATTTATTTTTCTCAACTCGACACTATATCACCTGATGATAGTCATTTTTTAATAGTTTTCCCACGACCAACTCAGTCGCGGCTAGATCTATAAAACTATCCCCCCCCGCTAAAATTCATATCTCTTAGATCGAGAAAACTCCCGTTCCACCCCATACATATCCCACCTCAAAGGGACAGATTTAAAAAAGTACACCTTCTACTCCTAGAGATCCTACTTCAATCAGGTAAATCTATAAAAACGACACCTTCTACCTCTACTCAACCCACCTCATCAAGGTCTATCATCCAACCACCAGGGAACAAAAGAACGTTGTATATTCGATGGGACGTTTCCTGAAACAAAAAATTGCAGTATACTCACACAATTTAAGATTTCATGTGGTCGAAAGAATACAAAAGTTGATCATATCATATCGTTAATCGCAGAATTTTAATATACCTTTGTATGCAGATCCAAAGCTCTTTCCCATCTGTCTCTTTCCGCCTAAATTGCAAAGCAAAAAAGTCATTAAAAACAATAGATAATAAGCTGAAAAATAACTCGTTATCTATTTTTTAATGCGTTTGGCGCATGAGAAGTGCGAGGTTCGCTTTAGGCTCTGAGGGCTGGTCTTCATTTAGGTCTTTTTACAAAGTACCAGATTGCTATCGAAAGCGGTCAATAAAAGTGTCAGGTAATAAAAGTGCTTTAAATGCCAGAAACCTGACAAAATAAACTAAATCCATCAAATTAATAAGTATTTTCTACTAATCGTTGCTCTATAACGGCAAACGAAGCTGAGAAGATCAGGTAGCGTGTAAACAGCTGTCTTAGTTGTGATTGTGAAAATTAGTTTTATGAAACATCTTCCAGTTGGCAGCAGTTATCTCTCGGATGTTTTTGTTTAACTCCACGTCCCACGACCCACATGAAGTTATGTGTTTGACCCATAAATTGGGAGACCCAATGAGATTTGAGGGGGCAAAAATTTGTGAACACAACCCCTCCCCCCCCTTTAATGAACTTTCAATCGGCCTGCCCCTGTACGTGTTTGCAGTCAACACATTTTCTTCACACCTTTTTACATCGGTGAAGATGACTTGTTCACGAGCAATCACGATTTAATGGAAACCAACCTCAAGCCTCAAACCAACCGAAAATATTTCACCTAAATAGGGCAATAACAATCACGCTATCACATTTACAACATGACATCTGAAGTGCCTGAGAATTCAGACCACGCGTACACACGGCAGCCTTTTTGTACGTTTCCATTTGTGTTTTCACGAAAAAACAAACGCAAACGCAAACAATTCATGACAAAAGTTGGAGAACATTAATATCTTGGTAGTATTTTTATTGGATCTCGTGAATCTAGCGTCAGACGACGGAAAACTGTCATTCCACGGACTGAATTGCGCAATTGCGTTATCTTAATGGATAAATTCGGATTTGAAATACAAAAGAATTCTCGAAGCAAGCGCTTCTATTTTTACAACACTATCTATTCCATCACCTCAGTGGATAATTGCAAAATTAATGGCAGACATGATAAGTGTATCTCTCCGCTAGCTGTTGAGTTCTCACAGCAATAAAACGCTCATCCCACGTATTAATTAAGACAAATTGACCATATGGAAAAATTCGCGGAGCGCTTCACCGCTGAGATAGACAGAGTTAGTTAGACTGTGCACTGTTGAACAACAAATAGTTCCCAAAGATGTTATGCAGGAGCATCAAATATTTACCACAAGTTTAAATAACCGTCTTGCTATCGCGAGCGCTTTAACCGAACACCAAAAAGTAATTTTTCTATCGATATTCAACTTAGAATTTATTTGTATAATGTTGTTTATGTTACGGCGGGTTCCATTAGACAACATTTTTCGATCAATTTCTTTTCAATTGTTATCGGTCATATGCATAACCAAAGCCGCTCAAATCAAGTTCGACTGCCCCCTCCTGGTTTTAATGTAGTAATTATTAAAATCAGGTGAGGGCTATCTATATGTGCATTCGCTCGGATCTTGTTAATTAAAACCTTTACCACACACTGTCGGCCAAGTAAATCAAGTAAGTATAATATCGAGTTTTGTGATTGGTTTTTTGTAACAATAGTGAACGGTGTTAACGACTCGTTCTTTTGAAAGTCGTGTGTTTTATTGTTATCATAAACCAATAGCAAAGCTTGTTCGTGTAGGTAGGTACCGACCCAGTAAATGTAACTTAGCTTCAGTCGGCTCTTGCAATTGAAAAGATAGAGCGAAAAATTTTATTTCATCGTATAATAATATCGCCTGATGGAAACCATTCTCAAAGCTATTGCCTATAGTTGTAGCGATTAACCGATCCGAATTTTGTAATATAAAGCCCAAAGGCCTATTGCTTATCAGCTTATAGACGATCTTTCGACAGAATTTTTCAGTTAACGAGGGTGGTTTGCTAACAAAATTGTATGCACTAAAAATTCACGGATTTCATGTGATTTAAAATCTGTTGTTCAAGCATCAGAAGAAAGCCAACAAAACGGACTAAATCATATAAACTAAATTAAGCGACTGCAAACATCTTATAGTGGACTGTAGTGATGAGAGAGGGCCAAACATTCCTTTGTCATCCCATGTGTGAAAATATAGATGAAACTCAACTTCAACAAACCTGGTAATGTTTTAATTCTTGTTCAAAAGCGACTTTCTGCGTGAACGAAACGGCCCCTCTCGTCTTTGGTTCTTTCTGGCGAGGTAAATACGAGTTTGTCAGTTATTTATTGTAAAAGGCTTTGCCTCCGGCCTAGATTTTCCTCGTGCCGTGTAAACTCTTGACTTCGGCTAAACCTAGGAGGCTAGGCCTGCCTTCGGGCTACGTTTTCACGAGTTCTGAACGGAAAATAACGATTACTCACCGGAGCATTCCGATGAAAATGTTCAAACCACGCATCGAAGGTTTCTAAGGCATCCTTAACAACACGAAGTTATCAAAATAAATGCATATTTTATTCTTCAAAAATGGGCATTTTGTTACCGCGGGAAAAGGTTGTGAAGTCCATCTCGACAATCATTCTGACCAGTGATTGGGTAAAAAATGAGCGCGAGACATCTGCATGGTATTCAGCTTTAAAAACATAGCACAGAAAAGAGAACATACCAGATACGCCTTTATACAAAGATATTCGCGGACTGAATTACTATCTTGAGGAGTAAGGGGCGAGTCACCAGCCTAGAAAACAACAATTCAAACGTTCGCAATTCAAAGATTAGGTTAAGGCCCGTTTACAAGGACGAGTTATCCCGACTAGGCGAGGTAAAAAGCGCATCACATCAAAGGCTTAACCTGATTAGTCTTTCATCATATGCAGTATTCACCTCGCCTAGCCAGGATAACCCGCTCCATGTAAACAGGCCCTTAGAACATGCTATCTTATCTCAGCTGATCTGAGCTGCTGCCATTGAACTCTATAAAAACTGGAACGATAAGGTAGGGAATACCAGCTTTGGGTAACACCTTAGAAAATGTCAGTTTATTAAGTGTTCTGACTTAAAAGCTAAGATTTCCACATCTCTAGACATTCACCTTCATTTGCCAGCGACGATGTACGACATCGATTGAGTCCTCGGGAAGTTTTTCAAATATACTTCGAGCTGCCTCGTGTTTTTTTAGCGCTGCAAAAAACAACATGAGTCTTCGGTTACCACCATCCCGGTGGCTTGAGATGCGTTTTTCTAGCCTGGAGATAGTTCTCTTTCAAAAGAGGCTGCAAATACCCACCTATAAAGCATCTCATTATAGCGTTGCTCTGTTTGATGGCTTCTGCCCGCTGAGATGGATCGAAAATCAGCCATTCTATGGCCTCAATCTTTCTTCTGTCCTCCTGCAGGGTTAAAGGAGAACGGTTTGAACATGAAATCCCTCTTTCCAAAACGTTAGAGAGAGGTATTTAGTGTAAGAGTGTGTGTACTATTAAAGAAGGCAATGCATGTTAAAGAGGGGTACATTACTACAAAAGTTGGTACATTACCACAAAAGTTGGTACATTAGCACAAAAGTTGGTACATTACCACAAACGTTGGTACATTACCACACAAGTTGGTACATTACCACACAGGTTGGTACATTACTACAAAAGTTGGTACATTACCACACAAGTTGGTACATTGCCACACAGGTTGGTACATTACAACAAAAGTTGGTACATTACCACACAAGTTGGTACATTGCCACACAGGTTGGTACATTACTACAAAAGTTGGTACATTACCACAAAAGTTGGTACATTACCACAAAAGTTGGTACATTACCACAAAAGTTGGTACATTACCACAAAAGTTGGTACATTACCACACAAGTTGGTACATTACCACAAAAGTTGGTACATTACCACAAAAGTTGGTACACTACTACAAAAGTTGGTACATTACCACACAAGTTGGTACATTGCCACACACGTTGGTACATTAGTACAAAAGTTGGTACATTAGCACAAAAGTTGGTACATTACAACAAAAGTTAGTACATAGTTAGTACATGGAGACATACTTATCAGAATGAGACACATTATTGAACAAGAGGAAATTGCTATGGAGCGAGGTATTTTACAATAAATCAGGACACCATTACAGTGATTTGATTCTTGGATCAAACCAAGCACATACAGTTCCTACCTGAGTTGTAGCAGCCTCAAGAGCGGAGTCTTCTTGTATCTTAAAATCATCCTACGACGATAAACAGATATCCTGTTGGTTATTTCGCCATTTCACCGTCGGATTATAATCAATAGAAAAACAAAAATTACAGAGCTATAATGTCAGAACTGACCTTGCCACGAATGTTCTCCACGACAGTCTTGGTGATGCTTGCAATATCCAGGCCAGAGGACTCAGCCAGTTCGAAGCAAAGTTTTCTTTCATTTTTATCAGTGATATCTATAGCGATCGATGATTCCGGATCAGTTCAAGAATTGATGGTTAGGCTCGGTTCAAAAGACCCCCTCAAATGTTTTCACCTCCCATTTTACCTAAATTGCCTTAATGATCTTAATTTCTTTTTGTTAAAAAGCTTGTGGCAATTGTCAGACTTAAGTGCATTGGAAGTTGGTTGATGACACCTGGTTTGAATTGGACCCACTGTCACCTGCTGTCTTAGGTTAACGGATTCAATTTTTCAGTTCACAGGAAAATTTTCGAGAATATAATTTCCACCATACCTTCCAAAAACTGTGCATAAAGCGTGACTTGGAGATCAGCTGGAAGATGACTCGTATAAATTGCGACTAACTTCAAATGCCTGCCTTTTATCAGTAACTAGAGGGAGATTTTAGAAAGTGATAGAAATGAATATGGCTAAACTTCCATGTGAAAGAATGCCTATTTATCGCGCATATTATGATGCTGATCGACTCCAAGTTGGATTTCCACTTGCAGAGAAATGGTTAGCTAGCGAAATATTTGCATATTGTCTTTTGAAGTGAGAATGGTCAAGTTGAACTAAAATACGAACGAGTTTTGTGATTGGCTTTTGGTAACAATAGTGAACAGTGTTTATGATTCGTTCTTTTAGAAAACAATTTCTATAGTTCATTGTGTTTTATTGTTATCATCAACCAATAGCAAAGCTTGTTCATATATAGGTACGTACGGACCCATTTATTTCAAAAGAAAACATGCAAATACATGTATTTCGCTAGCGAACTCTTTCGCTGTAAGTGGAAATCCACCCTTATGCTTTATCATTTACGCACCTGAACAAAAGACTGCAAAATTGATACACACATAGTGTCCTAGAGAAGGATATACAGAATTTACAAAATAGTCTTTTTAACTTAACAGAGCTGTATACGACACTGGGATGTGGAAGGGAAACATTGTAAAGTAAGTGAGGATCAGCCAGACTCCGTCAAAACAACAGCAATAGCAAGTATTAATTAAGAAAAGCCTGAATTACTGTAATAACTATGAGCCAACTATTTACTTCGAAGTCTCAAAACGATTTGAAGGAACAGGAAAGAAGAACAAATGCTATTTCAGACTATGTACATACTTTTGTTTCCATGCCAACAGTCCTTAGGAACAATATAAAATGAGCCTAAATTGAGCAAATAAAAAACTTCAAACAGTTGAAAGTACAAATCATTTTCTGCTTCACTTCTGACGTATGGAAAGTGGTCTGTTAATAGATAAACTGCACCTTATCTGCTTCTACTGATTTTCTGCATGTGTACATTACAAATCAACGGACTACAATACATCCATCAAAAGCGAATTGGATCGTATATAAACGAACTTTCAACGAGATTCTATATTCATTCTGCTATACAAGCATAGTTAAGGTGGCTTACCATGAACCTCAGCATGTCTGAAGGCAATGCTTGATCATTGAGCCATTCAAACACCTCCTCTAGAAGTCCTAAGAACAGAATATTATGTTGTTTTTATTACAGGTTATGTAGAATATTTTCCTATACAGACAATGCACTTAGGCATAGAACAGAATATGCACTCAGAGCGTTTGCCATTAGGCGGAATTTATTGATCGAACGAGAATTTTCGTCTAACTTTCTTTTCAAGTAGTTTATCTTTACCATCTATATCATTGAGGATGATGTATTTTTGTATGACATGAAACTGTGTGTTTGACGCTTCCCGTACGGCCTTAAAAAACGAAGCGACAATGAAATGATTTTGCTATAGATTTTCGCGTTTGAAATGAATAGGAAAGCAATACTCTAAAGAACTGTACCTCATTTTTGCTGCCATGAAGCTCTTTAAATATTTTCTCCTGAGTTAGTCTGGAAATGGAGATTTTATTACATTACCATGCAATGGTAGCGATATGTTCGCGCTACATGACTAAGTGACTGAGAAACGAAACCTCAATTAAAGACATTCGCGAATGCAATTCTGCCGTTTTTTGCCGTCTTTACATGCAGGCGAGCAAACTTTTCTAACACGACAAAACGTTTTCATTGACTTTTCAGGCGATTTTCGCCGGCTCATCCATACACAATCATTTGTCAAGCTTTTTCTTGTCAACAAATGCACTTGTCATAGAAATTTGCCTTGAAAACAGGAAAAGCTGTCAGCAAATAATAATACGCGTAGGACAATTCTCGGTAATTCCTGTTGAAGTAGAAATGCCAAGTATGTAAAATGTTTTAAAACGTTATTTTTTTACGGTATAGTTTAAAAACACTTCTCTACAACTAATATTCGAAATATTTATCAAGGAAACGTTATGCTTATACAGGACGCGTTTGTTTTTTCATCCGTGTTAAACAATGGTGAAGTTCTTGGCTACTGAAAAGCTTGACAAACAAGAAATCAAACTTACTTGTTCCACCCGTACGTCCACCATGACTTTGAAATAAGCCCACAAATAATCTTCCCACGAAATGCACGCAGGTAATATCTGAAAAAAAGGAATTATCAATAACAGGGGACAAAAAAGGTAATAAAGGAATGCAAATTAAAGGGAGTTATAAAAATGGGATGAAGCTTGATAGAATGAAATGGCAAAGTGATAAAATTTCCTGAGCTCGCTGACAAAATGAAATGTTTGATTATCTTAACTACTCGCGTTCTCTTGTCCCCCCCCGAATGTTTTTCCCTCTCCCCCGAATGTCGGGTTGTTTTCGCCTGCACAGAAATGGTTGCTGGTATTCAATGTTTACTTGTAAATTTCAAATAAAAAAGCGCGCAACTTGACTGATCTCAATTCAAAGAAAAAAATGCAAATATTGCACTGGCTAACCATTTCTCTGAAAGTGGAAATCCAGCTTCAGAGTGACGGCTGTGAAGATCCTATTACGTAAAATATTACCTGACGTAAATTTCCTCCAAGAGTTGAATAGATCGCCCTCTCGTAGACATTGTAGCAATCCTTTGAACGAAGTAAAAAATGTTTCGTCAGTTGGATGAGTTTCTTACAGAAGCAAAGCCACAGAAATGCCTGATATTTTCACGTTATTCTCATGTTTGTCAAAAAGCGAAGCCGACCGATATTCAATTTCAGATTTTTCACATGGACTTTTTATACCTGTTCACTTAAATTCCAACAGCAGTTTTTCCAAATATCACGATTGGGATTTCCCACTATAGGTTCTATTTTTCCGTTGTCAGTTATGTCTAAAGACAAAGATGGATCGCTCAATCTTCCAGCTGGGTCGGTTGTTCGAAAGGCGTTTAGCTTAAACGGTGGATAAGCCAAAGTTCAAAAATACTCTCATATATCTTGTGAATGACTGAACCTCCAGCATATGCATTTAATGTGTACTTCCATTGAAAATTAAACTATTTACATCGAAATATTTCAGCTCAGTTGTTCAATAAATAGATAATTTGGTCTCCAATTTTTAAATTATCCACCGTTTGAGCTAAACGCCTTTCGATCAACTGGCCCCTTGTTTACAGACAAATATGAAGATTGAAGAGTTTTTGGTAAATATTAGGAGTGCTTCGGTGTCAATCGCCGCTTTAGTTTTTCCTGGAAATATTGCAACAAATTCTTGAAAACGTCAAATTAATTACAAGAAAAAATCTCCTGAAACAAACAAATTCTTTGGCGCATGTCAAGCCTTGAAACATAGCATGCCATTCTAAAATTCCCTGGTAAATAAAATGTGGAGGCTATTTGTACTTATAATAAATAATATAGCTACCCGCTGTATATGAGCTGTTACGCACTCTGATTGGCTCAAATACGGCAGTCAAAACAACCAGCAATACAGCGAGAATTTGTTTTAAGAATTTAATAAAACTTTGCACATTTTCATAGTTATAAAGTTCCTGCAATATTATGAGAGCCAACTTGGCCCCCGCCTACATAAAATGGAAAAAAATAAATTGGAAAAACGTCCGCGTTCCTGGAATGACAATCGATCACTTTCCACAAAAAGATAGAAGTCTCAAACTGTTGTCTACTTTCATCTACCCATAACTTTTCATGATTTCTCACGGGCTACAAGCAGAGAAGGATATCCGTCGACCGTCTTCTGGAGAATGAGGTTTTAAATTTCAAAATCTTCTTCGTCACAGATCTCTACATAGTCGCTGAACGCTATCTTTAGTCTCGCCAATTATAAGCTCATCGTGTAAATGCTTTCAACTTAAAAGTTTTCAACTGCAAAGTTTCTGGAAAATCTTTATTTTCTATGACGGCTAACAATTACAATTTTAACCAATACACTAAAGCCTGGTTTCCATATGACGCCGACCTGTCGCCGACTCATTGTCTGTAATCATCCAAGGAGAAAATTATTTCAGAAAGACAAAAGATTTCATTCATCAGTAATCACCGACAATAATACTTTGCCGACGTCGGCGTCATATGGAAACCAGGCTTTAAGCCTGGCTTCCATGCGACGCCGACAAAGTATTATTGTCGATGATTAGTGATGAGTGAAATATTATTGGAGTGAAATCTAGCTTTTGTCTTTCTGAAATCATTTTCTCCTTGGATGATTACAGACAATGAGTCGCCGACAGGCCCGCGTCATATGGAAACCACCAGGCTTAAGTCACTCTTCCGATGAAAAATATTCTAGATTTTATGTTCTATCTTTTTTTACACCACTGATGTCGCACTTCAACAACTTCTTTAAAACGATCTTGAACTGTTTACTTCGCATGGAATATATGAGCGGATTGATGACGCCATTCGTGCAAGTTAACCAAACGCTGAAAATGCCGATTTTCTTCACGAGACAGGAGTCGCCGCTTTCCAAAGCGTAAACAACTTCCATTGCTAGCACAGGAATCCAAACAACAACTAAGGCCAATACGACATAACCCACTGTCTTTGCAAGCTTGATTTCGTACAAACGCTTTGAATTCGGCAAGGGGAACGAAGAGCTTAGTACAGATGAAAATTGTTGGCTAGTTAAGCGAACAGTCATAAGAATCCGTATATAACAGTAGCATATTATCAACAATGGCAGCAAGACATGTATTGCTAGGAAGGGGTAATAATATTCGTAGGGAACGTTCCAGGCGTATTCATTGCTGGGTGCTTGGTCGAAAGACAACGCGAGCAAAGCGACAATGAGGCAGCTGTATAGCCATATACAAGTCAATGAGATAAATACCCATTTTAAACTGAGTTTTTGAAACACGCTGCGTTCTTTTACGATTACCAGGAATCGGTCGATTGTTATGGCGAGGACTGTGAGGAAAGGTACAATCAGACAGAAATTCCACAGCGAGTTATAAGTGTCCACACCAATGGCACCGAGTGGCCAGTGGGGAGAAGCCCAAACTTCTAAAATTTGCAAAGGTGTTATCGTAATGGACGTGAACATGTCGGCCACCGATAAACCAACAAGGAACCAGTTTGATTTTATTTCCCGCAAAGGTGAGCACACCACGGCTACGCATATTAAAATGTTTTCAAACAAAACAAGAAACGATGTTATTGTGAATAAGATTGTGACAGGAATGATGAAATCCCAAGACCATGTGCAGGCCGTCGAAGATACGTTGACATTTGTCATAGTACAGGTTGAGAACACACTGTTCAGAGGAACAAGGAAATTGAAATCGTATACATTAAAATTGAAATCGTATACATTATAAATGCATGCACAATTAATGACAGGAAGTCGATTAAAATAGATGCAGTATTACGTAAACATTTCTACCTTGAGGTGTTAAATGTTAAATAACTTGCTCAAAGTCTCGCGTTATGCTGTCAATGTTTCATTGTAATTGGCGATGCAAAAGTATTGCTATTATAAATAAGAAATATTTTTAAACACTGTCTGTTCGAGGTCGCCATGGTAGTATAGATTATGGCAAATAGTATGGAAATATGTTAATGCTAATGTCTAAATCTTGATGGTTGAGTAATTCCGAACAATCTGGATAAAACCAATTGGATAGACAGCTCATATATAGAAAGTAGGAGGATTCTTAGATTTCCAAACTATCCCAGAGATATGAAACACTAAACCGAATGTAAAACTATTCAAATTATGACTTTCCACATAAATCTTTAATCTAAAATCTGAATCACTAATCGTTTTTAGCGTAGTTTCATTTTTATCGATAGCTTGCATGTAAATTGTGTGTACAAGATTTGAGCTTGAGTGTGCAACTTACAGCTTCCTCAATTAATTGTGATGGGTGACAACTACAGTATATTGGCACGTGTAGCCTAATATAGGCTCCATTGCCCTATTAATTCACGATCTCTAACAGTTGTCTTCCAGATGCCTCCCTTAGTCCTTGTCTTACAAAAATTAATTGTTATGAACGGCAAAGGTTTATGTGAACGGCAAAGTTTCTTCACTACTTAATATTGCTGTATTTTACCAGGAGTTTACGTTGTTTGTATAATACCAGGTAAATTTCACCGCCATGCAGAAGATGCCGAATTTGAAACACGAGGAAAAAACGATAAAGTCAATATTAGGAAAAAAGCCGATCATTTTTAGTGCTCAACGTTAAATTAATGTTAATGACTTAATGTATTATGAATTAAGTTTCAATATAACCAAAGAGCAGCGTGGCAGCGTCTTCAAACAACTTAGCATCAAATGTGGTATAACGTTTCGACCTGAGGGCCTTCGTCAGGAGAGTTACTAACTTACTAACCTCACTAACTCTCCTGACGAAGGCCCTCAGGTCGAAACGTCGAGAAGTGTTTTGTCTATTTAGGCAGTTGTTGTACCACATTTGATGCTAAGTATTATGTAAGTACTATGAATTAGTATTATTATTTTTGAACGCAGAAAGATTGCTTTATCGCCATCGAAGATAAACTAACCACTCTGAAAACATTTCCATTGGATTGTTTATCTCGGTTGAAAATTAAGGATGCTTTAAGTGGCTTCTTTAAAAGAGTCAAGATAGATTTCGCCCCAAATTAAGCCACGTTATCGATATAAACGCGCATGAATATCAAGCATCCTTAAATAATCTTTCAGTCCAATTGCAGTGACAATATAATACGAGATATAGTAGCTATATTGATATGCATACTACAGTAAACGATCATTTGCACAGCTGTGTATATAGTGATGTTGAGCGTAATTCTAGACTAGAAAGACTTTCTTAAATATTATTAATCTCGGGCATTCATCTACAGTCTTAGCTTTTAGATGGCAAATGATTTTATAACACAACATTAGCACGCGTAACCGTAGAGAAGCTAGGAAATTTTCCCGCCAAAAGTTAAAAATTTTGAACAAAACAATCTTAAAGTGAATTATCAAAATCTAAACAGCATATAAGTCATACTCAACACCAGAAACATTTTGAAACTAGTGAGGTACAAACTAAGATTATAAAAAAGGAGAAACTATAATTTATTGTCTGCTCGAAAGCAAACTATTATCTATTGTCCCTCTCCCGTCCCCTTTCGATCCTAAAGTACCCCGAGCAAGCTTTTACACTAACCTTTGTTGTTGGAATTCGGATTGTGATATAGTTTCCAGCCCTCCATCGTAGCCGCTCGCCATGCTTGACCGCACTTGATGCAAAGTTCTTGAGCCTACGACACGATTTTTAAAAAGCCATTATTAGACAACATATATTAGACAAGGATATGCAACAGTTGCCGGGAGTTAGCGACCATTGGCGAAAGTCAGCGAGAGTAAAGTGGGGGGGGGTCAGATAATGGGGATTCGTTCAGAGAGGTAGTATGAAATTAAAACTCCCTTACCTGCTGTAGTTTACCAGCACGGATATAAGCGAACAAATGCTTCAAGAGACGCCTTTCGTCTTCCTAAAATAGGAGAATTTTAAGTCAGGCCTGTCAGGGGGGTTGAGTCATATTAACATGTTAGTGTATGGTTGCAATAACTCAAGGGAGTGCTCGTTGTCGATGATACTCGCACATAAAAATTTTTTGGTTCTGAAGTTTTTCTCCTGCAACGAATCGGTGTCACATATAATGGGGAAACTTACTATGTCCAGATCAGCGATTGCTCGGTTTTGTCTCACCGGAGCGTCTGGATCCTAAACATTTTAAACCAACAAAACATAGAATCAGAAACGTTTGATAACGTATATAGACATCCATCGATGAGGAATTTCTTTATTTCTATCCTAAAATCAACCGTTTCATATTATAGAAAATGCACCTGGAAATTCGGTAAATTTTTAAAACATTCATGAATAACTAAGAAGGAGTATTAACAGCATATCAGTTGCACAAACTTTTTAAAATTAAATTTTTTTTAGGACGACTGAGCCAACATATTATATATATTGCTTCACTTTTGGCATGCCTTAATCGTGTACGAGTTTTCATAAACATGAACAAGACTTTACCCGAGTTTCCAGAACATGCCTCGTCAGCCTCGATCAACTATTGATACACTATGAGTACACTACTACGCACAGAGATATTTTTGACCCCAACATATTTATCAACAGAAATCTCATCTCCATAGGGTCAGTTTTCTAGTACAACACTGCAGAGCACTTACCATTTCTGTTACAAAGGGACGTTTTGGAGCGGTCGTCGGACCAGACTGCTCCAACGAGTGAAGAGTGTTTTCCCTGAAAGGAAAGAAGTGCTCGATGGATATCAACTTGTGTTAAACAAAGTAAAGTAGAGGTATATTAAATCATGGTAACATCAATACTTAAAGATCTGTTCAACGATCTAATTTTGTTGGATCCAATTCACTTCTGACGTATGAAATATAGTCAGTTATTGATAAAGCAGTACTGCATTGGCTTCGGTGGATTTGCTGCTGATATACATTACAACGCAACAAACTATAAAACATCCACCAGAAGTGAATTGGATCCAACAAAATTGGATCGTGTGAACAGACCCTAACATTACTAGTAGTGCCTGGCATTCTCGCTGGAAGTCATAGGATACATGTTCATTTGTTTAATTTAGTTACCAGTTATAGAAGTTCCCAAAGTATTCGACATTTTCAGACTCGATAAAATTTTCCAGCCAATCTTCGCTGTTCTTTTCCAACCAATCGATGACCAACTAGGATTATACGAAGATAGACATACTGTATATTATGATGTTGTATCAAATCCATTGCTTTTCACAGCAAACAGGTTTGATTTCGAACAGAATCGTCGAAAAATGTGAAAGTTTGCAAATGTTGAAAAACGTTGAAAAATGTGAAAGCCTTGCCCCAAATTGGCTTTTGATTGGTCTATCCAGTGGGCATTAGGAGATCAGTTTATACACACTCTCATGAAACGACACATTATCTACCAGCTACACAAAGTACCTGATTACGACGTGTGCTTGCTTCTCTTTTGTACAATTCCAGAACAATTTCCCTCTCGCTTTTATTCTTCACAAGAAAAAGAAAATTAATCGTTCAAATAAATGTATATAGATCATTCCTAACTAGTTCAATTCTATAAAAGTTGAATTTAAGCAGAGCTTGACAACTTACAGTTTCTTTACTCACGGTCTCCGAAAACAAATCTTCGTCATTACTATCAGTTCTTTCTAGTCTGTCCCTAAATAAAAAGCGGGAAAATGCCTATAAGGAAATATGGCCTTCTTTACATCAATCAGGAGGAGAATCCCTCCTAAAATGGCACTAAAAATTGCAAGTGTGAACAGGCGTTGAACTGAGCGAACTTTTATAATAGTTTTAACTACATTCTTGTATGCGTCAAGACCCTGGCCTCCCCATAAACGCTAACCTGAATAAGTAGCCGATAAGCCGCCATGTGTATTTCTCCTGGTTTGTAGCATCCATATGTTTGATTCGTTTGGAAAATCTGCGAGAAATTTCAAAACAAAAACTCTTAAAATGAACTTGATTTGCTTTGCTACCTTTGCTACGTTTGGGGTATGCATTAGATATCCGATAGTACACGATACCTTGCTCTTCCAGGAGTGCTTTTCCTGGCAAAATTGTAAATAGCGGACGCAGTATCGCTACACAACTACAGCATAAACAAAAGCATTGTCATGTTTAATAGTGATTTTGTGAAAAGCGAAAACTTAGAAAACAATGTACAAACACATGAATAACCAAGTATTAAATAATACATTGTTGGTTAGTTAACCTCAATTTTACAATCAAAATTCGATGTTGCAAGCATCACTGTTTTTTCAGATTAAAATGATGTATATTGCGACTCAATAAACTACAGATTTGAACGAGTTTTGACCAACTGGCCTAATTTACTATTAAATGTTAAACATCTCCAGAATCTAACCTTTTCATATTCATCTACCAATTGGAAAACTTGAGAAGAATGTGTCAGCGTCGTGAGGCATTTGGTGAAGCCTTCCAGTAGGACGTCAAATGCTGCGAGAATGAAAGAGCTGACTGCAAAATTTCGCTGAAAACCTTTTGACAGTTTAAATGTTTGTTTCATTTATGTAGTAATTAATACAGGACAAAAGCATGTCAATGAAAAAAGAAATTGATTCAGGAAAGGCGCTTTCCACGAAATTCCAACAATATTTCTACCTGTTTCGACCGCATCCATTTCTGCGTAAGTCGTCGTCGATCTCGTAATATCAGTCGTTCTCTCATCCTGGAGAACATTGCATTTCAACATTGATACAAATACATGATTTAGAATAATTATGCTAAAATGACAGTAATTTAAACGGATTTCATCCAACAACCTTATCAAGTCTCACCCTTTTCTTAACCCTTACTCCGTGTTTGCCAGCCTTACCCCATATAGTCTCCCACCCTTGGTCCCTGTTTGCCGCCTTCACCCCGTGTTTGTCACCCATACCCTTTAGTCTCCATGGTTTCTCCGAGTTTGCAACCTTTACTCCCAGTTTGCCACTTTTACCCAGTGTTTGTCACCCTTACCCCCTAGCCTCCCCCCCTGCTCCAAATTTGTCACTCTATCAACAGCAAAATACAGTTAAGGGAAAGCACATTTACCTCAATGAAATATTGACCAGTTGGAGTAACCGGTTTTGTGTAACCACTGTCATCCATGAGGGAAATACTGGCCTGAAATACGTATGAAAAGCCCACGGTAACTGACGTGCAAGAAATAGTACCAAGCTACACGTAGCCTCTTATTACGAGGTGGAAATTGTTTATAAGATGGTAGCACAGTCAATTAATGATCATATTCTCCGACTTATTTATGTGCTGCTTTAAAGAAACGTTCGTTCACAGCCTTGAGGAGACTTACATCAAAATGTCTTCCAGAATGGCCGAGTTTGGAGCGTCCTGGCGTCGTTCCAACCATATTCAAATACGATGTGTTCTATAAAAGGGTTTTTTAAATGTTATTTCCCCAATTACCAAAGCGTTATTTACTAGCACTAAACATCGCCATACCTGAATATCAAAACTACCTTCGGCTAAGGACGAGCGACCACTTGGAGTGTCTGAGAAAACAAAAGCAAGAAACGGCACAATTGAAAAAATGAAAAGTTGTTTTCTGCGGTAGTAATCGATAAAAGGTGGCGGCTTCTTCATTACGTCTGTGCAGATTAGTTTTAAGGCTATTTGTAACGCTATCTGTAACTTGTTATAACTCTACTGATGAAGGTCCTTAGGCCAAAACATCAGATTTAACTCTTGTTTATGTATTAGGGGAAACGCTAAAAAACCACATTTGATGAAAAGTTACAGTTATAGAATGAGGCCTGGTACATACACTCTAGTCGGGAGTGTGTGTCACTGACAGCAATATATACCACTGGACCGCAATATGACAAAAACCACATTTGATGAAAAGTTATAGTGATATGATGAGGCCTGGTACATGCACTCTAGTTGCGAGTGTGTCACTGACCGAAATATATAACACTGGACCCCAATATGACAAAGACCACATTTGATAAAAAGTTATAGTGATATGATGAGGCCTGGTACATACACTCTAATTGCATGCGTGCGTCACTGATCGCAATATACAACACTGGACCGTAATATGACTGATACTTCTGGGCTACCTAGAGACAAGTCTGCCACAATGTTTTGTGCTTGAATCAAAGAGTTGTTATGATTTTAATTTTGTAGATTCTAAGAATGGTGAACAGGATGCTTACAGGAACTGTGCTTGAGTGTAGGTAAAGTTTGTTGATGATTTCCTCTCAATATTGACCCTGGAGTGCCAACCGTACGATGCAAGGGTGACCCCATTCGCCTGGGGCTGCCGACAGCATCATCCAACATTTTCAGTGCTGTAACACCAGGTTAAGAAAATGGCAATACAAATGTTTGAACAACAAACCTATATTTTCATCAGACTTTACTGCTAAGTGTTACTGAATTCATAACAATTCTAGAAACAGTTCCCATACGAATGTTTGGACAATAACCTACATCTCAACCAGGCTTTACTGCTAAGTGTAACTGAATTCATAACAATTCTGATAACAGTTGATATGGCATCGCATCAGATTGGTTGCGTTTGCAGTGATGAACACAGTCGGTTTGATCAAATTGTCAACCAAAATGCAAAGCTTTGAAATAATGTAAAGTGCAAAAGGATACATCTTTTTATATTTTGTTTCCTCTGCTCATTTCTACCAAGGCTTACCTGATGTTGAATGAATATAAACACAGTGAAATGGACTTAGCATTGCAACCAATAAATACAAGGCTTTTAAGGCTAGCATCAGTTTGTGGAACAAATTTGTGGTGTTTATTTGTAAAATTAAGCAGATGCAGTCAAGATAGTCTTATTACATAATATTAACTGCAGTTGCCAACCAAATAAAAGTGCAATCTCAGTATAAGACAAGACTTCTTACAATACATACCTCTTCAGAACCATTTGTGGAAGGTGCATCATTAGAATCTGCTTCAGGTGGATGAGTTTTGCTAAATAATCTTCAGAACAATGAATTATTTTAAAAATGAAACATTAGCCTTTGCAAAGCACAGTTATCAATCACCACTACATTTAAGTGCATTTCAAAAGCAGCTATCTTTCTGTTCTTATAACCTCTATAATCTCTATAACCTATACAATAAGAGAGAGGTGCCTAAATACTTTGTAAGGAGATAGGCATTTTTCAAGAGATGGGCATGCATGATTTAGAATACAAGCCATCAAACGTTTCTGGTTTAAAGTGGCATATACCTTTGGTTTCGTTCCTTTCTTTTTGTATCAATATATTCATTCATTTCGGCTGGATTGAATCGTTGATGCGTTTCAGAATACTAAAAATCACAATTAAACTGCATCAAACTATGAATCTAGGTGATATTTTTAAGATAAACATGCCTAGCTAAGGTTAAGTTTGCATTAGGGCAAATATCTGAGTAACTGCGTCTGGTATATATAACGAATACTGTACACTTTCACAACTGCATGCTATTGTAAATCTCAGAGAAAAAAACGCAATTTGCTTAATTTCCAAAGTGGATGCTATAACCAGTGATCACCACATTAATAAGTATAGTGTGTAGATAGTGTAAATACAGAAAATGAAACTAGTTCGTTATGTTTAAATACGCTACTTTCAAAATGACATAATTTAGATTTCACAAAAAATCGAACCTGCCAAATGTATTTAACAGTTGTGTCTGCTCCATTAGCGAAATCCTCGCTCCTTCTTGATTTATCCAGAGACTTTCTAAGACCTGCAGCAGCGCTTCTTGTCATTGGCATCTTGTATTATCTTTGTAGATCGCAGCGTATAATTTTTCAAAAAGTACACATTTTAAACATACCTTACACGCGTTTTGACCGCCATTTTTATTTCCAGGTTTTCCACCTCACAAAAATTCCGTTCCAATTCTCCTTTTTAACCTCCATAAACTGTCTTTGAAATTATTAATGAATTCCTTTATCAAGGAAAATAACTCTTGAATTCTTCATTCATTCCATTGTTGGGGTTTGTTGGACAGTCGTTCACGGCGGTTCACTTGTAACAGCAAAAGAAGCGAAGAAAACGTCCAACTTTGAACTTTGCTCCTTAGGAATAGGAGAAAATTTACAAATGTGCTTTTTTTAATTTAGCTTTATTTACAAAAGTGATAATTTGTTTGCCCCTTACCTTTTCCAAACCCGCCGGCCTTTCCTACTCTTCTTGCACCTTTCCAGCCCATCATTTTAATCTGACCGCATTACTTATTTATCATAAAAGTTCTAGATTTAAAATTAGAATAAAAATATTCAGAATGGTTGGAATTTGGAAAATTAGCTTGGAAAGTCACTGAAGAGTGAAATGCCACCAGAACTTTACTATGTCATACAGGCAATAACAGGCGACATATGAATTGACATTAGCCAAAAGAAAAGCGCTTGTTTTTACCACGGCACTACAATAACGCTTTAAATTCTCACTTGTTTGCAGTTTGGCCAAAACGGGAAAAATGGTAGGAAAATTAAAGAATTTACAAGTTGAAATAGACTCAAACAGAGAGGTGTTTTATCCAGGTGAAAAAAATACGTGGTGCTGTTGTTGTCGAGGTTGCCAAGTCAATGAAACGCAACGAAATCACCGTTATATTGGCAGGGTACTCTTACTGTTATAGCGGGAAAGCATTGTTGGAAATGCCGGAAAAAGATAGCCATGGGAACTTTTTTACTCGTATAGAACGTAACAAGAAGTTCAATGGCTACGAGTTACTTGTAAATCAACAAGCACGTCTTTTTGCTAGAGGAAGTTCAACAGTGGCTTCACAACATCCTTTTGGAAGACATGCATATCGATGCTCATCTCTTCCTAGTTTGTTTGAAGGGCACAGTGGTCAGATTCGCTACTATATGGAAGCAAAAGTTGATCGACCGTGGAAGTCTGATTATAAAACTCGAAAGCCCTTCACTGTCAATGAGATTATTGATATTAATCTTCCGCAGTATTCAACAGTTCCTTTTGGCTCCGAAGAGAAGCAAATTGTTGGATATCTCTGTCGTGTTGCTGGTAACTTGACAATGCAAGCGAGTCGTGATAGATCAGGGTACAGTCCCGGTCAACATATTTCTCTTAGTGCCCTGTGTGTGAACGTTTCAACTCTAGAAATGCGCAGTATGAGAGCAACACTGGTACAAAGAATTTTGTACCGCCTCGATGATGGACATACAGTAGATGTTTCATATGTGATTGGGAGTTTTGAAGGAGAAAGAATCCCAAGTAGAAGTCAGGATTTATGGAATAACCGACCATTCCTTATTCCACCAGTTCCGCCAACAATTCGCACCAAACCTGTGACTGTCAGTTACCAAGTCATATTTGAAGTCAATGTTCCATGGCCATGGGGGAAAACCTAAAAATTCGGCACTCGATATAACTATGGGTACAGTCCCCTTTCAGCATGGCTATGGTCAACAACGTTCATATCAGACATCAGGAAATGAATTTATGGAAGGGGGCTTGGCCGGCAGGATACAGGTATCGGCACCACAATTTGGGCCAATCTTATCCACAAATGGCTACCCTGACATGGCTATCCTTCAATGTGTTTTGAAGTATTTCCTAGTAGTATAATACATAAAAAGATATGAGCTTTTCCGTGCGTAAACGCATGTACGAAGTCGAAGCGGATTTTAAATAATTCTGATTTGTAAATTCCCATGGTGTGTCTGGTGGACAGAAAAGTTGCTTTCGCATGCAATTTTTGAAGTTTCTCGGAATAACCAGGGTTGGTAAGTTACTGAATAAATAAGCCAAACATTGTTATTGGCGGCCCTTTGATTCCTTTGTTTCAAACAAAGAAAACAAATGTTATGTTAATATATTTGGCTTATTTATTCATAAAATCTACCAACCCTGGGAATAACCCCGGAAGTGACCTTATATTATTAGTTCAAGGCTTCAAGCCGTAATTTTTGTTTCGTGAACCTTTACTGTGGTTAATGTCACAAGATGAAGAATTTCCAAATAGAAATGGACGGAAACCACCACCTTTTTCTTCACCCAGGTGAAGAGACATGTGGTAATAGGCAGCTTAAGCATGTAGGCGCTATAAATACCATGGTTCATTCAAAAGAAATGAATAATTAAAGACCTTTGAGAGTTTCAGACGCCGCGTCCTAAGTTCTGTTTACAACGGCAAAACATCATTATTACGTCCTATGTAGAACGTCTGCATTTCATCACTCCCAGCGAGCGTTACCTCGAATCAGGCTCTACCATACGTTGATAATATGATTTTAATATCATAGGATAATATATAACGTCCGCTTTGCCGTAACATTTATTTAAAGACGTATCCCAGCCACGTCGTCGTGATTTTCCCTGAGATAAATAAATGGTTTTCACTCATGAATGTCTGAAATGCGGAAGAATTAGCATGAAAGAAGTTCGAATAATCCGGAAATCAAACTCGTTTTCGCAATGTGTCATTCATGTAGGCTGATGTAACTGCTTGCTTTTCGGCGTAATCACCTTGATTGCTTCTGGTTTGACAAGCAGGGGGCAAAATGGTTAGAAAATTGCAGAATTTCTATGTCGAAATTGACGGTAACAAAGAGGTGTTCTACCCAGGCGAAGATGTACGAGGCAATGTTGTCGTCGACGTTTCACAGTCAATGAAATGTAAACAAATAAATGTTGTGTTGGTTGGAGCCTCTTACTGCCACTGGACAACGACGAGGACGACGACTGATAATAGAGGAAACTCCAAAACTGAAACTGATCATCACACCGGCCATCAGTTATTGGTGAATTTACAAGGTGTTCTTTTCGGAGGAAGTTCAACCAAAGCAGTACAGCATCCTCCTGGCATACATGTTTATCCATTTCTATTTAAACTTCCCTCGCCTTTACCCAGTTCGTTCGAAGGAGGCACTGGTCACATTCGCTATTACGTAGAAGCAAAAGTCGATCGACCGTGGAAGTTTGATCATAAAATTCGAAAGCCCTTCACTGTCAATGAAATTATCGATATTAATCTTCCTCAGTATTCAACAGTTCCTGTTGGAAGCAAAGAGAAGCAAATTGGATGCCTTTGTTGTGTATCTGGCAACCTCAACATGCAAGCAAGTCTTGATAGAGCAGGCTATTGTCCTGGTGAGCAAATCTTCCTCAATGCGCTGTGTGAGAACTCGTCAACTCGAGAAATGCGTTGTATGAGGGCGACACTTATACAAAATATTTTGTTCCGTGCAGCAGACGGACATACAACAGGAAGTTCAATAGCAATTACACGTTTTGAAGGTGGTAAAATCCCAGCAAGAGGCCAGGACTTATGGAATAACCAACCATTCCTAATTCCACCAGTTGCTCCAACAATTAACACCAACCCTGTGAGTGTCAGTTACCATGTCAAGTTTGATGTGAGAGTGCCCATGGGGCTTAACCCAAAAATTCTGCTTGGTATTACTATGGGTACCGTACCTTTTCAGCGAACCTTTGGCAGACAATGTTCCTATGAGCTGGCTGAAAATCAGGTGATGGAAGCAGGGTACACACACCAAGTACAGCCATTGGCAACACAATTTGGGCCAACCACATCCACCCTTGGCTACCCTGACATGCCCCCACCAAGCTATGCCGTGGCAGTTGGAGGTTTGCCTGTGAATGTTGGTGATGCAGAAGCCAGATCACATTTTGGAGATCAAAGCTATGTGCCAAGGTACACCTATGCTCAACCATTCCAAGGGCAGTTCCCACAAACTGCCCCTTCAGGCCAATTTGGTAGTGACATTGCAAATCTACCACCACATTCTGGTGCTTATCCTGGCACATCTTCAGAAAACTGGCCATCCTGGTCAAAGGCACCCCATTAAGGTGCACCAGTTATGCTACTAATATATTATTCAGTTCACATGCTGTCATAACTGTTGATCCTTTCTACATTTTTGACCCTTCAATATAAACAATCAATGCTGTAGCTAGGATGTACATTTCCAAATAATTTCATTCACATATTAGTCAATAAGAAGAGAAACAAGGTATCAGTAAGCCACTGTTTATGTAAGACATGGTTTGGGTATAACTGTATGTCTGTATCTTGATAATTTATAATGGAGTATATATTTCAAATGCTGTGATGTTTTGGAATTGTGTATGTTTACAAGAGGGTAAATAGAAGTTATAGAACATAGGATAGAACATAGGATGTTTTTATGAATATGTCAATTTCATAAAGGTTGTGGGTGTTTACAATGCCCAGGGCCATAGCTAGAAGCTTGATTGGGGGTTGTATTAATAATATATTCATCTTATGCCTGACTAATTTCCTTTGTTCCTTTCATATAAACATGAATACATGAATGTACACTCTCCCCCCCGAATTAAGATGTCCAGCAGCAGCCCTGGAGTATGTGGCGTAACTAGAACGATAATTGGGGGGTTAATATTCATATATCAAGTTCTACCGGATGGATTTCGTCTGGCAGAACTGTATATATGAAAGTTCACCCCCCACCCCCCCCCCCCCAATTATCGTTCTAGTTACGCCCATGCCCAAAAAAATTTACAAAAATGCTTATTAAAGTAATGATTTATTTGTCTCTCACCTCATTCCAATCCTACCAGCTACCCATTCTTTGAAAACTGCGCTTTTGCAGCTCGATATAATCTCAATGAAAGATCTTGAGACGCATTGAGCATAATTAAACTGAAAATGGACGATAACGCTATCACGACATGACGTTTGAACCATAGGTGAAAACTAAACAGAACCACGTGTGTACGAGGCGGGGGGTTGCACCCTCAACCACACAGTGCAAAAACTCAATAAATTTTTATATCTGCACAGTAGCGTGGCCAGCACCTACTACCTATATATAAAAAACGCGAGTGCGCCTGCGTTTTTCATATAGCCTATATCAGTTATGGTCACTGTGTTGTAGGCGTGTTTAGAAAAATTGAAATCGTTAATGTGTTATAGAGTTTGCACGATAAATAACTAATCACCATTCACCGGGCAGCCATTTCTTGTGTCTCGTCAGTGCATTTCGTAGTTAATTAAAACTTGGATTCGGAGAAACCGACGGCACGGGTGAAATTCTAACTGTCCAATCGCTCAATTTCATCCGTACGATTTTTATTCGTTTTTACACTATGATCAATTCAGTTTTTAGAATCAGCAGTCTTCAATATAATCGTGATTGTGTCTTCTTTGTTCTTTTTATTAATATTCCTGAATTTTTCTTGAAGTTCTTTATTCTTAGATATGTTTTTCTGTCTCCGTTGGCTTTTCTTGGACCGCTAAACACAACCTTCTCGTCCTCGACCGGTGTAACGGTGTTCAACATGTTACAATGTCTTTCTGCCCTAGTCTTTTCTGCCAGAATTCTGCACGTTCGGATGTCTGACCCCTGCCACATTAGTTACTCCTTGCCGCTGCTTCATTGCGCGTTCTTCTGCTATCTTCACCAGTTTCTCTCCACTTATACAAGTAATCATTTTTTTGTTCCTGACCTTCTCCAATTCTACTATCTTTGAAATCTTTCTGCTCTTTGAACATCAAATGAACTTTATTACACCGGTTCTGCTCGAAACAATACGAAGGCTATTTGATGAAAAAATACCTGAATTTCGCAAGTTTTGAACTTTTCTGAAAAGAAGATTTAGTTCCTATTCATTCAAAAGCGTAGCAAACCTAAAGAGCGTTATATATTTACATAGGACACAGATATAGTACTTAAAAAAGAACAGAAGTTTACATAAAAACTTCACTTCTTTCTTGAATCATGAAATGACTGAAAAGGGTGAAACATTATGAGGCTTGGAGTGGGAGGTTACGCCGTTCCCCCACCCGGACAAGCCGGACAGAATTCGTTGCAATCTCCCTGAAAAGAAAAAAATGATTGTCACTCATGAGTGTCCGAAATGCGGAAAATAAAGTGTCAAATATGTTGAAATAAGAGACGCCGAATAATGCGGATCAATGCGAATCAACTTACCACAATGTGCCTTTGTAGTTCGTTGTTTAGGCGTGTAAAAACTTGATTGTTTCTGGTTTGATGAGGACGGGGCAAAATGGTTAGAAAATTGCAGGATTTCTATGTTGAAATTGACGGTAACAAAGAGGTGTTCTACTCAGGCGAAGATGTACGAGGCAATGTTGTCGTCGACGTTTCACAGTCAATGAAATGCAAACAAATAAATGTTGTGTTGGTTGGAGCCTCTTACTGTCACTGGACAACGACGAGGACGACGACTGATAATAGAGGAAACTCCAAAACTAAAACTGATCTTCACACTGGTCGTCAGTTATTGGTAAATTTACAAGGTGTTCTTTTCGGAGGAAGTTCAACCAAAGCAGTACAGCATCCTCCTGGCATACATGTTTATCCATTTCTATTTAAACTTCCCTCGCCTTTACCCAGTTCGTTCGAAGGAGGCATTGGTCACATTCGCTATTACATAGAAGCAAAAGTCGATCGACCGTGGAAGTTTGATCATAAAATTCGAAAGCCCTTCACTGTCAATGAACTTATCGATATTAATCTTCCTCAGTATTCAACAGTTCCTGTTGGAAGCAAAGAGAAGCAAATTGGATGCCTTTGTTGTGTATCTGGCAACCTCAACATGCAAGCAAGTCTTGATAGAGCAGGCTATTGTCCTGGTGAGCAAATCTTCCTCAATGCGCTGTGTGAGAACTCGTCAAATCGAGAAATGCGTTGTATGAGGGCGACACTTGTACAAAATATTTTGTACCGTGCAGCAGACGGACATACAAGAGGAAGTTCAATAGCAATTACACGTTGTCAAGGAGATAAAATCCCAGCAAGAGGCCAGGACTCATGGAATAACCAACCATTCCTGATTCCACCAGTTGCTCCAACAATTAACACCAACCCTGTGAGTGTCAGTTACCATATCAAGTTTGATGTGAGAGTGCCCATGGGGCTTAACCCAAAAATTCTGCTTGATATTACTATGGGTACTGTACCTTTTCAACGAACCTTTGGCAGACAATGTTCCTATGAGCTGGCGGAAAATCAGGTGATGGAAGCAGGGTACACACACCAAGTACAGCCATTGGCAACACAATTTGGGCCATCCTCATCCACCCTTGGCTACCCTGACATGCCCCCACCAAGCTATGCCGTGGCAGTTGGAGGTTTGCCTGTGAATGTTGGTGACACAGAAGCCAGATCACATTTTGGAGATCAAAGCTATGTGCCAAGGTACACCTATGCTCAACCATTCCAAGAGCAGTTCCCACAAACTGCCCCTTCAGGCCAATTTGGTAGTGACATTGCAAATCTACCACCACATTTTGGTGCTTATCCTGGCACATCTTCAGAAAACTGGCCATCCTGGTCAAAGGCACCCCATTAAGGTGCACCAGTTATGCTAGTAATATTATATTATTCAGTTCACATGCTGTCATAACTGTTGATCCTCTCTACATTTTTGACCCTTCAATATAAACAATCAATGCTGTAGCTAGGATGTACATTTCCAAATAATTTAATTCACATATTAGTCAATAAGAAGAGAAACAAGGTATCAGCAAGCAACTGTTTATGTAAGACATGGTTTGGGTATAACTGTATATCTGTATCTTAATAATTTATAATGGAGTATATATTTTAAATGCTGTGATGTTTTGGAATTGTGTATGTTTACAAAAGGGTAAATAGAAGTTATAGAACATAGGATAGAACATAGGATGTTTTTATGAATATGTCAATTTCATAAAGGTTGTGGGTGTTTACAATGCCCAGGGCCATAGCTAGAAGCTTGATTGGGAGGTTGTATTAATAATATATTCATCTTATGCCTGACTAATTTCCTTTGTTCCTTTCATATAAACATGAATACATGAATGTACACTCTCCCCCCCGAATTAAGATGTCCAGCAGCAGCCCTGGAGTATGTGGCGTAACTAGAACGATAATTGGGGGGTTAATATTCATATATCAAGTTCTACCGGATGGATTTCGTCTGGCAGAACTGTATATATGAAAATTCACCCCCCACCCCCCCCCCCCCCAATTATCGTTCTAGTTACGCCCATGCCCAAAAAAATTTACAAAAATGCTTATTAAAGTAATGATTTATTTGTCTTTCACCTCATTCCAATCCTACCGGCCACCCATTCTTTGAAAACTGCGCCTTTGCAGCTCAAATTAATCTGAATGAAAGATCGAGAGACGCATTGAGCATAATTAAACTGAAAATGGACGAAACAAACTATCACGACATGACGTTTGAACCATAGGCATAGGTGAAAACTAAACCGAACCACGTGTGTACGAGGCGGGGGGTTGCACCCTCAAGCACACAGTGCAAAAACTCAATAAATTTTTATATCTGCTCAGTAACGTGGCCAGCACCTATTACCTTATATATAAAAAACGCGTCGCCTGCGTTTTTCATATAGCCTATATCAGTTATGGTCACTGTGTTAAGAAAAATTGAAATCGTTAATGTGTTATAGAGTCTACACGATAAATAACTAATCACCATTCACCGGGCAGCCATTTCTTGTGTCTCGTCAATGCATTTCGTGGTAAATTAAAACTTGGTTCGGAGAAACCGACGGCACGGGTGAAATTCTAACTGTCCAATCGCTCAATTTCATCCGTACGATTTTTATTCGTTTTTACACTATGATCAATTCAGTTTTTAGAATCAGTAGTTTTCAATATAATCGTGATTGTGTCTTCTTTGTTCTTTTTATTAATATTCCTAAATTTTTCTTGAAGTTCTTTATTCTTAGATATGTCAAACTGTCTTTGAGTTTGTACTTCACTTCAGTACATGTCTTTCAATTACCAGTTTCAGAGTGGCTGGAATTTTGAAAGTTATTTTCATTGAGGGAAGCCAATATCAAAGATTCAAGTATGAGATAGCAGCCTCCGATGCAAATACTGGTCATTTGGACTGAGACTGAGTTTAGTTGAACTGCTTGCTTGTTCCAACAGATACGGCGAGGTTTCTTCTATTCGTTGCTAGTTTGACAAAAACCAGGCAAATGATGGGAAAATTAAATTTAAAAATTGAAATATACCTAAACAGAGAGGTGTTTCACCCAGGTGAAGAGATACATGGTTATGTTGTCATCGACGCAGCCACGTCAGTTAAATGCAAAGAAATAGTCGTGGAGTTGACAGGGCTCTCCTATTGTAAATTTGAAAGATCTGGAAACCAAGCGGACATCGCTGGCAGTCAGTTGTTGCTCATGGATCGATATAAGTTTATTTCTGAAGAGAGGTCAACTGAAGCTGCAGAACATCCCCCTGGCAGACATATGTACCGATTTCGATTTCAACTCCCTCCAGCTCTACCCAGTTCGTTTGAAGGAGGCACTGGTTATACATTCGCTATTACATTGAAGCAAAAGTTGTTCGGCCGCGAAAGTCCGATCATAAAACGATAAGGATTTTGGCTGTGGATGAGATCATCGATACTAATCATTCATCGTATTCAACGGTTCCTTTTGCCATCAAAGAGAAGCAAATCGGATGCTTTTGTTGCGTTGCTGGTAACCTCAGCATACAAGCCAGTCTTGATAGATCAGGGTATTGTCGGGGTGAACAAATCCTACTCAATGCCGTATGTAGGAACTTTTCCACACGAGAAATGCGCTGTATGAGAGCCACGCTTTTACAAAATGTTTTGTATCGTATAGATCGAAGAACCAGACGGAATTCAAAAGTAATTGCAAGTTTTGAAGGTGAAAGAATTCCTGGAGGAGGCCGGGCTACTTGGAATAACCAACCATTAAGGATTCCGGCAGTTCGTCCAACAGTTAAGACATACCACGTGAGTGTGAGCTACCAAGTCAAGTTCGATGTTAGGGTTCCATGGGGAATCAACCCTACAATTTATTTTGATATTACCATTGGCACAGTACCTCAGCAGTCCTTTGGAACACCATTCGTGATTTGCTCTTAGTTACCCTGCAGCAATAGCTGTGCCAAAGAAGTTTGATAGTTGACACTAAACCCCAGACTTAATTTCCTTTCTTATAAACAACCTGAGCAACCACACATGAAATACATAGCAAATGGTATAAAGATATTTAAATCATTATAAGAGGAGGACTGGGGAGTACGCAAACAACATTTGTTATACGTCTAATTTTGTAATTACATACCATCTCAGTGATCTCACCTCATTCACGGCTTTTCTATAAATTAAACAATATATCTAAGACAAGTTACACCAGTCTTAGTATTTTCTAGTCAACAAGATTTGTGTAAACACTTGTATGTTCCCCACCGTGGTATTGCTGAAAGAGAAATGCCTTTCAAGCACACTTAGTTTCTGTTATTTGAAGGCATTAATTCATTAATTAAGGCACTAGTACATTTGCTTTTCTTAAACATCATTTAACGAATGGTAAGAACAGGGCATGTAAACAACCTAAAGATTCCTTTCATGGCAAATATCAAAAAGCTATTGGTCCCAAGAACAGTATACTGAGTAATAACTAAACGCTGAATCACCAATTACTGATTACTGTAAAAGTTTAGTTGACCACAAAATATGATATTGTTTGAACATTGTATGGTTATTTAAATTATTAAAACTTCATTATAAAACACTCATGGTACCAGCTCAGTTGCATTATATGGTGTTTTTCTGTCTCCGTTGGCTTTTCTTGGACCGCTACTCGCAACCTTCTCGTCCTCGACCGGTGTAACGGTGTTCAACATGTTACAATGTATTTCTGCCCTAGTCTTTTCTGCCAGAATTCTTCGTTCGGATGTCTGACCCCTGCCACAAATAGCGTGTTTACGATTCACGACGCGGGCAGCTCGACGACGCTCTTCCAAAACAAAGAAACACCACACGCAAGATAATATGTATGCATAATTTGTGGTCCCACGACAGCGTTGTCATTCTTACGACGCCTTCAAATAAGGCATTTTCACGGCCTCTCGATGACATGAAGCAGCGGCAACCTAATAGCTGTTTTAAAGCTTTTATGAAACTGCAATATCAGCTAGACATCAAAGGTTTTTAGCAAAATGAAACGTTTGTACGATTATTTCAAAGTCCTACCAGCATAATCATTTCCCTATAGCTATTCCAAGCAAAATACTCGACTGGCGACGTGACCACGTCGTAGATCGTAAAATCCTACTATCTTTCCACTCTTTGAACATCAAATGAGCTTTATTACATCGGTTCTGTTCGAAACAATGCGAAGGCTATCTGATGAAAAAATATCCGAATTTTGCAAGGTCAGTTGAATTTTTCTGAAAAGAAGATTTAGTTCCTATTCGTTTAGAAGCGTAGCAAACCTAAATAGCGTTATATTTTCACATAGGACATAGACATAGTACTTAAAAAAGAACAGAAGTTTACATAAAGACTTTACTTCTTTCTTAAATCATGAGAATACTAAAAAGGGTGAAACACTATGAGGCTTGGAGTGGAAGGTTACGCCGTTCCCCCACCCGGACAAGACAGAATTCGTCGCAGCCGGTGACCGGGTATTCTATACTCGAAATTCTGGCAATACATACATACATAACATTCATAAACAATTTAATGCAAATTTCTCATCATCATTAAATTGATGTTCTTCCTGAGAAGCGTCACAGAGATAAAAACATATTTACAAAAAAATAAAACTTTAAATGGAAGGTTTCTTAGAAGGTCTTAGATAACACGGTTATTGATCAAACTAGGCTTCAAGATGCCTTTTAAAAGCACAAGTAGTTGATAGCTTTGCATCTGTTTTCCCGGTATAGTACAAAATATGGACTGGACTGAACTGGTCCGGTCAATACCTATGGGAGGTTTAGACGTGATCTACGTTCTGTTTACAACGGCAATACGTCGTTTATTACGTCCTATGTAGAACGTTGGCATTTCAGGACCGAGTGAGCGCTACCTCGAAACGTAAACACAATGTTTTCAACGTCTTATATCTCATTAAATTAGTACAGTTGATAATATGCAAGAACGTTGTACAATAAACTTAAGTACGTGCTTAAGGTCCCTAATAAAGCCTGGACTGCAACTGCCTGGAATCACTGGAATCCAAAAAAATGAATGAACCGCGCTTTCAGACTTTATCAGTACCGGTATCATTACTATCAGATTCAGCAGGGCATGACAGAAACGTTCATATTCCGAGCAATTATCCATCTTCGCACTCATTTTATGAAACACAACAAAAAACAAGCCATCTGTTTGGCATGAGTTCGCCTGCCACAGCCATAATCGTTCAACAATGAATATATAATAATATATAAAATGTAAATAAATATAAATGATTGTCACGTATGAGTGTTCGAAAATCGAAATGTGGAAAATAAAGTGTCGAATATGTTAAAATAAGAGGCGCCGAATAATGCGGATCAATGCGAATCAACTTACCACAATGTGCCTTTTATAGTTGCCTGCCGGTTTAGGCGTGTAAAAACTTGACTGTTTCTGGTTTGACAAGCAGGGGGGCAAAATGGTCAGAAAATTGCAGAATTTCGAAGTCGAAATTGACGGTAACAAAGAGGTGTTCTACGCAGGCGAAGATGTACGAGGCAATGTTGTCGTCGACGTTTTACAGTCAATGAAATGCAACCAAATAAACGTCATGTTGGTTGGAGCCTCTTACTGCCACTGGACAACGACGACCACTGATAATAGAGGAAACTCCAGAACACAGACTGATCATCACACCGGCCATCAGTTATTGGTAAGTCTACAAGGTCTTCTTTTCGGAGGAAGTTCAACCGGAGCAGTGCAGCATCCTCCTGGAAGACATGTTTATCCATTCGTATTTAAACTTCCCTCGCCTTTACCCAGTTCGTTCGAAGGAGGCACTGGTCTCATTCGCTATTACATAGAAGCAAAAATCGATCGACCGTGGAAGTTTGATCATAAAATTCGAAAGCCCTTCACTGTCAATGAGATTATCGATATTAATCTTCCTCAGTATTCAACAGTTCCTGTTGGAAGCAAAGAGAAGCAAATTGGATGCCTTTGTTGTGTATCTGGCAACCTCGACATGCAAGCAAGTCTTGATAGAGCAGGCTATTGTCCTGGTGAGCAAATCTTCCTCAATGCGCTGTGTGAGAACTTGTCAACTCGAGAAATGCGTTGTATGAGGGCGACACTTATACAAAATATTTTGTTCCGTGCAGCAGACGGACATACAACAGGAAGTTCAATAGCAATTACACGTTTTGAAGGTGGTAAAATCCCAGCAAGAGGCCAGGACTTATGGAATAACCAACCATTCCTAATTCCACCAGTTGCCCCAACAATTAACACCAACCCTGTGAGTGTCAGTTACCATATCAAGTTTGATGTTCAAGTTCCCATGGGGCTTAGCCCAAAAATTTTTCTTGGTATTACTATGGGTACCATACCTTTTAAACGAACCTTTGGCAGACAATGTTCCTATGAGCTGGCTGAAAATCAGGTGATGGAAGCAGGGTACACACACCAAGTACAGCCATTGGCACCACAATTTGGGCCAACCACATCCACCCTTGGCTACCCTGACATGCCCCCACCAAGCTATGCCGTCGCAGTTGGAGGTTTGCCTGTGAATGTTGGTGATGCAGACGCCAGATCACACTTTGGAGATCAAAGCTATGTGCCAAGGTACACCTATGCTCAACCATTCCAAGGGCAGTTCCCACCAACTGACCCTTCAGGCCAATTTGGTAGTGGCATGGCAATAGTATCTGCTATTTGAAGGCAATGATTGATTTGCAGAAAGAGTGACAGCCATGTTTATCATTAAACTTGGTGGCTATTAAAATCCAAAAGTAGAAAAACTGTTATACCGAATTTAATTTTAATCCCAAACATTTTCCTAACTTAATGCTAATCCCAATCCTAACTCTTAATCCTAATCCCAATGCTCTAATCCTGAGAGCACTGAAACTTTGAAGTTGTAAACTAGGCCTAGAAATAAAGGAATACAACACAGTGAGAATCAGAAACTTTACTTATATTTGAACAATTTACAAACAGAAAGCTCAATATATTTAAAGCCTTTTCCTTTCTCCCCCTTTTTTGTATATATTACATATGATTATATCAACTAGAAGTCCACAATACCCTACTGTGATTTAAATGAACTTATATACAGTGATGTTTGAAAATGGTAAGAATGAGATATATTGTAAAGAACAAAGTTTTTTGTACAGCCCTAGGAATTGCTGGACAAGAACTGCATGTCCATCTGTTCAACCGAAGATATCCTCATAGTGAAAATTATTGGTTACTATTTGTGTCTTTTATAGTCCTAAAGATTACTTTCATGGCAAAATATTCAATAACTATTGGTCCCAAGAAGAGCATATGAATACTAATAAAACACCCAGTCAACAATTACTGTAATAGTCTAGTCACTGAAATATGAAATTGCTTGAAGCTTGCGAGGTTGTTTTAATGATTAATGGCTTGATAACCAATAATTTCAAATGGGGAAATGGTTAAGTTGTCCCTAACCTACAGTTCATTGAGCACCTCGACGGCTCCTAGTCACTCTTGGTACCAGCTCAGTTACCTTTTCTGGTGTTTTCCTACTTCCTTTGGCTTGTCTTCGACCACCTTTCGCATTCTTCTCGACTGGTATTTCAACATTTTCACTCTCTTTTACCGTTGCTCTTTTTCCACGAGTTTTCCTACCAGAGCTCTCCTCGGTTGTCTGACTGCTGCTCCCCTTGCGGGTTCTCCTCCCCTTTTCCACCGGTGCTTGTGGGCTGCCATTTTCTTCCCGCACGAGCTTTCCTTTCTGTCTCGTTGTTCTTGTGTACTTCACGACCGTCTCCTCCAAGATTTCAACTTCTTTAACGGCGGCTTTGTTTCTCCGAGTCGATTTTACGTTGCTGATGGTTATCTCTTCCACAACTTTCTTCTCCTGGGCACCTCGTTTCCGTCTAGTCACACGTTTCTTAGTCTCTTCGTCATCTTTTTTCTCATCACGCTCTGCGCTTTCCTTTCTCTGTCGTTTTGAGCTAGGCAGGCTTGCCTCGATAGCGACCACGTCGTTATCTCTCTTAGAACGCGTCACACGCTTCTTTGACGGAGCGTTCTCTTCCTTTGATGCTTCGTTCTTCTCATCAACTTTTCCTTCAGGAGCAGCACGTTTTCTTCGCAGTTTTGATGCGGCATTGCTTTTCGAAATCTCGTCATTTAGCTGTGCTTGTTCTTCGACGACTGTAGTGATGTTCCTTCCACTTCGCGATGAGCTGTTTTCTGCCAGGACGAACAACTTCTTTGAGGCGCTGCCGCGTAGCGACGAAGCAGGTGTTGGAAGCGGTGTCGGTACTTCAACGATGGGTTCCAATTGTGTTCGAGTGAATCTCAAAGGCTGAGGTGTCTCTGGTATCCCGGGAACATTCTTGCTCTTCCCAGAGCGGGTGGCGACTTTAGATGTTGGGTTGGCCTTCCCCCGCGTCTCCGTCTTCCCCTTTCCACTAGCGGATTTGCCACGCTTGGAACGAGTGTTTCTTTCTGGCTTAGTTTCGGCTTCTTCGACCATTTTCTCGGACTCATCGACTTCTGGCTGTTGTGATCTTTCTCTGGTGCCCCTACGCAACCGTGATCCAGATGCCACGGTATTTTTGTCATCGGTTTTTCGAGATCTCGTACTTCGCTTACCATTCGACACCTCGCTTGGCGATTCGCTCTTTTTGTCGACATCGGGATCCGTGTTGTTGTTGCGTGCTGTGGTACGGCGCGTGCGTGTCGTTGTCTCCAGGGTATCCGGCTCGACACTGTGTTTCGATCGTGTCGATCTTGTCTTCTTGGATTTTGAAATTTCTTCACTTTTTTTCACTGGATTGGATCTCAAATCGACTGCGAAGAGGATGGGCACCATTTGAAGCGAAGGCTCCATCATAGTTGGAGAGGGTTTCATCTCAGGAGGAGGAGGTTGAGTTAAACTCGGGACGACGTCTGGTAACGAAGGTGTGGGCTGTATTGCGCGATTGCGAGAGGCACGCGTGCTTCTTTTAACCTTCGGTGCGACTTCACCTTCAGCCTCTTCTTGTTCCAAGACCACAACTTCAACAATCTTCTGCTGAACATTCTCTTTCGTATCAAGTGCAGCGCGCTGCTGTTTAGCAGATCGTGCACTGGTTCTCTTTGGAATCTGGTGTTTTGGCGCCACGGCATCATCAACGGGCACGTTTCTAGATTCGGACTTTTCTTCGCCAACTTTGGCGGCAGTATTCCGCGAGGTTGCGCGACGAGGGCGTTTTGTTGGAGGAAGCGAATCGGGTTGAACTTTGCGTTTAACGGATCGCGTGGATCTCTTCGATGGTAATTGTTCCTCGTCGAGCAGTTCGGATGATAAATCTTCCGTGGACTGGGTTTCTTTTGTTGGGGAAGGTTCTGATGTAACAGGAGCGGTTACCATCTCTAATGGCGTGGGTTCTGCTAAGGGGAACGCGAGTTGAGGTGCGGAGGAGGTAGGTTGTACTGCAGGGAAGGGGGAAACAACAGCTACGATCTTAGGTGTGGAGCCAGACTTGACAATCTCTGTAGGGATGGTCGCGGATGTCTCTTGAGCCGGTGTCGTTTCGACAACAACTGCAGCTGGACTTTTCTTTAATGACGGAGTGACAGCCACGTGAAGTGGGGATGACAGCACTACCTTCTCAGCGGTTCCTGCTCTTCTCAGAGACGGGGTATGCTTTGGTGTCTCGGCTGCCACGACGGTTAGATTATTCGAACCTCTCCTCAGCGACGGAGTCAGTTTTCCTTCGTCTGCGAACGCCACAGTCAAAGTCTCCGAGACTCTTCGAAGTGACGGAGTAAGTTGAGGCTCCTCTGCCGACACAACTGTCAAAACGTCGGGACATTTTCGCAGAGAGGGAGTGCTTGAAAGTTGTAACGGGACAACGACATCGCACCCACTTTCTTTCATTCGCAACGAAGGCGTTTTGTCGATGGACAAAGGAGTGACAACGCTCACACGATCAGATGTTCTTCTCAAGGATGGTGTACCTGTGGCCGCTATCGGCGAAGCCATTTCAAACGCCTCAAACAACTCTGCAACGCCTTCGATGTCAGGTTCTTGATTTTGTTTCACGTTCGGCGTCTTCATAAGCTGTGCTATATCATAGAAGATTTCGTCGCCTGAAGAGGATCTTGTCCCGATGCGGCGTTCATCGTTTTGTTGCTGCTGCAACTTGACTGTAAAATTCAAACGAATACAACGTTTATGCATGAAATTTTATCACTTGTCGACGTATTCACTCGACCGTTGTTAAGAAAATCAAGCGAAAAATTTCCTTCAATCGAAAAATTCTGCCCAGTGGAGAACCACCGCCTTCAGAATCAAGAATATGCGGTTATTCGCAAGTCGGACAAATATTTTCACACAATGACTTGGCCTGCCTCTAAGTGAATTCACATACACACCTGCTCTTTGCCTTTTAATTCTTAATATCTTCCTCTTGTTCACCACAACGTTCCATTCTCCTCCAGTTTTACCATCGAAAACTTTAGCGTTTTTGGCTAGACTCTTTCTTCGAGAAGGGGTCTTGCTCTTCCTCTTGACTGTGGAACAAAAAAATTGCGATTTTAATAAACCATCACTCCTTTATTAAGCTTTGGGATTGATTTGCCATTCAACACATTGAAGAACTTACTTTTTTCAGTTGCAGTTGTAGTTGATTTCGGTTTTGTATTTTGATTTGAAGTTGACGATGCCTATAAATAAGTATAATAAAAACTTTTAAACACTTAATTATCACTGACATAAAATACCTTCAAATTTCATCGAATTTGATTCGCTGCGGCATGGTAGAAAGTAATTTTTTGACGTACCTTTTGCTCTGCTTCAAAGTTGAGGACACTCTTCGTGGACATTCGTCGCTTGGCAACAAGCTTCTGACGTTTCACTATTTCCGCGTAACTTGGCTTCTTCGTGGACTTTCTACGACGGGAAATGGAGCGTGTCTTGGATCTTGTGCTGGGGAAAAAGCCCGCTCGCTGTGGAATTTTCAAAGGAGTCTTTATCTTCTTTCTTGCAGATTGTGTGGGATTATCATCGATGTTGGAAAAGCGACGTTTGGGTGTCTTTGATGACGTGTCAGGTTGCTTTTCCTCCTTAGGCTTAGTGGGTCGTAACTTCATGCCAGATTCAATTTCTTTTCTCAATGGCGTTTTCAAACTTTGCTTTGTTTTCGACAGTTCGATTCCGGACTTTATCTCATCTTGCAACATGGTCGCCATTCGTCGCTTGGTCTTTCGGAGGTCGACGCCAGTTTCAATTTCTTTTCTCAACGGAGTCTTTAAGCTCTGTTTTGTTTTAGACAGTTCGATTCCGGACTTTATCTCATCTTGAAGCATAGTCGGCATTCGTCGTTTCGTCTTTCGCAAATTAATTCCAGCCTGGATCTCTTTTTTTAACGGGGTCTTCAAGCTCTGTTTTGTTTTAGACAGTTCAACTCCGGACTTTATCTCGTCTTGCAACATGGTTCCCATTCGTCGTTTGGTTTTTCGGAGGTCGACGCCAGACTCAATCTCCTTTCGCAGCGGAGTCTTCAAGCTCTGTTTTGTTTTAGACAGTTCAACTCCGGACTTTATCTCGTCTTGCAACATGGTTCCCATTCGCCGTTTTGTCTTTCGCAAGTTGACGCCAGTTTCAATCTCTTGTCTTAACGGAGTCTTCAAGCTCTGCTTCGTTTTGGAAAGATTGACACCGGCCTTGATCTCGTCTTGAAGCATCGTCGGCATTCTCCTCTTGGTGGGTCGTAGTTGAACGCCTTTTGTAATCTCTGCTTGAAGCTCGGTCGCCATCTTCTTTTTCGTCTGGTTCAATTCCTTCCCGGCGACGATTTCATCTTGTACCTCGCTTTTCATTCTTCTTTTAATCTTCAAGAATTTCCTTCCAGACTTGATCTCATCTTGCAAAGATTCTGCCATCACTTTCTTGGTCTCCCTCAGCGCCGGTCTCGTTTCGATCTCTTTCCGAAGTGGTGTTGACATTCTCATTCTGGTGGTTCTTAACTTCGGCCTGGACTCGATGGCTTTACGAACCGGAGTGCCTAACCGCTTTCTGGTAGGTTTTAGCTTACGACCAGCCCGAATCTCTTCCCTCAAAGGCGTATGCATCTTATTTTTGCTCGCTTTCAAACGGAAACCTTGCTTAATCGCATTCTTTAACGGTGTCGCCATTTTCTTGTCTTTCCCACGTAATTGCTTTCCTTGCTTGATCTCATCTCTCAAAGGGGTCGCCATTCTCGGTCGATCGGTCTGGAATACCTCAACGATTTCGACGGCAGGACTGTCCGGCTTCACAGGATGCTCTTCTTCATCACTAAGTAAAATGCAAGTGGTTAATACAATAAAGTTTTGGATTTTAAAAATATTAACAGCTAACAGCCAAATCATGCCCCCCCCCCCCGGTAAGCCGTGGTGGTAGCTGAGACCTCGGTGCCTGTTTGAAAGTGAGACGGGGGGGACTAGGATTAAATCCAATTTTACAGCTCACGAATTTTATCCAAGGCTCGGGTTTAGAAAACTCAGTGTCGAGGGATTTGAAAGAGAGATAATAGCGACCTTTTAATACATTTTTACAATTAACTTGTTACACGAAATGTTACAAGGTAATGTTACACGAAAAAACTTTCAACATCAACTCGCAACGCAACTCCCACCCACACGATTTGCCGAAGCATGCAAATCCTTTCCCTACCTAGCTTCATCACTCTCTTCAACTTCTTCCTCGATCCTCGAGACGAACGACGGCGTGGCGACACTATATCTTCTTCTTGCTGGACTAATGCAAGGTTTCGACAACGGCGCGGACAGTCTCCGTGGATTGGAACCTTTCTTGATCGGTGTCGAAACGGGCAGGGTCTTATCAAAGTGCTCTGGACTTAACTTTGGACCAAAGGACACGCGTTTCCTCAGTTTCCTCGTGGATAATGGAGTGTTAGCCTTGGAGTTAGATACAGCCGAGTTCACCATACCGACGAAGGCCTGTTCTTCTTTAGGTGTATTTGTCAAAGGTTCCTCTACTTCTTGTAAAGACACCGATGACCGTTTCAATCCTCCAATGCTTTCTCGTAAAGACGAGCGACGCGATACGGGAAGGAAGTCTTCTTCAGTTTTCTCGTTTTCCAAAGGTTCTTCTACTTCGAGGAGCGCAACGGAAGATCTTCTCAAGTTGCCTAAACTCTCTCTCAAAGATGCCCGGCACGGGAGTGGTGGATTTGGTTGCTCGTTCACTTTCTCAGGAGTTCTTTCAACTGGTTCCTTCACCTCTTGAAATGTAGTGGAAGATCGTCTGAGTTTTCCCAGGCTTTCTCTCAGCGACGCTCGACGCTGCACAGGATTACGTGGACTGTCTTTCACGATACGGTTGGCTTCCTTCAAAGGTGAAACGAGGCGCCCGATGGCGGGGTTATTCAAGGACGTCCTCTTCTTCCCTAAGCTCTGTTTTGAAAGGAAAATTAAGTCACTAAAACCAGACTTTCTAGGTATAAATTTGTCTGCATTTATACTTTCTAAACAGTGGCATAGCCAGCCTGACGATTTTGTCCGGCTATGTAAATTTCCAATGATTATAATTATTCATTTCTTTAGAAATTCATTGTTTTCACAGTCAATGAACACCACAATATTATTACCATATTATATTATCATGCTCAGCTCCTAACAAACTGGAAATAAAACTTCTTAAAACAAGCTTAGTATTTATACCTGTAGTATATTACATTAGATCTTATCTCAACCAACCACCCACCCCCTTGAGGTTTTTTTACGGCATACAGCATGTTTAAATGAAAATGAACCAATTCTAAAATTTCTAACTTTAAAAAGTAAATCAATGCAGTTTGATTAGCCTGTTAGTTTTAAAGAAACATGCAATTCAACTTTATGTGATAACTGGGTTTCTGCATTTTAATGGTACGCACCTTTCTTTTCGGCTGTTCACATTCAAATCGAAATGACCTGCCAGCAATCGAGAAAACATCCATGTTGCTAAGGCCAACAGATTCTTTCATAGGGTCACCATTTATCATTGTTTCACTATCTGTTAGATTTTCCAAGTAAAACTAGAAAAATAAATTAATGCAGATTGAAAATTTACCAATTCAATTCTAAGATTGCTTGTATAGGTGGCAGTCCTATATTCAGAGGGGATAGCTTTGGAAAATTGGACGTTATTAATCACACTATAGGGAGATTTAGCAATGAGATCTATGGCATATATCATCTATGGAGACAAAGTTGAAGCACAAACAGTATAAGTAAAATCATGTAAGTATAAAATCTATACATCAGTCTTTGACATCACAGATATTTACTGCACTAGAAATTTGCACTGGGCTGTCAGTTTATAGGCAGACTTAGAATAAGGACAGGAACAACAAAGATAGCGTAAAATAGCAAACAGCATGCTTTAGCCTTTATCCATGTACAACACTATTTTCTGATTGTTGACTTTCCCATCTTTAATCTAAATCTGGCCATAATTCACAGGCTGTCTTGTATAAACATATGCCACAATGAATTTTATTATACACAGTAATATAACATGCAGACCTTAATTTCCAATTAGGAGAATATTCTGGAACTTTTGGGAATCCAAGATTGGATTAGCAGCAATTTCAAAGGGCTGCATAAGCAGGGGCAGAAATAATTGCTACGTTTTATTTGGCCCAAAAAACTCTGGCAACAGAAACCAACGTTATCTGTATAATCTATGATTTTTTGATATAATCTATTTATCAATCATAGATAATTTTTTGACGCCCAGTTTAGTTACTAGTAATATAATTTGCACTGAATATAATATAAAACCTGAATATAATTTTGACTGGCTAAGCTCATAGATAGCGATCAATTACTAAGTACAACTGCTAGAGCAAATGATGAAGTATTTACCAAAACATTTAAACAAGGAAGGTGAAGCTTGTATAATATTTACATTTTACAACGAACTTCAACTTACTTTATTGTTTTCAGAGCGGGACACCTTCGCGTGTTCCAAAGCAACTCCGGGTAACTGGACACGTAAATCGCACGTAGTGTCCCTACAATATCAAAGAAAGTAATCCAATTCAACACTCAAAACAGAACTAAACATTACAAGAAGTGCAAGATTCGACGACGTTTTTAATAAAGGAAGGACGTTTATATACACACCTTCCAAACAAGCAATCGCTTCGTCGCAGGGGAAATCGTGGACCATCAGCTCCAGTTCGCTTGATAATTACAATACTTGCATAATCCTCGCTCATCTCGGCAATTATATTCCTTATTAAACCAAATGTCTTTTATTTTTTCATTCGAATGTCCGAAAAAAGCCGAAATTTAAAGAGTCGAAATTCCCGAGGGAATTCTTCAATGTTCCTCTAACGAATCCTATTCAAATTTAAAACAAACCGCCAAAATATTTCAAAGTTTTCATATCACGAACTCGTTTCCTTATTGGTCAATATGGGTAATTTATTCCTTTGGGAATTTTACACTGGAATTTGGAATTTAACGCTGATCTTAATACAACTTCAGCATTCCAGAAAGTGTTTCCAGTTTATAAATATATATTTCAAGTTTCAATTATTGTCATTAGTAAAAATACGTCAAATAGCCTTGAAATATATACATTCTAATATATTTAGCAAGAAAAATCATTCTACATTCAAATTTCAAAGTATGAACATTTTTTACACTTAGAAGCGTGAATTACAATAATATAACTTAATGTCTTTGAGAAGTAACCCTTTAATTAAAAATAATCTAGATCAATGCAATAAAAAGCCCTCTCAAAGTCAAATAGTTCGCTGACGATTTAGAAATTACTTGCTCACGATTCTTAGGTATAATTTTATTCAGGTATTATACAAGTAGGCTGTAGGCAACTAATCCCAACTCCATCCCCACTCAAGCCTGTTATTAGTATCGAAATGGGCCAACTCGTTCCACTTCCACGGATATTCGCTATGATGACAGAGCGAAACCCAGGGCTTGGAATGAGGTTGTCTAAACGTTTTCTTCACTGACAGCTATTGAAGCGGTGTGATTATTGCGTGCTTTCGGCTATTAAAGGAGTGTACCGATACTTTACGAAAAGTTACTTGGTATTGTACCCATTGACATATATATACCAATTGTATCCATTCAATGGAAAACTGTTGGGCTTCACATCGAAGATGCGGAGACATAGTATACGTGTTTTTACAATTTCATAACTTAAAAAGCAATAAGTGCATGACAGTCAAAAGCCGATGAACCGTATCAATACAGATACACGTTCAATTAACTAACTTTTTTGATTATAGATTGTCCTCTCCGACCTCTCGTGTGAATTCGACGTAAGCGATGATACCATTGCACACGACATCTTCCACTTCTTCGTGGTCCGCCGTTCAGTCATCGAGAATTTCGATAACCCGACTGCTTTCTGTTTTTGGCGCCTCTTTGCAACCAGCTAAGGTTATGACACCCTGTTGGTCATCTGGCGACGACTGTTCTTTCGGTTGCTCGAACGTAATATACCCAACGTTGTGTAATACTGTCCCATCATCCAGCTTGATTCCATATTTTGGCTCGCCAGCGACAGGGTAATCGTTGGAAACACCACTTGCAACTGTACAGCCATGCTCTAGTTCCGCTAAAGTTTCCGTCGGGTATTGGTACGGTACGAGATCTTTCTTCTTTGCTTCGAAAACCTTCTCGAATTCAGAAAATAACTGCGGATAGTTGTCCCTCACAAATTCGTGAAATCTCTGCAGTTTTAATTCGCGTTCTCGACGAACTTTTCGACTCAACCGGGCGCGTTCGGCATTGCGTTGTCTTCGGTCCATAACGAGCGAGAATGCGTTGGCCTGCGGGAAGTGAACGCGGCTTTTTATGCTTTTCTTTGTACGCAAAATCTCTTGCCTACGCTCCTCATTATTATGCGACGCCATCTTGCATGCATAATTAATGATTTCGAATGCTAATTACATGCTTCATGGGACAAGCGGAAGGGGGTTGGTTACCTACACACGACACTATAAATCTAAAATTATATACTTTTCTTTAGTAATCATTATATCCTCTGCTATCTGTTTGTACCCTCGCTCCGCTCCACGCTTAAAGCTGTACTTAACCTGGCTACTTCGTCTCCCAGCGTTTCGATACTCTCCTGAAATTTGATACAATTAATTAACTTTTAGAACAAACACAAAAAGAATGAATGGTGCTACGATATTTGGCAGTGCTTCTCAACATGTTCAATCACATGTCATGCGCTAAGGGGCTGTTTACATGAGCCCGGTTACCCGAGATTCAACGAAGCGTGAGATGATTTTGAGGTATTAAAATGAGCAGATAACATGATCCTGGCAGTCGTATAATCACCACTACAATGGCATGTGCTTGTTTGGTGTCATAAAGGCTTATTTCAATACCTCAAAGTCCTCTCACGCTTCGTTGAATCTCGGGTAACCGGGATCATGTAAACAGCCCCTAAGTGGGGTACGTACCCCATGTGAATAAGGGGGAAATTAAAATTTCACACACTGACACACAGCATGGGCCAAGTAGGGTACGTGTCGCTATTGAAAAATATTAACCCCATGTAAATGAGGGTTAATTAAAATACCACACAGCATGGGCCAAGTAGGGTACGTGTCGCTCTTGAAAAATATCAACCCCATGTAAATGAGGGTTAATTAAAATAGCACACAGCATGGGCCGACTAGGGTACGTATCGATATATTTTAAGAAGACGGTTTGACGTAGTATTGGGACACGTGTAGGATGTAAAGGAAAGCAAACGGGTTGAAGACGAAATCAGTTCATGCATATGGCGAGTATACAGTATTTAAAATTTCAATTACAATTCAACATCCTTAACAATTTTTACATGCTTTCCCTCTCATCTGATATGGTATTTTGCAACCCACGCTGAAGCATCAATCTCAACGCTTTCACAAGGGGGTTACCTAGGTCCAAGAGCACACCAAACAAACAAATTCAACTTACTTTCAGAGTTATATTTTTCAGAATCGTGTCTTCGAGAAGTGCTTGTAGTTTTGAGTTGATTTCCAGAGACAGTTCAAGGGTCATCGTCGAGTCGGTGGCCTTCGAGGAATACACTGACGACATTACGCCACGATTCTTCGCGAGTTTAGCCTAGGTTGAGGAATGAAATAGATATGTCATTGATACTGGTCCATGTATCATTACTTCTGTTCACAATCGCCTGTATTCAAGAAGATTGCTCACATTCATTGAGTGTGACCATAGAGACGATCCAAAAGACATTTTGTCTTTTGGATTGTCTATGGTGTGACAGATAAATTTCGTTCATGCTGGTCAATGAGAAAGATTTTTTTAATCAAAAGATTAAAGGTAAAATACTCTCTTCAAAATGCTCTTATTCGAAATACCGCCATGGGAAAGTTATGAGATCTCCCACTCAATGTGCTTGAGTGTGAGTGAGCTTTTCAAATACAGGCAATAGTCTACCCTACAGAGAGAAGACGTATCAGGTTTTCTTTGTTTACCTTTTTTTCATCATAGTCGGTGGATGTTAGCTGCCCGCTGTCCTCCTTCATCATGTAATTTTGAATAATTCTAGAGAAGCAAAACAACATATTTTCAAGTCTTCGAATCCCATTTTCCATCTCCACTCAGCCACTCCAATCTCTCTAAAATCATCAGATACTACCAAAATTAACAGCCCCTAATTTGCAAAAGCCCTCTAATAATAAACATGGGCCGTGAAGTGATTTGATTCACTATATAGATTTCGTTTCAAATCTTACTTATTTTTTTTCGCTATTTCGTCGACCAAAGTGTTATTATGCTCCGTTAAGAAATCGAGTTTTTCGCATTTCTTCGCGTGTACTTTCTGCAGTTCACATATTTTGGACAACATGATAGATTTCTCGTGGTCTAATTCATGATTGCTTATCTTGTTATGAGACGATTTCGTTTTTACTTCCACTTCTGTTGACATCTTCATGAAAAAGAGAAGATTTATTAAAATATATATTTGAATCTAGATATGGGCAGAATTCGTTTTATCGCAAAGTTTTAAATCAAACAGGTATATATACATTTCTGAAAATTAGGTTCAAATTCCCAACAAAATTAGCGAATATATATGAAATGAATGAAATAAATTTTCAACTAACCAGGTCATTCGAGTTGTATAATGAAACCTGTAAGAAAAGAAAATACAGTCAAGTGGACGCATGTAGAAGTATTCATATTCTTATTACAGGCAATTACTGGAGCCCGTTGGACGAAGTTTGGAACTGGAGTATTGGGGTCAGTTGTACGAAAGCTAAATAGCACAACACACCGAATAGTGTTTTTTAATCGCTCTAAAATTGTGGGTTGTTCCGTGTAACCTGGATTAAAAATTGGGATTCCTTAAATTTGTGATTCTTTTTCATATGGGGGGGGGGTATTTATATATTCATGTTAAGTGATGGTAAAGACAATAGATTTCAAAAGAAATTGATAAGGCAGAACACTTATATATGAATATCGCCTCCCCCCCAATTATTGATGCTGGTACGTCACTGGTGTATTGAGTTATCCAGCATTCCAGCTTTCGTACAACCGGCGTGGATGAAATATTTGTACAAGGATAAATGCACGGAAATTCTATCACGGAAAAGCATATTTCCAATGTATATCTCACCCCTCCGTTGTTGATACCATAAGCAGGAGGGGACGCAGGAGGATAATGGGTGTTATTCATGGACGAATGTGGCGTCACATTGTCAGCTTTATCAAGTGAACCGCTGGACGACGTGCGAGAATCGCTATCCAGACGATCCTTGGAGTTTGAGTTCTTCTCCAGAGAATCAACTTTCCTGTTTCGAAAATGAAAAACAGCGAAATTGAGTCAAGTTGTGGCAATAGTACACGAGCCATGGTATACACGAGAAATATTTCTTGATAACATTCTGAATACTTCACCTTTTGGACTGTTGCAGTTGTCTTGTGATATCCTAAAACCATAAACTTATAGTTAGCAGGAAGGGAAATGAGTGTAAGAAATGCATTATGTATAAGACATTGTAAAGATTGTAAAGTTTCTACACCTTTAAAAAGAGGCCTGCTCGCGAAATTATACCTTTAAATGCGCCGCGTTTTTCTTCTTCGTCACCTTGAGATCATTCTTTACGTCTTCCAAACTGGTCGCCAATTCTTGCACTGGAGGAGATATGGACACTTAGATTTTGGCAATTGCCTTGGGTTCAGCCCCTATGAACCCTAACCTCCGGCTATATACGCTGATAAATGTTCCTCGTTTTAAATTTAGTGTTCAAAATGGTCCATTGACCTTGTTAACGAAAGAGTGTGTTCATAGTTCAGTATGTGCAAACCGAGCAACACTCTTTATATATTTATATGCCATTTTCATGGCTCATAAATCTATGAAACGTCATGTAAAATACCTGCTTTCGTTTTTTCCTCCAGTTTTCCTTGCAGCTCAGATTCTTGAACACGTTTGGCTTGAGTTTCGCTCTTCAGGGACGAACTCTGCAAAAACAGAGGAGTTATTTATGACGATGTATAACATCAAGTACCATGCTACGCACATACGCGACTGCACTCACCAATCTTTTGTTGTCCGACTCGAGATCGCTGCATTTTGTCTTCAATTCCTCGTTCTCCTTGTTCATTGCTTCGTTCTAATTTTAACAAGAAACAAGATTTATTCCCAACCTCTTTGCTGTTAGTATTTCCAAGAGCATAAACACACCACTTAGTGACTTAGAGTGTAATTCCCAAGAAAGGGAAGTCAACGGTTAACCAGTCAGTCTCACTTAATATGTGGTGATCACCACAAAAACCACCATTTGTATAGCCAAATTCCCGTGTATCACATAAATATCCTAAGTGTTCACACAGTAGATGAAGTACTGAGGTGCCTGGGTATGAGCCCACGGTGATTGCGTAATATGGGTCGAACAACTCTCTCTCCCTGAGCTTGGGGCTGAACATATTTTTGATTTACCATGAAAGAAACCTGGATTTCTACGAACCTGGGCTTGAATGACGGACAATGTCGACTGTAATTGAGTACATTTTGCCGTCATTTTCTCCATGAAGTCGAGCAGTTCCGATTCCTTCGCGTGAACGGCCGCCATCTCCGATTGAAGTTCATTAACTGTGTCCGTAAGCTGCAATTTTTCCATTATCAGTTTCTGATTGCTTTCATCAGAACTAGCGCAAAAATAAGGGAAGACACAGTCATGACTATCTAAATATCTCTAGGGGATTTGGTAAAATTCAAAGAGCTTTCTCCCTTATCGTGTATGCAGAGGGTAAAATGAAAAGGCAAAGAAGGGTTTGAGAAGAAAAGGATTGAGATTCTTTGGCATATCTTTAGAAGGGACGGAATAGCTGCATGCTTTTATCAAACACAAGACTGGCTGAGTTCTCACGCATCCTTACTTGAACAGAAGGCTTCTTAACTTTTCTAACTCTTCAATCTTCGTGATCTGGTTATCAATCTCTTTCCTCTGATTCACCACCGTCTTCTCATACGTTGAGATGGCGAGAGCATACTTGGCAACTTTCTCGTCCAAATTTTTTAACTACATATTTGATATAGATTTACACATGCATTATATAACAACTGATTACTGACCAAGCGTGAGGTCTGTACTGTGAAATATCAGACCGAGGCTTTTTAGTCAGGCGAGGTCAATAATGAAAAGAGTCCATATGATAATATTGGATATAGAAGACAGAGTTTGGGTCAATCCTCAGTTGAAATAGGGTTGTTTCCAATACTCAATGTATATTATATACGTGGCGTCTGGCAATTCTTTCACTGGGGGGAGGGGGAATGCCCTTTCTAACAAGGAAATGACTTGAAAGCGATAATTTGTGTAACAGATATGTCAGATTCATATACAGTTAAACAAAGTGAGATTTAACAAGCCAAACTAGGCGAGAAGGTCTACAAAGGTGTAGCGCCAAGTGAATACAATCTTTTGTTTTTACAATCAATTCCTCGCAGACACTCTGAGAAATAGCCTGCGGATGTTTTCAAAATGGGAGTGTTTACTTGCTCTAAAAGACTATACTTGGTAAAATCTCATCAGTAGTCCTGTATTGACGGGTGTGGATGTCCCTAAGTCACCGATTATTCGACTCGGTCATAGTACTAAATTGTGATCGACAGATTGACCTAATACAGTACACAAACCTTAGCATTCAGATTGTTTTTCTCTTCGGTCAAGTTCTTAACTTCTTCTTTCCTCTTATTGAGTTCTTGTGAAAGATTTTTATTGTTCTAAAAAGAATAAAAATGTAGCACAAAATACACGCGATTTCTTTGTTATACTTGGAGTTTTCTCACCGCCCTCTTTTGAGGCGATAATCCTATTATACCGCACCTCGTCTTGTGTTGCGCTGGAAATCCGACGTTTCTGAAGCTCTGACTCTTTCTGTTTCAACTCTTGATCGAGGGAGATTGATTTCATCTCTTCTGACTCCTTCAAGGCAAACATACACGATGTTTACATTAATATTTTTTGTTTACTTCAAAATTCCACTGTACACAAAGTGACATCAGAAGCGTAGGAAGATGTTGAGGATTGGGAGGGCGGGGGTTGTAGGTCTCCTACGTTTCAATTTGAAACCATTTTCTTTTAGGTAGTACTGTACTATTGTGGGGGGGGGCTAAAAAGATATTCATTCGCCTCCGGAATACACTATTAGAAGGTGGAGGGGTTGCTCCCAGAAATCCTACGCCCCAGCATCAAACTTGAAAGCAATCTTTATAATACTTAGGCAAACTTCTTCCCTTCCACAATCAACATTACCTGATACTGTTTTATCATTGCTTGGCAATCTGCTCGTATCTGTTCACCTTCTTCCTTGGCCTCTTTCAGTTTCTGCAAAGTCTGCGTCAACTTTGTTTTTGTTTCCTAAGAGAAAAGAGTATATCACACAAGGTTGAAACTATCTTAAAGCAAGGAGTAGCATGTTCTGTTCCTTTCTGTGCTTAGATAAGTGTTGGACTGCCAAGGTGTTGGGAAATCCACCAAAAGATTTGAATGAGGAGTTTGTTGTTGTTTTTTAAGTGAACTAACAGGGGATCTTGCCAACTGGGGTGGCACTATATAAGGGGCCACTTTTGACAGTTTTCAATATTGATAATTTTCTCAAATAAGTGCCACTAAGCTTCACAAATAAAATTAAAAGGGCCTCGCGTCTAACCTTATGCGCATCTAATTCGGATTTCAGTTTATTTTGGGCCCATTTCACTTTAACAACATGTGCATTGATGTCTTCCTGAACTTTGTCCACTTCCTTCTGTTTTTCAATGATTTCTTTCTCCTGGTCAAGGAGCGAGGCCTGGCATGATTTGTAGTCTGCCTGTATTTTCTTCACAAGTTGCTGTAGTTTCTCATTTTCCTGAAGAAAAACACATGGAAACAGTTATAGTTGGGATATCATTGACACCCTATGGAGAGATTATTATGAGGAAATTCCAGCACTCTCCACCACAATTCAAAGCAAATCGGAGATGCAATTTGATCTAGATTAGTTGAATTGTACACCCATGGAAAGACATGTAACTGCCCCTCTCAGTATTAATGCATTACTATTTTCACCTTTGCCATTTCCAACATTTTTTTATCAACTGCATCTTGCATCTTGGAAATTTCTTGTTTTTCTTCAGTAAGTTGAGAGACCTTCTGCGTCAAACCATCCCGCTCTCGTAAACAATCTTCATACATTTTGGTCACCTGATCAACCCTGAGTGTCAGTTCTTTCTTAAGAGAGGATATCGCTTTCTTCGCTGCCATATCATGAGCATAAAGCTTATCTTTTGTGACCGTTAATTCTTTCTCACAATCGGCATGTTTTGTCTCTAAAGTTTTTACTTTTTCCTCAAGTAATTTGTAATTTGTATCGTTCTCATCATTAGACGATGAAACTTTAATTTGAAGATCTTTCTTCTCCTGAATAACACTAATTAAAGAAATTACCGTGAATTAACCATCTTTATTGTATTACAGGTACCCTTTCCAAATAATAAATTTATTAAATTACCAATGCTTGTCTAGCAATGAGAAAAATTGTCTGATTTTTGACAGAGTTAACAGGTGTGCCACACTGGCTTACAGACTGTTTGGACAAGTTGTAATGGATGTATGCCAATTGAAAAATTATATTTATAACAAAATATATTGCTTATTTGTGCTTTAAGTATCCAAATATAGGCTTTGTTTACAAATTGGCCAGTTTTGAAATACGAAATTTACCAGTATTGCACAGGAAAGCTAATTGTAAATTAAAAATTTATATCTGTAGCAAAATTTGATGCTCAACCAATGGTAGGCTTTGTTTACAAATTGGCCTGTCATAACATGAGAAATGTACCAATATTGCACTGCAAGACTAGAAATAACTGAAATTTACTATATTTGGAAAGTTTGGTTGCAAAATAATGTAAAATGTAAAAAACACAGCTGCACAACTACATAGTTTTACATACAAAAAAGGCTGTCAATCTATTGAATTTGCAACTCAAATTAGTTACAAATTGTCAAGCCATTTGTGAATTGTTTTTGTGTTGCTGCAACACAATATTCTAATGCTGCTTGCTGGAGAATATCTCCTTGAGGTACTATTTTGTCTGTGCCCACCAGGAAATCAGATACAGAACAAATTTCAAAGCATTCATTGTACTTTACAGATCAAATGAAGTTGGTAATGAAAGAGGAAGTGGATCAATTATGTCAATTATAATGAGAAACAGAGTCTCTTGTGATACCCAGTGGTTACCTAGACATAAATATTTATGCCAAACAGAACAGAATTAAATAATTGAATAGGGTTTAAAGAAAACATTGAGAAATAGTTAACTAACAAGTTCATATACATAGAAACACAGTTCTTTCGCGTCGTTGTACCTTTTGAAGTGTACATACACTTATGAACTGTGTAACCTAAGCAGTACTTCAAAATAATATAAACGTGGCATGCTGTAAGAATTTGCTGCAAATCCCCACATTACACATTTATAAACTTACTTTTCTAAATCTCGTTTTAAACATCCACATTCTTTCAAGGAGTCGTTTAATTGTTCCCGTAGCTCCTCATTCAGGATTTCCAATTCAGCAACTTTGACGGTCTGAAAATCAATTTTCTGTAATTTTGTCGAGAGTTCATTTTCCCGTTCCGAACTTGCCTTTAACTCGGCTTTGATCCTTATCAATTCTCTCTTTAACTCATGTTCTTTCTCCGAGGTCTGCTCGTCTGTTTTCAAGGAGGTTATTTCATTGCAATTTGATAGATTGTTGTGTTCTGTTGGATCAATATTTTCATCAAAACTTTGGTCTTTTTTACTGACTTTTATATCAGAATCCATTTTGTCCGTACAATTTTTTTGTACGTCCGATCCATTGGAATTAATATCATTTATAACCTCCTCTGACATGAGTAAAGCTAGGAAAGGCAACTAGAATACGGCTAAAAGCCGATGAGCTTCTTGTACAGATCTTTGTAAAACGTAAACAAAGATGAAATATTCAACTTGCTGTATTGAGTAATATTTAACTTTGCATAGCTGTAATACTCCAATCCTTCGGATTTCACGTAAATTAGACTCAAAGTTAGTATACTGTAATGAAAAGTTAATATATCGAACTGTTGATGGCGTTCAACATAAATTTCCACGTCTTTAAATTTGACACTAATCTTCGTGGTTTAAATACCTCGAATCATACCACTGATATCAGCTAGAACGTCTGGAACCAAAACTACACAAGGGATTTCTCTCTTTTTTCTTCTCTCTGGTGAACAAAAACTGCTGTAGTAATGGAAAGAAGAGCTTCGTTCATATTTGTTGACAAATTAGCGAAATCATGGCAAAAAATGACTCAAAATTGAGTCCAAAATTTACATTTTGATGTGAAAGTTTCAGTCTCTGAACGAAATGCCCAAAGCACAACGTGGACTCCGCGCGTGGGTTACACGCATAGCTAAATGTGAATGGATCAACTCAACGGTGATTACACCATCTTGAATCCTGGTGCATTTTGGGTTAAATATCCGGCCGCTTGGTTGGCCGCTTGTCATTATGTCATAGACAGTTCAATGGTCAATGCCTCATTACTGTAACAAACTCGTAACCAGGCGGAAAGCACAATGTTGGAAAAAGCTACTATAGAGTGATAGTCTGATTAGAGTCCCCTTGCCCCTGCAATTGTATGATGGAATGAAAGCGCATACAAAGACATATCTGGAGCGATGATAGTATGGTTAGATCGCTGAAGCTAAGAGATTCAAAATTCATGACAGTCTCATAAACTAAACTGGATGAGTCTCAGGCAGGGCCGTCGCTAGGGGGGGTTGTGGGGGGTGTGATACCCCCTGAAAACTAGTTGCCGGCAAATAAACGATTTCTAACCCTAACATTGTAACTAGTAGTCAATGTAATAATGTCGTCAATTTAGAAAATTCACACCAATTGATCACGCCCATTTTGTCGGCAAATTCGATACTCACCCCCACTACTTTAAACCGCTTAGCGACGGCCCTGTTCTTAGGTTCTTCTTTTTCTCTTTTGATCGCGGGGATTAAAAAACACCTAAAGTTAAACACACGAATATAAAATGAAACAAACTCCGAATACTGAATCATCTTAGAAAGCGTCCTTTACTTCAAAATCATCATGCAAAGTAATCAGGTTTGACAATAACATTAGGGTATACTCGAAATATCAGCAGAAATCTGCGTCTTGTGTTTTTAATAACTCAAATATTGAGTTTCCAAGACGATGTTGTTCGAAGTTAACTTACTTCGTTTTATTTCATTCATCGTCTGCTGTTAAAGTATTTCGGCAACACACAGATTATAGACTCAGTATGCAAATACATCAGTGGTGTTTATTTAACCCGTATATTTATTTCATGACAGTTTTATAATAAATTTAAGCATTTATTGACGATTGTTTAATTGATTCAACGCCACTTGCTATCCAGTCCAGAAAATTTGCAACTCTTGCGTAGACACCGTAATAGTCAGGTATAGCACATCCATAGCCCCAGCTTGTGATGCCCACGATGTGCCAGCTAAATCCAATCTTGCACATTAACGGTCCCCCGGAATCCCCCTGACACGTGTCCTTTCCGCCTGCCTTTAACCCCGCGCAAAGCATCTCGGGCGTGATCTTCGAATCGTGATAAGAGTCCTTCGCTGTGCACTCTTCATTCGATACGATGGGAACTTCCACGTGCATCATATGCTCGGGGCTTTTCCCCCCGGATTTCAGCCTTCCCCAGCCCGCGATATAGCACATCGTTCCGGGGGGGAAATCATTGTTGGATTTGGGGAGACAAGCAAAGCTAACTTTATAATTTCTCACGACGTCTCTATCAAGTTGCAACAAGGCAATGTCGTTGTTGAAACGGGCCCCTGCGTTATAATCGGGATGATACAAGATCCTAACCACATCAAAATCTTGTTCACTCCCAATGCTTTTTGTTGTATCCCTGAAATACGCCCCCATGCTAGATAAAAAGAGCAGAGATATTGTATCTCTAGCAAGTGTTTAAAACCTCGCCGGGAGAAGATTATTATTCGCGCTATTATTATTTTTTGTGTCGCGGGCTCAGTCTTCCGCGCGGACAGTCGCGTATTTACAGTGTATCAATATAAGGTCAGGGGCCGGTTGTATCAAGCCCGTTTAGTTTAGTAATGAGCGGGCTTGATACAACCAGCCTCAGATTCAGTGCAGTTTATATTTAACGTCCACAGGAACGCACAGTGAGCCTGCTTTTATCAGGAGAGGTCATTGGAGGGAACACGGCTCATTTTTCATAAAACGAATTGTCCGGCAAACATGGTGGATGGAGTTTATAAACTTGTTTTTCAAAACGGTAGAAAAGCAGCGTCCAATAAGCTACAAACACAGCAGTCTAGCGGAATCCCTCCCCTAAAATCTCTGATATCTTACAAAGAATTAGTTCAACTGCCTACGGCCGATTGTCCAAAGCTTGATTCGTTCTACCATAAGAAAATGAGGAAGTATATAAACTGATAGGCTTAACCTCATTCCCGCTCATGCATAAACTGATAAACCCGACGTTTCTGATAAGATTATATATCATATATGGTAAAAACACTGACCGGACACCTCCCAGGTCGTCAAGCGTATTCACCACGCAATGAGCCGCAGTCAGAACAACATTTGGATATATAAGTGTTCCACCACAATACTGGCGAGAGGTGCCATTCACGTCTTTGTTCGTCAGCATGGCGACCCAAGGCCAGTCACCAGGCCTGGTTGAACTCCCACCGACAATACGAGATTCAAGTTTGCGGCCACAGAATCTCGGTTGAGCTAAACATTAAAAGATACGAAAGTCTCGACTGTCGATACTCAATGAAACTCGTTTCAAGTTCTCTGACACACTTTTAGTATACTGCTTGAACTTAGTTTTCGAAGACACTTTGCATACAATCAATTTTTCATAGTTACAAGTGAATCATTCAATCAACGCGACATATTCCGGTATTTTCGACCATGGTCGAGTATTCCGTTTTTCGGCAAATTCGACCATGGTCGCGAGTATACCGTTTTTAGGTATATTCTATACCATGGTCGAGTATACCGTTTTTCGGTACATTCTACCATGGTCGAGTATACAACTGTTACCGAGTATAACCGAAATATCTGTTAGACAACTTGCTCCAAGTCATTTCTATGTTTTCATATTATCTGGTCAAAACTAGGTTTCGTACTTACGTCGTAGTTTGGGAGCTGTTGTTGGAGGCGGCTTTGGTATCTGTGGATCAGCTGTAATAGGAAGGATTGCGCATGACGAACTGGAAGTAGTGCTGACGTCATCAATCGCGATATCACCACGGTAACCAGGGCCAACGACGCCTTCAAATACTACCTGAAGTTGTGAAATATCACGTCACTGTTATAGTATGGAGATACCGAGGATAAAAACACTATAGTTGATTTTGACCAGACGTCAAACTATAACGGTATCGTTGCAGGGGGAAAATAATGTTGTCAGTGGAATTCAAACGCAAACACTTTTATCAAAAACAATCCACCCACATTTAACGCAACGCAACCTTATTCCTAGGGGTGATCACGCGCTATGCCACAGTTGAATTCGAAATGCTAAATTTCACAGCCCGGGCTGATTTCATGCACGCGGTGCTGATTTCATTCTTGCTTGAAAAAAAAGCAAGCAAACGTACCTGAAATGTCTCACCAGGTGTTTGCAGCAAAGCCACCTGTGCTTCTCGCCAAGTATTGCCTTGGTCCCCTAATCGTGTCCATATCAATTTGTCATTCACGCCTGTCCGTTTCAAATACACATTCAGTGTGTTCACGTGATCTCCGAGCATGTGAAAGAAAAACTGCATACAGTTGTGATTGGAACTATTGAGTTCAGGGGAGACAAGACGAGCCTTCTCTTTGTTGAGTCTTGGGGCGCTGGTCTCCAGATACATGAACCATCCTGAGAAAAGGTGAGAACTGACGTTCATATAAGTATCTAAATCTTGATAGAAGAACGAGAAATCTTGGCAACAGTCGAGTTTAGGGAACTGTTCATTCCTGGTTAGGCTTGTACACGCACTAGCTTACAAAAATATTAACTATATCCATGCAACTCAACAATTTCAAACAGATTCTTGTTGTACCGATTGTACCAATCGATTCTAGTTTGAATGTGCAAGATCACACAAACCGGGTCAAATTTAATATGCGCGCGGATGGTGATAAAACCATTTTCTGTGTGTAAGGCTGCGTTCAGACTGAGCGTCACCTCAGTGGTAAAACGTGGGGAGCACAGTGCTCCTGTACTATACGTCTAGAGGTAATCCCTGTTATTGGGCGCCCTGCCCAACTTCATTTCCAAGCGTTGTGTCCAACCTCAGCGCCAAAAAGAAGGCGCACCCACCGTGTAGCGCCAGGCACTCTGTCTGAATGTATGGCCTAAATTGACTCAACCAAGCCAACTCATTTATGTATATATTCTCCCTCGTTTGACTAATTTTAAAATCTTTTAGCGACTGCAATGCTTCAAATCTTGAAATTATCTTGAATTTTTACAGGCCTATCGGGCGGGTCCCATGATAAAGATGCAATGTACAAATGGTGTTCGAAATTTACCGTTTCCACTGGTGTGATCAGACGAAGGACCAGTGTTCGGACTCGGTGTAAAATTGCTGTGAGTCCAGTTGTACTCTGCGGTCAGATCGAATGTAAAACCACACAAGTCGTCCGATTCGAAGTTACAATCCAGAGCTGAAGAATTAAAATGGAAGTAAAGGAGAAATAAGAAACAGCCGAAAGCAAGGCGACACTGGGGCTGAGAAATATCATATATTATCAACAGTTTCGCTATTTTATCAATCCAGAGCTGAAGAATTAAAATGGAAGTAAAGGAGAAATAAGAAACAGCCGAAAGCAAGGCAAAACTGGGCCCGGAAATATCATATATTATCAACAGTTTCGCTATTTATTTTGATATTTAACGGTTACGTAAACTAAGTAAAGAGTATCTCTTTTATCTGAAGTGAAGTTATGACTTCAAAGTTTTACTTAACTTAAGAGTATAAAAATGCTACTTTTAATCTTTTAAACTATATAGGATATTAATCAATGATTTAGGCTAAAAAGATATACCTTGTGTCTGATCAACAACCTCATCGGAAAGTGCCAAAACTGTGCAAAATACTGCGAACCAAATCATCTTGACCCGTTGTTAGTTCTGATCAGCTGAAGACAAATCTTTCAAATTATATATGTCCGGCATTCGCTGCGGTGTTATCACTGACATACAACAATATCCGGGCTCGTTTTTCTAAAGTGTTTACGCTTAAATGGCTGAGTAAATCTCAGCCTGTTTGTTTTGAAAACTAGGCCAACAAATCTGTACAAACGGAGCAGATTGGTAGAACAATCGAAACAAAATTGCCTTTTTACGCAGTTTGCAGAAACAGTTTGGTGCTTTGGCTGACTTGTATTAGCGTATAGTCCTTCTACCTCAAATGCTACGCGACCCGAGTGAATGTGAATTATCTTTCTAGTTTCGGACTTGCAAGAAATGAACTGTTCGTACAGAATAGGACAATAATGGTTTTTAAGGCAGGAATCAAACCAACCGCTTATAGATCATCGCATCTGAGTTTTATAGCAAGGGCACCTGTATTTTGGTAGAGTTGGTATCTAATATATCCTTTGATCTCGATTAATACAGAAAAAAGGCTGCCCTAAGAAGTTAGGGCGAGCTTTATAAAAATTTTAACTACATTTTGTTAAATCCTATAGTTAACCGAGAAATACACGACTCTGATTAGCCAATTCTGTCCTTATATCTACATGCAGTCAAAAGTTAACTGACGCTTATACAACTGCCCCCAATTGTTTAATTTCCTTGCAATAATGATAAATGAAATTTCATTTCAATGATGTATTTTTATTTCACAATTGTGTTTATGCTCATCTTGTAGGCATAGTGCCAACTCATTCAAGAGACAGAACGGGAACCCTTTTATTCAGCTGTCTCGTAAAAAAAACAAGGTTGTCTTTTGTTGTAGAATGTTTAATCTCGGAATGGCAACAATATTATGAAATTGAAAAATTTAGGTTTTCGCCTTAATTTCCCTCTTTTCCTAGTTCCAGCAACTCTGAGCTCGAGTAGTAAATGTACAACTATATTTTGCAATTCATTGCAAATGCGCCGTTGGAATTCAGATCACTCAAAAGTGTCTCTAAAATATTGAAGTATTTATTTCACCCTTCAAGTTTTACAATTCAGAAGGAACTTTCGCAATGACAGTGGACTCTACAGTTTGTCTATATCTCTTCAGTCTCGCAGTTTGATTCAGTTACAAAATGTACCGGCCATACCATGGAGTATACAACCATTTTCATTGAAATATCCTTGGCCAAAGTTTCACACTTCCAATAGACTTCGTGCAAATTACGATGAATACGGTCTGCCATGGAAACTCGGTCGTGACTCGTGAGCAGAGATTTTACCTCGATCGGCTTCTAATTGTTGTTGATGAATAATAAGAAATTTTCATAATGAGCCAATTATCTACCGTCGAAGATAATCAAAAAAGGTTTACTTCTGATTACGCAAAGCAAACGCAATGCTGACTGCTGGTCAAATATTATGCGTAATATTGGTCTGCACGGTCTGTCATCCATTGTTCACGTGCGCGACGAGGATTCGAAGCTGTACACACCTAAAAATCTCACATCTTGTTGACAACTTGTTAGCTCAACAAGCTTGTAGCAAGCTTGTTGACAAGTTGTAACAAGCTTGTTGAGACAACAGGTTGTAGCAAGCTTGTTGACATCAAGCTTGCTACAACTTGTTGGCTTGCAGACTTGTAGCAAGTTGTTAGAACAACTTGTTCCAAGCTTGTCGACAACAAGCTGTACCAAGCTTGTTAGAGCAACTTGATGACAAGTTGTTATAGTCATCAAGTTGTAACAAGCCTGTCACAACAAGCTTGTACAAAGTCTGCGCGTGACAATGCTGTAACAAGACAGTTCCAACAAGTTGTAGCGACATTGTTAACGGCAAAAGTTTTCCGATAACAACAAAATCAATTTGAACTGGGCCAAATATGATTTTATTGATCATTGCCATTCATCAAATGGCAAAAGCAAGATCAACGAGCTTTTAAACACTTTAACACTCTGCAACGAAGTTCATAACTTCTTTTAGTAATAAGATTTGAAAAGAATCCGAATTCCTTAAAAACATTACAGATGAACATTTCCTTGTTTCAAGGATATCTATAACCGTTGAACCGTTGAGGAAGTGACGATTTCAACGGAGTAATCTCATTGGTTCAGACTCTGTTTAAACTATGTATAAGTGATCTTATTGGTTGAAATATACGTCAGTATGTTTGCAAATTTCCCTGCTCTTTTCAAGAGTTCACTGATTCACCTGGTCATTGAGCTATCTTTGTGCGAAAACCTTTGATTTTTTAAGCCTTTAAAAGTTTAATAAACGTTGAAATATCAGTTAAAACGGATGGGCAACTTAAAAAAGTTTGAAGAATACTACAGTTCGACGTTTTAATAAAGGTATGTGCGTTTATATTTGATATGGCGTACACAACGCCGGCAACACAATTTTAATATTATAGTACACAAGCTAGCCTTTTAAAACTATATAGTTTTTAAAATATTTGTTGAATTTATTGCTTTTTTATAAACATTGAACTGTTAGTTTCTGTGGATATTTATCAAAATCGAAACTTTGCCGGTTTTTTGTATTCAATAATTCAAATATTTTTAATGACGAGTAGGTGTACGGTAAAGTGCAAAATTTCCTATTTTTAATATCTGTGCGTATGTTTTTAGCATGCTCTGATTAGAAATAATAATATATATTTACGTATTATGGTAATAAAGTATTTGTACATTACTTATTTGACATTAGACTTGGATGGCAAGCAAGACCCTCGCCACAGCAGACAGGATGGAGTTTCCTCAACGTATTTGCAAACCAGTTTCCTCAAAAATATTTGCATATTTTTTAAAGTAACTGATTCCTGAAGCCATTGTATATTATACTTTATAGGAATTTGATTATCAAACTGGAGCTAAACTGAGGTATTGGCCGGAAAGTCGTATCAAACAAAGTGAATTATAGGAAAGAGGTGCAGCTAGCTGTTGATTCTTGGGATGACGAAGTCAATTCAACAAGTGACTGAAAATACTGGTATTATACAAGAATATTCATGCACCAGTTAATTTTTACCGTATGAATGCAAAGAAACTTTTCTTACGAACTGATTATTAGGCTATATACTCAAAAAGGAAAATACATATGTTCTTGTACTGAGTCTTTAGTAATCTTGGTACTTCAAATGTGAAGTTTGTATTTAATTGCTAACCTTTGAATTTGTTTTTAAAATAATATGATTTTTACATCAAACTTTGTGTTGTTTGTTCTTTGTTTCACAATCTCCGGGAAAACACGCGTGTTTTCAAGCGAGATTTAATGCGCGGCCATGTTTGCAGCAAGCTTGTCGCGACAAGCTTGTAACGGCCTTGTTATAACAAGCTTGGAACAGCTCAAGTTCAACAAGCTTGTAGCAAGTTGTTGTCAGACTTGTAGCAAGCTTGTTGGCAACAACCTTGGTACAGCATTGTCACAACAAACTTGCTACAAGTCTGACAACAACTTGCTACACGTCCGTCACAACAACTTGGGACAAGCGGTGCGAATAAATCTTGCAACAAGCTTGTTGAAACGAGCTTGCGACAAGCTTGCTGCAGGCACAGAGTACTACACAGAGGTGGAACTCGCGGCAAATCTTGTCCCCCTGTTTTTAATGCGCACGCGCTAGGCTCTGGCAAGTGTTTTTGCACTTTTTAATAAGGAAAATTCGATTTTTTAGCAGAAAAAATGCAATTTTAAAGCCAAGGGTCTTTTGCTCTTCGTTTTTTTGACAAATTTTATTTATCCATCCGACATTGCTCCTTTTGGATTAAAAATGACTGCGATAATACGAATTAAAACGGGAAAAAAAGGGAAATACAACTACGAGGAGTGCGATTTTCACACGAAGCTTCTAGAACTGCCAGGTAAAAATTCAAAGTTTGGTATTTCATCTAATAAATGTAGGTCTATCTGACTATATTTCGCCAACATGCAGTCGTATTTTTCTCTAGATGGCGAAACAATCTTCTCAGTTAACTTTTGAGCAGACGACATATCAAGACATTGACTTCTACTGTTCAAGAAGATAGCAAGTTAGATGGCTATTAAAAAACGTTTTACAACGCATACGCAGTTTTCTGATATTTGTGAACCCTATTATGTCTCTATATATGTGTATTATTATTTCACTTTGGACTCTTCAGACCCTCTTCGGGCTGGTACCAATGGAAATTCTAGAACTGAATTATTTAGCAGCAGCAGCAAGGTTAGACAATGGTTCTAGAATTATAGCTTGCATATTAGTATAAGAAATTTATGTTATTCAGTTATTCATATATAGGTAAGCTTTTATATTACCCTTCTTATGCATTAACTGCTCAAATTATTTAGGCTTGGTCTAAATTCATTCATGTAATTAATCTCAACAAAAGCCTTGTTTTTGAATCTATCCATGCAATGCACATTCTACAACATTAAAACTCCATGTAAAAGGGATTAAGGGAAGGTTAGGACATATTGAGTTCATCACCATATTATAGTTTCAGAGCAAAAAATATTTATATTTTTCATTATATTCACATCCAAAAATTGTAAAATAGCTTTCAATCTTCTCATAGAAGCCACACAGAATTGCATAGATTAGATTGGAAATTGATTTGCAAGTCCTTCATGAATATTACAATCATGTATGAACTGAAATTAATATCTGTTAGCATTTACCATTTTGTGTGTGAAGTTGGATTTATACTCATGTAAAAAGTATTGTATATAAAGGTAAAAGTTGCATTTGTTTATTGTAAATCCTTTGAATTCAAGTTCAAGATTCGAATAAAAAACATGTAGTTTTTGCTAGTTTTATGGCACAATAAATTATTTTCAAAGATTTTTTTCGTGTGTTTGAATTGTAATATTAACACATCAATCATGCTTTTTTTAAGATCAGCTCAGATGTTTTCTGGATGAAAAAATAACTGACTAATTTATAATCGGCGACGATGTTGGCAATCAGCTTGATATTTATAAAGAAAATCATTCGCGCTTGTATTTCTTACCTCTTTAACCTAACGCATATATTTTTTACAAAAAAACAACCATTTACCGTTTGTTTTTAAAATTTAGGCGCAAAAATGGAGATCGATAGAGCCAGCTTTAAAATATTAACATTTTTCGTCTTTTGAACACCTTTTTCCCTTACTTTAGAGTCAAAATACACTTGCCAGAGCAATTTGCGTGGCGCGTGGAATGGCGTAGGCAGGGGGACAGCAACATCAAAGGGTTCCGCCGCGAGTTCCATAACTGTATATCATTAAACTGTGCTGCAGGCTTGTTACAACTCGTGCGTTTTTACGTGTGTACATGAGACTAATATGAGTCCCAAGCATCCCCGTGCGCTTGCTCTAATCAGCAACTGATCTCTATACGTAGATGAGGCAGTCGATTATGATCCATAAAGCGGGTACGAGGCTGGAGCAGTATGCTGCGCGACTTTTGTGTGATGATGAATCGCCTTTAATGATTCATTTCGTTTACTTGTGAAACCGATAACAATGTACAAGCATTGAATATTCATTTCTCGTAAATTTCATTTCTGAGAAGTATTAATAGTTTTCTAGAATAGCAAAACAAACATGTTTTGGTGTCATGTGATCGGTCATGCGGAGTATTATTATTCAGAGGTGTGTCAAGTATATGCGTATATTAAAGGTAGTTACGTAACATTGATTATATACAATATTGAATATAATGATTAAGTTGTGGTGAAACGTTTTGTTTTACACTTCTATATATAATATTTAGTATATTTATAGATCGTTCCATAGACGTAAGAAGATATATAGCTTGTAGAACAGTTTCAGTTTCATCAGTAGACAGACTCGAGTTATTATTTTGAAGAAAATATTCACAGCTGATATTATACGACCAAAATATTCAATGCTATATACCCACCGTGCATACTATAATTGCTTATCTACGCGTATATGGTGGGTGGTAAAAACAGCCAATATGATACAGTGAGAATTTGTGGTGAGAATTTGATAAAAGTTTCCATTTTTTAATTCCATAAAGTTCTGGCCATATCATAAAACAAATATACCATATGTGATAACCATGGCTGATAGCGAACTAGGCTTTGCCTCGAGACTCGAGCTGATGCAGCTATAATTGTTGATACCCAAAGTAGATTATTTTTGGCTATAGACATATCTTTTTTCAGACGTTGTCAAGGACAGAGGATGCTTTAACGGCTCTGTAAGAGTGCAAAAATATATCCGTCACTCAGTATAAAGAGACTGCGAAAACGTGTAACACATTGTGACTATAATGTCGTAAAATAAAAAACAGGAAAAGTTTCGAAACGGATGAGCGAGAAATATAGACGCGCCTTTTTTCTGTGAAAATGATTGCTGGCAAACCGTATACAAAGACAAAGTTGTGGTTGTCTACCAATATATCTTTCATTTCCGGTAACTAGTGTTTACCGGTTCACAAAACTGAGAACCCTTTGCGGGGACTCTTCCGCGTAACCTCAAAATATTGATTAACAAAAAGCGATCTTTCTTCGACAAAGATGTGTTTGGTAATTGGATGAAACGCCTCGCTTCCTAGACTTCCTACAATTGAAGAAAGTCGTATCAGGTAGAACTTGTTTAGATTTCGATTTTAGCGGCAACTCTCTGCAGATTGACGCTCGGTTTATGATAAATGTCGCTTGGTTTTCATTTTATCAACGTGATTGTCGTACTTCGGATGCTAATTTGTCTCACTTTTTGTATTCAAATTGTCATACGCATGACCGTATACACGTAGCAAAGAATCTATTACATCAGCACATTGACATGCATGTTCACAACCACAGTTAATAGTAACAACAGTTGCGACTGTAGACCCCGTTTACACTAGAACGAAAGTTTCCGGATTTGTAAAGTTATCCGGATTCATTGTTACACACATGTATCGGATTCGTCAGGTGTTTACACCACACTTTAGTTGTCTTTGTATGCGGATTTGTCCGTTTACACTCGCGTTACTTGTTCTTGGAGAATTGTTTGGTCGTCACGTTTGAATTTCTTCGGATTCGTCGTGCTAAGCGTTTACACAAGAAAATTTTCCGGATTCAAATGTTTCTGGATACGAAGTTTCCACAAACTTTTACGGATTCAAAGTTTCCGGATACCGCTTAAAACCGAGTACATTTTCTATCGGATTCGTTGCTGCGTGTGTAAACAGCAACATGAATCCGGTACTAAAACATTCCGCTTTCGTGATGAATCCGAAAACTTTCGATCTAGTGTAAACGGGGTCTTAATGGCAACATGGCTTACTCTATATTCAAGGTCAGGAAGCAATTAAGTTCCACCTACGTCGCCTACGCTTTGTGGTCTTGTTAACATTGCGTGCAGCGAGGAAGACGATGAGAGGAACGTGAGGAGAAACAAAAGACTAATATAGCAAGCGACTTAAGAATAAGTCTTGAAAAACAATCAAACATGTCGTCTGCGTAAGAGACTGTGGGCGGTTTCCCACTGTCGCGTTTTTGCACGTATACGTATAATTATGTAAAGCTTAATTAAACTTATGAAAATTAACGATTGAATAGACGCACAGGGTTGGGTTCTGTTGATGATTTGGTGTGCTTTTTCTGGCATAAAATCAATTATTCAACAACTTAGAAGCTAGTTTTAAGGTAATGTTACACGAAACGACTTTCAATATCAACTCGCAACGCAACAATAAGCAAAAATCTAAACAATAATGTTGTGTGGAATAAAACAGTTCTTAAACTCTCAACTTGTTTCCAGTACAATTTCTGTGTTACAAACTAGCTCATGCATATATCATATTCGACGCGTAAACCTTTTTCAAAACATTCTTGCGTTGCGAGTTGATGTTGAAAGTTGTTTCGTGTATAAAATTATCTTTAAGCTTTTACTTAAAAAAAACGCGACAGTGGAAGACAGTCCTTGCACAAGGATGTATGTATATGCATGCATGACGGCGACGCGACGGAAGATTCTATAGTAATTAAGACTGAGTTTTAACCCTTAAAAGAGTTGTTCTACAGGGTGTCTCAAAAAAACGAAAACTATTGAAATTACCCATAATAATGTAATTGTTAGAGTTTGAATGACTAAGCAATCTGTTGGAGGTTTTTTTGAGACACCCTGTCTAACTCTCATCGTATGAATTTACGTAATGCGGTATAAGACGTTGAAAACATTGGGTTTATGTTTGGGAGAAATTCTATGGAGCCCGATTTTAAATATAGTGCTCGCCGCTCTCTGCATCTTCAGATGCAAACGTTCTATATACACATGCACGGCGTAAAACCTGAGATATATGGTTTTATAGACCAATTGCGAAACTTAGTAACCGCGCCTTCGCATAACATGAAAGCGAGGCTTATTATGCAAAAAACAATATTTGTATTTTTTGCCGTACAAAGCTATCCGCCGAGTTATATCCCGGTTTTCGCCTTTGGTTTACATATTTTTCGATACCTTTAAAGCTCGGTTTCATCGTTGTTATCATAGTTTTAAGGTGAGGGAGTTTTGCCTTTCATTTGAGGCGTTTTTGTGATGTTTTCATTAATTTTTTCGGCTGCTTTCGTCGGGGAAATATGGAAAAGACCGACACAAACTCAGGTAAAAATTCAGTTTTTTCCAAGCTATTTCGTCTCAAGTCTTGAAAATTTATTTCATTTTTCTTCCTTTTATTTGTGCAAAATTTGGCGATATATATTTGGTGCAAAATCTATGTTTTTGTGACAAAAATTGTTGAAAAGTCACGGTCGAACCACCACCATGTTTACATTTCTCATTTAAAATTATTTTACACCAATTTTATCGATCGATAAGCTGTAATTTCACAGCAATTTTACAGCTCAGGAAAAATTAGAAGAACTCTGTTGACAGAAACAATCGGAGATAAAATATACAACGGAGTTTTTTGGTTTATTTTCCCTGTGTATATAGACTACAGTACATGTGATGTCATGCCGACTCAAAGCAAAACAACTCTTCAAATTGGCACACATGCATGACATGGATAGTAAAATACTTATTACCAAGACATAATATCATTCTCTATTTTGAATTACCATTTAATATTTCTTTTCCCACAATATCATACTATAAAGGTAGCCACAATGCGAGCAGCAGCGTTTTTTAAGATATGCCTTTACATGATGGCAAAGCCGAAGGCGAAAAAAATATACAACCCCGAAGTTCGGAAGTGTTTTCCGTTTTATAATGCGATGGTGAACGGAATCCTTTCCTTTTAAAGTATTCCTGGTTAACCCTTATTTAAAACATCTATTGCATGGTAGTAGATAGAAAGAATAGTGTTTTGTAGTGACACAAAATATACAGAACGTCAGATGCGTTCGAATTCGACTTTTAAATAAAATTCGGCCTTCATGTCGGTATGCAAGCCATGCATCGTCTGTACTTTTTTAAAACGAAATAAACAAAAACATTTCAGTTAGTTACTTTTTGCCATTTTCACAGTATTACTCTGGTATAAAGATAAAAAATATAGTGATATTTGTGAATAAATTTGAACCATTTCAGTCATTAGGTGTGAAATTATAAAATCTGACTGTCACTTTTCATTTAGTTTTCAACAATTTTTGTCACAAAAACATAGATTTTGCACCAAATATATATCGCCAAATTTTGCACAAATAAAAGGAAGAAAAATGAAATAAATTTTCAAGACTTGAGACGAAATAGTTTGGAAAAAACTGAATTTTTACCTGAGTTTGTGTCGGCCTTTTCCATATTTCCCCGACGAAAGCAGCCGAAAAAATTAATGAAAACATCACAAAAACGCCTCAAATGAAAGGCAAAACTCCCTCACCTTAAAACTATGATAACAACGATGAAACCGAGCTTTAAAGGTATCGAAAAATATGTAAACCAAAGGCGAAAACCGGGATATAACTCGGCGGATAGCTTTGTACGGCAAAAAATACAAATATTGTTTTTTGCATAATAAGCCTCGCTTCCATGTTATGCGAAGGCGCGGTTACTAAGTTTCGCAATTGGTCTATGGGTCTTTATTTAATGATTAATTTCGTATAGGTAAATTCTCATTTAATTATCCAGCGAAGTCCCGGCATGCAAAGATTGTCGTATCTGTTGCATGTATATAACTCGGTGACTGAATTTTGATTTCAGACCATTGTTTAAAATGAAGCCTATTTTTGAAATTATTTGCCATAGCTTCGCGAGACACTTATAGCTCCGCACTGAGACTGCGTGATTCTGCATAGCTACACAGCCATCTAAGCGTGGGACGCGCCTGTTTCTAGGGATATCCCCACTCACGGTATACCGACACACGTACAAACCCGGTCTCAATCTTCCTGTCGTAGTCATATATCAAAGGTTCTCTGTATCAATAGTTATACTGGATGAAACTGAGTCATCGCCCGGCCGATCAGTGTCATACAAAAAAATATTAAGCTGGATTCTTCAGAGCTGATCATTTTAGGTTTTAAAACTATCTATTTTCAATTAGAACTGTGCATTCGGAAAATGGGAAGTCTTAGGACGCGCCTGTTTATCTAGGTCGGCGACGAACTCAGTGGTGGTCACTGCATCACGCACGCCCAACAACAAATCATCGAGAATTATCTCATGAATATTTAAATTCATTCTCTGCCGTTCAAATAGCCGCGATTCAACTGAGCAGAGTGCATTTTCGTCTGGAATCCTGAAGCGGGAACAAGCAACGAACTTCGGTAAAGCAGTTCTTTAAATTTAATCGGAACTCCAAGCAAGCTTATACCGATTTTCGTCGTCTGAATCTAACTCAAAAGAACTTTATTTTCCGTGAGGCGTTTGGTGTGAAAATCCAAAGTAATCTTGCAGGTGAGTTGTTGCAAACTGAACCGTTTCTATGAATAACAGACTATAAGCGAAATCTTTTCGGTATACGTACCAATATACGGCATGTGTCTTCACACTGCATGATACCTATATATATATATACATATTTATATTATAAGTCGTATATTTAGTTTTTATAGGAAATTCAAGTGATTCTGTGCAGGCGGTTTAATGAAACAAGTAAAATTTTAGCTACTGCTGGTCGAAGTACAGACTTTAGCGAAAAGTGTTTCGCAAATTAATATAGCCATATAGTTTTCATGTAAACGGTTCCTGGTTCGAGGTTTTAAAAAATTTACCAGCATAAAATAGCTATTTGTGCATGTAACTAGGCATTGGACGTCTAGAAGGAAGAAGTCTCATGTCTGGTAGATTTAACTGAGAAATAAAAGCGTTTTGGAAAAACAGCAGCAATGCAGAATAGCCTACTTGTGACGAGTCGGTTGTATGAAGCATACAGTCGTAACACGTCTTATCTGTTTGTGTGAAATAATTAAGCTATAGCGTATGGTTTAGGTTATATAAACTATATGACGTGAATTCATCGTTTTACAGGCTTTAATTTAGTATTTTTAACCCCACATATATACTGTCTCAATGACACTAGCCAACTATCGATCGATGCCTGCATGGGTGTCGTAGCTATAGCAAAACGTATATGGATGCATGGAACATCCTGTTACACGTTGCTGAACATTCTGAACAGTGAACATCCTGATACAGCTGAGGGCGACGGAATGGGGGCTATGGTTTGAAAATGAATTCGAGATGGATATTTCGGTTCTGACGTCCTCTTGTGTGTTATGACTAAATGTAGAGGAATGACCAAAAATTATATAAAATATATCATGAAATTTTTGTGAGTACAAAGCCTTCAGCGTTTTGATGTATTGCTATAACTCTTGCAACAGCTATTAATAGTAATTTACGCCAGCTTATGACATAATTGGACTTTGACTCTCTAAGTTTTCACTTTTCAGATATATTTGTTCAGCTCTGTCGTATTTCTATATTTGCATGCTTAATCTGAATTAACTAGAGTAGTGTGGCAAATATATAATTATCTTTATGAATCAATGGCTATTCAGTAATTTCAAGGCTATTTCAGAAATAAATAACCAGCTTTGCTACGAAATAACAGCTTGTTCAACTTGCAGACTCTCAATAAATTGTTTGTACAGACTACGATTAAAATTAGAAATATCGCGTTTTAAGCGTGTATTATCGTGATAATTTGACAGCATAATTGGTCGATTAAAAATTGTGTAATTGTCATATAAGGTGATTATAACGTTATATAACCCCGTGCGGAAATTTGTCACGATATATATTTGTCATTGTTATATAATCTATATTTTTATTGAGGTAATGGTTTAGATCTGATAGAGTTTTGAAAAGATTGCAACTCCATGTTGCCAGAGAACTTTAATGGTTCATATATGAACAATAATCATTACGAACTATACATACAATCGACATGCTAGTATATTTATACATAGCCCAAAGTTTGGCGCTATATAGGAAAGCCAATATATATAATTATTCATATTGTATTTCCCTATGCAGATCGGAACTAAATTAAACTACCGAATTTGACGCCAAATCACGCCATGTGTGCATGTCTATAGATCACGCTAAGTGCATGGGAAACCAACCTTATAGAGCTTTAGGTTTTGCAAATGCATGTGCTTTGCCCAGTCTCTCTCGGCTGTACGAATGATGCAATTTATTTTAAGCTGGAAATAGTAACGAACTCAAGCACCGGATGGGTGTAAACCTTCCCGATTATAGTAATGTTGCGTCAGTCATGTAAATATTGTTTCTTGGAACTGAAATACCAGCTCAAAGTATAGCCAGAAAAACTTTTTATAGACTTGATTATCACTATTATCACTATGTATGATTGGTTTCGAGATAGAATGATATAGTGTGGACTTTGGACAATTATCATATATGTGGCGTGGGTGTGTGGATGAAAGTAAACTCAGTTGCCCTGATACTCTTGTAAGAAACAAAAATGAGACCTTTCTTTTCACAGATTCAAATTTTGAAAAGCTTGTAAGTCTTTTAAAACAAGCTACTATACATGAAAATGCCAGTCATATAGGGAGCTATTCTTTACACAGTAAAAACTGTTAGACCGTTCCACTGGTGTTTTACAGTCAGTGTTTCAAGAGCTCTGCATTCAAGTATATCGTTATTTACGTCTGCCTAACTCGGGAAATGCAGTTTCACCGCTATATATTCTTAACGCGGTTTGGGCATTATTGCCGCTTATATAATCAAGGAAAAGCGTCCCTCGATATTCTTTGAATTTTTGAGGTCACCACTGTAAAGATTCACCTCACTTTTTCTCATTCCTTCACTTCATTTCTATGTATTTCATTATTGTGTTTTAGAAAGAAAATTTTAAAAAGCAACATGGTAGCACATTTTGAACATATGTTCCACCTTGGGCGACCGAAATTTCTCATGTATAGCAACGTCATCTACACCGTTGGGGTCGCGGCAGCGTACAAGTCCAATCCGAATTTGCCTTTTAATCTTTGGTCATACATTTGGATTTGTCTCCTGGTCCACGCTATCCACGCGATGACTCATTATTTCAACGAATATTACGACTACGAGGCTGATTGCGCTAACAAGAACCCAAGCCCCTGGACTGGCGGTTCGCGCGTGTTGGTCGAGGGAAAAGTCAAACCCAAAGTCTCGTTACTGATAGGAAGATTAATCTGTGCGATAGTGTTGTCAAACGCGGTCATTTACTATGGGGTATCTGGGAATGTTCCTGCAACGGTCACTATAGTACTTGGTGTAATTTTTGGTCATGGATACAGCGCTTGGCCGCTCAGAACCTCACGTATCGGATTAGGAGAAGCGACCGTGTGCCTCGTTCTGAATATCCTAGTACCATTGGTTGGTTACCAGTCACATGACCCTAGTTCACCGTTCGGTAATAGGTTGCTATGGCCAATATTACTCCCGCTGTTGCCAATACAATATGTTCGAATGATGGTTATGAACATGGCTGACCTGGAACCTGACAAAATTACTGGTAAGCTGTAGATTCCTTTTAGATATACTAACATTCTGAGGCCGGTTGTGTCAAACCCGTTTACCTCAAATCAGAACTCAAGTCTATCGTTTTATTCAACAAGCGAATCTAATATAATCCTACTGTTTACAACTACATATTCAGTGCAATGGGTTTGTCGGTAGTGTTTAAACACACGTGGGTGTTCACACACACACAGTGTGTAAAAACGTAGGTGTTTGCACACGCCCCCAGTTGAGATAGTTGCGTCACGCCCTGTCTACACGTTTAGACCTTCATCAAAAGAATTGATTGCAGGAATATATTAAACCAAATGCTTATCTTTAGCCAATTTTTGACAAATTATCACGGTTCTGGCCGGGAGACGAATGCGAGGGGAATATGGGAAAATCTCCGCAATGATAGCCAAACCTTATCCACAAAATCACGTCCGTACCCTTCACGCCTGACTTAAGCACACAATTATCACAGCTTGAGGAGTTAACAAGCCAATTATATTCAAGCAGAACAAGGAATATCAACATTCTTAAACCAAGGTTATCGTCTTCCTCATAACATACACCTTCAATTATCGACCTACGAACATGTCGAAGAGATTCGAAGGTCTCAAACTTCGTATACAAAAACTATGTCAAAACGCACTGTATACGGTGTATTCATATGTTTTTCAAAACATTCTTGGACTGATGTCAAACCATTTCATGCTATAGGGAAACTCACGCTGGTCGCGAGGATTGGAATGCAACTATCGTGTGTAATTCATGGGATTGGTATCGTGTTTGCATACATCTTACATGTCTGGTTGTATATTTATGGATATCTTTCTACAGTCGTATTTCTTCTCATGCTTTTACCTGCCCCGATTGGACTACGACAGGTAAGAATAAAGACAGTTTGATTCCTGTGTGATTTCCTGATCAGGTTTGCAAAGAACGCGAACAGCTTGCGACAGAAATAGTTAATCAGCTAACATAATGCATGGTTATATTTATTTCTGATTGTTTGTATTATAGATTCGTAACGTTTGTATTCGCCCCTGGAAATTCGACAATCCATTTTGGAGCAGTCAGCATAACATTTTGTCAATGGCCATGGCGCTCGCGGGCATCTTACTTTCCGGAGGGAGACCGCTGAGTGGAACATCGTGGGCTCTTATTTTTCCTTTAGTTCTTATCTCTATCTCGGTTCCAGTTCTCTTCAAGAAGATCGTGGAAGCGGCCAAGGCGCACGATTCTCTCAAGCGTAATATAGTGAAATTTGCAAGAGAGGAATAATGGAAAAGCCGAATATTTAGAAAGGTGTACAAAAAATTGTAAATGTTGTAATGATAGTTGTTATGCATTCTTATTTACTTATATTTTATTTAAATCGTCGTATATTTTAAAACTGAATTCTACAATCCTCTACAATCCTGTCATAAAAGGAAGGAACGGAATTGAGAACAGTGTTATACTTGATAAAAGTTGATAAAAACTTGAAATTTCTCATGGAAAGGAATTTTAATGACCAGGAGATAGGTGCGAAATAGTATAATTTATATATATTATTTGTTTAAAAAAAAAATCAGCTTGAACTTTGGACGATTGAAGTTCTTATGCGCTCGCATTTACAGCACTCTTTATATCGAAACAGCCGTAAACAACACTGAGACTTTTCTGTGTTGAACTCGAGTGCTTGAAATGACTTCTTGAATGATCAGAAATTATGCATGATTAAATACCACGCCAACAACTATTTGATTTTAAAGCGATTGAAAAACACACTATCCGGTGGATAGCGCTATCCGGCTTTCATACCCCTGTTTTTTTACATGCAATAAATTTGCCAGAAGGTGGATCCAGGTATTTCACATTGAAGCTAGGTTTTACCAAAAACAATTAACCTAAGGCAATTAACCTTAAAATATATCAATCTTCATGATCTGATCTGTCTTAATGAGCATACTTAACCCATGGAACGCGCATTAACACCATATTAATGCAGGTTTGAATAAAAAGTCTTTTAAAAAAATAATGCGTCACAAAGTCACTCTTGTTTACAGTTCATATTTGACTAAAGTTTTAGTTAAGCTGTGTAAACAGCAGCTTATTTTGCCCGCTGAGTTCAACTGCACCTGTTTTTCTTGCGCAGCGCGGACTTGCCTTATAACCGGGCAATCAAAGAGCTTCGGTTGTCGTGTATTTTACTCGAAGACTGGCTCGCACGCAACGACACTTGAACTTCGTAAACGAACGGTACGTAAGCGAATATTAGTGAACAATCATCAGTAAATTGCTGTGGAAGTTCCTGTGTTTCAGTGTACTTCAATCGACTTTTTATTGTTCTTCATAGCGAATCAGTAGTTCAAATTGCATTATGTCACCTCCGATAAAAGATATGTTCTACTTGGGACGGCCGAAATATCTGATGTACAGTAACGTCATCTACACCGTGGGTGTAGCAGCTTCGTATCAATCAAATCCCACCTTGCCTTTTCATCTTTGGTCATACATTTGGATTTGTCTCCTGGTCCACGCTATCCACGCGATGACTCATTATTTCAACGAATATTACGACTACGAGGCTGATTGCGCTAACAAGAACCCAAGCCCCTGGACGGGCGGTTCGCGCGTGTTGGTCGAGGGAAAAGTCAAATTGGAAGTCTCGTTGGTGATAGGAAGACTATTCGCTTTGATAGTGCTTTTAAACGCGGTAATTTATTATGGAATATCTGGAAACATCACAGCAACGATCACTATAGTACTTGGTGTCATTTTTGGTCATGGCTACAGCGCTTGGCCACTCAAAACTTCGCGCAGAGGTCTGGGAGAAGCAAGCGTATGCCTCGTTCTGAATATTCTATCACCATTGGTTGGTTACCACTCACATGACCCAAGTTCACCATTCGGTAATAGGTTGCTGTTGCCAATACTACTCACGCTGTTGCCAATACAATATGTTCGAATGATGGTCATGAACATGGCTGACATAGAACCTGATAAAATTTCAGGCAAGATGACGGCCGGGATTTTGATTCTAAATCAGCTTAATTGTGTATCAATTCTATGTACAGTATCCATGTACAGTAAACAAAATGTTCCATGTACAGTCAAAAAAATGTACTCCATTTAAAATGAGTCTTTATCCGAATCAAACAGCGGACGTTGTGGAAAATGCGATCCAGGTTCTCCGGGAGAAATCGAACCTACAGTCTGTATTCCTTCCTTCAGCTAAATCAGTGTAAAGTATAAACTTTTGATTTTCGCTCGAATACAAGTTATGAGTTCCAGCCAAGACGCATACTTTGTTTTTGAACTTTGTCTAAAGCCGACCAGTTTTTCAACCTTTTCATATCATAGGTAAACGTACTCTGGTTGTGAGGATCGGAATGCAACTATCGTGTGTGATTCATGGTACTGGTATAGTGTTTGCTTACATCTTACACGTCTGGTTGTATATTTATGGATATCTTTCTACAGTCGTATTCCTTCTCATGCTTTTACCGGCCCCAATTGGACTACGACAGGTATGAATCATGAATGCATAAAGCTATGGCATTTCAGAATCTGCTGAGGCTGAGCGCATGCATGGCCCGGTAGCTAGACGTAATTGACGTTCAATTTACGCCTTAGACTTCATGGGCCGGTTAATTGTTCGCAGCTGCGCCGGTTAGTTTTAACCCTGGGTTAGTGCATATCTTTCAATCAATCTTTATTTTTTAAAGTTGAATGTTTTTTCACCAATATTTTTCTGCATCAATCATACTCTTAAATCAGTGCGAAAGTAAGAACAATACTGTAATAAACGGTCGGCTTTCTTGCTTTTATTTGTCGGGAAAATATTTGAAGTTTCATCCTTCCTGCATAGCTTAGCACCCCCCAGACCAGTTGAAGCCTAGGAAAGCGCCCTGTTAAAAATTCAGGTTCGTGCATGCCGATAAATTCACCTAATTCTTAGAGGGCAGTATAGGCTAACATGATGATTAAGTTAATTATACCTAGGTACGCAACGTCTTCATTCGCCCTTGGAAATTCGACAATCCATTTTGGAGCAGTCAGCATAATATTTTGTCAATGGCCATGGCGCTTGCCGGCATCGTACTTTCCGAGGGAAGACCGCTGAGTGGAACATCGTGGGCTCTTATTTTCCCTCTAGTTCTTATATCTATCTCAGTACCAGTTTCCTTCAAGATCGTAAAAGCGGCCAAGACTCACGATTCAAAAACAAATTAATGAATTTTGCCAGGGAAGAATATAATGAACACAGTTAAGGCGATTAAATTAGCTCTACGGTAGACACCATATCTTTAGAAACCAACAGTGCATTCGTCAGCTTGAAAAAAGCTATACCTTTCTGGCTGTGTGCGGTATGTGTGGGATGAATAATTCATACATTCAAAACTTCCGTTGAAAATTTGGTTGCGCAGTTTTTTGCTTTAAGCGACAGTAGGCAATACAATGAGATCTTAGACCATGCCTGCGTGCAAAAAGCGATGTTTCAAAAATGTATATCGCTTAACTGTATCTTAAAATCTTCGTTTCAAATCATTGTTGAAAATTGTAAGGTGAGGAGGGCCCCCAATTAAGGAGTCTAGCTAGTTTTTTTGTCTTCTGGGTACGCAATGTCTTCATTCGCCCTTGGAAATTCGACAATTCGTTTTGGAGCAGTCAGTAGTATTTAGTGTCTTTTTAAATTTCTATTTTTATTCCCTCAGGGCTCTCCGGAAGAGCATTTTGTAAAAACGAGTTACGGGATTTTCATCAGATCACACGAATAAATTTTTCCTTGTGGAAATAGTCCATGGAGTTTGCACATGGTCGAAACATATCTTCAATTAAAGTTGCGCATAATCTACTCCTCCGTAATTCTAAACTAAAATGAAAGCTCATTTTAATATCTGCAATCCTGGTCAAAACATTGACGACACTCCGTGTTAATTGACACTACAGTCAGCAGTCGCGGGATTTATTTCAAAATTCTCCCCCCTTTCCCTCACAAATCAATGTTGAGTGATGTGTCAGAACTCATTCAAGCATTTAGCATAGATTCAACATTGATTAGGGGGGCGAGGGGGGGAAACGAAACAGAAATATTAATGTTTTGCGTAAAAAAAGTACAAATCATTCAGAGTGTAGTCAATGGTTTTGGCCAGGATTGTGGATAGACCAATATGAAGGTAAGGCTGACTAGAGTGACAATTCATTGGGATGAACATTCATATATATTTTGTTCTGCCCGACGGATTTCTCTTGGAAACGCATGTAGCTACGTTCCGTGAATCTGTGGATCGGACAGAGCGAATAATTATATGAATATTAATGACGAATTAGACAAGATATCTATTCGATACAACTTCTATTCTAAGTTGACGGTGGTTGAAACCGTTTTGATATGAAAATTTCCTGCCTCATTTTCACCCGCCAATGCTAACAATCGAAGGGAAACGCGATCATGCAATCCTGACCATGTGACGTTGGCGACAACACGGTTGCGACTACCACTTTCCAGAAGTAATACTTTAACAAATGTATCACCAGAATTGTGCATGGAGTACCGCCACATGTACTACAGGAGCAGACAGGCAATAACAATTACCTTAAATTATTTGTGACGACCTACTGCATGTTTTATAAATAAATAAAATTACTAAATAAACTCGAAAAAAAAGAATGGTAAACGTACATAATTTTATGTTCTGTAAAATACCACTGATAAATACAACCGAATATAACCGACCAGTTTTTTCCATTGTAGTGTAGTATTTTCAGGAAATATGCTATATACGGACTTGGAAAAGTCTTCTTTCAATGGTAATTATAAGTGCGACGATATTTATCTTTAAAAAACGGCTGGATTCTGTTTATAACCCACTTAACAAGATTTTATTGTTCTCCTGTGCTACAAGTATATTTAAGGATTAAAGCACTCTATGAGTGCCTCACTTGTTGCTCGATTCTTGATATTTTTATCTCTTCCAATTTCAGGTAGTTGTTTGGTTCATTAAAAACCAAGTTTATGTACCTGAGTTGCTCATGCAGGCTATCAAATGATATTGAAACTAACCCATGCAGGGCCAAATGCATGTGTATGACATTGCTGATGCTACTAATACTGTCTGTGCTGGTTTCAGCCAAGCATATAAAGTCAGATTTGGACAAAATGCTGGGAAGCAATGTGTTGCTATGTCCTTGAGAGCAATAGTTTGCAGTGAAATACAGGGTATAATGGGTGGAACTCATCAGTATTGGATACCATTCGGTAATTCTACTATCTACTGCGTGGAGATAGCCTTTATACCAGTTAAGTAATTCAGTTAATAAATATTAAGACTTACTACAGTTAACTATAACGTACAGTACCTCAATTGGTTAATTTTCGTGATGAAGTAATATACCGTTTACAATATAGTCAGTCATTTGATGGTGATGTATTTATGATGTATTTATAATGTATTTATTTCTTCAGCTATAACGCTATAATATAGAACAACGGACACCAACAGAGATTTAATTTTTGTTAGTTCAATTATGCATTTCAATTTGTATTTACAGTTTTTCACATCACGTTGAACTGATGTTAGTTCAAGCCTCTGCTTAGGTTGACCCAGCCAAATTGTGGACAGCGGGCGCATGTCCGCGGCCTCACGGACTTATTTTTAATGCAACATGCAGTTCTGTTTGATATTATTAATAGAATTTTAATGAAATTTTGTATGAAAAAATTTCTCACTCAAATTTTAACCACACACGAAGCAATTATTTTTCTCCCGTCGGAATAGTAAAGATAATTTATGATAATGTACCTTTTGTCCTTTTCTCTCAGATTTGATAATGGATTTCCATTTCAATGAGAAATCAGCACGTTTACATAATTATTATACCTCCTCTGCAAGAATTGAATCGCCTTTATGGGAGACATGCATTGCTGATAAAAAGACAGTTTCTCATGTACGCAAAGTCAGTCTCAAAGCCTTAGTTCTTCAATACAGGCCATTGTAGCCAACATTGATGGTAAGTAAGAAAGGTTATGAAAATTAATACTCACGATACAGTACTATCCAGAAATAACCTAACACTGCGGTTCCGGTCGACCGATAGAAACCTAGGTCGAACCGTTGTTGGTTGTTAGGTTATTTCTGGACTGTATTGAGTATAGATTTACATGCAGGCAGGACTACAAAATACCTATAGACCACTTGCACATGCAGCTAAGGTATATATAGCTAGAACTATTTCTGTTTGATATTTGCTCATCAGTAAAAGGACTATTGCCATTACAGTTTCAAAAATTTTGTTTTCAAGTTCTACTTCTTTGAGGCGCATGGAAGTTTCTTCTAGGCGGAATTCTTCGAACTCAAACGAAATTTTTTGCATGAGTTTTTTTATAATTAAATAATCAAATCGAAGCGGATTCACGTTATGGATCATTATGGATGTTGTCTAAAACGGGGAAAGCTTTTTTAAAAAGAGGATAAAATTAAAGATTTAGCGATAAAAGAAGTGATAATCTATATAATCTACCAAGTGTTTTAAACGGATATATATAGGTGTCTATTTTGTTTATTCCGTATTTACTGTTTTAATAAAGATATTTTAACATTTTCCTATTATTGGAGATGCATACACTTTAAGCATTTAAACGAGGCTTTAACGTAAAATTAATTGCAAGCCAAATTAGACTGCTAAAACAGGCAAAATTGAACTATATATAGTTATTTCTCAATGAAAAGTATTCATTGCAATAACGATGGTAGCTAAACAGGTGGCTAGATAGATTGTAGCTACGCGTATGTTCACTAATTTTGATTGACAATTCATATGTAGTTGCTTTTATTTACATCCATATTTAAGCATATTGAATCTCGGTCAACACTGATCTTCCTTTATACAGTCTTGAGAAAACCTACAGTGCGAATCATAGATTCTTCTGTTCAGTTTTCTATTCAGAGCTATCCTAGATTTTTAGCATAAATATATAAGCGGTAAATGGTAAGTGCATTATATAATGGCACGCGCATACGGTTAACGTTAAGCCGGCTTGGCTCTAATTATTCGACATTGTCGTGAACAATATAGTCATTTTCATAATGTCATTAGTCATTTAGCCAGTTTTTGTATAAACTCTGTATTTCTTAGGCTACTATTGTTTTCTTTCACTTGACAGAAATGATGGTACGAAAGTCTTAATTGTTCGTGATACGGTCGTGATAAGTTGAATATGGATACCAATCCCGAGGATTTGAAAAAACAACTCGACAAATACGAGAAAGAGTTAGCTGAAGTTAGTCAAAAATGGAAACGCGAGCGAAGGAAACTAATATCTCTTCTGAGAGAAATTGCTAATGTGATACACAAGCATGAAAAAAATAGCCGAATTGCGAAGATAACGGGCGCATCAACTTCGATTGTTGGTACAGGTCTAGCCATCGGAGGTGGAATTGCTGCAATTTTCACATTTGGCGCCTCTCTGGTCTTAACCGGTGTTGGAATTGCTGTTGCTGTTGCTGGTGGGACGACGGTCGCTGGTGCAGAAATTGCAAATCATTTGTTGCGTTCTACTAACGTGAAAATGGTTAACAAAGTATTAGAAGTCGACAGGGAAGAGACCCAAAACCTACAGGATCTGTTAAAAAAAATTGACGAATTTGCAGAGAAATTTAAATTCTCGGGAAAGGATTTCGCTAAGCCATGTGTAAAAATGGGATTCCAAACTGGCAGAGTGATTGGTGCAACGGTACAGTTGACTAAATCAATTGTGAGTGAGGCAGGAGAAACTTTGTTTAAGACATTGGGCACTGCATCAAGAGTACTTCATGTTGCCGGCCTCGTTACCAGCTTTATAACGTTACCAATTGATATTCATACAATCGTTGCAACGGCTCTTGAGGTTCACAAAGGATCGATTCCGGACGCGGTTAAACATATTCAAAACCTGGTACAACAATTAGAAGATGAAATGGATAATGTACCAGACATTCCAGACAAAAAGTAGCAACCATTATGGTGACAAATATAGTAATTTAGTATTTGCATGTGGAATATAGTTGAATGCAGACTCCATATATTAGTGTACATGCAGTTGCCTGATCTATATTTTAGGCGCTGAATAGCGTAATTTTCCATAATATAAAATCATTGTTTATAGTGCGCATAGATACTGTTAGAGATTCCTTCCAGCTATGTTATTCAGCTGGGAAACCATTGATCTTTGCTCATCTTCGCTCAGCAGTTCCGGACATCATTGTCATTTACGACGCGACGAGAAATTGTATTTGGAGAAAAAGCAGCTCGTCGAACGCAGGAGACCGATGTAGGAAAACTTGATACAGCCATTCACCTGCATGATGGCAATTTTATCAACTTAAAGGCTATATAAAAAGCTATGTGCATGTATCAACTTCTCAATTGCTAACGAAGAGCTAACAAAAAAATACACATGTTCCTAATCAGCATTCGCTGATGTACTTTTAAAAAAAATTTGCGAATTTGTTTTTTCATCATGTTTTCATTCCTTTAGTTTAGTACTTGTACTCGTACAAGGAGATCCACTAGGCTACAGTTTACCTACTAGTACAAGGCGATCGTCTAGGCTACAGTTTACAGACTATCATGCACTCAAAAATTGTTGAGCCTTAATTTAAAGGCATTCACATTTACAAATATTTCTTTCATTCGCAATGCAGCATTGCTTCATATAAAATTTTAATGAAATTTTGCATAAAAAATATTCCCCCCTTAAAAGTTAATTTAACGACACACGCAGAAATTATTTCTTTCGTTTCGGAATGCCTGTGAACTATTGTAGTGAAGATATAGTTTGTCATATTTGTTTTCTGGCAGATCTGATAATAGATTTTTCATTTCAATAAGAATTTAGCAGGGCTTATACCTCCCGCAGTAGCATTGAATAGCTTCACTGGAGTCGACATTGCAAAATATTTCTATGTGAAATTTCATTAAATTTAGCAAGAAATATGCAATTTATAAAATATATGGATGAAAATGTGAAACTGAAAAAACAATTTTCACACTTAGCGCCTTTCTGATCATGACTCGTGTTGGTATTGCATTTGCATGCTGTTGCTGGTAGGACGACAGTCGCAGGTACGCAAATTGTATTTCTAAATTGTCAATAAAGCATTGGAAATCGACAGAAATTAGACCCAAAACTGGAAAGATCAATTGAAAAAAGAGAGAAATGTCAATTCGCTTCATGAACGATCGTGTGTAATTCATAGTACTGGTATAGTGTTTGCATACATCTTACATGTCTGGTTGTATATTTGTAGATACTTTCAATAGTCGTATTCCTTCTCATGCCTTTACCTGCCCCAATTGGACTACGACAGGTATGAATGCATAAGGCTATTTGATTCATTCATTATTTCCTGCATGATCAGGTTCGCAAAGAACGCGAACCGTAAGCTTGCGACAGAAATAGTCAATCAGCTAACATAATGGTTATATTTATTTCTGATTGTTTGTATATAGATTCGTAACGTTTTTATTCGCCCTTGTAAATTCAACAACCATTTTGAAGCAGTCAGCATAACATTTTGTCAATGGCCATGACGCTCGCGGGCATCTTACTTTCCGGAGGGAGACCGCTGAGTGGAACATCGTGGGCTCTTATTTTCCCTTTAGTTCTTATCTCTACCTCGGTACCAGTTCTCTTCAAGAAGATCGTAAAAGCGGCAAAGACTCACGATTCAAAAACAAATTAATGAATTTCGTCAGGGAGGAATATAATGGAACAGTTTAAGGCGATTAAATTAGCTCTACCGTAGACATCTTGCATCTCTTTAAAAAAAACAGTGCATTCGTCAGCTTGAAAAAAGCTATACCTTTTCGGCTGCGTCAAATGCGTCGTTTTTAGTCATTGTACAATTACAAGAATCTTATAAAAAACGTTTACTTGTGTGAGTCCATGTTTTATCAGATGCAAATCTGTGTTATGACGTATATGTTGACAAAGAATGATTCTGATTGGACAACGCGCTTGCCAAATTAGGAGCACGACCCAGACTTGTTTTAAAGGTTGTACCAGTAGTTTTACGGAGTTCAAAGTCTTAATGTAATAAATAAAAGAAAATCTGAAGAAATCCTAAACTTCCTGTCCATATCTGATAACACAAGATGAGTTTCCACTGTAAAATATATAGTTCATTATTGCGAAAAGCAGCCTTTTATATTGTTTGAAAAGTGTATAGCGTATCAATATCGTAAGATAGCAGGATAATCATATGCAAACGCTGAGCATTCTTATAGTTTTGACTAACTTGTCGAACATAATTATATCTTTTTATAAGCACTGTGTTATAAACGTGTATATTCCCGGCGTATCTGTTGAAAGAACGTCTGCTTGCCGTCAGTCGCTTGTTCAAATTATCACTGACTCATACACGAGCAAATACGAATGCTAGTTCAATAAGACGATCGAGACGTCGGTGCCATGACTGGGGTGGACCATCGTAACTCAATACACTCATCGAACATAAACAAGTCAAACAACAAAGACGTGGAACAAAAAACTGATCTGGTTGATAAAAAACCTAACCGTAGGAACAAAGACTTGCCAAGTATAATTTTTTTTTCAGAGCGAGGAATTCGATTTGCATCATGGTACCTTCTTTAAAAGATATGTTCTACTTGGGACGGCCGAAATTTTTGATGTACAGTAACGTCATCTACACCGTGGGTGTAGCAGCGTCGTATAAATCAAATCCCACCTTGCCTTTTCATCTTTGGTCATACATTTGGATTTGTCTCCTGGTCCACGCTGTCCACGCGATGACTCACTATTTCAACGAATATTACGACTACGAGGCTGATTGCGCTAACAAGAACCCAAGCCCCTGGACTGGCGGTTCGCGCGTGTTGGTCGAGACAAAAGTCAAACCGGAAGTCTCGTTGGTGATAGGAAGACTACTGGCATTGATAGTGTTGTTAAACGCGATCATTTATCATGGAATCTTTGGAAATATCCCAGCAACGATCATTATAGTACTTGGTGTCATTCTTGGTCATGGTTACAGCGCCTGGCCACTTAAAACCTCGCGTAGAGGTCTGGGAGAAGCAACCGTATGCCTCGTTCTGAATATTCTAGTACCGTTGGCTGGTTACCATTCACATGATCCAAGTTCACCATTCGGTAATAGGTTGCTATGGCCAATATTACTCCCGCTGTTGCCAATACAATATGTTCGAATAATGGTCATGAACATGGCTGACCTGGAACCTGACAAAATTACAGGTAAGTTGTCGACTTCCTATTGCTAATGAACTAAGATCTTTCAGTTGGAATTTGACCAGGCTTGCACCTATACGCTTTCATAAACTTCTATCAACAAAACTTATTTTCGCGTACAACCATTTCATGCTATAGGGAAACTTACGCTGGTCGCGAGGATTGGAATGAAACTATCGTGTGTGATTCATGGCATTGGTATCGTGTTTGCTTACATCTTACATGTCTGGTTGTATATTTATGGATATCTTTCTACAGTCGTATTTCTTCTCATGCTTTTACCTGCCCTGATTGGACTACGACAGGTATGAATAAGGGCCAGTTTGATACTTTGATTCACGTTTTCAATTTTTAAAAAAATGCCAGAGAAAATTTGATATTTGGTCTCCCAAGAGTGCAAACTTGCAGATGTATAATCCATACATTCAAAACGTCCGTCGAAGAGTTGGTTGCGGATTTTTTTGCTTTAAGCGACAGTAGGCAACATAATGAGATTTTAGACCATGCCTGCATGCAAAAAGCGATGTTTCAAAAATGTATATCGCATGACTGTATCTAAAAAATCTTCGTTTCAAATCACTGTTGAAAATTGACTTGAGGGCTGTGGCTAGAAGCTTATGCTCGACTGATTTCTTTTGTACGCTATTGTTCCTACGGTATATAAACATGAATATATGAATATAAATTATGTAATATTTTAGTTTTTGTTTTCCAGGTACGCAACGTCTTCATTCGCCCTTGGAAATTCGACAATCCGTTTTGGAGCAGTCAGCATAATATTCTATCAATGGCCATGGCGCTCGCGGGCATCTTACTTTCCGGAGGAAGACCGCTGAGTGGAACATCGTGGGCTCTTATTTTCCCTCTAGTTCTTATATCTATCTTAGTACCAGTTTCCTTTAAAAAGATGGTACAAGCGGCCAAGACTCACGATTCAAAAACAGATTAATGAACGCCGCCAGAAAGAGATATAATAACACAGTTAAGGCGATTAAAATAAGCTCAACGGTAGACACCATCTCTTTATAAATAAACAGTGCATTCGTCAGCTTGAAAGGACTTACTCTTTGGGGGGAGGGTGTTATTTTTCATGACCTCTTATAAAATTTGCGTTATCACGTAGTTTGTTGACAAAGAATGTTCAGATTGGACCACGTGGCCAATTTAGCCAATCAGCAGCACGATCCAGATTTGTTGTACCAGTTGTCTTACAAAGTTCAATGGAGAGTTTAAGTTCGACTTCCGATACCAATACCAACAAGTCTTGCGCATGCGCTGTGCTCGCAAAAAGCCCGAGGACAATTGTATTGGAAGTCGTCACTACCGTAGTCAAATATCGATTGGACAATGAAGCTCACGTGGTGCAAATGAAGTGCTCAGCAATTAATTTTGCGAAACCGCTCTAATAGCAAAGAAGGCTGCCCACCACAAGTTTCTTCGACCTGTGTGTATTGACGGAAAATGACTTGAATTCGTTAACTTTTATCTATCACTTGTTACACAATGCAATCTTCTTTGCAACACAATTATAATTTTTAGAGATGTTTATTTGTAAAAAGTGTTCGAAATGCTATGAAAACGTCAGCCGATCGTAAGAAACGTTCGTCTTTGATAACCGTAAGCCAGGTGCACACGACGCGACTTTTTCAGTCGAAAGATTTTTGTACTGACCGAGTGAAAGGGTACCATCAATCCAGCATGTTTGAAGCTAATCCTAACGGTCAGTATACACATAAAATCGGACGCGTTTTAGACCAGCCTCTGAAGTTTCTAAATACAAAGTTAATTAGGCAGAATGCCGAGTTTTGATGACAGCAAGACACAAATATTCAAATCGTGACCGCGTATCACAGAGCTAGGGATAAATAATAAACCTCGGTAACAAATATCAGGGGCCGGTGGTATGAAAGCCGGATAGCGCTATCCACCGAATAGTGTTTTTATAATCGCTGTAAAATCGCCCGTTGTTTGCTATAACTTTGAATAAATCTTAGTATTCCTAAATCGAGGACCTCTTTAATAATTGTTGGTTCCAAAGATGAAATTTTATCGCTTTTCGAGCATTTTAGAACGGTTGAAAAATCACTATCCGGTAGCTAGCGCTATCCAGCGTTCGTACAACCCCAAGTGCTTAAAGAATCGTTTATTTAGCACTAACCTGTTGAGATGACCATGACCATGTTCTGTTAAATTTAGCCAGGTTCATTTGGGTAAAGTTTCACACCAAAAAGTTTTAAAAGTTACCCGAAAACTGCTGGAATGATAGCCGAATACGTGCAAGATTTCATCTCGAACTTGCTGGCAGCATGCATCTAGAATTTGCAAGTAATTTGCATACCAATCACATGCATATTATATAAAATTGAATCATTAGGCAGACTTTGACGTTCTGGTTGGTTATTTCAAAGAAGCTTTATCCTGTGACTGGCTTTTGTTAAAATATTTATTGGTTCAAATCCCACAGGCAGGGGTTGATGAAGAAAACAAGAATGCAGCGTGAATATGCAATGCATAAATTTCCTTTCCCTTCGTTATTTCTCGGGTAAGCGGGATTAAGGCGTTCTCCATTTGTTTGAATTCCCCAGTGCGCAAAATGCTTTGTCTATCGGAAAATAACACAATGCATCACCGATTCTTAAGAGCTAGGATTCACACTTATCGTAAGAATCTGGAATTCCCTTTGTCTGAGGACACTGGTGCGCAAGATCCTTTGTCTATCAGATAATAACACAATGGGTCCCCGACTCCCCGATTCTTAGGAGCTGGCGTGAACCAGGCTTTAGGCCTGTTTCAGACGACGAACTTTTCATGTGCCGAACCTGATGTTATAATGAGCTAAAGTCTTCGGCACGTAAAAAGTTCAACGTCTGAAACAGGCCTAAAGCCTGGCTCACACTGGCTCCGGGAATCCATTGTATTATTTTCCAACAGCCTGACAAAGCATTTTGCGCACCAGCGACCTCAGACAAAGAAAATCACAGATTCTTAGGATAAGTATGGACCAGGCTTAAGGCTGGTTTAAACAAGCCCTAAGAATCTGGGATTTGCTTTGTCCACAGTTCTTTGTCCGAGGCTCCGAGCACACTAGTGAGCAAAATGTTTTGAATGTGATACAATGAAACCAGTATGAACCACTCTAATGTAAACAGCCCCTAAAATGCTAGTAAAATAAACTCCGCTGTGCTTCGAGAACAAAGCGCATTACTTGAAAAATTATTGCAAATAGCGGCTGAATACACGGTAAATTATGGTTTGAAACAGTAATATATATATTGTTATGTACATAAATACAATAGCTTGCTAGAAAACTCGTTTCTAGTCCCTTTACTGTTATGACGTTGGAAACACGAGAGAGAAGGTAACATAGACAGGCGATGGAAGATCACGTAAAGTTATCACCTTCAAAGAAAGATTAAAATGAAAAAATACACTGATAACATACTACACCGAAGGGGGGGGGGGACACCGCAGAAATTGGTGTTTAAGACGTTTCAACCCGAAAATCTAATCGCTGGTTCACAATTGTGCATTTCTGTATCGCCCTATCAAAGAGAAACCTTTTGAATATCTTAAAAAAGTTCAATTTTTCTTCTGAATACGCATTCTGCAATCTTTTGACAGCTCATCATACACATCTGACCGCTGTGAAATGGCCATTTTGAGGCTTAAAGTATACACAAGGTTATTAATTCAGACGATTCGTTTTTACCGTGAGCAAGCTTCAAATCTTTTGTGCAAGACATATTTTCTTGAATATTTATAAATCTTTTTCCTCACCAAGTTTGAAGTCTAAGTATCGAGAATTGCGGCTAAGCCTATACCAATTTCCGCGGTGTCGGGGGGGGGGGAGGTGTAGGCCATTGGCTGCAGGCAACAAAAAAGGTTGTTGACGGATATCTTTGTTTTATCATATTAAATATTAGTATTTTTCCAATCACAAATAAAATCATCTTGTATTAAACGGAGTAAAATTCTATTAGATTACACGAAGTAAATTGACCGGGGAGTTCTCTATCAGTGACTAAAATCACTGAAAACCATTGAAGAAGACGGGGTTTTTTCCGGTGAACGTTTCGAGACGGCAAATGTCATTGAAAATAAAAATTTAGCCGAAAATTACGCTTTGTACTATCACTTTAGGCGCTATTTCGTTCTAAATATTCACCATACCTCACTCCTATTTGTTTTTGCATCAAAACCGAACGCCTGGCTGAGTATTCCTAAGGTAAAAGAAGAATACAATAAGTTCAAGAGCATGTTACCAACAAAATACATAAAAAACACATTCAAAATCTACGAGAACTTAATCGTACCGCTGGAATAAACTTGCGTTGCATTGTCCTCTTCCCATTGGACGCGAATACTGTAACGAACCTAAACATAAGACGTTGACCTGAAAACACTGGATGCATGCAGCAGCCGTGGTCTCCCTCATAACTGAAGTTAATAGCGGCCATATTGGTTGACCATCATAGGTAAGCGATAGTGTTAGTACGATTTTCTATAGGTCTCTAGTTACTGTTTGGGAAATATCGACTTCGCCTGTAGATAAGAGTTTATTGAGGAAGTTGTCTTTCATAACTTTGAAGGTAGGTATTTATCCATCGTTATTTAACTAAAAATATTCCGGACGCAGGATGTTTTGCCATAAGAGAGTTCAAACATAGTCTTCTACCACTGACCGAATGATAAGCATGAACTAAAACGCTTTTCAACTCACCTCCCTGTCTTGTCTTAGCGAGAACGTATGACGCGCGGTTGTACTGTAGGACATCGGATCATCGGGACGTAACCTCTAAAAATTCACAGGAAAACATTTCGCGCCAAAATTATCGTAGGTAAATAATATTATATCGATTCAGTTTGAACATAAACGACCACAAAGTACCAGAAAACGATTGCAGGCGAGGTAAACTCGACTAATAACTCGTTTTCTGGCATATTTTTCGCTTAATATGTCAGTAGTGAAGATTTGTCGTCCTGACCTGTAGATAAAACAAATGTCGGCCATCTTCCTCTTGGGTTGCCTTTAGTTCAAAGTGAAAACCGTGGAGGGACAACATACTTGAATGATAATGAATGTGCTGCAATTGCAATAATACATTTCGATTTTATTCGTTTCGTTACGTTTGGCAGGAATTCGTAGCGCATGTAGAGAATATAAGCAAACTTTGTAAACTTTGGTTTTACGCGCGAGAAGTTGCTACATTTTACAGAGGGATCAATTTCCGCGCGTAATTATACAAAAGAGTTTAGAGGTCTATGTTGGCATTATTTCGCCCCAAACTTTGCGAGTAACTGAATTTGAAAGTTAACTGAATTTGAAATATCACAGACCTGGTCTAAAATGAACCCAGCTCGAACAGCACCTTGATCGAATTTTGTCAACAAAGACATATCACCACCACCGCCTTGGAGCTTATGAGAAAAGAAAAGGTTATCGTAACCTACGACGTTCACATCAGTCAAAAGAGGAAAATCGCACCTGAAAAAACGGGGCAAAAATTGCGAATGAAATTGGCTTGTATAAAACTACAAGTGTACAACTTACAGCGTGGTAATTTTGACTGTAAATATGGAGAAGCCAGGCATGAGGTATGATGTTCATCTTGTAAATTTCGTCAAGATGTATACCTGCATGTAAACAACATTTTAAAACGATTCGAAAACGTCATAATAAAGGTGGGGTACAGTGTGTAATATAAACAAACGCTTAGTTTATATTTTGAATCCGTATATTTCCTAAAATATCACGAACTTTTAAAATATTTGACACGTTTTTACTCCGCTATACTTTCAAATGAATATGAGAGAACATATGAGTTTACGTTCAGAGATATACGAAACATGCAAAATTTGAGCAATTTTGAAACAAGAGACTATCCAGTGTTATGGGCAGAACTGATGCGCATAAACGACTGTAACCCCCTCTTAAAATGGCAATCATTAAAACGAATATACATGGCCCAAGATGCAATGCGCACTCCAGACTTGAGATTCGAAATTTTAACTTTTCCCGTGTAACCTCTCTTAAACTGGCATCATGCAATATATTTAACGCCTCTTGTTAGCACTTACTATCAGTGATAGATATTAGTCTTAGAGACCGCAGTAAGCCAGTGTATCCCTGACCCTAAAATGGCATAAAAATATGCTTTATATATCATTAAAATTTACCAACTCCACATAGAACGGTTTGAATTGTAATAAACAGTATAGAATTGTAAACGTTGCTAGGATATTGCAGTTACCTCAGCTCGATCAAGAAATGCACTGGTCTTCGAAAGACTGAAAGACAGTAAAAACATTTCGTTTATTTGAAGTGTATTTCTGCCCGGTGCGATTGGTGCAAAGGGAATTGAATTTTATGGGCTTTGGAAAGACTAAGACTTCATTCCGCCTAAAAGGTCTATCCAATTGAGTTTTTTGTTTTAAAGTTTTTGACTAATATACTGAGACAGGATTCTAGTCTCGTAGCGGCCTTTCCTTTAACTGAAAATTTCCCAAAGGATCGCGGCAAACGGGCTACCGCTTACCGCTCTGAACCATATCGACGAGTTTAAAAAAAATAAATACAATATTAAAAAGAAAAATTCGAGGTATTTGAAATTTCAAGCACCTAATATTTATATACACAATCAAGGACCAGGATCTATACTAGTCAATTCGAGGACTCTCAAGGACTTTTCAGTTTCTTCGTTTCACAGTCGTTTTAACTTACCTCATAAACCAAGTTACTACGCTGCCCCAGGATGGCATAACCTTGAATAAAAGAATTACATTATGAATATTTCTGTCGACCGAGCTTGCCATTCAGAATGCAGTTTGTCCATTTATTGAAATAATTTTTCTGCAGATCAATTCGTTTTATTTACTTACGCGTAATTTTGGATGTTGGTGAAGAAAGATCCAAAAAGCAAGAACTTTGTACAGCGAATACTCATTCCAAGTGAACAACCTTTTGAGGAGTAAAAACGAAACGCTCATGACATCTAAAAACCCTTAGAAATTTCCTGTGCACACAGACAGCGACAACTACATGCAGAGGGCATTTATAGGTCGAAGATTCTATTCCTTCAAGAGGATCTATAGTTAAAATTTCCGTCGCTGCTCTTAGTTTATAATTTTAACATAAATATGGAATCATACAAGTCCCTGTATACGCGATTCAAAAACCCTTTAACAGCATTTTAAATAACTTCACAGCGCACCTGCTTGATTTCAACAGCTTCTCGAGGACTTCCTGACGAAGATGACTGAGATAGATTTGCAGGGAGAGCTGTAGAGGAAAATATATAAGGTTTTCGGGACATGTTTATAGTTTCATTTCAACCAATCACACGCGACCCATACAAGGATGATCCGTTTTATTCTAATAATGTAGGGGGCTGTTTACATGAGCCCGGTTACCCAAGATTCAACGAAGTGTGAGAGGACTTTGAGGTATTGAAATAAGTCTTTATGACACCAAAAAAGAACATGCTATTGTTGTGGTGATTATACGACTGCCATGATCATGTTATCTGCTCATTTCAATACCTCAAAATCATCTCATGCTTCGTTGAATCTCGGGTAACCGGGCTCATGTAAACAGCCCCTTAGTCTTATAATTAAACGTATTGCAGAGCCATGCTGAGATATGAAATATGGAATTCGTATTGATCTAGTCCCACCTGTGGTACAAGATTTAGCTCCAGCCATCTTTCACAAGCATCGATCACCGTGAGCTGTTTGTACTAAAAAGATGAAAGCTAATTCATAAATGGCAATTCAGGAAAGACTGGTTTCTGAACTGATGAAACATAATCCTATACAATACCTTTGTGGCGACGCTGTGGTAGGCACAAACAGTCGAGGCCGAAATCGTTTTCAGCATTGCGTCGACACAACTAAATAAAGTTGAAAAGATAGTTAAAAAACTTTTCTTGCACAGTTAGTTGGGAATTGTTTACACTTTGCAAAGTTTGCATATTCCTGAAACTTCATGAATTAGGATCTGCATGGAAATTGAATTCCTATACTAGGACACATTGAAATGTACATATAAGGTTTCCAAAGTGCATCTTATATATTGTAGTTTGAAGGATTTGAACTCGGACTTTACCAGGATTTTGAAGTCATGCAGCATGCTCGCGGCTCGCCTATATTTAACTGAGCACTCGGAATCACGGAAAATCTCGGTGATCACGGAAAGGTACTTTCGCAAGAAATCTTACGTTTTCTTCAGTTCTCCAAATTCCAAGAGATTAGCTGCGGCAAGCACTCCAACAACATCTGTGTCGTCCATTTTCACGTGATCCACGTATAACGAGCCGAGCGCCAAAGCAAAAGCTATAACGTTGACGTTTTAATACACGTTAAAATAAACCACAAACAATCATTTACTAATTCAGACAACTTTTCACAACGAAACTTCATTTATTTGACTCCTATGAATATGCGAATAAACTGCTGGAAGTCCTGGAAATGCGTAACCACTCCAGTTCATAAACTACTTTCAGTTAAATATGCATTCAGAGAATTTTAGACTCGAGTTCAGTTTGTAGCAAAGATTCTCCGCAAGACAAAATGTTGAAAAGCGCGACTAGTTGTGACTACCTTGTTTCGTCAACAGCGGGTCTTTCACCTTCAGTTTAAGAACCATCGCATGTCCAAACGATGGTGTACGTACAAGTTTTAACGCCGAGGCCTTTTCTTCCGTGGGTATGGACACCCCCACGGCACTCTTGACCGCATGAAGATCAACTGCTGAGCGACTTGGTGCTAGGCAGGCATGATAACAATGATGAAAATGCTAATTATGAAATTTTCCGAGATTACGCTATCCCTAAGACAAAGAGGGCTACCCCTGCCTCAGAGTCATCACTCCAGTCAACATTAGTGCACACGTCAACTGGGAGACACCCTCAGAGTTATCACTCCAGTCAACATTAGTGCACATGTCGCAGCACTGTCAGTGAAATATACCTTGTTTTTCCAATGTCTCGTTGTCGCTGTCTGACATCATTTCCGCAACCAAAGATTGTTCATTTGCCTCCTTTACCATTCTCTTTAGCAAACCGGACTTTTGAAAATATGGCTTGTGCAGTTCCCATGCAGTGCCCAGCGCGTACAGAATCACATCTAAAAACAGTCACCAGTGATGAAATTTGAGAAAGATTGAACGTTGCGAGAGAACCAATCCCGGGACAAACCGTTTAAAGTCGGTAATGGACTGGAGTGCTGGTAAAATTCTACATTTGAATAAATATTATAGCTCATGAATAAAGCCATTGCCTCCTTTTGGAGTTGCCGAAAGGATAGACGGGGGTTTTTACGGGGGTCCATTGGATCGCAGCCTGATACTGATTGATACAATCATCGCGTGGTGTTTAGGAAGCGATATTAGACAGACTTAAGCCGGTTTTCCACTAGCGATATTTTTCGCGCGAAGCGACATTTTACTATTGTTCCAGAGCTCTCAACTGCAACCATCTGGAACAAATTGCTCAAATACAAAGGAATAATGTCGCTTCGCGCGAAAAATATCGCTAGTGGAAAACCGGCTTTAGATCGAGGACGTGAACGTCAAGAGGACGTCAGTTCGATGCGCGAAGTCTGGATCGACTCACCTGCACCTCGTGCACACGTCGTGGCCTGTGAGTGATAGAGGAACAGTTCCATTGGAGTGGGTTCGTGAGCCGCTAAGGGAGGAACACTTTTGTTGAAACGAACTTGTTGAACTTGAGTCTTGAGATCTGAACTCCTCCCCTGGCTTCGCGACACACGATTGTTTGCCTGCCAACTGAAAATAAATCGTGGATTGAGGCTATGTGCACACGAGCGTCGTTTTCGAGCGTTTTCAAAATCGTTTTTGTCCATTTTATTGTTTTGACGCCCTGTCCACACGTTCCAAGGAAAAATATGCTTTATCTTATAAGTTAGCTTCAACTTCTATTGTAAATTGACGGTGTTTCGAACCGTTTTGGCATGAAAACGAAAATGAAAACGCTCGAAAACGTTACCGTGTGCACATAGTCTCAATGGTTCAGTGTGGTTTTGTAAGGGGGGAGGGGCATAGAAGTTGAGAAGAAAAGTGATGCTACTTAGTCACAAAACTTTTAGTAATTGGACGTACCACATTCTATTAACAAGTCCTTCAAATTTGAATTGCTAGCATAATTTGTACCCATGCTCCTAAACCTAAACTGGAGAGTGGACCCCTTATTTTTACCCCCCCTCCTGGTCCCCCAGTAAATCCATTCCTGTGCACATCAAATTTTTCTAAAGCAAACAAACTTTATGGGCAGAGAATACCAACCGAGAATTTCGATGTTCACAGTTTAACATGTCAGCTGGTGCCGTTCGTAGATGGTCCCTGCTTCCAATGGCGGGAACGTCGGTCATCGCCACGTCTTTGTGTGAAGATCGCGACAGTTGTGGTGCCGTGTGGTTAAAAGAAGTTCTCGTGTAATCCGCTGAGCGATGAGAAAGAATAGAATATCAAACGATTCATCGCTATTTTTTACGTTGAGATATGGAAAAAAGGGAATGAAAAAAGATTGATGCGATTCCAAACACGAATATTTGACGTCATGATAAAAACGTTTTAGTCATCTCTACGATGAATGATTATTTCAAAACAGGTTGGATGACATAAACGAGTCTCGTTTATTTCAGATTCAATTTAAAATTAGCCGGAAAGTTTTTACTAGTAAGGGCAAGCGTTTGCAGAAACGCCAAGTGCTACATGTAACTCCAATCTCTCATGACTGTACCGGAAAGTATCGACTCTGAACTCTCATTGTAAGGCACAAACACAGACTTCATAGCTTGTGAAGAGCCGAGTAAATCGGAAGCAACATTCTCGGGTATTCGCCAACGATTGGTCAGACCAACTAGAGCCCGTTTTTGACACTTTGGAATAGACGGGGCCTGGAAAAGATGTAAAATATATATTTTGCAGGCTTCATTAACAAGATGACAAATATTTCAGGGGGGCTTAACATCATAAGTTGATAGAAAACAACAGTGGAGTACAATGGATTAAAAAATCGTTTGCTTGAAACTGAATCAAAGGCATTGTTTGCTTTGGATTGGGAAGCACAGGAAGTTTAGGTTGTCTTTATTGTGCTGTCTATGACTGAGATATGCATTGAAACCTTTTCGGGTGTGAATTTTGGGCAATTTATTCTAAATCTAGGATTTAAAACGCAATGCCTTCATTGATCCAATTCACCCTGAATTAGCCATACCTAATGCATTTGACATACTGTACCTTAGGGGGAGGTTTAGTGTCATATTTTGTCCCAGATAAAGCCAGCCAAGGTGCTTCATGTATAAACCTTGTAAAAACCAAGCAATCAAAATACAAAGCAGTTAATTGTTAAATGAATTAATGCATTAATGCTCATATTTTTGTGGATTGAATAACTATTTTGAGGGGATGTTATTACAGTTTTACTGCCTTTGGCAACGCTATAGCACAAATTAATCCAGCGGTCTTGGGGTAAGAGTTTGGCAATGATTGAGCTACAAGCAATGTCAGCTGGAAGTGAATCAAGCAGTTATAAGTGGTTGTATAATGGCAACAGCTATTTCAGTTTGAAGTGAAGAATTGACAGTTAGTGTACTTTCATTTTACAAAGAGCCATGTCACCACATGCTGCTCTATATATAATGGCTTAATTCTGTACTGTCAGCTGGCATCCATGTTACAGGCTTTAATTAAAATAATTAATATACATTATTTGCATGCGTTGCAAGCTGATTTGAGAATGAGTTCAATCAAGCCTATATATTTGTAGAAAATCTGGTAATATAAACTGCAGCCTCGCAAATAAGGCACGAGAGAGCGATATTGAAAGACTGTCTCTAATATATTCTTACTCGCACAATCATGTATTATAAATACACATAATTCGGTGATAAAACATTCATTATTTTTTTAAAAAACTCCATGTTTTTAGAACAAATTGTAATATGGAAACCGGGAACATTAGGTCTGTTCGGAATTGATTTGATTCGAATCAAATCTTTATTTATTATTAAAATAATCGGTGCTCAGTGCTTGAATTTAAAAACACCAAGGCACAAGCCATACATACCTGCTGTAAGACTTTTTCTGCGTTTTTGCAGGCGGTATTGAAGGTAAGTAAGGCTTTGGAAGCGGCGTAATCGAACCGTCTTGAAGAAACATGTTCGAATTATCGTAAACACACCTCAGAGCGGCCGCCATATTTGTTTTCATCTCCAAAGCGTTGGTAACCATAGCAACAACCACATCTCTGGTCAGTGGTCACGTTAGCAAGGACATTGGCACCCAAGAAAAGGCACAAAAATACTTTATCGACTCACATTTACTCATGGCATTTACTAACCTTTTATTTCAATTTCTTAATTCATTTTACTATGTAACAGCTCGAATAATTTTTTAGCACATAGTGCTTTCTTCAAGTCGAGGTGTCAGGTGAAATTCACGAGCTTTTTACAACGAATGGTTATCGACTTCCCCAGCCGAAAATGGGGATGTATATCCCAGGTATTCAGTACAGTAAAGATGGCCGATATACACAAGTCATTTTGGTGATTTAGTGCCTAGTTAACTAAATTTCGGACGACTCACGTTTTGGAAAAAGGTCCACTTACCATCTTTTCCGTATATACTTCCGGGTTTTCAAATTACTTTACATTTTACTAAACAATTTCTTTACTATTTCGTTCTGAAAACTGGAAGTTGACTGCCATTCGATGCATGATATCAAGATTCATACTTATTAACCCATCCATACAAGGTGTCCCAGAAAAGGCATTTGAAATCAATCTATTGACTATTGCCAGTTATCGCACTAAATATGCAATACTGCAGTGGTAATGCAAAATGTTTCACGGAATTTTGTGTCCAAGCTTAGCGGAGCGACTAATAAAATGATAACATTAGAAAGATTCACGAAATTTTAGTCCTTTTTTAGAACACCGTGTATAGCTACATTTCTTATCATAAAAGTATTTGCAAGTAAAATTACAATACATCTCTCTCATAGGATTACGCCACAGATTTCATACAACTAGGGGTTTTGATAAGAATGAGGCTCGTGGCGTAAAGACTAAAGTACATGGACCAGAGGCAGAGTATTGCTGTACAGCCATATCGAGTAAATAATTATCATCTTAAATTAAAACTGGGCCCGGTACGGGTCCGTATGTATAGAACGACTAAACTATTCAATTTAGAAATAAACATAAAATTTACAATTCTTTGGGGAACCAGGAACGTCAAAGAGCTTGGCAAGACATTTCTCATCAGAATATCGGTACATCTTGTTTTAGATTGTTGGGACAGTGTGGTTTTTTTGACTTTCTGCATCGACTTGGTCGTTCTGCAACAACGATTCCTTGTCTTCTTTCACCGACTCCTTTCTTTCCATAGTCTTATCTACAATCTCTTTATTTTCATTGTTTTCTGATTGCTCAATGACAATGTCTGATTGCCTTTTCGCCCGCTCTGTGGCTAATTCTATCAACCTCGCTTTCTCATTGGGAAAGCTTTTTCTTTTAAATCTAAGTTCATCTCGCTCGCTTTCCCTCGGCCAACTTTTCCTCTCGACCTCCGCATCTTTGCTTACTTTTCCCGCCAAACTTTTACCGTTGATTCCAGGGATCTCCGGCGCTTGGCTTTCAGACAAACATTCTCCCTTAACCTTAGTCTCTTCACTCACCTTTTCGGGATCTTTTACATCAGCAACCAGCTTCATCTCATCTTCATGACATGAACTTTTCTCCTCTAGAAAATTTGTTTGTGCTTTTTCTTTCGTGCCTACTCCATTTTGCAACTCCACCGTCTCCACAGTTTCACTTTCCTCCGGAATTTTGTCATCGTCAAAATTATGTAAATTCCTTTGTTCCTTGATATGTTTCTCTCTATACATGCAAACACAGCCGTTTAAAATAAGGCAACAGAGACTATCCGCCTGCATGGACTATATTAAGCACATTCAGTTTCTCTTGCCTCATTCAAAATAGCCGGGAGTACAAATCGCCGGTATGAACAATACATTAATTAGAATCCAACCTACCTTTCACGGTTATATGGTATAAACTTTCGGTTCAGAGTTTCCAATTTCATCTGCATCGGAGTTAACACGACATTACCAGTACACTGAAAATGTGAAATTACGTCACATCAATCAAGCGATGTGGTTTCTTAGAGCGCGACGAATGATTTCACTCCACTGAACTATATAGATAAACTGGAGGGCTAACCCAGAGGAGACCTTGTACCTAGGCGGCGAGAGAGAGTGAAACTACTGCTATTTAGTTCCACTGAATTACAAGCAGAAATACTTAAGACTAACGCTTTACAAAAGCTAATGAAAACTCTATTTTAGTGTTGAAATTTTAAGACTTTAGCGGGAAGAGGGAAGTAAAAAATAATTAGCAACTTTTGACAAATTGGAGTTGTTTTTTAATTCCAATATATTGTAAGTATTCAGCTCATAAATTGGAAAAACTTTGTCTTTAGGCAAATATAGGAATTTTTATCACTATCCATCACTGCTTCAGCTATAGATAAACAGTCGAAAGTTTTTACTCTGGTAAGAACGAAATTCAGTCAACAGCCACACTGGGCTGCCCAGTAGCGTAGCCAGCCTAAAAATTTAATCCAAACATGCAAATTTTAGGTTACCTATCATAATATCATAAGTCATGTTTTTAGAAATTCATTGTTCCCACAGTCAGCGAACACCAAAATATTAGCATAGCGGGACAAATCGTCAGGCTGGCTATACACTGCGGCGCAGTCGCTACACGAAAGCAATTTTCGCTGCGAAATATTGTAAAATTTGGAAAATATAGGCTTTGGAATTTAAACTTATTCAGGATCAAAAACCGGCAATTTTACCTCATTGAACGAGAATCATGAAAAATTTGAGTTATTTTACAATATTTCGCAACTCTTTCTCTCGTTGTGATGTTGGATTTCGTTTTTACCAGGATAAAACTTTACTCTGAAGCTGAAATAATCAAATGACCTTTTGCATAATAGACCTACTTTTGCTTTTGGCAACAAAAAGGGAATTTCCGAAAAGTGCATACTAAATTTACAAAGTTTGGCCGCGAATTATTGTAAAGTCGGAAAATATAACCATGCGAAGTCAAACTTGGCAATTATACAATTTCGGTATGCTCTTTTATGTGATTTATTTCCTTCTTGTTACCTAGATCTAGAAGTTGGTCTATTATGCAGGTCCATTAATAGGAGACTTCAGAGCATCGATTCGACTTACAACTTTATTGCTGTTTTGTTTCGCCAGCCTTTTCTTTTTCTTGTGAAGTGGATTCGGCTCGATGATCATCTCCTCGAGCTCATAGGTCGGATCACAGTTTAAATGGTCTTTCTGTTTTTGAGAAAATGTTGAATCATAGAAAACGAATGAGAAAAATCACAGCAATGCACAGGTCCTAGCCAGGCTGCCGTTAAACCTAGACCAACAGGCGGTCGGTACAGACAGAAGTCTTTGGACGAGGAGTATCACTCAAAATTGCTAAAGGGCTTTTAGAAAATCCGTATAAATATTGTTAATTAAGAAAAAATGCAGATTTGTGCTGTTCCTGCCCTTTGGCAGTCTGAGGGTTCAGTGTTGCGTTTTTATATACGATTTCCTACTTTTGATAAATTTGGGGGAGTCTTAGGGTCTCTGATGTATCCACTCGTTTACATCTTTCAAATCTCACCGAAAACCGCAGCAATAATTACTATACAAAAGAGTCTTCGAGAGTATTTCAAGCCTATTCCATTCCAATATGAAAACTTTTCTTAAAATTATTCGATATACTATTGTTCTTAATTTCTTTTTTATTGTAACGCAAAAGGAGTTAGAAAACGTTTTTCCCATTAACTCAGTTATATCCAATTCACCGGCCTTTCATCCCTCCCCCATTGCCATTCCTCCCCCATTGCCCTAAAGTTCTCCCTTATTGCCCCAAAGTTCTCCCCCATTGCCTTTTTTCCCCCCATCACCCTTTCCTCCCCACTCAACTGCTGAAGCATTCACTTACAGAGGGTATAAACGGAACGCTGATTTCTTTTCTGGACAATGATTCCCAATCAAGCGACCGCATTAATTCACATTCCTTGAGTTGCTCGACAGTGTTCAGCCTTATCTTAGGATCGATGTGTAGAAGCTAGAGAAAGCAAAAACACAATAACTCAAAAATTACTGTAAATTCTCCTGTAGTCCTTTCTCTACACATTCTATAGACACTTGCGATTTTCTTTTTCTGATAGATGTGAACGAGTGAATTGGTTACGGATGTTCAAATAAGAGCTTTTATACATCAGAGCATTCGTAACTAACCACTCGTTCACATCTACCAAAAGAAGATAATCGGGCCTTATCCAAAATACTCCAATGGAAGTCATATTGATCAAGATGCTCTGATAATTGAACAAGATTTGATTCTTGAAGCTTTTACCTTTTGAATAAGATTTTTGAAGTTTTTTGTCCAAGAAGAAGGGCACATCAGACAAGACGACTCAAACATCTGAATGACGTCGGATAAATTTGTATTCGAATTGATGTGATAAGGTCTCTAAATAAATAGACGCAGATTTGCCGAAATTTCTTGACATAAAAAAAACATTGTTAATAAACAGAGACATATAAATTCCGAACTGAATAAAGCCATCTTCCAATTCAAGGTGTGAGTGAAGTCAAGAAATGCGAATCTATGTTTGGCAACTTTTTGACCGACAGTCTTTTGACTTGAAGTCGAAAAATTGTACATAAAATGAGAAAATTCACTTTTCTCTCTTTAAAGATGGCCTTTTTTTCGAAGTCTGCTTCTTTTCAAAGTCTTCCTCTTTCATTTTTTTAATCAGAGACATCTCACCTTTCCTCTCAAGATCTCAAAAATTGAGATCCCGAGACTCCACCAATCAACTTCATAGGAATATCCACGTTGTTTACCAAGCGAGGTTTTAAAAATCTCAGGAGCTTCAAGCATGAATTTGGGTGGAAAAAAGAAATTTACTTTAATTACGTAAATTCTTACTAAAAACCTGTATATTCTAGTATATCCCCTACAAACCATGCATGGCCCCATCACCCCATAGCCAGGGGGTGGCCCATATCCCTCCCTCTTACAAATCCAAATTAGATCCATCCTTGCCTGCAGCTTTTTCTATTTATAAAAAACACACTTAAAATAAAACCACCACTTCAACATACCCATATATGGCTTTGTTCCAGACATTGATGTTGCCAGAGTGTTGTCATCTTCCATCACCGTAGCAACATTAAAATCTGTAAGATGTACATGACCTAAAACACAAGCATATCTTCATTGTTAGATTTTGCTACCACAGAATAGTCTGTGTTGATAAACTATAATGTACATACCCTTCACATCAAGCAGCAAATTGTCTGGTTTGATGTCCCTAACATATGTCCATGCAAAAACAGAAATATTATAGTTTGAACAAGTTTAGTTTGGACATAATTTACACAACATTTAACTTCCTATATTGTTTAACAGGAAATTTGTTTGACAATAGAGTTTTCTATGTCAACATTAAAGGCTTCTGTTTAATACAATTTCTTATGAAAATGGTTTTCATAGTTCGTACATTGCGAGTCTACACAGCCTTGTTTTTAAAACTCGCAGACAGCAATTGTTAATTGCTATTGTTGGTGCTTATTGATGCATAAAATGCTTTGCGTATTGAAAAAAAACTCTACTTCATTTGTCATTGATAATGGATCACAGAGCATCGCTGATGATCAAGTGATGAAGACCAGGCATAACTGCATAAATATTTTAATTCAAACCATTAGAGAGATGTCAATTTAAACCAAGATGAGATATAAACTGTACCTGTGGATTATCCTGTGACTTCTCAAGTACTCCAACGCCAATGCAATCTCCCCTATGTAAAACCTCACAACATCCTCGCTAAATTTGATTCCCTGTTGAAGATGGTACCTAAAGTCCCCTCCAAGCAGTAAGTCGACAACAACAAAGAGATCTTCCTCATCTTGGAAGGTGAACCACAAATTTACAAGAAAACTATGGTCCAACTTCATCAAGATGTCCATTTCTCGAAGCACATTTCGAACAGCATCTTTCTCGATGCAGACTGCCTTGCTCATGTATTTCATTGCATACATTTGCTTTGTATCTTTCTTTTCCACGATACATACCTAGGATTTATGAAAGAAAGGTTTAATATTAATGAACCAAAATATTCATTCATCCTGTGTAAAGGATGTACTTCAAACACCAAATCAATGATTTAGGGCATTACTACCACCTTCACCTATTTTATCAGAAACAGGCTAGGCATTTTAATTGAAAAAATGTTTAGAACTTCCCCCAAAGCCTTTCTAGAATAAAACCATGATTGTTCCACTGCCACATTCTAATTCGCTGAGCAACAGTTATTTCTATATAGTTGTATTTCATAACAACGGTTGTCACAAAATCACTGTCCACTCTGGACCACTTCAAATTAAATAATTTTCCAAGGGGTTTGTCACTTGCTAGTATTGTTCAGTGGCAGAATTGCTGCCATCAAAGAAGCTGGCTTTGTTCCCACACTAATTTATGTGCTTTTAGATAAGATTTATACAGTAGGTTCATTTCATGCTCCTTCCTTAATAAGAAACCACTTTTTTAAAAAAAATATCACTTGTGCCACAACAAAGGAATGCCATTAATTTTTATAATTCTTTCTTGGCATCCAGTGAAAAGAGACTAACAGTAGGAGGTGCTGTGAATGAGATACTCAAACAATAATGTTATGTCATGCTGCCTCCTTCATAAGACAGACAGCTAATATGGACATTCTTTATGACACTCCAATATACCTATGGATATTAGAATGTCAAAAACATGTTGTCATATTTATTGAAACAGTAAACACATATTGAATGGACAATTTGCATTATAAACTATTTATCTCTTTGGCTAGGAAGCTGCAAATCAATAGGAAAACAGCTGGAATTAGCATACTAAAATTATTAAAACTGCAAAGACTGCTGTGATATATGTTTTTAAAATTGGGAAAATATAGACTTGCAAGGTCTACACACTTCGGTATTGCATACAGAAATTGCAACCATTTATGGCACAAATGTGTTAACAATTTTTTGTGCGTAATACCAAAGTATACAATATTCAGAAATTTTACAAACCAATATTTTCACATCTCACAACCAAGGCATGTAATTTCAATAACATTAGTTATAAGGCTTTTTAAATAGAAATGTTATTTTATTACCAAGATAAAAAATAGCCTGTAATGTACATTGTTTATGTAAAAATACTAAAATATTTTGAATTAGATAGGTTAGCCTAATCCAACAGGCCGAATTGCCTCAAAACTTGCAAAACCGACTTTGGTTTAATTGTTAACATTATGGTTTCTGTTAAGGGTAAATTAGTCCAGATTGTTAGGACAAACTGTAGTCAGTACATGGGTCAAAAATAAAAGAAATGTATGTTCATTGAGCAGCTGGATAACATTTTTTTAAATATTGCATTTTTTATTCCTGCCCAGCCAGACAGGCTTTGAGCAACCTCTCCTTGTCAAGAAACAATTTGAGCATTATTTTTAGCTAGACATGTCTGAAATGAACAGCATTTATTACACATACACTAAAAGTACACTTAACACTAAGAGTGCAACACAGCAATTGCATGCTGATGAATAATAGATGCCCCACCATGAATTCTATAGTTAATGTTTTGGGTACAATATTTAAAAGTAATCACAGAGTGACCAATCTTGTGTGTGTGGCTGTGTGCAGTGTGCAGACGTTTAGAAGACAGTCTTAAGTGGGCAAAAAAAATATCAATCACAATAACTTATGCAAGAGGGAGATAAGAGATGGAACTGAAATTAGTAGTACTTCAAAATAATTGACAGCCAACTTACTTTCCCAAATGCGCCCCGTCCGATCGCTCTGAGTACCCTAAAGTCATCAAACCCGACTAAAAGGAAAGAAATTAAGACATGTTATGAAATATTTAAGGTTAGGGACAACATCTCACTTGTCGGAACCGCGCTGCCCCCCTTACTATTGTAAAATGTAACAATCTGGGCACATCTGACATTTCTCAGCTACGTTAGGATGCGATGAAGTAAAAGTCGTATGATATTGTATATATTATTTTCACTATCCTATTTCGTTGAAAAATAATGAATCTCTCCTTGGCAAATCCCATTTGCATGAAGAAATTATTACACGGCCGGCTGGCGGCTGTGCACACGGCAATTCCCTTCCCCTAATCAAAGAGGTAAAAAGGTGTTATTATAAGCCTGCATTAGCTATCACGATCAATATACTGTCGTTTTTGAACGAAGGTAAGAAGACAGGCTCCCCAGGTCTTTAACTATGCACATAGTTAATCATTCGGTGCTCCATTGTAAGCATGACCTTCGTGTAATACAAAAAACAGCCGATGTTAGTGTACTGTATGTCGACCGATGGCCTTACCTTCAGCGTCCGCTGTTTCGTTCAACAGGTTATGGACAGAGGGCGTGCGTTCGCTGACACTATTAAGACAGCCTATTTTGGCTCCTGTTTAAGCCGCTCGCGGCTTCCATGTAAGTCACAACGAGAGAAGAAATGGAAAATATCGCACGACTTCGAACACAAATCTATTACACCCGTTTGTCTTTGCGATATTGAAGAAGAGCAGAAGGAAACAAGTGCCGGAAGCCGGGACTGGACGGTGTATACGATATCCGAGGCGCGGGCACGATGTGCCGGGGCTTCGAAGCACATCCGTCTTCAATTTGGATGGATGAAAACAATACGGTTCGCATAACAAGGAAACAAATTATGAAAGATATTGTACAAAAATGGCAATGAAATAAAAACAGAAAGGAGAAAGAAAACCCACCTGGATATATTAGACAATTCTCGTTTATTTAAGAATTGTTTCTCTCAAATATTAAAGGATATTTTTACGTACAATAATGGAACAATAGCATCTGTCAACTGTATCGAAATTATTGGAGATTTTATATCGCGTTTTATATTATCGTATTTGATCGTATTTGTTGTTGTGAGTGCCGTTAGTCGTAGTTTTGATGTCCGATACTGGCGTATATACATACTGTTTTTTAAGTGAATTCGATTTGAAGTAATCTTACAAGAGATCTATGGATGAAAGAGAGTCAAATTCCTTGCCTATGCAAGACAGAACAGAACCAGATGGGGCTACTGACCATAGCCTTGATATAGAGCCTCACTCATCATCTGCCCAACTGCAGGAAAAATGCTATAATTCAGTAATGAATGAACATAAACCTCAGGATATAGCCGTGGATCACCAAGGGGTGATGACCAATGGGCTATCCCCACCGCCATTGTTTTACGATGCGGCAGGGGATGCAGAAAATTGTACCACGAGCTCAGTGGCTAGCTGTTCCGACAGCGGCATTTGCTCGACTCCTCATAACGAGGAGGATCTAAATGGATTTGAAGATATACCTTTGAATGCTGGTATAGATGTCAGCGATGAGGTGGATGCTGCTAATTTTGGTGATTCTTTAAGTGAGAAATTAAGGCGGATGGATGGCGACAGTGGGTCAAATTTTGAAGGAAAGAAGACACGTGGAAAGTTAAGGTAGTAATGATGATCATATAGTCATTTTGGTAAATATTGGACTGCGTCAGCCATCGTTGATGGATGGGTTTATTAATAGATCTGACAAATAGTCTTTTTGGTCAACCCATTAACCACAGTTTGCCAATGGCCCCTGTCAATTCATTTGCTCTTAATCCACCGTATTTTTAGTTTTTTATCCTGCGTAAACCCTTAAGTAAACGTTAATTTTAATTCTGTATTTTTCATTAAAAGTAGATCCCATTAAATTACAATATATTTAATATGGATTATGGCACAGATAAAATTGGTACCATACCACCTTCACCCGGGCCTAAACTTGGTATAATAGTCTGACCATGGAAGATATAAATACTTCATCCATGCTAAGTGGTAGCCAAAAGTTTTAGTACATGGTATTGAACATGGTGCTAAATGCTGGACAACTTTACTTGTGAAGAGCTGTTTATCAAATACACTCAATGGTTTTACATTTTATAGAAATTTATTCAGTCGTTCAAATGCACCAAAGGCAATGTCCAACAATGGTTCACAAACATCATTAGATAGTCAAGGTTGGTCACATTATACTATACCTGCTATCAATGCCATTCCTAACAGAGTAATTTCCTAGACAGACTACTTATTAAGTTTAGCAAGTGAACATGTATTACAGTGACTAAACAAATGAAAAGGCAGGCTAGTTTTATCACCTAAAGAAAGCTTTTTCATATGAATTCAAAAGTTCAAAAGTTGGTGACAAGTGAGAATGCTTTCAACATTTTCATCTCAGTTCATTTCATATCATAAATCTTTTTAACACAGGGCCATACCCACCCCCAGTGACTATAGAAAGGAGCTCAACCTTACCCAGAGTATCAAGTACAAGGCCAAGAGGTGTTGCGCCTGTTTTATCAACAACTGGTCTGATATTCGAAAACAGACCAAGGTGCGTAAAGTCCTCTTGGTGTAAAGATATTTAATTGACCACTTCAGACAATTCAAGTGCATTTCACTCACTATCTTGTACCCAACATGCGATAAATAGACAAATATAGTTCTTTCCATATATTGCTACTTTTTAAACCACGACCTAATGTCTAGCTAACACCTTTCTCAAGTACCGAACTCTTTTCTTTTTATATATTTTAGTGCCCTCAGTTTATGGACTAACATGCAGTATTCCTTTTAGAATTATCTACTCCTTTCAATATGTTTGAAGCAGATCCTCCACCCCCCCTCAATATAATGTATGCTCTACACTTTGCCTAAAGTACATAGGCAAAACAATTCAGTTTTGTAAAGAGTGACCAAGTAGATGTTTGCAAACTTCAGGATTACATATGAAAAGCGTAAAAAATATGATATAAATATCATCTACTACAAACAGCAGGCTATGCAATCTCAAAAGCATTAGAGCATTGGATTAGCAAGTCAAATTGTTTTTTATCCTAATTGCTCTGGCAAAAAAAAATGTTCACTTGGCACAATATGTCTAATATCATGAAATTAGGGTCTGCTGATTCTTAGAGACAAAAAATGCTCTTCTCTGAATGTATTTTCACAGAAATCTCCCTGCAAAAGACCCAAAAGAGGAAAAACGACACAGACAACTTTACCAACAAATGATTGAGGTTGCAAAAAAGAAGGGTAAGCTTTAAATATATTGGCTCCAATACTGAATAATTAAAACTAGAAGAACATGGAGTTTTGTGGGCTGAAAGAGCTTTACAAATTGCCCTCTTTACAACGCAGAACTTCGCGACCTTCAAGAACAACAAAAGAAACAAGAAGATCAAAGTCATCATGAAACTCTTGTTGTGAATGCCTTGGCAACGTGGAATAAAGAAATATTACCTAACTGGGATAATATGTATGTTTACATAATAGTATTGTAACTTGGTACAATATTCTCACCTTGACCTTGTTATTTGTATATTTATATCTCGGTGCAACAACTTCAATATATAATACACATGGAAATCACGCCAACTGCTTGATATAGTTTGACCTGTTGTGTGGGCACGCGTCTTTTTACTAACATCCAAGGTTCTTTATCTCTCTTTTGTTTCTTTCACTCGAACGCTTTCAATTGTAGGAAAAACGCCAAGAAAGTCCAGGAGTTGTGGTGGTTGGGTTTACCGCCAAGCGTCCGAGGCAGAGTGTGGAAGCTAGCTTTTGGAAATGATCTACATATAACACAAGGTGTGTTTATATCTCGATATTCAGAGATTGAATTATTCCCACAATACTCTGGGTACTATAGAAATGCTAAGTGGGGCACGCACTCTTACAAAAAATTCTCGTGACCTTTTGGCCGGTGGCATCACGTCCTGTAGTGTGACCAGCCTGATGACTGCATGATGTATCAATTCGGGGCCGCTTAGGGGCCGGTTGTATCGAGCCTGTTTAGCTTGAACTGTGGTTAAAAAGCGAGTCTATATCGCTTTATTCAAAAAGTGAACTAAATGTTTTAATCTTAATACAAAGATACTGTTCACAGCTACATATTCAGTGCATAATATTCAAGTTGACTCATTCAACAGAGATGTAAGCGTGTTATTTAAATTTGACTTATCCACCGTTTAAGCTTAACGGGCTTGATACAACCGGCCCCAGTTCTAAAGTTCGATAGAGTGATTTTTCGACCAGTGCAAAAACGCTGAAACAAGAGATCATTTGAAAACCATTCATTTTTGTGAATATGCGTGCAATTTTGAAGGGAAATTTATAAAGTGTATATCATATTTTTACCATATTAGAGTTGTTCGAAATATTTCGTTGTCACGCCGAACAGAAGCTGTTGAATAATGAAAACAGCAAGTCGAAGATGCGGTCTGAAGATCTGGCAGCGAAGTCGCAAAATTTTGTCACGGATTCTGTCGTGGACCTTATCACCATGGACGTTTCGAGAACGTTTCCTTCGCTTGGAATCTTTCAAAAAGTAATAGAAATTGATTTCAGCTGCATGTATAAATATAGGCTTCTCATCAAACGTGGCTGAATAGATGTAGTAGAACTGCCTATAATAGACCAAAATACATGTCGACATTTCGACCGAATGGCCTTCCTAGGGAGTAAAGTTTTTAACTTCAAAATAACTTTCCTGACGAGGGCCTTCAGTTATGGGTCGAAACGTCTAGGAGTCTATTTTTGCAATTGAAATGCTGTGTTTGATGAGAATTTATTCGAAGACACTGCGACATTGCTCCTTGGTTTATAATTTGGAACATTCCAGCTATAGACTGCATTTTACCTTGGCCAGATTGAAGACTAACATCACAACCTAAGAAGGCCAACATTGAAAGATTATAAAGTCTCGTTTTGCAATTTTTATTGCGATTTTCTTCCTTTGATAGATGTGAACGAGTGCACAGTTATGAATGCTGTGATGTTGTTTAATGCCTTTCTTGCACATCCGTTACTTATCCACTCGTTCATATCGATCAAAAGAAGAAAATAGAAAATGAAGTCGCGCACGTATAAATTAGCTTTGAAACTATATACATAGTATAGTTGCGAAATGTGAAAAAAATGCAGCCCTATATTGGCTATAATGTTCGCAAAGTTTGCATTACGCGTGGTGGAATTTCCACTCATTCTATCACTTGTTTTGTTTTAGGGTGGTCCTTATCACAACGTCTTATATAAAGTACTCGGAGCCTACTCGTGCTACAGACCTGACATTGGCTATGTAAGTAAGGAGGCGGTGCACTTTGCCAATGATCTTGTTGTATTTACTCGTATTGAATTTCTATCATGATCACTTCTGATTTAAAAAAGCTCCCAATTAAAGCGAATATTATTAATACAACATAGATTAACTGGAGAATATGGTCAGCACACAGCCATGTTATAACTTCTTAGACAAACAGCAATATCATTATTACGCAATACTATGAAACATTTGTATTCAAGGCCACACTCCACCCTACTTAAGAGTTAAGACCAAACTTTTAAGGAGTATAAAACGACTTATATATAGACGGTATTCCTTGCCAGGGGGGCGCACACAGGCATTATTAAGTATACATAGTTGGTAGAGTAAATATCCCCCCCCCGTCTACTACCTTGAGTGGAGACATAGTCTGACTCATCTTTATCTGCAGGTACAAGGAATGGCTTTTTTAGCTGCGGTTCTCTTGCTCAACATGGAGGAAATCGACGCTTTCATATGTTTTGCGAATCTAATAAACAGGCCAATGCAAATGGCGTTTTTTAGCGTTGATCAACCAATGGTAATGAACATGTTCCGTTTATGGAGTAGGGAGTTTTGACCGCGCAGAGTGTAGAGTAGGAAGTTTTTTTTCCGAAATATTGTTCCGCCCAGACTTTTAACCGTATTTTTTAAAGATTGGGAATTCGCCAAAACAAGATTTCAGGAATGTAAAAACGTTTCAGGAATGTAAAAATGCAAAGAAGAGGTTTTTGGATGCGTTTGGAATTATCATCCATCATTAATATATTCGTTGTATGAAATACCCGTTGGTCTTCAAAAAGACTCTTTAACTAAGGCCATTTTCAGACGTCGACTTTTCATGTGCGGAAACTAATGCGGTTAATGAGCTAAAGTCTTTGTATAAGTTCGTTTACATTGGATTTGGCTCATGAAAATGTCGATGCAGACTGAAGCGGGTATTAATGACAAAATATTTGACCTACTTTATTTTGGTGTAAATCACTTGTTCAGGGCGAAGCTCCTCATAAACGTCTTTCCTTTTTTTCATCAGATGCGGGCGTATTTTCTTGCGTTTGAAGTCCATCTACAAGATCATCTTCCCAAACTTCAATCCCATTTCAGTGAACAAGGCCTGACGCCTGATCTTTACCTTACTGATTGGTATGTACGATAACTGGGGGCGCCGGAACCACGGGGACAGCTGCCCCCGCTGCCCTTTGCTTACGGTGGCGAGCGGGAACAGCCCTGTGCCCTTTGCTACCATACATGTAAAAGCATCATAATTTCACCATTTAATCATGATGCCTACTTTTCGCACAAAAACTAACCGGTAATATGATTGAAAATGCGTTCTCCCGTGGATTTGCAAGTTCGCATGTACTTGTAAATTTGAGTTTCCCCTTCGTGTAGTTGCTAAGGTGAAATGAATGTGCCCTTTTCTAAAACTCTGCCGCCGTCGCCTTAAACTGCTTCCGGCGCCCCTGGTCGAGACACCATCTTGTGGGTCTGGGAATGAATGGGTTCCAACGAATGGCCCTTACAAGTCTTACAAAAATTCGAGGTCTTAAGGCTAATCGTTATTCCATGATGATCCAATTCACGCCATTTTTTTGCAGGATTTTCACGCTGTATAGTAAGTCGTTACCTTTGGACGTAGCAAGCAGAGTGTGGGATCTTTTTTGCAGAGATGGGGACGAATTTTTGTTTAGGACTGCGCTAGGTAAATATGTTTGTAGCATTTGTAGTTTTTGCCTAACCACAGACTTTAAGTCCTTGACCTTCCTCCTCCTCCGGGGAAATTATAAAAACTATATGAAGATATTCCTTAAAACCAGCCATTGCTATCTTGAATTTTTTAAATATAGTTTAAGATGTCTTACTTTAAGATTTTTAGACTTTAAGATTTTCCTTGCATACCGATCTGACTTAAAAATACAAAGTTAAAAGATGTTAAATTCATGGTTTCTGTATTTCCTTTGCAGGAATTCTTCAAATGTATTCATCCGAGATGATGAAAATGGAGTTCATTACATTAGCACAATTTCTTACGAAACTACCCGAAAATATCTCGGAAGAAAACCTGTTTCAAAGCATTTCAAATATAACCATCTCTAGAGAGAAATTCAGTGAGACTCTCATGGAACAGACACAGAAAGTCTTACAACTTTACCCAGCAGATAAGCTGAAACAACATCCAACGCTTCGTAAATAACGTCCTTAAGAATGTAGATAGATTTATGCAGAAATTTTTGTACGCCTATTAAAGGGCCTTAATTGATGACATTCGTATATAGCATGAATTCACGGACAATGCATTTTATAGAATTTATGAATTCGTTTTTAGAGCCGTGCGATCAAATTTTGTGTAAAATAAGAGTGATTTACTAACATTAAAACAAATTGAATTGCGTTTTTGTGGAAATTTTATGCATAGTTGCGAAGATGCTTGCAGCTTACATCTATAATTCACACAAGTTGTAAGAACAGGTGCGGAGCACGAAGAAAATGCAACACAACCGGCCTACCAAAAAAACACTGGGTATATACATATCCTTATACGACGGCAATGTATATTTTTTTTTATAACATCCAAACTCATTTAAGGCCAGCATACACTTGCAACATTCGCTTCGATTTTTGCTTGATTTTGTAGGCGAATGAAAAAGATACGGATGTTAACGTTCAAAAAGGCATTCTATAACTCATTCAACATTCGCTCGTTCACATTCTTCAGGAGACGAAAACTAAGACCGCAGAGAGAAAAATACAAGTGTAAAATAGGTTAACTTTTCCTTTATAAATAATGAGCATTTCAACATAACACAATACAATATAACGTCATATTACAGCAAGCTATTTACGATAGCAAAATGCGATTGGGATGCAATCGAAACGTCAATAATGATACAATATATAAACCTAACCCTCGCTATATTCGTGCGATGTGCATTTGCAAACTACAGTCTAATTACATAAAGCAGAAACCTTAGCTACAATGCTAGGATTCGACCATGTTAATGTTTCACCCCAGGCTGAACCAGTAACTGGGACTAACCGGGCCTTGAATAATACAGATAAAATATACATTTAAACAGGGGTGTATTGGTAAAATTTAAACAAAAACCCTAATATATGTCACATGCAGGGCAAATAATGCCATATTGTTGCGAATTAAAAATCGCATTCAATAATCAGATTCAGAAAACTTATCTATCTTGATTTATGCAGGCGGGGGTCACCTCCCTTTGGGCTACCTCCTCCACCTGGACATGCCTGACCCTCTTTCCAATACACCCCCGCAGTTACACACACACCCAAATTCTAGTATTCGTGGCTAACCAATTTAATAGTTTCCGGCCACCACCACAATAATACTTAAGTTCCTTACCAAAATAAGGTAATTTTAACTGGCCTGGAATAATCAGGCCTTATCCACAAAATAACCAACTATGTTACATAGCATCGTAATGTATTATTTTCCTCTCTATATTCTTTTCAACTAGTTAAGAGGCATAGACATAAATACGCATGCGTATTGTATACTTGACTTAAGGTGTATATATAGAGAGAGCTCCGTTTACACTACACTTGATTTATATGCACGGCAAGACTGAAATGATTATGGTACTAAGTTGTGTTCAGCTTTTGTACACTGGTAGCCTGAGGATGGATAAAATTGAGCTAGGGTACCAATTTTATCTGTGCTCTGTCAATATTAAGTGTAGTGTAAACGAGGCATTGTACTTATGAGAAATAACCATGATTGAAATTACGAAAACAAACAGGTTTTATCACAAGTTATGGTAAAACTATGCACACAAAATTCGAGTTTGGCTCTTGTTTTCTTTGCAGCCGAAAACTCAAATTGCGAAATATATTATGAATTCTATAACGAATGTGTCCTGGACATATGTTTTAAAACATACACATTACTTTCACAGTCGAAATACAAGGACCTTTTTAACTTCGCTTTTGTGACATGGACAGATTCTTTGGACGGGCTTGCGCAGGGGGGTGAGCGAAATTTCTTTCGATTTACCAGTCATTTGTTTCGCGTTATTTTATCGAATTTACGAGTAACTACCGCCATAAATATCCTTGTTGATAGACGGATAAAAAAACAAAATGAAGTACAGCGAATCGCAGAAAGGTGGCATAAGCCGAAAGGATCTTGTATTTTGACCGTGATATCTCTTTTTTTGCTCATAAACATGAGCACTGTATATTTTCCTGATAGAAATTATTAAACGCCAAATCCATAATACATTACAAATATAATACGTACCAAATAAAATATTAGCGCTTCTGCAATGGGGGGGGGGGATGATGTCAATCGTGTGCATTTTGTGAATGTGGAGAGATTCCAGCTCTCGTAGTTCGAGGGCCATATCAGGGTGGTATATTCTTTTATATTATGATCTATTTAAATTCCTAGTCAATAAATATATATGCTTTTATATTATCATATAGAGTTCAAACTTAGTTCAAACACAACTACACTACTACCTTTGGTAGAACTTTGATGTTCGTCCCGCCCAAGTGAATGTTGGTGGGGACCATAACAAGAAATTTCTTAAACGCTATTCACAACGTCCACCACTTTAGAGGGTCACCCCCGGTCAGTCATCGAATGATATAGAGTAGAGTTATATATCCTCACATATGTTAGGGGGGGGGACTCTTTTTAGAAACTCTCTTTTTGAACACGAATCACAAACTTTTCGATTGAAGATTGGTCTCTCGTAAAGGTGATTCTAATAATCTTGTGTCATCGAAGTATTTGCATTTACAAATTCGCACAATTGGGACCAATTTGGCCTAATTTCGAATTGAGGTTTCAGGCAGGAGTCAACTGACGTTTTCTTCTCGAAAGTATCGAACCACGTGACTTTGCAAAAATTCACACACCAAAACAGTGGGTTAAAATTTAACCCAGGCTTCGCGCTCAACATTTCTGAAAAGCCAAGCAGCATTTGGTGTCTATGGACGTGGTTAGACTTTCGCGTGATGCAAATAGAGAGAGACCGTGTAGTTGCAAGCTGTGAATTGGGTTACGTAACGGTCAAATTCCACATCTTCCTTTGATTAAAAGCGGATGCTACATGAAGTTCTTTATCACCTTGCCGATTTTCTTCCTACACACTGGACATGGTTTATTGTCATCTTTAAGTTTTTGCGCACACACAAGGCAGCATACCTGGTGTCCAGTCCTTCCGTGAACGATACAGCCATCAGGTGGTGCCTTACGGCAAAGCATACACTTCAACCGACCATAACTATCCTTCGTCTCCGATGCAGTTGAGTCCGTAGCATCGTTTGCCGCTGGTACAACAGGAGTAACGCGGCTCTGGCTGGTAGATGCCGAGTCAGATACTAAAAACAGCGGTATGTTTGGAATATTTTCATCGAATTTTTCATTCGTGTAGAAAAGACTATATATTTTTCCAAGTTCAAAAACCATTCAGCTATGTTATTCTTAGAGATAATTTAGTAAGTTTGTTGTCGTGATTGTGCATATAATATAACTATAAATTATATAAGGTGTATGAATAAACACTACATGTGATGGTGCTATCCTGAGTTACCAACCGGGCAAGTTGAAAAACTAGCCTGATCACGGTAGGAATCGAACCCGTGACCGTTGGTTTGTCAGCAATCACAATACTAAGGAATGATAAATTGTAAACTATTACGCCCCATTTAACTAGAATTTGCCTTTGATTGTGTGAAAAACTAACTTACCGGTTACTGGGTCTATCTGGGGCTGCGAGGTCTCAGTTTGAATTCGGCCTGGATCCGACGATGTTCTGTTAAGAGAAAGTATAATTTGTTACGACTGAGCAATTAGACCTTTCTCATAAAGTCAAGTTAAACTTTGGGATTGGTTGAGTTTTAAGACCACGTAGGTCCAGGCATTCAGACAGGACGAAGCATTCACCATTTAAGCTAGCTGGTAACCTCACAACGTACCTATTCAAAGTAGGAGGAAACCAATCTTGTCTGATAGACCAACAACGGACACATCGTCTCGTCATAGGATGATTTCGTTCTTCACATAATTCACATTGCCATTTATCATCTTCCTCAATCTCCGAGTCCGAACTATCCCCATTCCCCAGCTCATCACCCCCATCCTCACCCTCGTCCACCTCCGTATCCATGGAGTCGCTTGTTCCTTCTGAAACGACAGCAGGGATGTGGTTACGCCCATTCTACGCTACGCGCGTAAAAATATCTTGTAACAAGTCTCAAAACACGCTGTCAAAAAGTTCTGTTCGTGTTTGCCAAGTATGGTTAAAAGTTGTAACAAACTTCCTGAATCATCAAACTTGTTACAAGGCGGTTACAACAAGTTTGGTAGAAACATGATCTAACAATATTGCTACAATCCTGTGTTGCCAAGTTTGTAGGTAGCAACACACTACTCGATTCGGACAACAAGCTTGCAACCCGTGATTTGTGTTTTTGCTATTTTGTATAGAGAATTTTCACAGTAGATAAGTGAATAATACTGACCTGTGTCAAAGCCATGTACTGCTACCAGTCTTTCTTCCTCGCTGTATGAGATCGGTTCATATTCCACGGCAAACCTTCCTCCATCGCTTTCAATTCGTCTCACAATATTCTCATCATCAGTATCAGCGGTCAAACTAACTTCGCTTTCGCTCACAAATTGTCTCACGACACGCTCTTCGTCCGTTTCTAAATAATATTGCAGGAAAAATTATCAGTGAAGGTAACAATGTAAAAACCTTAGTCGAATACTATCGCAAATGCTCTGTTCTGTTCTAAATGGCTACGTTGTCGAATGGCGATCAGCCAATAGCGAGTTGAAAAAATCGTCTCTGGCATAATGCATCCATATTCTATCACATCAGCCACCTTGACATGTTCACGATACTCACGACTAAATGGAATGCAATGTCAGTTATTAAAGCAACGTACCATTTAAAAAGAACAGATCGTCCGAAGTATCTGTTACAACGTCTGTTGCATTCTCGGAAATTGCCTTGTAGTGTTGCATGTATATTGTCAAGCTCTCTGTTGTTTCCACACAAGAGGTACTTGGCAGACAAGGCGATGTACTGCCGGTTCCTGGAATAAACGATAAAGATATAATATGAAACATAAGAGACCCCTTTTTCAGACTTTGGCTCCACCCCCCGTGATGTTGCCAAAGTCCCCACTAGTGCATGGTTAAATCGAATCTCACCTGAAAAGGAACTTTCAACATTTCGCTTGACACCGGGGGGCCGGAATACTGATATGGCTGAGAGCGGGAAATCACCGGTCGACTGCTGGTCGCTTTCACTGCAGGAGCACGTATCAGTGGTAGACACGGATGTCAGCGGCCTGGGTGGACAAGGGTAGTTGCCTCTTGCCCGTTTTGAGGAATGGGACTCCGTACTGTTTGTTGCCGCGGAAACGTTCTCGAGGTTTTGCAAAAGCAGGTCACTGGAGGAGAACACATTCACAGTATTAGTGTCATATACATTACAAAATAACATGTATATAACACGTGTTCTGATTGGTCGAAGCCCATGTTTGGATCAGGCCATCCAAACACGGAAATTTAAAGTTTTAAAATTGCCTTTGGCTCGTGTTTCGCGCGCTTTTCTTAACTCTCGCAACATTCCCGCTTGTTTGGATCAGGCCATCCAAACACGAAAACCATTAAGTAATTGTATATTCCTTAAGGGCCTTGTTGTAAGCTTGATAGCAATATCCATCGGATAGTGTTTTTTCAATCGCTATTTAACTTCTCGTTGTTAGGTATAAATTAGATTAAACCTTAGTACAGTATTCTTAAATTAGGGATCTTCTTTCATAACTTTTAGTTCTAAATCTATAATTTCAATGCTTTTCAAGCATGTGAACAAAGGTTGAAAAAATCACTATCCGATGCCGTTAGATTGCGCTATCCAGCCTTCACACAACCGGTCCCAGAGCCTTACACACTTCAGGGTGACGGTTGCCAGATTGTCAGGGGGTATTCCTGTTGTTGCTTACATTTTCCACATCATTCGAGCAGAGCCATAGACAGGTGGTGGTGGGGCGGCTGGGTAGTTGCACCCCCAACCCAAAGACAAAATTTTTATATGTCACTTTTTATATGTTCACTGTATTAATTAAATACTCTAGTAGCGAGTGCCGTACATAACAGGGGTACTAATTTGCCCAGGTAATTACACCCGTGTCTTGTGACAGAACAGAGCGGAATCCAAAGAATTGGATCCAAAAAAATTTGATCGTGTGAACGGACCTTTAAAGTTGTAGTACGTAAATAAAACACACAAAGCTTACCATGCATTAGCAGTTGAGAATTCTTTGCATCCAAATATATCTCCAAGTTGATCATTATCACAATACACCTTTCTTGGGTCAACAGGATCGTATAATGACTTCTTTTTTATATAGTCAGTGAGGTGACCCATTATCTGGAGAAGGTTTTTGACAATTTCATATTAGAGTAATTTAAGGAAAATTGTCTTGCAAACTAGCAACTACCACACTGGGAAGATATAACTGCAAGATCTGAGCCATATAGAATATGCCCACAATGTTGGATATCAAACAGGAAAAATTTGTTTTGCTTCTCAATTTGTAATGAATATTGATGTTAGGAAAATCAGACAACATTTGTATGAAGATCCTTTATGTCTGTGTAAGCCTTTATTAGGCTTTAATTTAATAGGCATTTATATAATAAAAAGTCTCTCTGAAAACATTTATCTTAGATGTAAATGGATTAGGGCTTTATCTAAAGTGAAATGCATTAACATCGATCAAATTGGGATGGATGTTTTGTGTAGAACCTCTCATTATAACAATGTTTTTAAAGTGCAAAACCAATGGACCACAAAATGTAATTGCCTATATAAATCAGACAGTAATTGTGATAAGATTTATGAGACCCTAAATAGCTAAAGCAAGTCAATCTTGATGATACTATGATGGGTTTTTTACATATTTTGATACCTAGCGATGCATACTGCTTGGGAAAAATACCTTATAAATATTCAATTTCATCTTTCCGTACGGCCTTATTGTGATTAACATTTAATTATCTTGAGTTATGAGGCATTAAGTTATTTAAGTGGCTTAATTATCGGTTGCCTCGGCAAAGGTTCTTTGGTTAGGTACTCGGAACATCACTTGAGACAGCCACCTGTGAGGTTAAGGTTTGACTCAAAAGATTGACCCAACCTTGTTCAAAGCTTTCAAATGTCCATCACAAATTCAGTCCCAATCCAATGTGAACTTGCCAAGGTTACTGAGTTGTTGTTTGTCAATTATAGCAGAAAGAATTATTATAATATAATGCTTTTGAAGCCATTTAATATGGAAATAGTAATTTTTATGAGCTTTTTGCTTAAAATATCAATTTTAATGAGGTGATTATGGCCCATTTATTGCAAACTGATGAATAATTGACATTTCGTATGGAGCACTTGAAAATGTCATAAAAGGCCATGTGAATTTATGAACACTTTTATTATTTTAATATTGCCGATTATTTCCAAATAACTATAACCAGGAATTTCCCCCGATTATTTTTGCACTTTATGCAGTCAAATTAAGAACTAACAAATACTAGGTTATATGAATGGTATAATATTATAGTGAATATGGTGTATATTGAACATATCCTAATAGAGCAAAGCGTATTTATTTATTACAAGAAGAATTTGAAAAATTTATTAAGGATAATATGCAGAATATTTCAGATATTCATGCCACAAATTTACCTCCTCAAAACCTGATAGTTAAGAGATAAAATCATGCAGTGCCTGCCCTTGTGTTTAACCCTTAATATGCCAGTTACATTCATGCCTTATAGTCTAAATATACTAAAATATTTAGCAGGCAATGAGTTAATGCAGCAAAGGTATGATACACCCAGTATAAGTCAATTATTATACATAAAATATTTCAACATTTCACAGACATGCAGTAAGACAGGCCCAGGCATGCCAACTAAGATATGAAAACAAAAATTTTTGTAGACAAAACAAAACTGTGAACTGTAGACAGAGATTGTTCCAGAGTACTGCAAGCCCAGGCACGATTGTGAAACTGAATTCCGCATACAGAAATCTGAAACTGGCTCTAATTTCCTGATTAAGAAGGTCAAATAGCGGCGAATTCTAAGTGATTAATCTAATATGCTTCTTAATTAGTGAGATGAAATATGTAAGGGGATTTCCCTCATTTGAAGACATATTCGAGTAAGGGCATTATCTGTAACATTATAGGCAAAACATACATTATTGTCATCACATGACAATAGGTACTTTACTACAATATCACATCTATGAACATTGACCGTTCAAATGAAAACAATTATGCTGTCTAATTATGAATAATGATAAGATAACAACTTTGTTTGCTTCCCAATGTACACAAAAGAAGATCAGCTCAACCATACAAGGTCCTTCCATAACAGAAGCTGAATAGTGAAAATGTTTTTAGGATTCTTTAGGGAACATGTTTGTGCTTGAACACTTGAAATGTTAATCTACTTCCTGTTTGACACGCTTTTGTGCACAGGTTCCATCGCAACGCACAGCAAATTCTAGCATTTGCTTGGACCGAACATTTATTTTGCTGGAAAACTTTGGTTGGTATTAACTATTGAATACTAGTATTACAGGGTATATAGGTTCACCTCCAGTCCTTACTAAGCAAAACATGCTCAATATGTAGTATTAGCTAATGGCTTGTCATTACGTGCATGAAGCATGCACTGTCAGGCGGGATTTTAAAAGAGAAAGCAGCATTTCTGTCAACATGGACATGGAATTAAAGCCGTTTTTAACCACAACTGCAAATGTGATTCCCAACAGATTGCTAGGCTTCACGCTACCAATGGATTTCAATTACCACAAAAAACCGGCTAATACAGCATGTTCTTACAATGTCTGTGATGACAAAAATGTGACAGAATTAAACGTCACTAGGTGACTTTGCCGGCAAATTTGTGAATAAGCCGGCCAGCTATGGTAAATCCTAGAGGATGAAAATACGTTTTTCAAGGCATGGTTTGCAGTCTTACCTGAGCTCTTGTGAATGTGTCACCCTTGACTTCAAGAAAATCGAGAACAGGTTTTAATTGTGGTAATATTCTTACCTAATAATAGAAAATAAATCATATTTATTTGGTGAAGTTAGTTATCGAGTGTTCACATAGTGAACCTACGCTGTTTGACATCTAATCAAGATTCATAAATCATCACACAGCTCAAGGAGTTGGGGGTTTTTTTGGTAATTGTGGTTAAACCTGTAACTGAGTATATGGTGTAGCTCGACCAAGTTCAACTATTTTGGGGGTACTTAGAAACCACACCTAACCCACAAGCATGCACAGGTAAATATAATGAACCACAGCCACACTTTAATTCAAGCATAACATGTCATACAGAAAGATTAAGTTCTGTTCACAATTTTGTCAAGCAATGTAAAATTTATACTACAGTGGCTATATCATGTAATCACGTTGGTTCTTCTGTGGAAATAAAAAAATAAACCCCTTATTGTTTGAGCAAAACCGACTAAACTACAATAGGTAAATATACTTTAAACATTCCCAAACTTCTCACGTTAATCATTCCTGTGAAACTAACAACTGTAATTTTATACAATCGTTAATTTGGTTCATGTATGTCGGACAGTTCTAACGATAGCATGCAACGATTTCGATATTTCAACTTTTTCGCACTGCTCAGCCGAGAAACAACCGAAAAAACTAACATGTATCGGTTAAAAATTCAGAGAAACAAAGAATAAATTACCAATGCTGGGCCGTTTGTGACAGCACTAGCGCTGGCTTTCTGTCCACGACAAGTCGGTGAATGTGGCCCTTCTTGGGGGTGCCTTTTGCATCGCCGTCTGCGCTTTCTTTTCCTCTTTCGCACGGGTTCTACGTCTTGTCTGCATTGCAATGGTTGCTCCATTTAATAGGAATTTAAAAACAACGCGATATACTTAACACTAAAGAACTTACTAGGAGACGAAAGTTCAATTCTTTGCCTTTTGTAAGTAAGCGTGTTGAGTACTCACTCATATACAAATGACAACGTGAGGAGAATTTCGCTCCCGACCGTATTTCAATGTAGAGTAAATACAATTTCTACAAAACCCTTCGTCTTGTTTAAAGACAAAAATGTTACTTCAAAGCCTGTATAAGAAAGATATTATACGTATGATATTTCGTAAATTGCTCTTGAAAGCATTAAAAAAGTGCATCAACAGTCACGGGTTGATGATCAGCAACAATATTCTCTCTAGTCTTCTTTACAGATGCTAATCTTCGTATGAACATGTCTCGACAGATCAATGAAAACGTGGCCAGGCATGTTTCTCATTGGTTAAACGTGTTTGTAAATCAGTGTGGGGTGCTTAAAAAAGTCGCTTCTTTCCCGCTAAAAATCAGCATATAATCCTCAATGGTTCATTGTTCAAACTGTACGCGGCATGATTTACAACCCAAAACAAACATCGCCGTAGCTTGAAACTTAGACGCAAGTCACGGCACGCTACGTTCTAGCGTCATAAATCCTCTACGTTGTTTGTTCGGTAATATTGACAAAACGCAGTCATGAGATACACGCTTTAAGTGGTCGTGTGCAAGAAACGTGAAATTTATACCGTGGAGGCCCGTTCGCGTTCAGCTTTATTCAAGGTCGCACGTAAATAGTGACAGCATGTCGGAAACTGAAAGCGTCCTCGTGGAAAACGGAACTTTTTGCAGCACGCTGTAATACTCAGATTTCCCCCCATCGTTTCAGCAGTTAATAGCCAGTTATCGATAAATGTTCACCGAATCTGGTGACGAAAGAGAGTTACCAACTGGGGACGGTTGTTCAAAAGCTGTTTAGCTAAACCTAGCCTGTCCACAGCCTGTATTACGCACAGACTGACAGGCCAAGCTTAACCCTGGGTTAAAGCGAATTTTTACATCATTTTTTTTAATCGCTTGTTTACAAAGTTGAATATCTTTTTAAAAAATTTTGGACCGACAGAAGACATATTTGGTAAAGGTTCTAAAACGAACAGCGCTTCAAAAGCAGTTAAACCGAAACAGTGGATTGAAATTTAACCCTGCATGGGTTAGCGCTAACCCAGGTTTGAACAACTGAACTGGCCCCTGGAGAGTAATCTTGGAGAATTTAGAACTTCGGAGAGTTATGTTCGGACCACGCCCAAACCTCGTCCATGTCCCTTAACGACCACGCCCAGACGCAACTCTCTCTCATTATGAAGATGTTAGGAAGTTTTTTGAACTCGTCATGTTCACGATATGATTATGAGAAGAGCTACGTCAGTTTTTGGGAGAAAACCTCTATAGTAGAAAGTCTAGTTTTATTAAAATCGAAGCGCGCAGCAGCTCAAAATCGAAGCTTAATGAGTTATAACTTATCAAGTATTTTAATCTTTGAATGTATATAATGTGTAATTTGCACCTCAAAAAGCGGGATGAAATGAATAAAATATAGTTAAAATTCGTTTTATGAAACATTCTGTGCAACATCACTGACGTATCCACGGGCTCAGCCCCTGAACAGATTGCGAAGGAAATCTTATTGCACAACAATAATTGCCCTGTACGTTTTGCTCTAAACATTTAGTATATTTATTACATTAGTGCGTGAAAACGTCTTTATGGAGAGATTACATAACCAACCAAACGCACGCGATACCAGTTATAGTTTCCACCAGTGAGGGTGGAATACGTCACCCTGAAGATCAACTCATTGGGAAGAGTGGTGTTCCAAGGAATCATTTGCTCATACAGGAATGTGTTGGCGTAGACGTTGTAATGAGTGTTGTAACCTTCCGCTTTGGCAGCCGCGTTGTCGTTGTCTTTTTGGTAGGTGACGTAATTCAAATATGCGTGACCATTGCCGTTTCCGAATTTACAAAATATCGAAATGAGAATGGCTTTGGTGTTCTTGGGAAGGAGTATTGGTAATTTTTGCGTGTATGTCGGTGTTTGTCCGCTTAATTGCAACTTCTCGAGTTGATTAAGGATCTGCAAAAAAAAACAAACTGAAAGGGTTTTTTTGCACCATTGACCGGTGGACGCTTTGCGAAATAGATGAACTGCGTGCATGTATGGTACAGGGCCGGCTGCTGGTTAGGCTTTGAAGAATATAATATCAAATTTTCTTCGCCTTGCATCTAGCTGAAACCAGAATACATGCATAAAGCTTTTACAACAGTTGATCGTAGATTCGTATAGATACAATCTCATTTTTGAAAAAAATTGTTTTAATGTTTCCATGCATATATTATTTCTTATACATCGTCACAAAGGATATACGTTTGTCATCACCGAAGACAAATTTTCAGTACACGAAATTAGCGTATAATAGAGAATATAGACAAAGCAGCCACCGAGCCAAGACTTACACAATAGACATCATTGTCTACAAACCTCATTTGCACGATAAAGTTGCCAAGATCGAGATTGTAGATTCTTGATTTGTTGTTCACTTTGCTGCAGTCTCGTGGTCAGCTTTGAATATGAAAGATCAGAAAATATAAACGCAAATCTCAATGTGTTCTGCATTAAATTTTAAGAAGACGCCTAGCAGGTGTATATTGTGAAAGAATCGCTTAATTATACTGATGCCTAACCTATTCTAGTTGACACCGTTATAATTTGCTGTCCTAAGGCTAAGAAAACATTTTTTCGTTCGTTTGTTTAGTTTGTCGCTCATATCAGCTCTCCGTAGTTCTTTAATTCTAGTAACTCTCGATCCGCCATTTTCGGACAATTTAGGATCAGGCGAGCGTGAATGGAAACAGCGTTATTGAAAACCTTTTTTTATGTAATCAGATGAGCTATCTTGCAAGCAATCATTTTGAATGGGACATGCAATTCCCTGTCCAAACTGACCAGTTATACTCTTACACAAAAAATAGCTGTGAGCTGTGGAAAGTAAACTAGATTTTTTCGATGATAAAGAAAGGATTCCTATATATGGTCACTTTTTTATAAGAAAACTTCTTGTGCTCAAAACAGGAAAATTTAACCCCCAGAGAACAAGATCATTGTCAGTTTTTTTATGTTACTCCTGTAATTCACTTTAATTAGATATAATCGTGGCATGCAAGACTTGTCCAAACATATCCTTAATGCAAAGAAGTGTCGCTTCAATATGTGACCCCAAACTTACCTGTTGAATCGTTTCCTCAAGTTTGACAAATCTTTTTTCAGTTAAATATTTCGTTTTACATAAATCACCGGAGTATCCTGGCGGGCAGACACACTCGAAGCCAGTTTGTGTAGTTTTGCAAACACCGCGATTGAGGCAGGGACACTTAAACTCGCATCTCGGGCCATAAAATCCAGATTTAGGATCGCAAACGCAGGAAAAACAACGATATCCATCTTGACAGATGCCCTTGTTCTGACATCTTGTGCTGCCGCAATCGTCAGGGTCTTTCGAGAAGAAATTGAAGATTTTCAGACGATCTCCGAGCGCTGTAATTCCGATGTCTTCAAGCTGTTGTAATGTCAGACTGCCAAGCACAGTTTGATCGATTTTGTGTTGTTTCAACTTTGCGGCATAAGACTGTGCGCTTGCTTCGTTAACCCTGGCTAACTTGAGAAGATCTTTCACTGTGACTCCATAAATGCAGTGAGAAACCTGACCAGTCGACTCGCAGATTTGCACGACGGCAAAGATTAATAAATTGAGGAATGATACGACTAAACGTTTCTCCATCACGATTAGTGTGAAATAAAAAGAAAGTTGCGTTAGAACACATTATATATACTAGCTATCATCTGACTTGCCACTGAGCTGGTTTATATAGCCTGGAGTAACAAAAGGAAAAGATCCATTTCACACCACAGGGATCTTGATGGCATTGCGTGTAGAAAGGTTCAACTGAAAAATCCTCAAAAACTCCTCGATATCTCATCAATATTCCACTCTGAAATCGTGGTTTGAGATTTGCTCCACAGAATTGCTATATCTACAACAAACTAATAACTCCAATATATCAGCAGGTTTGGTGATATGGATCTACGAAAACCAGCTCGAAAGAAAAGAATAGAAATCATCATTCACATGCAATGGCATGGCTTTATTATGAAACATTCAAAACCAAGTTCTTCGTGCGAAAAAACGTTGTCATGGAATCGTTACGAGGTGAATGAAATTATACTCAATGAGTGAGAGTGAGTGAGCTTCTATTCGTAGTATTAGTTCGTTAACTATGGAACGAATTTTACATGCAAATTCCTTAATGAGCTATACTCCTCAATTATACCAACATACATTAAGTGATTTTGTTTCAAAGTATTTCATTTTATGGAGAAGTTATGTAACCAACCAAACGCATGCGATACCAGTTTCCGTCAGCAGAAATGACTGACCTCCAGCTTTTGAAGACCAATTCATTGGGAAAAGAGGTGTTCCAAGGAATCATTTGCTCGTACAGGAATGAGTTACCATGGATGTTGTGATGGTAATTTTCGGCTCGTGCTCTGGTTGTCGGACTGTCGTTGTCTCTTTGGTGGATGATGTAATTCAAATCGTTGTAACCTCTGCCATTGAAGAAATACGAAAATACCGAAATGATGATGGCTCTGGTGTTCACGGGAAGGTCAATTGGTAACCTTTGGATATAGGTCGGTCTTGGTATATGTGGTTGAATCTTATCGAGTGGGCCAAGGTTCTGCATAAGAAGAGTATAATAAGAACTTCAGATCAATCATATATAAAGCATGCATTTTACACCACAGTTCAATATAGATGTTTTAGACTGATAAAAAAGCTTCACTATAGAATCATGCACAAGACCGCATGTCCGATTTCTTTTCAACTCATCTCAAAAACCATGCACTCACAAGCTCACTGCATTTTAATGAAAATCAAAACAAAGACATTTTGATAGGATGAAGAAAACACTCAAACGAATTGCATGTTTTTTGTGATAGGAAAAATAACTCTTCCAGAAGATCCTTTAATATCATTCGCAGCTAACAAGTTTCCCCAAAAAAACCTTGTTTTTACTGCGTTATATGCGTTTTGAACAATGCATTTGTAAGCGTTGACCGTACGGCCTCGTCTTAAATTTTGTTTAGTTCGAAGAGAAACGCTGCCTTTGTCCAAAAAAGTATGCATTGCAGACGGCACCAGCTTGCTTATAGTTTGCGCAATAGATTTGTTTTAACACGTATAATCATTACCCCATCTGCACGATAAAATTTCCAAGATCCAGTTGGACGGGATTGTAGTTCCTTTATCTGAGCATCCTGATTCTTGATTCGTTGTTCGCTTTCTGTTAGTCTTGTTTGTAGCTTTCAAAATTAAAGTAAATCGGAAAATAATCGGGTAATGAAGGTGTGACACCCGCATCAAAACTATATAGAGATAACTATAGCAAATGCATCACGATATCTTGTAATTCATTCTGATTGTTTACAATAATTTGTTGATCTCCACGCCCAAAGAAAAGAGAAAAGAGAAGACATCTTTATCGTTCATTTTATCGTTTTCCTGCTTTTCCGATCTGTTTAGACAGCTTACTGTAAAGTTTAGCCATCCCATGCCATGCAAAAATGTTGAAAATGCTTCTTTGACCGCGTTAGGAAGTACGTGTTACTGAGACAAGCAGACTATTAATAGTGACCCCAAAGTCCAAACGAAGAATATTTGTGACCTGTGGGAATATACCTTGCTCGATCGTAAAGAATGCGTTCCTATAATTGCTATGGTCTGTTTCTTGAACTTAGTTATATGCTCAGAAAATAGTTGCTTAACAGTCAGCAAAAATAAAATTCTGGAGAACTAGATTGCTAAGTGGTATGACGCAGGTATTGTGCGGGTAATTGCTTGCCTAAGCATGTAAAATACACATGCACTTATAATGCGCAAAAAAACACACATTTACCTGTTGTAATGTTTCCTCAAGTTTTAAGAATTTTTCCGCAGTCAAATACTTCGTGTTACATAAATCACCGGAGTAGCCTGGCGGGCAAACGCACTCAAAACCGCCACTTTGGCTTGTCTTGCAAACACCGCGGTTAAGGCAGGGGCACTTTAACTCACAACTCAGGCCATAATATCCACCATTGGGGTCGCAAGTGCACGAAAAGCAACGATGGCCGTCTCGACACAAGCCCTTGTTCTGACATGGCGAGCTGGCGCAATCGTCAGTATCTTTCGAGAAGAAATTGAAGATCTTCAGACGATCTCCGAGCGCTGTAATTCCGATGTATTGAAGCTGTTGTAATGTCAGACTGCCGAGAACAGTTTGATCGATTTTGTGTTGTTTCAACTTTGCAGCATAAGATTGTGCGCTTGCTTCGTGAACCCTGGCTAACTTGAGAAGATCTTTCACTGTGACTCCAGAATTACAGTGAGAAACTTCACCAATCGTCGCGCAAATATGCACGACGGCAAAGATTAAGCTGGGATAAAACACGATTGAACGTTTCTCCATCGCGATGGGCGTAAAATGAGAGGTGAGTTTACGTCAGAACGCGTAATATACTACCCACTGAGCTATTTTATATACTCTGGAGTAACAAAACAAAAAGATTCGTTTCAATTTTCTCACTGATATTACCGAGATGAAAACGAACTAGTCATTCATTATTGGCTGAAGATCTTCAAAACGGATTTCATATATCGCAAATTATGCAGGGTCAGCTTCAAACATCTCGGCTTAATAATAATTGCTTGATGATGTTGCGAATATCAGGAGTTTGGTTTGATAAATGAGAAGATCCTGGTTTTCACAGCTATTTCCGATTCAGTCAAATAAAAATCACATTTCATTGTCACATTTAATGCAAATTCTTCTTTGCCAAAATAGCCTATACTGTATAGTATATTTCTTTCTGCGATCTTATGTGCGACTTTGTTCTTTTGATAGATGTGAACGAGTGAATTAGTTACTGACGTTCAAATATGAGTTCTTCTACATCAGAGCATTCGTAGACAATTAGTCATTCACATCTACCAAAAGAAGAAAATTGCACAAAAAAACGCAGCAAAAATCGCAAGTGTAAACGGGCCTATAGCAATGTATCGTATAAAATCTCTAGTGAGCGTTAATCCTCAAATATTAAATCTGTGTTTCAAATTCTGCTTCAAACTTCAGTCATCAAATATTTGTTTCATTTCACGGCGCAGTGACGTAACCAACCAAACGCACGCGATACCAGTTACGTCTGCCACCAGTGAGGGAGGAATATGTCACCCTGAAGACCAACTCTTTGGGAAGGGTGGTGTTCCAAGGAATCATTTGTTCGTAATAAAATGTGTTGGCGTAGACATCGTAATGAGTGTTGTAACCTTCTGCTGTGCCACGTGCGTTGTCGTTGTTCTTCTGGTAAGCGACGTAATTCAAATATGCGTGACCCTGGTGGTTGTAGAAATGGCAATATATTGAAATGAGAATGGCTTTGGTGTTTGTGGGAAGGTCAATTCGCAGCCTTTGTGTGTATGTTGGTGTTTGTGCATTTAATTGCATCTTCTCGAGTTGATTAAGAACCTGCATAAAAAAAGCAAAAAAGTAAGAACTCACACACATATGAAAGAATACTGCGCTGAGATCGCAAGGTCGCGTGTTTAAATCCCCACTGCGGAATGTGAGTGGCTGTTTAATTGATGTTCTTGACTGCTTTTTGTTAGGTCTACCCCCCCCCCTACCCCCTTTGGGTCCTGAATATTGAATAGGAGAAGAACCGGGAAATATATCTGTTGAGAAATGTTGGTGTTTCCATCTTATACAAGTAATAAGTTGAGGAGAAGCTTTAATTTTCTTTGTCCGAAAGCTTTGCCTTTGTCTCATGCAGTACATGAAACAAACATTGAAAATATGGATAAAGAGCCAAGCATAAAAATTGTCACTACATTACTTCATTTGCACGATAGAATTTCCAAGATCCTGTGGGACGGGATTGTAGCTCCCTTATCTGAACATCCTGATTCTTGATCTGGGCATCCTGATTCTTAATCTGAGAATCCTGATTCTTGTTCTGGGCATCCTGATTCTTGATCTGAGCATCTTGATTCTTAATCTGAGCATCCTGATTCTTATTCTGAGCATCCAGATTCTTAATCTGGGCATCCTGATTCTTGATCTGAGAATCCTGATTCTTAATCTGAGCATCCTGATTCTTGTTCTGAGCATCCTGGGTCTTGATCTGAGCCTCGTGATTCTTGAACTGAGCATCTAGATTCTTGATCTGAGCCTTGTGATTCTTGATCTGAGCACCCTGCGCCTTGATCTGAGTATCTTGACGTGTTATCTGAGCCTCCTGATTTTTGAACTGAATATCTAGATTCTTGATCTGAGCATCTTGATCCTTGATTTCGGCATCCTGAGTCTTGATCTTAGCATCCCGAGCCTTTATCAAAGCCTCCTGATTCTTGATTTGAACTCCCTGATTCCTAATTTGTTCTTCACTTTGTTCTAGTCTTGTTGTCAGCTTGCATATGAGAAGGTCAGAAAATAGAAACGCAAATGTCAGTATTGTGTTCCACATCAAATTTTAAGACTACTAGGCAACTATATCTAGTTAAAATTGTTTCATTTTTACTCATCTCTACCCTATTTTCAGCAAACACGCGTGGCGATCTTTTGCAGTGAGAGTACTGAAAAGATTGCTTTTTCATTGTTTAAATCCGTTTAAGAAAATTGAAGGTACCAATTTTTTGAAAAAAGTACAAAAACGTACAAGTTATAAAATTCGTTTTGCCCACAATTAAGCGAAGTTTCTGGATAGAGCGCCGATGGACCGAATTCTCTGGTAACATTTGTAATCTGTAATTCTCAAACAGCATTTCCTACTATATATAAAATTATGGATTGTCCCACATGAAATAACTGATTATCGGCAACTGTAGAACTAACCAGCCTAGCCATCTCATGCAACGCAAGAATTTGAAATATGTATTTTTGAGTGCGCGATATACTGTACAAACATATTTTTATATCATCCTATTACGAGGAACATATGTGTCTGTGAGCTGCGCAAATATATTTTGTTCGATCGTAAAGAATGCGTTCCTTTGGTCTTTTTTCGTTTCATTAATAGTTTTAGTTGTGCTCAACGGTTCCTTACTGAAACAGGCAGGAAAATGAAATTCTCGGAAACGAGACTGTTGATTGGCGTGCAACTACGTGCCAAAACGTTTCCCAATACAAGAAGGAATACACATTTACCTGTTGCAATGTTTCCTCAAGTTTCACCAATCTTTCTTCAGTTAAATACTGCGTGTTACATAAATCACCGGAGTAGCCTGCCGGGCAGACGCACTCGAAGTTTGTGTAGTTTTGCAAACACCGCGGTTAAGACAGGGACACTTTAGGTCACAACTTAGGCCATAATATCCACTGTTGGGGTCGCAAGTGCACGAAAAGCAACGATGGCCGTCTCGACACAAGCCCTCGTTCTGACATGGCGAGCTGGCGCAATCGTCAGTATCTTTCGAAAAGAAATTGAAGATTCTCAGACGATCCCCAAGCGCTGTAATTCCGATGTCTTGAAGCTGTTGTAATGTCAGACTGCCGAGCACAGTTTGGTCGATTTTGTGTTGTTTCAACTTTGCGGCATAAGTTTCTACGCTTGCTTCGTTAATTCTGGCTAACTTGAGAAGATCTTTAACTGCAACTCCAGAATTACAGTGAGAAACCTCACCAGTCGTCGCGCAAATATGCACGACGGCAAAGACTAAGCGGAGAAAAAATGCGATTGAAGGTTTCTCCATCACGATGAGCGAAATGAGAGGTGAGTTTACGTATAAGAATGTGTCATGTATACTACCTGGTGACGTGCGTGCCACTGAACTATTTCATATGTTCTGGAGTAACGAATAAAAAATATCGTTTCATTTCCTAAACTGGTATAACCGAGATGAAAACGAAGCTACTGGCTACAGATCTTTAAAACAGATTTCATGAAATTAAAACACATTTCAATTTCATTTCATTGCGTTAAACTGTCAAATGAGCACAGCACATTTCACTTTCTATTGTGTTTCTCTTTTGATAAAGACATAAAGTGCATGCATGTGATGTAAATTCGTGTTGATGAATGATGATGTGCTGAATTTGTTAGGTTGGGAGTCTCTAGACGTGAGACGTCATTTACATGTATAAAATAATTAATCATCATATACTGCTCTAAATTTAAAACATTTATTTCGACGATGTAATAAGGGCGATTCCCCCTATGATCTTCGAAATCGTGAAACGGATTTAGTATTATTAAAACCTAAGAAAGAATTTCTGAAAAGAACTTTCAAATACAATGGAGCTTTCCATTGGAATAATTTTACCTTTTGAAGCAAAAACTACCGATTTTATATTCGAGTCAATCATTTAAACGGATAATAAAATCTATTTTGAGGTGAAGCTGACCTGTCCTCATTCTCATATCGTTCTTTGTCTATTGCCTGCATGTTTGTTGTATAATCTGTTTGTTATCCCTGTACAGTATGTTCAATTTAAATACGCCTCTCATCAAAAATAGCAATCGGCTGTATATGAGGCTAGCGTGTTTAAATAAAGTATTATGTATGTATATTTGTATTCGTCTTGGCAAAATGGCCTATACGGCTATACTAGTAGAATTGCTTTACATACAGTAATTTCTTTCATTGCAATATATCGAAATCTCTTGTGAGCATTACTATACTACTGAGCCTTCTGGCTCTGCTCTGCCACCCGCGTTTTCGTTGCCTTCTACGCTATAAGTAAATAGCAACCAAAATAGCAAACACTGGGATTTGGGAAACTGTCAAGTGTCAATATGACCTTCGTAGAAAATTCCCTAAACAGCCTTCGTAGAGAATTCCCGTGGGAACGAAAATGGCAACCAGAACACTGACCGGCATGCTTTCAACCAGCATTCTACTCATGGGAAACCTAGTCTTATACCAACAAAGAAGCTAAACTCTCCATTTTACTTTTACCATCATGCATTTCGGCCTGACATTTTAATATCGGATATACCATGATGATTTCGTGCATTTGCGTGGTGTGTGTTCAGGCGAAAGGTTTTTATTCATATCGTTGATCGAAGGTAAGTTTTATTGCAGATCCTAATTGCTGTCGCAGCGGGTGAGTCTTTTCCAAACATGAAACCTGAAGTACGAATGTAGTAAATACAGTCTATACTCTCGGTTTGACACACAGAGAACATACGATTTAGTGAAAGAAAATCAATTTACATTTGTGGGCGAGCAGGAATTTGATGACTTCGTTGTTAATACATGTTTATATAAGTTTTAAGTTTAAACTGGAGAGTTTAGCTTGGTATGCGCGCTAAATATTCCAACAAATCTATTATTCCTGAAGAGATTCGTAGCGTTGCAAACGCGAGAAATGTAGCTACTTCAGGATAACCTAACGAATTGACCATGCATTATAATAATATCAGCGACTTACTCAACGTACGAATGCGCTTACGTTGGCGGGCTGACATTTGAATTTGGCCACATTTTTCCCATCAAACCACTTTAATGTAGTATCGAAATGTTCGTCAGAACGAAGCAATGGTGCTTAATTCATGGCCACGTGGCTATTTCGCGTCACAACACAATAATATACAATAATAATTACAAGGTTTCAATGCCGAATACCAAAATGTTGTCCAACTTCGTGCGTTCATTTATTATAACGATGGGGAGGATGAAGTATGTCTTAAAAACAGTCCGAGATCTTAATCGCAACGTACTAGATCTCCTGCACTATTGGGGGTCATATACTATTCCACATTCACTATACTTATTGTGGAGAAAAGCTGTTGTATGCAGTAGTTGAGAAAAAAAAAAATATGATGAAACCTACATTTTGCTTTTCCCATGAATGTTATTTCCATGTGGTTTAATTCCTCCTTGCATGTAGTTAGGCAACTGATACGGAAGACGGGAATCGTGACGGTGATACGAAACCAATGAATAATAAATTACTTTACATTCAATTTGCAGTTGTTCACTACCCCGCCACAGAGTAATCGTTAAGCTGTGCTACCGTAAACAAAGCTTGACATCATGGCAGTGAATATAACAGAGTGGGAAAAAAGTGCAATAGCAAATATAGATAATCTGATTAACAAGTGCAAGTTACGAATGTTCGCTTTCGAGAGAGAACATCTCATGTTAACTCAAAACGCCGGTGTCGATCCATTGGCATTGATGATCCAAGATCGTGCACCGCAAAGATTGCGATATTTCGCGACAGACCTTTATTCAGCTCTAGACTATTTATGTTACCTTTGTCATTGCCATTACCAGAACGAAGGTCGACCTAGTTATTCCCAGGAAGCAAGAAATGTGAACTTTCCTTATAAAATCCTCCGGGAAACTACTGCGGGGGGGCAGAGAGAGGTTTGCGAGAAAAAAGCAAACAACTTTGCAAAGAAAAGGTTCGAGACAATATTCGGTCCCTTGGATGGAGCAGAGGCAGGAGGTCCAGCGCCTGGAGCAGAGGCAGGAGGTCCAGCGCCTGGAGCAGAGGCAGGAGGTCCAGCGCCTGGAGCAGAGGCAGGAGGTCCAGCGCCTAATCAAAATATGTTAAATGAATTTAAACAAATAATCCTACGCTGTCAAATAAAGACAAAGATTGATGGTAGTGGATCACTATGCGATCAACAAGGCACTCCAAATGATGCAGCGAGGGATTTCAACACGCTCCATATTCTACGCAACACTGCAGTTCACCGTAATTTGGTTTTTGTGAATGTCAAACCCGGTAAGTTATATTTCAACCGTCGGGAAGGATACCACGAAGTTAAGCCAGGCGAAATACCCGAAAGAGAGAATAATCCGGAACTTTGGCAAAGTTTTCCGAGTAATCCCGGTTGTTGGATTACAGTTCCTCCTCTTGGTCCGAGAAGAGATTACACTCAAGAAAAGATTCTTGAAGTTGCCATACGCCTTGTCGATTTTGTGAAGGATACCCGAGATGACCTGCTACAACTGGCTTTCCCTCATCACTATGGTACAGGGGAAAACTTCTCTGTTCGTCCATTTGATAACGGTAAAGTAAGACGCGGGATGGATGATGGCGTGTACATCGGGAATAATCCGCATTACAGCTGGGATAAATTTGATCAAGCCTGTTTTATTAACCAAAATAATTTCGATTTATATGCTGTTTAGAAGCTATAAACAAATTCAACATTGTGTGCGATTTCTCACAACTTTAAAAACATTAGTTGCATGCATAACTAAAAGCTAGCTAACATTATACGAGTATCGACCTAGTCATGTTACTACTACCATATCAGTAAATAAATTAATTGTATTGTATTGTATTGTAAGGTCTGTTCACACGATTTAATTTTGTCGGTTTATTCATCTCTGATGGATGTTTTATAGTCTTCGAACTTGCAATGTACATGTCATGGGCGCGGCAGCAATTCAACAAAAGCTACTGCGGTCTGCTTCATCAGTAACACATTCCATTCCATACGTCAGAGGTGAATTAGATCCAACAAAATCGGGTCGTGTGAACAGGCCAAATGCTCACTATAGCTTTTTGGAGCCATTGTCATCAGTTGGATTTTCCGGAAAAGCAAATTGTGCGATTTTAGCCACCGGTGTGTTTTAGTTGTAGTCCATGTGAACTATAATAATTTGATTTTTCAGATCAAGAATGTTAATTAAACTATATTAAGAATATTTACAATCAATATATTAAAATGTTCGAGAACATAGTGTGAAATAATTTACTTTATCGATGATACCATTTGGCAAGGAATTCCATAAAGATACTGAAAATTAATTTTTTTCAAGTCAAGGTTGATGAGCTTAGCAAGACGAATGCCATTGGTACGCTTGGCTAAAATACAATAGACACGTGACGAGAAAGGAACCATTTTTTGCGTAAACCTGGACAATAACATAGTTAACGAGTTGTATTGTACTTTTATTTAGTCTCCAAACCATGTATATTCTATTAACGGTGAGTTAACCTATAGCTTTAAAATTAGAGTTCTGCAATTCAACCCAAAACTTCACGAAATTTAACCCAAATCTTCACAACAACATTTGTACCAAATAGCATACTAACTTCACTGCTGTAACAAAAGTCTCTAGTATAGTCGAAATGGGGAAAATCTTATTTCCCCAATATCATGGTCACCGTGAAGACGACAACTCCCTTTTTTTGAGCAGTTACAAAATAGCGATAGCGAAATTAGGCCTTGGGTTTGTAAGCAATGCGTGATTTATGCTACAGATTACTTCGCCCAGCGATGCGCAGAAACATAATCCGCAGAAACCTAGTACCACGGTTGCTCGATTCACCACCCAACCTCGTTCCCAGGACCTCACACAAAATCCTCAACTCGTTAATTTAAAATATTTAATTAATATTATATATACTACAGTGCTAAGTCGAATAATACTACACGACAACCCACTAACAAGGCAATTTGTTAGATATTCATAAATTTTATGTTAACTATCAGAAGACGGCCTTGCCGATGGATTAGTAACCCAATAAGAAAAAAAAATCATTCAAAAGATACGCCGACGTCATAACGACTACCTGTACGTTTTGCAAAAAAAAACAAAAAAGCACTTCAGTTTGTTGAAGGTGATTTATAGACTTTTTAACTCAAGATGGCGCATATTAAACGGCACTTCTATTAAGAGAAAAGAAGTAAGAGAAAAAAATTACTTCAAAAAATTAATTTTGCAACCTCATTGTAATCGGTTTTACTTGTGTAGTATTATTTATCCCCATAGAGAAAACTATTTTCTGTTGAACCAAAAAATACTAAAAATAAAGTGGTAAATAAAGTGACATATTGCAACCGAATTGAAATTATAAAGTACACTAACAATCTTCGTACTGCTTTTCTTACTGGAAGATGAATTTCGTCTTAAACAAACTGAAGTTTTACCAAAAATACTAATGATACATGTACACAGATCGCACGATCTGTAAAATCAGTTTGCCAACTTACGGGATTCGTTTTTCGTAAGCAAATTGAAAAACGGTTCGTATACAGTATGCACTTCCCTATATCACAGAGGTAACCAATAAACGCACAGGCATGCAGGTCAATTAAAGGCAGTTACACATGCCACCTCACAAAAGTATTGCATTGGTCAGTCGCTTCTCTAGAGTTCAAGATTTGCCAAGAATTGCTATGCAGCAAAATACAATTAAGTTCATTTCTTGTCGTCATCGTCTTTCTCGGATTTGCTTTTTCTATTCATAATTCCTTGGAAGGATTTCTTAAAGCTTCTCTTCTTCTTCACTTTCTGTCGTGCTTTGCCTCCGGACCCTTCACCCTCGTCTTTGTCACCTTCACCCTTGTCTCCTAAAAAAAAAAGTTTTTCAACGGAACGAGCGAGAACACACTACACGCTTAGGAAACGTTAAGTGTTTCCCAGAGGAAAGAAACAGGACAATGCTGGGTAAAATTATAAAATACAGACCCAATAGTACATTATGTTAAAGTTCTGTTAGAGGATCAATTAAAATGTAAAGAGCTGCCCCGTTCTTTACAAATAGTGTTTATTCTTGTTCTGTAAAAGTCCGATTCATGCATCAAGTAAGATAAAACAAGGTAGTTCTATATGGCATTCACTGTTAAGAGTTGGGTTGGCCAGATATTCTATAATGGCTCCCAATGCTGTACTGCACCCGATGAACAATGTTATTATATCAAGTTTGGGGCAAATTGAAGCCTAACAAGTTTCTTTAACTAATACCAGTCGCCACGACAATGACGACATAGCAACGTAACCTACCTTCTTCGCTGACATCTTCTTTCTCCTCAACCTCAACCTCGACGGGAGGTGGGCTGAGCAAATTACTATCCACGGGCTGCTCTTCGCCGTTCACAATCAACTTCTTCTCGATGGTCGTGACGGGAGCGCCACCATCACTCTTCACCACAGTACGACTGGTGGTCACAACCCTGGTACTCGTGGATGTCACCACGTTTGTCGCATCACCATCATCAGAAAGCTTCATTTCCTTCGTCTCGCCACCATTCGACCCTTTCTCGATAAACACTTCGTTTGTTGGCTCCTCGTTGAAAATGCTCTCAAGAGGTATTTCGCTCATCACCTGTTCCGCTGGTTTGCTGGACGTGATCGTCTCCTGGACATAGTTCTCCTTTAGCGCCGGCCCCTTGGATTCCTTTTCGAAGCCAGAATAAAAGCGCAAATCAACAATTATTGAATACGGGTTGAAAACGACAAACTAAGGCTTGATTCTTTTTCATATTATGAAAAACGTCTCATCCCGAGTTATGGCGTAACTGGTTGAACATGACCATTGTACACACAGCTATAACTTAATCAGAGACTCTAAATTCTTTGTGATAAGTTATAATTCTATTTGTATACCTGTTAAAGTGATTATTTCAGAACTCATCTCTTGAAAAAATACTTTTTTAAACATTAACGAATGTCTCGACAATTGCACGTTTAATTTCTAAGAAATTTATTTTTCTAAAGAATTCTAAGAAATTTACCTCCAAGATTTTCACGACTGTTTCTTTCTCAGGCTTGCTGTCCTTCAGGATGGCAGGCTCAGTGTGGCTATCGTGGATAAATTCTTTTCTGTACTCCGTGGCCTTTACCGGGGAGTTCAACCACTTGGCGCGGTTCTTGTAGGTGTTGCCCTTGCCCTGGGACCTGGCGCGCCGCGATGCCGGCGTGGTCTGGTTATCCCCGTGCAGCATCTCGTAACGGTATGACGTCATCGTTGCAGGAGACCTCGCCTCGCATTTCGGCTGCTGGACCGTCCTGTTGTAAATGTCAGGTTGACGGTACACGTAACCTGTTCGGTAACCCTAAGTAACGAGGATGCGAAATCAAACGAAACGAATTTGAAGACGTAATACAGTGTACTTCGTTAATTAAGTTAAGTTGAGTTAAGTTAAATATGTCATTAATAATTTAATTGCAAAAGAGCTATTAAACTCTTTTACAAGTCACTCACTTGTATTCAACTAGTTATCTGACTGGAGCTGTTATGATTTAGTAGTTCAAATTTATACAGCTGCTACCATTTTACACTAGAGCTTCCATTAATGTAATGAAATTTGTCTGAGAGGGGTACCCGATTTTGCCGCTCTTTTGTGGCTGTGATAAAGAGCTGCATCGTCTTGAATCTTCCATCACATTACCTGTGCATCAAGCATCCTCATCCAGGCTTCAAATTCATGCATTCCTGGTGTAATATTTTCCCTCTTCTTAGTGTCCAAATCTTCACATTCGTAAACTTGCTTGAGCACATCATCGTCAAGCAAAACCAGATTATCAACACCGGCCGCCATGGCTTTTATCTGAATTAAATGGTAGTGAAGACAACTTTAGCTTAGGTTTCGGAGCGTATCAGCGCATATTCTGAAGCACAATCTAAAATGAGGCTGAAGCTTATCCAAAAGTCCATTCCGACTTGCCCAACAATGGTGCCCTCCACTTACGTATCTATTTCAATTCTTAATTTTAACACAACAAATGAAATGACAACAAATGAACTTCACAAGAAATGAACACAACAAATGAACTTCAAATGAAATTTGGCAGAGTCTAAGAGCATTTTAGACATGATCTTATAAGTTTTTATTCTTTAATGTTCACTTGATCAAAAAGATACGTGAACATGAAGAGGTAATATCTCCCCTTCCCTTCAGTCACAAAGCACTAGCTTTTAAAATTAGCATCTTTAAAAAATACTTAATGAAAAGCAAATTAACTTCTTGCCTTTAAAAAGATCTTTATCATCAAAGCCCCAACAAGTTAAAATGAAAAGGGCATACCTGAATGTCGCAGGCCTTTGTTGCATAGAACGTAAGAAGGAAAGCTTCCTCAACAGTCTCCCCAACACAAAGTATTCCATGATTACGCAGAAACAAAACCTGGAAGAAATTGAGACAGAAAATACTGTAAATGAAGAGATTATGTGGTACGTAACAAATCTTTGATGTTAAATGTTGGCATTAATTAAGATCAACCACGCATGTGTACATTTGAACTGGGAACCTGGGATGTTAGGTTTTGTCATACCTTGGATGGTGCAGGAAAATGAGCAGCTAATCTCTCTCTCTCCTCAAGGTTAACAGAGATCCCCTCAAAGTCATGGTATGAGACTGGACCAAGCTACAATGAATAGTCAATGCTTTAAATGTGAAATACTGTCAAACAATGCTTATTTTCTTTATTAACAACACAACATTTATGTCGCAGAATTCAAGAAAAAGTAGCTGATAGCTTTATCTTTAGTACAAGCAATAGCAAAATGATTTTTCAACAACTCATCTTACATTTAGGGGCTGATTACACAGACCAGGCTGGCCTATTTCCCATAGTAATTATAGTCAATTTTAACATTTGGATTACATGCAAACCCAGGTTAGCTTGGCTAGCTGGGGCAGAAATTTGCATGACTGAAAAAGCACAAACATGTATTAAATACTATTAAACCCAAGAAGGACTAAAATTGTTACAGCTAAAGGATAAATTTGCTCATTACATGGTAACATTAATTGTTACAGCTAAATGATAAATTTTCTTTAAAAATTTGTACTGAAATACTTCATACTGAAATCACTCATGTAATAGTTTGCTAGTTCCAGCCTCGAAAACTGGCCGGTCCATGTCATCAGCCCCTTTAATAGCTTTTCATAAATGTTGATGATAATCAATAAGCATTAAAACCTACCAAAGCAGACGCCATTGAAAGAGGCAAAAGACCTTGTTTCATTGACGCAACCTAACAGGATAGAAAAATAAGTGATGATCAGTAGTTTGTGATAAATTACATATAGGATAAATGTATACAAATATATTACAGGATAATGCAAAATATTGATATGATGATGACACCATGGAGTCTAAAGATACTTTTCCTTAAAGCAGCCAAAATGGTCAAATTAGATTGTCAGAATATTTTGTTTTGAAATTCAACTGGACTAGTCTAGCCATTTCTACTGTATAAAAGGAAAGCATCCTAACTCCTAAGTATTTGCTTTGCTTCAACTGCATTCCCTATAAATAGTTTTGCATGTGTACAGTATAAATTGGCATAATCTTTCAAACAAGTTATTATCCTAATGAAAATTAAAATATTTGAAATCAGAGAAGTGTCCAATTAATAGTAGCAATTCTAACAACAAGATTTTACACTTATATTGCTTTGTCTGGCCAAATTGCCAAAAAACATTGTCAATGAAGTACTCTCCTTAAAAAGTGGTTTAAAACTGAAGTATTTGTTGATTGCAATTCATGAAAACAAACAAAAACTATTTGCCCCAATCCAAATAGCTTAGATATTATATTGCAAAATGTAAAAAACAATACAACATCAGAATTTGTTTTAGGCAATGATATTTTACACCCAATTTAACAAACATATCAAGTGCATCATTAGTCTCCATTTATATAGATGCTAGGCTCCATGGATGAGACCTCCGTGAAACTGACATGATCTATTTTGCAGGTATTAATATATTCTCAGCTGTCAAGATGCTATATTGTGGAGAGCTGTCATCAAAACACTTCAAAAAAGGATTGTGCTAGAAATTGAGAGCAAATGTTCTCACCGCAAATTTATACAAAGGCCAATTCATTCCACACTCCTGCCTGTGAGCATTTAGCAAACTTGGTCAGGTCTACCCATATAAACATCTCCTAACACAGGCAGGAAGTCACAGTAATGATGTTTAAATAGGTAAATTTTTAATGAGCTTTATGGATCAAACTGCATAAATGTCATAAATATTTAATACTAATATCACTTAATGGAAAGCAGAAAACTAGAAAAATATGTATAGACTAGCTGGCTATGACTATGTGCCTAAATCCTGCTGGATTGTTTACAAAAATTACATTTTACCATTACCATTCATATCAAAGCAATTATAAATATGAAGATATGCAGCCTAAACGTTTAAAAGTGATATTATGTCAGCTTGGATTAAACCATCTTATGGGTGATTCCAGAAGAACTCCTAATAGCATTACTGTGTAATATAGTCCCCCAACAAACAAACAGGAATTGTTATCAACAGAGCAGCCATATGACACCTAGAACGACTCTAAATCGACAGGGTTTTTTAATTTTATAGACAGCCTATAATTATGTCGAAATATTCATATTTCTTAAGTTCTTACATAACCACGTCTCGTAATAGCACATTTATAGCAAACAAATGTAAACACGAACCTTTCTCGGACCATCGAGACGGTGGCATCACAAAATGCTGGCTGTTTTCCGGACAAAACGAAAAACTTTAAAAGCGAGGGATCATATCAGGCATATTCTCAACGCCATAGGAGATAATTGTTGCCTTGCGATGTGGCAGACAATTCGCGATTATAATACAATAGCAACAGCAGCGGCTAGATGCTAACCACGCGCTCGCCAAAAAAATACGACGAGACGTTGAGAAATAAACATACTTTACAGAGAGTACTTAGTTTATTGTATTGAAACAAAACGAAATTGATTTTTTTCTGAAGAGGATGAAAGTATATAATATCATGTTACATTTCGCTGTCTCTGGAACATTTTTTGATGTAGCCAAACTCGGAAATGTAACGTAATTTGTTAGCGTTTGCAGCTTTTGAACAAGAAAATTTCTAAGTTCATTGGAGCATTAACGTCCGAGAAATACTTCTCACACACACTAAGATTTGCATGAAGACTTGGATAGATGTAAGCCATGCAAAATTAATGAGCGATCGCAAAAACTTACGGCTACTGTTGCTGGATCATGGATGTGGATGACGCACTTGGCATCTTTTCGACTCTGATGGATGGCAGAGTGTATGACAAATCCAGATTTATTTATGCCGCAATTTGTACTGCCGGGGTCCAAAACCTCTCCTTCGCTGTCGATTTTCACCAAGCCAGAAGCGGTGATCTCGTGATAGAGCAATCCAAAAGGATTGATCAAAAAACTCTCGCCCTGCCCGCGTTCACCAGAACACCGAACCTACAAAAATTGGAGTAGTTTTGTTTGTTATTTTTACGTTCTAAAATCCCGAAGCTCTCATCCAATTTCTACCAGAATATCTTAACATGAAAGCCATAGCTTCATATATGGAGATTTCGTTGTTTACTGTGCTTAAAAATTCGATACAACGCTCTAAAACCGAGCCAATATTTAGGCAGACATGTTGTTGACCTAGTTTCGTCGCGCGTATAAACAAGCTCTTCACGTTTGTAAAAGTAGATCACAAATCAGACGATCAACTGGTGCTTACCGTGCTGTGATTCCAAACGCTCTCTGTCCAGCCAAAATGATCGATAAGACGGTAAACAGAAGCTAATTTGCAGCGAAGAATGCGTTCGCTTTTTGTATAATTCAGCATGTCTGTCCCTCGTATATCATTGATAGGATGCACAGCCGATAAGCCCGAAGCAGCGCCGTAATAATTGCTCGTAGGGACAAGAAAATCTTGATAGGTTCGCACTGAAGCAAGCTCTTCGCCTTCCTCGCCGTGTTTCCTAACAGTATCTTCCAGCTCATGTCGAAGGTACTCGTCTTTCAAGACCAAAGAGACTCGCTGGCGAAGCTTCAAGCCACGAACATCGCGTTGTATATCTTCCGGGCGACGTACACTTCGTCTCCCCATAGCCGGCTCAGAGTATCTTCTCGCCTTCATTTCGGTCAAATGTTGTCCACCGGTCCTCGTAGGCTCAGGCATATTCTCTTTCGCTTTCAAACTGCTCGAAAACAGGGAGTAAAAAGTGTTTACTTCGCAAACTGAATCGCAGCGACACCGTTTCCAACGCCCCACAAGCAGTCTGTGCAAATTAGAATGCGTTGTGTTCGATGCGCATGAGCGGGTTTTACTGAGGTTTTGATTCCTGCAACGTGATTGGTTCACAGCGATGACGATAATAAGCTTCTGAGATTTCTATCTTCGCTTTTTCGAGGGATCCAAATTACCTGGGATTTATCTATATTTTTTAGGCATTTTGGACGTCAAATTCGGCTAGGAAGCAAAACTTTATAATCGGTAATCCTTGCGTGACTCCCACTTGGGGCAATTCTCGCTTCCGGCTTATATTTTTCCCACAAAAAATGAACCGCGCCGAGACGATTAGGAACCAGCTTTGTGCAAGGTTTCTGTTCTGATTGGTGTGCTTGAAAACGTACTCACGCATGAAGAGGGGAAATCGTGGTCGAGTATTTGGTTTGCCTGGTTGTGAGCAATATCAATGACAAACAACTCGACTCTTTATTCGTTTACGATATTAGCGGCGCTAGTGCAAGATAATATTTATCTACCTGATCACCTCCAATATCTACCTATCACCGCCCGCCATATTTGCCTGAAAAGGGCCTGCGGAGGAGGTAGATATTTACCAGAATAAGAATAATACCAGATCACATCACCTTGCTATTTAGCAGCGATTCCACGCGTTTCTTTTTTTGCAGAATTAGGGTAAATCTAAAGCACTAAAAGCAGTCCCCTTTGGAGCGATTTAGGCTACACCCACGACGAACCCGACAATTTATGATGATGCTTCAATTGAAATCGTTCGGTTCAGGTGTTTACACGGCAGAAATGGATCGAGTTATTTGACAGTTTTTCATGTTCACACGAGGAAACCGGGCGATTCGAGCACGATACCAAATTCGTCAGGTCCCGTGTGAACAACTAAACGTAGACTTAAACCGGGTCCACAGGACAAACTTTCTTTGAGAAACTTGATGAGTTTATGTAAGGAAATATATTTTCTCCGTGTGAATGAAGAATCTGTGAGAAATTTGTTATGGCAAAAGATCGGATTTTTTTCATATCAAAGAAAATTTGCTCGCAGTGTGTAAAAAGTTTATTCCGTTCTTATCAGCTTATAAGAACGTTATTCTTAGCATGCTAAGTTCTTGTCGAAAACGCGCCTGTTCCAGAAATTGTTGAAACTACAAGTCAAGTCAGACATTGTGAAAACTCCTTAAACCATTGTGAAAATCTCTAATCATCATTTGACCTACTTCCTATGGAATCAAAAACGAGAAGTCTTGTAAGGAAATTGACGCTGTCTGAATTTCTATGAACTAATCTCAAAGTAAACAAAAAGTTCTTAGAAGATCCGAAAATTAATCCAAACTGCTCTTCAGAGCACAACCTAAGCTTCATCGTATTAAATGCAATTAAAATGGCTAAAATGTGTGTTGGTAAATATACTTGATTCAAGTATAATCAAGTATCCCACGGGGAAGCTGAAAAAAAAGGTTTCGCCGTGGAAATAGACAAATGCTTCTCTTTTGCCAGTCAAGATAAACAACGATTGGATGGTATTTTGTAGTTACCCTAGCCGGCGTATAAGGTCACCTAAATCGTATTCCAGTGATTATAGGGATCAGAAAAGGGCAAAAGCCAGGACACTGGGTCAATCAACGTGTGATCAGTGTTTTCGCGCGGTAAATTGCCAAGCCGAGATAGTTGCACGCTGATGATTTTAAAACTGCATCAACCAACATTCGCCATTAACGAACAGAAGTTTGTCAAAACTGTCAGACGATGCAGTTCTAGGACTTGATCACAGTTTTAATACAATACAGAACTTGTAAACACAATGCATTCACCACGGACCACGTGGAGGTGGTTTTGACTACCAAACACAAACTGAACACACATGCATAAACGTCTATCTTGACATAGGCACATGATGGTCGAGCTTTAGTATTTCTGTCATGAATTACTGACGAGCGATTTAATAATAAACTATGTATTTTTGCGTGAGTCGGTTTATTTGTCTTCACCCTCCTTGTCCGTTGAATCGTCTTTTTTCTTGGAATCTAATGGAGAAAAAACCGATAGGGTTACTTTAAATCACTGGGCAGTTCTATATTATTGCGATAGCGGTACTAGGGTTTGCTGTGCCGAGTGAGCCACAGTTACCCCAAGAGAAAGAAGAAAAACTTTAGAGTAATATATATATATATTAGTGGCACGATCAAATATTCAACCATTACCTCTCTGTTGCGTCGCCTGTCCAATGGCTGCCTTCACAGCCTCGCTATCCGGATCAACATTGGGAAGTGAGCCCAACACAGAGTGAAGAAAATCAGGATCTGCCATTTCTTCGCTGAAATCCTGAATGTCTGCATCCTATAAGTAAATACGCCAGACACAAATAAGACTTGCAGGAATTCAATACATGAACTGTTTGTGACATCAGTGTTGAATAATATACGGTCAATTATTGCATGATTTCAGACACAAAGGGTGATTAGCAGCCACCCCTAGCCCCTCCCCCTTAGGACTTTCTCAAAGCCTCACCATGCTTGTACGTGTGGGGTCGGTCTCCATGGGTGTGGTCTCTCTTGAGGAGTCCATGTTTAGTGTTTCCGCTTCACTTCCCGTCTCGTCTCCTTGAAGGGACATTTTGATTGCGTATGCGATCTGGTCTGCCTCAGACATCATGCTAGAGGAAAATGAACGAAGATGCTGCATGTAAAATTTGTAAAAAGCCTTTTTAGCGCTGGTTAGCTAAAATATGAGCTTGCGGCAAGAGCACATGAATTACATAATTTAAAGAAGGTCTAATATAAATATAATTTGGGATCCAGTGATCCTCCAAGAGAAACGTTGAGGGTTTCTGTCATGTCCTACAGTACCTGACGTCATCTGGAAATGGTGTCGAACCAACAGAAGTGTCTGAGACAGCCCCAGACATTCTCAAAGCTTGTTGTAACAAAGCTTCCTCACTGTCTGGTATCTCTTCAGATGGTGCCGTGCCTTCTGCATCTGTATTCTTGTTCTCCTCCTCCTGGCGTTGACGCTGTTCCTCCAGGGAAACCCGAATGGCCTGTAAAAAAATACTTCTACATTCCAAATTCCATTTTTTCTACTACCCAATACTCGGACAACTTCCTCTAAAACAACGAAGCTTACCAAGGCTAATTCAGGATCATTTGAAGGATCAAAGAGGCCATCACCTCCAGAAGAAGGCGGGGCACCCTCCTCCCCAACAATGATGGCAGATGAAATGAGAGCATCAGCCAGAATTGGGCCAGGAGGTACTGTCACAAGATGACTAGATGTACCATCTTTACCATTTACAGTGTTTATAAAAGTTGTTAAACTTGCTGTGTTCGTCTCCTACAAAAGAGCAACAACCATCTTTCACTTGCTCAATTCTCACATTCATTTCTTATCAAATATTGTTCATCATTAAATTGTGGTTGTTTATATTGTACGCACATAAACAAGGAGGAATTTTGTTTTGAGATAATCAGCATAACTGCTTACGTTTTTCAAGCTAAGCCAATCAGAATGCCTAAAATTTTAATACTTCATGTAAAATGGTAAATCATGTACCCTTTACTGAAAGTAGTCAAAATTTATGCATTCTGATTGGGTTAATGAAAATGTAAACAAACTTGCTGCTTGGTCTAAAACGAAATTCTTTTTATTATGCATATATGACAGGGAATTCCTGTATTTATTCATATTATTATTGAATCTTTGGGTTTAAAGACTGCTGCTCTTATAAATAAGCTATTAAAGACAATTTGAAAGTGAATATAATCTAATTAATAATCTAATCTAATTATAAGTAATAATCTAATTACCTCTTCTCCAAAGTTGACTATGTCAACATTAACCTTTTCTTTTTTCAATTTCTTTGCTAATCTAACAAGCTAAAACATTTAATAACACAATGAAATAAATATGCAAGTTCAATATGCTAATAAACACATTTTTATTATCCTAAACAAAAATATTATCCTTTTGAGAAAATTTTGGCAGTGTGACATGTGATTTACATTGTGCATTCAATTTGCAAACTTTCCAGTCTGGAACAAAGTTATTAGGGACTTTATAGGCTTCACATTTGTGTGCAAGGGTTAACTCAATCTATCCTACTACATTTTTTTCCAAACTTGGTCACTCCATGTTTATGGTGGATTACAGCTTTAAGTATAAAAAACAGTCCCCCTTTTTCCTCTTGTTTGCTTGATGCTTCAAATTTCTCACTTATGGTATTTATATTTTGTGCTGGCAATGTCGCTTTCATATGATGAAACTTCAAATACAATGTAAATGAATTACCTCCTTTTCATCATTAGCTAAAGGACTTCCAACAAATGCTATAATTCTCATTCTGTGATTCTTACTTTGCCGATGCTTCAATGCAAGCTACAAATGTGCAGAAAGGTTATGAATGGTTTTAGGAAATCAAAGATCCCCAGAAAAGCAACCACTATGTGAATGAGATTTTGTACTCACATGTGCAACCCTAATGCCTGTGACAATATTGATGGCACCCTTTGGTTTAACACTGTGCAACGTTGAGAGAACTTTGCCTACATCAGTTGTCAATGTTACCAACACCTCAAGACTATAAAATTTAAAAGCAAAACAGATTGTCTTCTAGGTTCTAACATGAAAAGAGCCCAAAGTAGAATAGCTTTCACCGCAAGGAAAAGTACAAAGAAAGTCTAGATGTGGGTTAAAATTATAGAAATTTCTATCCATGCTCAGGCTAGCTACATATTAAAAGGCTGAGCAAAGATATGTTTGGTACATGTGTTATTTAGTTTATTAGTTATGCAGGACCAATTCAGTGTAGTATAAATGGTGCTTCAGATGCAGGCTGAAGTGTAATATGGTACAGTATTGAGTCTATTGATTAACTCAGCCTGGGCCATGCAGCCATCTAGTCACTAGTGATCCATATTTGACAAACCGGGGGGAGAAGACATCACTAAGTTAATACAACAGGTTACAGATGTATTTATGCATGGGGCTATTTGCCATTGTACAAACTTTATATTAAAATTACGGACGATACTGTCTTCTGAGAATAATTACTACCTTGCCAGAGTCATTAATCCTACATTATTCTCCGGATTCTGTCGAGCTTTTGAGCGACAAACTAAGTTCACAGCATCTTGTTGTGCTTGAATCCTCGTCGGCAAAAAATCGCCATTTCTCATGTACTCGCTGTTGTCTACGCTGGAAAACGAGTTTGGAAAAAGGTTAGATATTACGGAACCACATAAAATGGCCAAAAACGTCAACAAGATGTCAAAAACCTACCAAATCACGGTTGATTCCAACACCATCTTCTATCAAACTTCTAAATTTTGGTAAATTTTCTATTTTTTCTTTCTTGTTCCCAGGTTCCTAATCTCAATCCCTTCTTTATGACGTCATAAATTATAATTTTACTGATATTTATATTAACTGGATAAACATAAGTTTATTGAAAGTATCAATTTATCTATTTAATCTTCCATTCAGAGTAAAATTACTACAGTACTACAAATACGACACTACACGATCTTTTTCCGTATTATTATATAATTTCACAAGTTGCCGTTGTTATATAATTGCAGGAATTTATCTAAATGGATGATAATATATCTAATTTTTTTAAAAATCGAAACGCTCTATCATTTCGTACGAAAGTCAAATTTGTTAAAATCGCGTTTGGTAATCCTTATTCGGTATTCGCTTGCACTATATACGGAAATTATTCGAATATTTGGAGTGAAATTTGGAAATTTTGCTTATGCATCAGTCAATTCCAGCTGCGACCATCCCCCCCCCGGGACACTGTGGGGCATTTGCACACTTTTTTGTCCCCACGGTCGGGCATTTGCAGCTGCATTTTCTCCCGGGGGCCGGGCATTTGTCAACACGGGTTATGACCCCCGGGCATTTGTCGCTCACGGAGAAAAGACTATGATCAACGAGTTTCCTTTGTCGCGTTCCAAAATGGACGGCTTCGTTGGAAAAGACGAGGACTATGTTGAATCTTGGTTGAAGAATGAAGGCTTGGATAAGCTGGTGAATGTATTTAAAGGTAGGCTGTCTTGTTTTTCCAATATTTATAAATATATCTGCATATTAAAAATGTTCCTTCATAAGTTGTAATTAATAAGCTTGTCCTTTATAAGTTGTAATTAATATAGTACGTTCTTTGAAATTTAATATTTTTTTTGGCCCGGGGGTAGGGCATTTTGCGCATTTGTTTTGCTTTTTCGTCCCATGGGTGGGGCATTGTTCCTTCTTTTTTGCCCTACCCCCGGGCATTTGCAGCGAAAAAATAAAAATTTACCAATGCCCGGGGGGTGTCCCGGGGGGGGGATGGTCGCAGCTGGAATTGACTGATGCATTACTCATTACGGTATCTCGACCCAGTCTCCACATTGCGCGGTCAAGAGAAAAAAATACGATCAAGGAAGTGCACATATGAATGATATGATATTTTTTGTCTATTTACAAAAATATTGAGCCAAATAGTTACAAAATATAATGACGTTCGGTAAATGTTAGAAAGAAACTAACAGGGTAATTAATAGTGACTATCGCTGCTGCGTATTCTTTGGTATGCTTTAAATTCCCAAAGGTATGTGTTTTTAGATTGTTGACTTTATCGATCGGCTTTTTTAATGAATACCGACACGCTGGACAATACATGGTCCACGCTAGATTTTAAAGATATTCAATACTGACATTGAGCGAGAGTTGCATTTAACTTAGTTTATTTTTTAAAGTTAAATCAAAATGTACCGGATGAAATTAGAATCTATTTCACTTTTTATTTGAAACGTGAACGTATGCGTCTTGTGGGTAATTTGTTTCGCCGGCGACAGGCCTGGGATTATTTACAGTCGGAGAACGGGGAACAGCCCAGAGTTTGTACGCTAAAGGATCCCAAGTAATTACGATTTGGACCATAAAATTGCGTGTTACTTTCGTAATAAAATAATAAATGTTTTCCCCCCTGCTGAAGGAAACGCAAATATCTAATTATTTATATTGTTTAACCAATGTGCGACTAGAAGCTATGATGAGCTGAACTTAATATGGTATGCTTGCTACAGACTACATCAATATATCATATTTATTTCTACTCATTTATTTCCCACCATGACAACTATATGAGCTATCATTTGAGGCAATTGTCCAAAAAAGCTCTATACCTGGGAACGTCCTAGATATCATATGATTGCAGGGATTATGAACATACACATCCAGGAAACCTACCCCCCAACATTAACAAGATGAAACAATGCCTTCCCTGTCCCCATGTGCTTCTATGCCATATTGCGTAAAGAACATTTGTTTTTCGGTGGTGAACATGGTTGTAATCTGTTACAACATTCCAACCAAATGTGTAATATTAAAGCCAGGCAGATACTTGAAGTAAACAACATTGAAAATGATATTGTATTCTTGATTTGTCTTCTTAATAACAATAACTTTTGTGAAAATTGGTGGTTATGAACTGTCTTTTCAACAACATAAGACAATGGGCTTGGAGCAAATTTAGTAATCCTAATGTCCAATGAGTGTATTCTAAGATGGGTATGTCAGGTGATGTTAGAGTGAAAAGTTCAGTATACTTGACCACTCAGGTAGATGCATCTGGGCATGTAGACAGCAACAAGAGGCATTACCTTAAAAAAATATTCTAATCTGTCTCAATTTATAATTCGGAGGGTTGCATGTTTGGGCAAACCTGCTAAAATTTTTAAACAAAGTCAAGTCTGTCAATTTGTTCATGAAAGTACCAAACAAAGACACTCACTATGAGCCAGATACCAATTTCCGAATACTGTTTCACTGACAAATTAAACTGCCTGTCACTAGACAGTAACCTAAGCTATGTTTACACTACTTGCCCAAGCCTGGCTTTAAAGCAGATTTTCATTAACATACATTAATAAGCCTTTGAATGGAAAAATTGGGCCTTCTGTTCCATTAATGTAGTGTTAATACAGGGGTGGTCCAGCACTTGTGCACTAATTTGCATCACAAAACAAAATGGTTATTTTTAGCAGTTTGCTTGTGTCATGCAAATTAGTGCACTAGTGCTGGATCCACCTCTGTGTCAGCATGCCATAATGCAATACTACAGGCGTGCCCTGAATGATTGCCAAGTACTCTAAAAATAAGTGATTGTGTGGTAACAAACTTCATGAATTTCCTTGTTATGAATGTAGACGAAGAAGCTCATTGAAACTTGTGTGAAAACATGGACGACCCAGTACAACAGCCATACTTTTACGGCAGAATATCACGTGAAGAAGCCGAAGGATATCTTCAACGGGGTGGACGGGAGAACGGTAAATTTCTGTTACGAAAACGTCCGACAGAATCGCAAAGTTTTGCGCTTTCCTTGTGCCACGGACGCGGTGTGATCCACTATCACATCCAGCATCACTCGGACGGAAAGTACGGCATCGAAGATGGTCCTCGTTTTTCGAGTCCTACGGAGCTTATCGACTACCATCGTGCCAACCAGGGTGGCCTTCTCACCAACCTTACCAAACCCTGCAACCGACCGCCAGGCGTGGAACCCAAGGTGTTCACAAACGTGAATTACAGCGAAGTTGCGGCCGTCCAGGAGGCGGCCTTGAGTCAACTCGGGATCCAAGATCGACGGTCGCTTGGTAAGAATCACATTCCGTTCGAGAAGATGTTGGGCATGTTACTCCACGCAAAGCAATCCTGGTTTCATGGCGTCATCTCGCGCGAAGAGGCGGAATCGCGGCTGAAGAAATCCGGCTGCAAGAACGGAATGTTTTTAGTGCGAGAACGGGAGAAAGCCCAGGGGACTTACGCGATCGGACTCTGTCACGAAAACATGGTCTACCATTACCTCCTGAGTGCTGACAGCAGCGGAAGGTTGTCGATTCCATCCGGGCCGAAATTCTTGAATCTGATGGAGTGTGTTGAATACTACCTTAACCGTTCCGATGGGCTCGTTTGCAAGCTCTTAAAACCCTCTCCTATAACACAGTTCAACAAGAAGGCCCCGCTCCCCGTTCCCCCGGGTGCTGCCGGGGAATCCGCCCCTCGCACCGAGACCATCTACGATACGGTTGCCATCAAGAAGTCGCCCGTGTACCTCAACGCGTTCAAAGATATCAAGGCGCTCGACTCTAACAGGCTGGCACTGCAGAACAAACTCGGGCAAGGAAACTTCGGGTCCGTCCTGAAAGGAGTCTATACGCTTTCGAATGGAAAAAAGATTGAGGTCGCCGTCAAGCAGCTCAAGACGGATGCGGCCGCTCAGAAGACGGAGATCGAACACGAGGCGCGTATCATGTTGAAGCTGGATCATCCGTATATCGTTCGAATGATCGGCATGATTCATCAAGCCACCATGATGTTGGTGATGGAATTGGCCATCAATGGTCCACTCCACAAGTTCCTTCGCAAACACAAAGAGGTGACCATTCGACAGATTCTCGTCATGATGCTTCAGGTATCCGAAGGCATGGAGTACCTCGACAGCAAGCATTTCGTCCATCGGGATTTAGCTGCTCGAAACGTGCTCGTGGTCGACGTGAACTTCGTGAAAATCAGCGACTTCGGGATGTCCCGCGCGATGGGCGTCGGAAACGATTACTACAAAGCGGAGGCCGCTGGAAGATGGCCTCTGAAGTGGTACGCGCCGGAATGCATTTACTACTACAAGTTTACAACGAAGAGCGACGTCTGGTCGTACGGAATCACTCTGTGGGAAGCGCTCACCTATGGCGGGAAACCCTACGACGGCTTGCAGGGCCAGCAGGTTATTCAGTATTTGGAGCAAGAAGACAGGTTGACGTGTCCTCTGCATTGTCCAGAGAGCGTGTACAGCCTGATGCGTGCGTGCTGGGAGTTCGAACCAGTTAAGCGACCAGATTTCTCGCTAGTTAAGGAAGCTCTGTCCGACATTATTTTACACTTCATGCAATAGGCGCTTGAGGTGAAACGGCTGGTTCGCACGAGTGTATTACGAACAGATATCATTGAATATACATATAATAAAGTGCGTGGTATCATGCACCTCAAAACTCAGGAAAAATATTTATTAAACACATAACATTATTTATACACGCACTACAGTCAAAATATTATTAACGCGGCAGATTTATGATCATTTGTAACCAGTTTTCTCGATCTGGCACGAAATGTATGTTTTTGGCTTATCCGTCTATCGATGATTTAAATTGGTAGTAAACATCGTGCTGTGAAATACAGTACATTAAAAGCTGGTTGAATTATACTCAAATTTTGCCAGCCTTTGTTGTAGAACTCCGAGGTTATTTTCCAAGTTTTTTTTCATATAACCAGTTATTTATGTCTCTCCCCAGTTCACTCGTGCGAGCCAGACCGAAACAGACAATTAGGTAAAATTAATGCAGTTATTATATATATTTTAATGCAATTTATATCACTGAGCTGGCAGGTATATTTTAGTTGTTTCCTAGTGAAGCATTCGGAAATGCGCGAGTACTTGTTTTAAAATTTCATAATTGTATGATATAAAATGATTTTTACCTTGATCGAGTCAGAAGTAATTCAATTTTCGAAAATTACTTGGGGTCATACGAACTAAAGGACTGTTTACGGAAATTACCATAGGCATAGGTTGTATATATCACATGCAACCTGTTTTAATTTTAGTGGCTTTAGACTTTATACATCATACAATTAAATCCTTGAAAAGAAATGGAGATAGGGAATTGAGGATTTTAGGAAAGAACAGCATAGTACTTTTAGAAAACTTATTCTCCAATCGTGAAATATATAAGATAAATACCTCATGCAGAAGTCACGGCTTTGCTATTTTGCATGTTTCGTCTCCTAATAAAAGTCTGCTCGATTCAACTAAAAGTTGAACCCATGAGCGGGTACACGTATTGAGGAGTCAGGCATACGACATATATACGCTAGCTTGAATATAACAGTGTAATAAAATTTTAAGATTTTTTTATCAAGTATCGTGCATATGGTAGATAATTTTAAGTATAGGCCAGCTGAACGCTTGATCAAACGTCACTAATATTAGTAATATTGTGTAGTTTAGTATTGAATTTAAAACCAATTTAATATTGTATATACATTGAAAGTGTGTGAAACTGATGACTGAAGAACATGACTGGATTACTATAGTTTTTTTATGTTACTTCATTTGACCGATAGTAAATCACTGGTATCTGAAAGGCTGGGAAATCAAACGCGGTTCGGGCACTGGGTTCGGGCGAACCTAATGACTAATGTTATATTAAACTTTAAGTTCATTTGTATTCGATTCGGCACACGAAAGTTCGACGTTTTGAAACGGTTTTGGGTGCAATTTTCTCCTTGTGATAGATGCAAGCGAGTGAATAGTTATAAACGTTCGGATGTTCAAGTTCTCTTTTCCGAACATCGTTAAGTAGTCCACACCTTCACATCTATCAAAAGCGGTAACTCGCACATATAAAATCGCAGTAAAATCGCAAGAATGGTCGGTGTCTTGGTGCGGTTAGATCTTGAAATGTTTTTTACTATTATCATTCTAAGTAAGAGTCTGAGTAATACAAAATTTTATTTCAGTTTCAAGAATCAGGGTCCCAATAATCTATTGTATACTTTGGGCTTGTGTGAATAGACCCAGGTGTTTGCTCTAAGGAAGGGTTCCTGTGTGATAGCAAGAACGTGCAATGGGGTTGTGTAAGGGGCCCCGAACGAGGTCAAAATAGTCGACTTTTTTGGATCATATCGTCTTTGAGCGTCGCTGGATCTAACCGTGTGTTCGTGCGGGTATCTAACATGTTTTAGAGGCGTTTTTGGTCTTGGTTTACCGTACGAGGCAGTGTAGCAAGATCTTGGCGTCTCCGTCATCAGCGAAGGCAGCAAGCCGTCTCCGGAACACTTGTATTTCAAGGCTGGTAGCATTTTCTTCCCGGAAACCTGTGCAGGAGATGAGAAATGCGACTTAGCTTGAGTCAAAATGCTCTGCATGTACACACGTAAGAATCTCTCAGAGTTATTGTCGACAACGAGGGACTGGGTACGAGAAGCGAAGGAGAGAAAAACCTGGTTCCATTTGGTCGCAATTGTCGCGGGCAAGTCATTTTTACCCATGACAAATAGTCCGAAAGTAGGCCTATATCTTTATATCTGTATCCATTCAAAACATTCCTACAATTACTACTTCTACAGCCGCTGCTGATCTGAAAACTACAACTGGATTACGCCTTTTTTATTGAATTCGAAGTCAGAATGTCTTAACATGAATAAGCTTACGTTTTAAGTCCTGTAAATTATTTACAAAAACGAGCTTATATATATAGAAATTATCAAAATTAGCTTAACTATCAATCAAATGTCTTTGCGATGCTGATGTGGGTATAGCAGAACAAATAAACGGTATCCCACATCTCAACGAGAAGGCTTGATTTAGCTCATGAAGGGAGAAAATCTTGAACACAGGTTTAGGAAATGTTTAAAAAGAAAGTTCTTGCATAGTAACTTATTCAGCAAAGTTTCACATTCACAGATTAGGAAGCGAATGCGTATCCACTTGGGTGTGTTATGGGAACACATCCGTGTGCGATAATTGCTAGCTTTGCAAACTCAGAATCCAAAACAATGGATGGGGTCAAAAGGCTACACAGAAAATCGGCAAAAACGGTCTTCCGATATATAAACAATATATTGTCTGCATGTAGAATTCCCACCCTGGCTTTTCCGCATCCAGTCAAGTCACGTTTCACAATGTGTATATATAGGACTGTTGAAATGATGCCAAGTAAGGGTTCCCGGTTGCACAATACTGGATGAGACAAAATCAGCCCACATTAACCATTGCCCATATTGTGATGCAAATTTGCAAACACGTCTTCGACACTACATTCACCACGTCTTTCCCAAGACGAGCAAGTTCCGCGATCTCACAGGCTATCGATCCGCCTAGTTATATATTAACTATAATTAACCCCCGAAGTTCGATGCAAGAAGGAACCTGTCAAACCCTTAAATTACCTCAGAGTCAATATCACTTAATCGTGTGTATCCATGACATAAATCAATAATTCTTTTAGTTTATCAAAAAGAATAAATTTTATTCCATTCCGTAATTAGTAGCTCTGTTGTAGTCCTGGGGAAAATTCTGTTCGCAAATATCAAAGCTTCACAGCCAAACAGCTTCTAACGAGTTTGAACAGCAAGTTATACTTATACCCAACCCTGCAGTGTCGGCATTGCGAATCCTCAAGCAGCAAAACTGTATTGTAAATGTTAGTAACTACAGGCTATCGTATAGAATACTTTCGGTAGTCTGGTAGTCTCACAGTATAAAACTGTCTAACACGAACTCTTGACTATACCAAATCAAACTGGGTAAAGCAAACTGCCTCACGAAATCCACATCCAAGACAGTGTTCCCACATAGCTGAGCTGGCTTCAAAGAAGCTTATGGATCGCTTTCCTTCATTTTTGAAGACTACTAATGCATGGCAGTACCATGATTTGTCAATTTTCAACTTGCTCGAAGGTGAAACCGATCGCCGGCCTACCGGTCGCTAAACAAATCATTGATCGCAAAAACCAGGTCGAAACTAACTTTCTGGGCTGGTTGTATAAAAAGATAGGTAACTCAGTGTATCTACGCTTAGCGAGTGGTCGATAGAAACGTGCATTTCGGAGTTAACAACGATAAGGACTACCTCGAAATGTAGTCGAGACTTCCATACAATCGTCCTTGGTTGGGGGTCTGGGAAATCCGATATCATCACGAACGGCTGACCAAACGTTCCCGATACGTACCTCTGAGCCTTCGCACGCGTTGTCAGCGTAACGATGCATACATTATGCACTTGGATGCTTTACAAAACGACGCACTGAGCAGGCGCAGAAACTTCTGAACAGAAAGATGGAAAAATCACCTTCTTTCTGATAAAATCTATCATTCCTACCACTTCAATCGACTAGGGATACCCCTAACCAACTTTTCAAAGTAAAAATGGTCAGATTTGTGGTGATCGTGCTTAGGAAATTCAGGGGTTAAATACGGGTTTAGAATTCATCGGGGGAGCCTAATTTGCATAGGAAACACTCGACCCACGACTCTAAGGATCCGTGGGTACCACGTTGATAAATACCGAGCAAAAAGAGTGTAAGACGTGCTCGCTTCGGCAGCACATATACTAAAATTGGAACGATACAGAGAAGATTAGCATGGCCCCTGCGCAAGGATGACACGCAAATTCGTGAAGCGTTCCAAATTTTTAAACTTTTCCACCTCGGGAAAGGTTTGCCTCGACGTATGGCCTGCCCAGGACAAGTTGAGAAAGTTCTTTTGAGGTTGTTTTCTTCGGTTATGCGAGCGTTAACGAGATGTTCGAGATCGTTGTGTATGGATGGATCCAAGTCTTCTTCAACAAGATGATCAAGTGTATGGATCTGATAACCCCGGAGCCATGAACAGAGTTACTGAGGACACTAAAACTTAATCGATATATATCTTGAAGCGACAAGAATGGCATCAGAAAGAGCCTTCAACGCTTGTATGCCAGTATGGTCTTCACCCATGGATCGATATAATTCAACATCGACTATGTTGCTCAGGACTCTATACGCTGACAGATCACGTTTAGTTGTACAAAATCTTAGTTTTCGGCTGTTCTGTAACTCAGCATTCTACGAAGCATTCTTCGATTATATCGTTCATTGCGAGGTGCAGTCGAACTGCATGAACACTACCGCCATACATTTTCCAACCTCAACACCTCTGAGTGCCAAAATTAACACCTTGTCAGCCTCGTCAAAACAGACTGTTTTTAAAGAAAATTTGATGGTAAAATTTATATACCTAATAGATATTTATATCGTAAAAAAAACGAGAAAGGCATTAGCTAGAGCCTTTAAGGCTGTTAATGGTCTTCTCCGATGGATCGATGCAGTCGAACTTTAATTGTTGCTAAGTAAGGACTATAGATACGCTGACAGTTCACAGTTCACACCTTTAGTTGTACCAGATCCTCATTTTCTGGCTGTTCCGTATGAGTGTGACCCAGCATTCTACGAAACGTCGATTATATTGTTCACTTCGGCCGTACACTTTCCCACTGCAAAACCTCAAGTGCGAAAATTAACACCTTGTCAGCCTTGTCAAAACAGACTGTTTTGAAAGAATATTTGACAAGACCATGTTGATGAAGTAGCTATCTAGACATCGGACATCGAACGCTTATGCATGTCTATGACCGTAAAGCATCAAGCTTTAAGATTTAAAACAAGAACCATCCAAGACAGTAGACTTTAACTTCAAGGACTTCACATTTCAAGCATAGTTAATATACGTTTCAGGTGGGTTGATACCATGATGTACAGGTATGGCGGTATCTGATATTTTCAAAATCTGAATGTGTCATTTGATGATCAAAGCCATAATAAAGCCAGTCGCTATTAGTGTCAAAGATGCATCCATTCATGGCTGCAGATACTGTTCAACAATAAAGTCGCTCACATTTGTTGAAAAACATTGCATACACCTGAGTGCTATCGAAGAAGGATTAAGACTCAGTCCAATTTACTTTAGTGTAAAACATCTGAATATAAGCAAGAGCCAGTGTGGTATTTGCAGTAATAGGCATTACAACTTGAAGCATTGATTGTAGGCAGTGGCTAAACCATCTTCATTGCACCTTAACTCCCAGATGATTGTAAGAAATATAGATAACCGCAGTACAAAATGTGATAAGAGTTCTCAAATATATATTTAACATTAATAAATGTACCATTGTATGGTAGGATAGCACTGTAAGCAAAATGGAGCACAAACTATACTTGGATTTTTGGGACATCAACTTTCCGACAGGATGACCCAACTCATTCCACAGCTGTCACCACAAGGCAAACACACACAGAAGCACTCAGAAGCCAATGTTTGTCACATATTAGATGAGCCTATTCCTTTCATAATAGATGCTTCACTACACCAGTGGGGCATTCTCAAGTGTTATCTCACTTGATCAATGAGAAAACTATTACAATATACCATTGTAAGGCACAGAAAGAGTAATAAAGTACAACAGGAGAAGAATTTCATCTTAAAATAATCATACATATGGCAATTAGTCGTTAGCCCACATTCTCTAGAAATAGTACAGTGAATTAGAGTCTGAAATAATCAAAAGAGCTTATGTGTATAATTTAGTGACTTCCCAATAGCAATTCTTGATCAATCATCAAACAATTCGGGATAGGTACCGGTACAAAATTTAACAAAAAAATAGAGCAAAGCCCAAAGCACCGCTTTCCATAAAGTTAAGCACAACCGGAGAGGAATTCCAACTCAAAAGACAGTCCACAATAAAGGGAATCAGAGGTTATCCTGGGAACAAATACAATATTTTCAATGGAACAGCTGGGGGGCTCCATCCCTGAGGCAAAATATTGAATATTATTATTCAGTTCTCTCAATATATTTCCATATTATTAAAGCATGCTTTATGCTTCGTTAACCCCAATTGTTTGAGACTTTGAGGATATGAAACAAAGCTCATTTCTTGGTTGTAATATTAAGAATGTGGGAATTTAAATACCATTTAAAACATGTGTAACAAACTGTATTTGCATAACACTACCACGAGGGCACGACCTTTAAATTTAGCAATAAATGCGCATCTGTTTGGACCCCGGGAAGCTTTTATTTATAAAGAAAATAATGATCATACCTTCCGGTGAAATATTTCACTTGAAAAAGCTTTGCTGTGTTCGGTAAAAGTGCCATTTTCGGGCCATTCGGGGCTTTAAATTTCCACAGTCATTTGTGGCGAAATTAACGCAGAATATCAAATTACGTAAAAATACTTCAGGACCGCTACCTTTATGACGTCATAGCGTTATCTCACACTGACCTCTATAACTTTCCGTGAGTTTTCGGTGGGGGCCCTGAGCCGGATCAAACTCATTCCCCGGGACTGTGCCATAACATACTACAACCTGCGTGTAGGCACATAGCTGTTGCCACTACTCAAATATTCATGTGGACCAAACGCACCCTACACACTCGGTGTCCGCCCTTCCCCCACCGTCGGACTCTATAGCAGTGTTTACACTAGAGACCTATACCTGACCTAAGACCTAACTTAAGCAGTTAGTCCTGTAGTGTAAACGCACTAGGACTGACCTAAGACCGACCTAGGACCGACCTAAGACCATGATTTCAGGCCAAGCATTAGAGGTGGCCTGAAAACATGGTATTAGGTAAGTCCTAGGTAAGTCTCAGGTCAGTCTGGCGGTGTAAACACATTTTCATTGACCTAAATGTGATCGAAGCTAATTTCCATGACAACAAACGTAAATTCGAGTCTTTGATGTCAGCATTTAGCTGTCTTGGAATTTCAGCGCGATTTTGCAATAATTAGGGGGAAATTCAGAGTTGATAAATTAGCTACATGGCGAATTTCGGAACTTGCCGATAAATTATATCATATATTTTTTAATTTTGCATGAAATCGTTGTTTGCCAGTAATCCCAGTAATATCACTATTATATACGTCGTAATCTTTTACGAGGCTTTGTAGCTTGTACGAAATAAACAAACAAAGAACTGCAAGCTTATTTTAATATTCTCCTCGGAGTACTTTATGTTGCGTGTATGTATATAAGTCCCGTTAGGTAACTGGTGTAAACACACCCTGTAAAACTTGGTTAGGTACTTCTCAGGTACGGGTAAATGTCAGGTAAATGTCAGCCCCTTCGTGTAAACACGGCTTAAATGGTTCCGCAACGCATTATTGAAATTTAAAACTCATCATCCCATAATTTATCCCACAGCTATCCCATATCCATATATTATCGACGCTGGTTACGCCACTGACTACTATATTGTAAATTGAAGAGGGTGGACCGTGATTAAGGAAGTTCAAGTTATTTGACCTAGGGGGATACATGGTTATTCTCCCAGACTTCCTCCCTTTGCCGCCAAGTAAAATTTCGTATTAGGACGCTATTAAGGATATCGCGCTAATATAAAAGATGCAAGGCAGGCAGAAAATTCGAATACGAGTGCTTTCTAAGAACCCGTGGTATCACTAGGTACAGAAATACGTACATTTTCAAAAAAACTGATTCCATGACTTTGAAATGCATTGCGGTTGTCGTGTCTTGAAAAAGGAAATCCACCTCGGCAAATCTAAAGGAATGATACCAAGATTACAGAAGTCGGTGCATGTTAATGAGCCATCTCCCAATTGAGCAAGGTACTGGGTCTAATCGCAAACCGCAAAGCATCTATGGACTGTTTGGAAGGACAAAAAATGTAAGTCTGAAATCATTTGTCCTTCCAAACAGTCCATAGATGCTTTGCGGTTTGTCGTGGCCACAATCTGTCGCGATAAAGCCTAAAGAGCAGTCCACTCAACGCCAACAAGTACGAACATTCCTATACAATATAATTATAGAATATTCTCCGACTGACCTCGCTAGCTGTGGATGGCAATCCTTTTGGCTGGGAAACAGATGGTAAAGTGTTGGATCGAGGTTTATCCAACTTTTCCGCCCACGGTCTTACGCAAAACTAAAAGCAATACAAGCCCGTAGGAATGATTCATCAGTTTAAACAAAAAATTATACGGTACCTTTACCCCTTTTAAAACGCAGAGAGTCAGAGACATTTCGGTTGCATAGACGTACGGGCCAGGGGGGTGAAGAACTGAATAACTTCATTCATTGGCACACACCTGTCTCATGATGGTGTAACCGAGCTCAATGGTAATCATGTCCCCAATTGTCATATAGTGAACAATTCCAACACTTTTACCGGAACTCTTTAAGCGCCGCATTAAACAATATAACCATGCTTTGGTTATGATGTCAAATATTTTGATATGGATAACCACGCTGTTTTAATGGTCAAATGCTTGTCCTATGTAAAGTTACAAGCATATTTGGTGATGATATACGAACATTAAACAATATAACCATGAGTACCATGCTTTGGTTATGATGTCAAATATTTTGATATGGATAACCACGCTGTTTTATGATTTTCTGATGTGACTGGCTGATGAAAACGCATCAGTCAAAACTTCACAACTGAAAATTATACGAAATGGACAGTAAATAAGAAGACTAGTTTTCTGCTAAACTGCTTGGTTGAGATACCGTTGTATGAGTACACTCGGGCAGATTAACTAATCTTTGGAAAGGCCTAGGTATAAACAGACTGACACATTAAAAAGTTGTAAAGGTCGAATATACCGGAATGTGATAACGGACTAATGATAGACCACTCTAAGGCTCTGGGCCAAGAGGTGATGCAGCATGCGCATAGTGTTATGAATTATGTCACATCAGTCAGTCAAAATGCTGGATCCTCCCCTGGTTGTATAGTACACTCGATCGGGTAACTAGTTTATGGAAAGGTATAAATAGTGAAGGTCGAATATACCGGTAAATATTTTATAAGGTCGAAAGTATACCGAAAACGGACCTCCTATATAGAGGTGCTGCAGTATAGTTTTTTGTCTCATCAATCAGTACTACCTCTGAAGGTAATGCCCGTTCTTAAAATTCATTTGGAAGCGTCATATGCAACAACTTAGGCGCCAGAAAAAGCGAAGGGGCATCAGTGCCGGGCACTCTGAACCCGGCCTTAGACAAAAAATCTTTTTAACTTTTTACGATGTTTATTTGGGAGATGCATGCCGGCAAGTCTGTTGATGGCTTAGTTTACAATAGAGACAAGATCATTCATAGTGGACAAGTGGAAAGTGCAATTCCTTTGACGATATACGTCCATGTATAATCTATGAACTATTGTAAAAAGGCGAATAACCCGAAAAGACGAACAGACGTTTGGACTGACGAGCCTTTCTCAGTGGCCGTACCAGCTCGTCTAGACGGTCGGTCGGTCGGTCTGTCTGTGGTAATCTTGAAATTCTATTTCTCGGGACAGTCAGTACATGCATGATCAGTATACGAATAAAGAGCGCTTTAGCCGTTATGCATTATATATAACAAGGCAGAAAGGCTTGACGAATCAGTTTATGACATTGTCACTCTTAAGCCAGCAAACTACTCGATTGATTCGACTACATAGCCGTGTTTACGCTACGAGCCTACGGGCCTATATATCCTGTTTTCGAACTTGATCTCTGCAGGAGAAAGGCATCGACCATGTAGGCTAGGCCTAAATCAGAACAGGCAATCCTGGTCTCCTGCGCAAGCACTCGCCGTAATGAATTTACACTGTACGTCAATGAAAATGTAGTTCAAACCTGGGTCTATACAACAAGCCCGGCCTTAGTTTGCTGTGTGAACACGGCTTATATTAAGTGTAAACACAGATCATTATATTTCATTAAGAGCAAAGACTATAGTCCATATTCAGACATCAATTGATGTCACAAATTCTCGAAGCAAAAATTCCTACGAACTTACCCAATGTTTGCCAGTCTTAGTCGAGGGCGCAAACTTTCTTCCTTTAGCCATTTCTCTGCAAACACACGAAAAAATATGCTTTCTACTTGGTCAAGAAGTTTGCACGCTTCGTTGGAATTAGTTTGTTGTCATTTTATCTTTTTTGTTTACCGTCGCCATGGCACTTAATTAATATGGACAAGCACGTGCATATTGGAGTAATAATTAATATATATGAGAGAATGAGAGTGTACATGCAAGAACCAGATGCGCAGAACATGACAGAAGCTGTACCTGATGCACGAATCCACCTCAAGCCACCGAAAAAGTTTGTTTGACATTGAAGTGATATAAAAATCCGTTCACACGATCCAATTGAATGTTCTAGAGTCTAGAACATGCGAAGCAAATCAGTTACGAGCGTACTTCTTTTTTAATAGCAAACTGTATCTTACAGACTTACAGGTCTGAACAGAATTGGATCCGACAAAATTGGATCGTGTTAATATGTAGACCTTAAAATGTAAAGTAAAACCTGCCAAAAATGTTTTATTTACGTCACGATGTCCTGACTGAATATAGTGAACTGCAAATATCTCAGCCGTTTGACCATCATAGGAATTACTTAGGTAGAACTTTGGATGTTTTGTAACCTTGATACAAAAAAATATGGTTGAAATATCAGAGACATAGTCAGCAAAGCCTGTTTTAAACGTTGTGCTTCTCATGTCATGTGGTGAACGCAATCAAATTTCACCACAACAGATAGACACATCTTTGGCTGACTTTTTATTGTTTTTTATACGTTCGGGACATAGGAAGTACGACGTTTGAAACAGGCCTAAGCATTTAAGATCGACTATGTGTTCACCAGAGCGTGCTTTTATCATGAACTACATTTGAATAAACTTTCTGGTCGAATTCATTTACTAGAAATGTTCTCAAAACACTGTGGTAGTAGCTACTATTTGGCAAAACCAGAGATATATATATTGGCAAAAGTATTTAGAGAATTAAGCCAGAATAGTAATCGGCCAACCCAATTTGAACCGCTAAATCTTAGACTTTATCAAAAATGGTACGTCTTTTCAACAAACCACAGCTATATAGTTAACATTCACTTACTTCTGGTTTTGGCGAGCAAAGCCTGTTCACAAAGCCCTCAAACAGAACTTAAGTACCTCTTCTTCTCCAGCCAGCTTCTTAAAAGTTTAAAATTACGGTCACGCGGGTGTATTCGGCCAAGCAAATAACACCATTCCCTGACTGGTCAGGTATTTCTAATCGATCATTGTTAGTTTACCATACACAAAAGACTGATTATGATTGGTTCTCCGACACGCGTAATATTATGTTAATTTAGCCGCGACAACGACAATAGCATTAGCATATTCAGCGCAACGGTTCGCGCTGGATATATAGTAGGGGGAATAGGTATATTCACAACAGCGCGTTTAGAAAAATTTGTTTCCACAATAAATTTTGGTTCAAAGCAGAAACGCAAAGCTTATGGGCAACCGGTCGGAAAAATACTCTTGACATTTAAATACAGCTAAGTTAAGTTACAAATCACAAGACAACCTTGTTTAATCTTATTACAAATTTACTACACATGATAAACTGAGCGTTTTTTCTGCGTAAAGACTAGCAGTATATCAGAGGTTATTATAATGATATCTCTGCCTTTTATGACAGAATATTGAGTCAAAGTTATTTTCTGTCTTCCTCGGTTCCTCTTGCATGATGTTATGGCCATAATATTCGTCTTGTGGGCCAGAATACATCTATTTTCCTCCCTCCTTACTAGGTTTATTTCTTGCACCGAAAATTGAGCTGCCAATGCGGACATGGGTGCTGCCCATTTCAATCTAAAGACGCAGAAGATACCAAGTAAATTGTCGGAATGTGCATGCATGGAAATGCCGCGAAAGAAACGGGAAATCCTTTAGAAATTAAACATATATGCTTCCAGTTTATATAATGGCCAGTGAAACGTATGCATATGCTTGATGATGGGTTGAATCCGACAAGAACCTCAGCTTTCACGTTAATATATATATAACACCAATAAAGGTGTTAAAATAGAACTAATTGAAGTAGATATGCATATAGTAGTTAAGGCGTGTAAATTATGTTTGTCACTTGTCCGTTATAAGGAAATTGAAATCATTCGCAATAGATTGGATGCGGGGTGTCAATATTAATTAACGTTAAATTTAACGAGAGCTATACAGGGCTTGTATAAAATACAACCACAGGCACAGGGGGAAATTGGAGTTCATGCCTCGATAATATGCAACAGCTCAATGTTTCCCGTTAATATCACGAACCTTCATAATAGACAATGTCTCAATATTCTTCAAGACCTTTACATATAAGTACTTGATATATAAGACCTTTTGAAACCCTAAACCTTTGTCTTCAGTTGAGAAACTAAAGAATGGGTAACTTCCAATTTTCATTGGTCCTATTGGAAAAAATTCTTATTTCCAAGCTTGTGATAAACATACAATAATATACACGGTATATAACTCTCCAGACGAAGGCACTCAGGTCGAAACGTCGAGAAGTGTTTTGTCGATTTTGGCAGTTGTTATACCTCATTTGATGCTAAGTTGTTTGAAGACGCTGCCACGCTGCTCCTTGGTTATATTGGAACTTAAATATTCATTAGCCTGAATACGATAGTACTTGAATTTTTTGTCGGCAACTTTCTTGAATCACCTGCATTTATATATTCATTCATACTAAGAGCGGCGTCTAATTTGCTGTGAATAAGCCGGGCCGTTTTGTCTGTGATATCAAAGGCTGATAAGATTTCTCGATTTTAAATGTATATTTTCCAATTATAACTGAGACGTTTTAATTAGGCCAAAATAGGAGAGCTCCTAGAAGCGTTAAAACAGAGTATCGCGTCTGAATGTCGTTTCACAATTTATCATTTTAACCAGACATGGTTACATCTTATATAACTCGCAACAAATTCGCCCTCCAGCAGGTCATAATCCAAACTTATGCAGTCTATCTTAGCGTATTTTCCCCATGTCATATATTGAAATATATATATAAAACATAAAATATACATAAAATATTGAACAGGTGCACACGCACCTGTTCAATTGTCCGCGCATTCTAATCTTAACGTGCATGCTAATGAAAAAATAATCAAGCCTTGACAAAGAATCATCGACCGCCTCCTATGCACGGTATGAGCTTTTATATGTAGCTCCAGGATTTTTATTACATTCTCATTACATTGCATGTGAAAAGTCATCGAGAATAGCTGGCGGCAACGAAATGATATTAAAGTAAGTGTATGATAAGACAAACATACATTGCATGGGTTTTAATTAATGTATTTAAATATGAAAGCTCTGCTATATATATGAACAAGCAGTTCCTTGGCGTTTAATGCATGAAAAGCAAGATTATATAGATATTTTAAAAAATTACGAGTGCTAAATCACTATTGCATCATCGCTCTGTGAATAAATCTTCGGTCGGCCTAAGTTTGTTTTCAGCCAGCTGGGGAAACATGGTTTATGTTTCAGGCGAAAAGGGACGCAATACACTCGATTGTATACCTGTGTTTAAGACCATTAGAAAGTACAAGTCCTCCCGGAAAAGTAAAAAAAAATCTATCCAAATTAAGGTTAGCCCCTATCGAACAACGGCAGGCAGTTATAGGTGCTTACATTGTTGGAATAGGATAGAAACACACGGACATATTGAAGGCTTACACTATATTTTCGACCCATGGAATACGTGTTGTTTAATTTTTTTAGACTTGCTGTCGCTGCATATGCGTGCTTTATTTTCACTCCTCTTTTCGGAAACAGTTTCTCGGAATTCAAATTAAATGGTTATCGCAATAAAGCCCTAGAAGATAGACATGCGTGCTTTCAAAACATCACAGAAAGTTCGATGTCGAATTGCTTTCAACATTGCCTTGGCAACTGTTTGTGCACGTCATTTCAAATCTGCGACGGTTCTTGTCAGCTGTGTTCTGAAGACAAGGAGAGACTTGGGATGTTGGGTGATCAAGAAGGATGCTCGTATTTCAATTTCACAGCCAGTGATGAGCAGGTAGTATTACTAGTCGATAATGGAGGCAAGATGGAGAGTTAAAAGAAAATCGAGGGATGAAGGAAGGGTGTGAGGGGAGATTGAAAGGAGTGGATCAAGGAATGAAGGGAAGAAAAATGTTGATAATACGGAGGAATACTGAGAGAAATGTTAGAGTTGGGAAGAATGAGGGATCAAGGAATGAAGGGAAAAAGAGCGGTTGGAAGGTACGGGGGGAAAAGAGAGGAATGGGTAATTATAAGGAAAAAGGGATCAAGGAATAAAGGGAAGGGGATGTGGAAGGGAGGGAGGGATGAAGAGAGGAATGAGAGAATTGTAAGGAGGAGGGATTAAGGAATGAAGTGAAGAAGGTTAGGGAATGAAGCTGAAAGTGGGAAATTGGAAGGAGGGGATGTACGAATGAAGAACGCATAGACGAACGGGGGAGGATTAAAAGGAAACAATCAATTGTGATAAGATATCTATGTACACCAAATCTATTCTAACAACAAGGAGGTAAGATGAAAGAACGTAGCATTAAAAGAAATTCCCTATTCCAGACAGGCGAGCAGCAATGTCACAGCGGTTGTGCAAGAGGCGTCGACTGTTGTCTTACGTCACAACCATGTCTCAACGGGGGCACATGTGTCCCACAATACTCCACCGTCGACAAGAACCGTTTCACCTGCAAATGCACGCACTACCGCGGGGGAGAGCGATGCGAAGATTGTGCCGACGGCTACACAGGTCACCTATGCCAAACAAAAGCGAGATCCTGCAGCGGATACAAGAACAGCAGTCGGGTTGGGAAAATCTTCAAAGTATTTGACAAAAATGATAACTTGTTTTCAGTATTTTGCGACTTCGATGAAGAGCGATCTTGGACATTAATACAGAGCTTTGCATTTCAAGAAAGAAAGAGATTCAAGCCTTCTTTTGTACTGGATAGGATTCGTAACCAGGACGCACCCAACTTTCAAGCTTACAGAATGTCCAAAGCCAGAATGCAGTCGGTTGCAAAGAATTGCACTAAGTGGCGTATCACGTGTGATTTTCGACAAGGAGAGAAAATTTCATACATAGATTATGTGGAAACATCGCTGACGAATCTGGATATTTTAACATTCAACGGAAACAGGTGAGACCTATACACATACCTGGAGCAATGCTCACTAATGTTAAGTGAAGCTTCACGTCTAGTTTTTGGCATGAAATTTTTTAATTCACCATTTCCTGCTAATTCTTATTTTTTTCTGAGGGTTGTTCGAAAGTCGTTTAGCTTAAACGGTGGATAAGCTAGAGTTTAAAAATACTCTTGTGAATAGATCTTGTGAATGGCTGAACCTGCGTTTTATTCATTTAATATGTACTTTCATTGAAAATTAAACTATTTACATCGAAATATTTCAGCTCAGTTGTTCAATTAATAGATATTTTTGTTTTCCATTTTTAACTTATCCACCGTTTAAGCTAAACGCCTTTCGAACAACCGGGCCCAGAACGCCAATGCTAAACATTGTGCTATCATTCTATCGGTGTAGATGTGTTGAGGTCGACTACATCGATATTCGTGGGACGAACTGCACGAACTGTACGGCGTTCGTCTTGCAGTCGCATAACAAGAACGTGAATCCGTACTACATGGGTCTCCATTTCGACTCGTTCCTCGGGCCGTCGTTCTCGTGCGAACACAACGCCAGAAATGGAAGTAAAAAATGTGGAAAATCCGGAGAAGATGATTTCGGATTCTTCGATTGCCGAAGTACAAAACATCGCTGCTCGGCGCACAACGCGTCCTTGACGTCAGCATGGTTAGGAGGGTAGAAAATGAGTAAAAACATCAAAGATGTATTCAGGTACTGTATAGAGATCTGTGGCTAAAGAGAGCGGGCCATGGGTGCGATAGGCTGCCTTAGCTACTGAACTTTATATAGGAGCACATTCGGACCGAAGATTCCGTGGGTAATAATTTCCGTGGGTAATAATTTCCGTGGGTAATAATTTCCGTGGGTAATAATTTCCGTGGGTAATAATTTCCGTGGGTAAGACCGGAGTAGCTATAGAAAATTTGCAAACTTTTCAAGGCTGTATATACCTCGTTTTACAACACTCTGCAACCAATCTTACTACGCTCTTTTCAGCTGTGATCAATTGATTGCATTTTCTCGCATAGATCAAAATGTGGTCTAAAATGCCAAAGGTCTATTCTCACTTACCGCATGTTCATAATCTGAAGACATTCCCATGCTTAGCTGAACATTCTCAACATCGAGTCCAAGTCTTTCACAGATATCTCTTCTGCACGCAAGTAGCAACTAAAGATATCCGCAAATAAATATATGAAAATTAAATAGCAAACTCAAGCTCCAAATTACTTGAGTATACTTGGAGCAGTTTCGAAAATTCCAAACTTATAATTTACAATTATATCACATGAGCTTGAGCCGTATATGGACTGGTAGACAAGGGGGCTGGTAGGCAAGGGGGATCAAGAAGCAGTAAGAATATATTAGTACAGCTTAAAATTGCAATTGCATTGGTAGATTTTTATTTGAAAATATTCTTTTGAAATCCCAATAGCGTTGTTATTAAGGTGCTGCATAATTTATTCTGACTATCCCTATAACTGCCACTGAGATTATCAGCCATATATATATGAGAGTGAATGGTATAATTGTTTTATAATTTAGCCAAAACTTTATGATAATAAAATGTGTGATTTTTTATTAGAGATTTGAAACATTGGAGTATGTATACCTCAAAATCTTCATTTCTTTCCCCTGGTGCATGTTGTACACTACGTGCCAAGGCTCCGATAGTCATAATCCCCGAGAATTCAAGACCAGGACACTTGTCTATAATATGACTAACTAATTCTACTGAATTCCCAGGAGGACATCCTGATTTATCTGTGAATAAAAACAATACAGTCAATACTTGATGTTAAACCTGCCTGCAATAGTATTTTGGTGGCCTTTTTAAAGAATTCACTGGAATTCTCCAAATAATGCTTTCTACTGCACTGATTTCGAACTTAGTCTAATATGGCAGAGAGCAGGGTATACATCATCTTTCAGCCTGATTGCAAGCATTTATCTGCTAGTTAGCCATGCACACATTTACATTTCAATGAATCAAATTGTTAGTGCAAAGCAAGTGAACTATAAATTGCAGACAGTCTTTTTGGACACATGTAGACAGCTTTGTTAATGTTCAGTTAACTTATACCATTTAGTCTCATGTATATATATACCTGCACGTTAACTGTTAACAAAGCTGTCTACATGTGTCCAAAAAGTTTGTGTGCAATTTATAGTTCACTTGCTTTTCACTTACTTTCTTCTCCGCTGGTGTTAACTTGTATCATAACTTTCAATCTGTTGGGTTTGTTTTGCTTCTCCCAAGAGTTGGACAAAGCTGTCGCTAACTTTGGTGTGTCAACCGTTTGTACCATGTGCAAGTTTGGAACAGCTGCATGAAGAAGGAAAACGTTCATCAGTAATTTACTTACTAATGGTTGTACACCATGTGTACCTTGGTGCAAGATCCAATGAATTATTGGGAAATTAATTTAGTTATGAGACAGTACCTGTCAGATTATTACATTTGTTCCTCTGCAGATGACCAATAAAATGCCACTTAATGTCTTGTAAGTTGCTGATCTTTGAAAAAAATCATGATTAGCATGCAGTATGTTTAACTGTACCACAAATTATTGCAAATATATCAGCTGTATTAATAACCAAGCATCTGTTTCAATTCTGAAGTTCAAGGAACTGCATGAATCAACTTCAATTTGTCAACTTGACAAACTTGTACAACAAGCTGTACTTCTATATAGGAACACATCCTGATTCAGTATCCTTTGAAAAAGCATTCCTAAATGTTTGCAGCAGCTTTGGTACCACTTGCATGCTTAATACAAGTATAGCATGTAATTACCTCTGGATTACTCCCTTTTTGCACAATTTCTTGGACCTAAAATGTAAATATAACACATGCAGTTGTGAAGTTCTTTTGTCCCATAGAGCAGGGGTGGATCCAGCACTAGTGCACTAATTTGCATTACAAAAGAAAATGGCTATTTTTAGCAGTTTTCTTGTGTCATGCAAATTAGTGCACTAGTGCTGGATCCACCCCTGCCATAGAGCCATCTTCTATGAGAAGTTAGACTGCTTTACCTTTCTGGTACTATAAAATAATCAACTTACATAATTCTCACCAAAATGTCTTTGTCCACACTTATAAGCTTCTACAATGGACTCTACAGGTTTTGTTTTACTAACTGCAACTAATTGTGGCAAAAAAGAGCCAAATTCCTACAAAAGTAAAACGTTAACAAAATATTAAAAGTTAACCATACCATACTAACTGCAACTAATTGTGGCAAAAAAGAGCCAAGTTCCTACAAAAGTAAAACGTTAACAAAATATTAAAAGTTAACCCTAACATAAAGGCCTCATAGAAGTCAGGACTCAGGAGGTTGATCTGGTTTATAATATCTGGAATGACTTTTCAAACTTGTTTTTTGTTGAAATTCCTAGTAAAAAAGACTTTATATATAATAACTCTATCGAACTGGCCACTGGGTTAGTTGGTTGAAAGAATTTTCACGAACTTACCGGGGGCCTTCTCTGCACAGCATTTTCAATGCGTCCTAAAATCAGTTTCAGCGATGGCCCAAGTGGAGAATCTACCATGACGCGAAACATATGGGGAAAAATACCCCTCTCAATCACCAAATAATAATCAATACATCTTTTCTCACACAATTTAGACAAAAATAGCGAATGAAGATAAAATAAATGTCAGAATTTCTGGAATTGGTGAAACTATCGAATGTTCAGTTACTTCATGTTAATGTTCACTGTAAGTTCCAACTTCCAAGATCTCACGGCAGTGACGGCACTGACCTCAGAAATAGCGAGGTTCAGATTTAGCTTCCACTACCACTACCACTACCTCTCGCTAATCTATTAAGCTCGTGATTGGTTAGTCTGATAGACCTATCGCATTTGATTGGTTTATATTCCCTCAAAGGTTGTGGCAGTCGTAGTGGTAGTCAAATCTGAACATCGCTTAATGCTTATTTTCATTCCATTTCTAAACAACTGTACCCCGTTTATTTGCAAAGAAAGTATCAATGGTTTTGTGCTAACTATAAATTAGTACTAAGACAGAGTTTGGTAGAATTAAAACATATGATATGATAAGATGTATCATTGAAGTTCAAATTATAAAACAACACCCCCCCCCCCCCTATTCCAAGGGCCTGGTCACCTAATTGCCATTCAGGCAAGATTCCCAGAATTTTAATTCCAGTAAACAGCCTTAACCAAGGACAAGTTATTTTTATGAACATGCATTCCACTGGAAGTCTGAAAATATTTGCTTGTCAGTCATTCCTTGCAGTTTCATTGGCATTTGAGCAATTCCCAGCCATCTATAATGCAGGTTTTGAAACACTGGATCTCACATTTCAAATCTGTCATTTCAAATCATCTCAGGGAAATGCACTGCATAGATGGAAAATATTTCTTTATTTTGTCACAAGAAAGGCAAGGCAGTCATCAAATATTTGTCCACTTGTGTCCATTCCACCAAAAACAACTAGAAGCGTTTGTTTGACTGTCCTTTCATCATTATCTGTTAAGGAAACAGAAAAATGGATAGTATAGATGGATGGATATTCTACCCTTTCTAAATCCACTGCTTTCCATGCACAGATGAAAATATATGCTATGGTATATTATGCTATATATATATATATATCAGTTTTCCTACCGTCTGCATTTCTTAAAACAGTCACACAACTCATGGTGTGGTCAAGACGACAATGAGGTGGTGGTCCATCGCATTGGATCTTCCGCCAAACATTGGACTCTATACAAATTTAGTTACATATTCTCAGAGCTGATTTTTTGCAATGTGAAATCCATTTGATTTGCCATTGCTTATGTATTGGAACTAAATGTGTATTATTGGTACCTGTATTGAGGGAATAAAGATCATCCAATGCACCACTCTCATTCATTCCACCAAACAAATACAGTGTACCATCAGCAAAACAACCAGCATGGGCAGCACGTCTGGTTGGCACATCCCCAGTGACTGCCGGTTGAGACCAACTCATTCCTCCATCATCTAAACCAATAGAGTAGTATAAATGAAATGGTCTAACACATTATGTTACCATAAAAAATGGCAAAGTATTATCACTAGAGATGGTTAGAATCAACAGGCATGACATCCAGAAATCATCGTGCTTAATCACACCCATACCTATTGTTAATTTCCAGAGGTCACCAAATATTTCTGTCCCTGCCATCCCACCATGAATATAAATGCTATTTTTGACAGCAATCATGACATGACCATGTCTAACTTTAGGACGGTCACCATTCACATCATGGTGAGACCAATGATTCTCCTCTGAAAGTAAACATTTGCAATGTATAACATTTTCACCTAAATGAGGTTTTATCTTGCAAAAATTTTGCACTGTCAGAAAGTTTTCCTCACTTGCATTATAAACATACAACTTATCATCATGAACAGGCTCTGCCCCTGATTGACACCCACCAAAAATAAACAATCTGTTATCAATGCCTGCTGCTGAGTGACAGGTCCTTCGCGATGGAGCTTCACCTGATGGCACCGACAAACACCATGATTTTGCATCTAAATTAACATAATCATATACAATTAATTATACCACCAGCATACATGATTCTCTTGCGCAGAAATGTGTTTATACCTGTGTCAAAAACTTGAACATCATTTAGGTTGTTATCCATCTGTGCTCCGCCAAATACAATGATTTCACTCGATGCATTCTCTGGTATGAAGGCTGAGTGCTCGTATCTCTTCGGCAAACCCTCACACTCGCATTTGAACCACTTGTTTTGTTCTATTTGGACAAATATGTACTTTGCATTACTAAGTCAATAACACATCAATATCTAACTAAATATTTATAGGTATTAAATTTGTAGTTTACAAATTTGTTTGTGAGATTGCAAAGGTTTAATATATACATTGATTCACAAGCAGATTGGGCAAAACAAATCTTAAAAAAGTTATATATGTGAAATAGATTACGCGATGAGACAAATTAGCAAGACAAGGAACATGCAACATGAGTTTTAGATAAACTTTTATTATATTATTTAATATTATATCATTAAATATTAAAACTGCAGGTAACATTTTTTGGACCTAATAAAACGCACCGAGATTTAGGACAAAAACATCATTAAATGCTCCATCAGGATTAGCTCCACCGATGATCAGCAAACTTTCAGAGTCCTGTTCCTCACCAGAACAGTCCTTCAAAATGCCCGCAGTTTTTCTCAGAACACAACAAGTGTGACCGACTCTTGCAGAAGGTCCTTCGTTTTCTGGAGATAAAACATACCAAAGTCCCGACTTAGCCAGCCCATGTCTGTCAAGAACTGCATTTATTTCCATAGTTTATCGCATGATGCCGTTTGTTTGAAAGACGTTAATAAATATGAAGTATAATGAACGCCTGTTAGGTTTGTAAACAAAAACAACGTGTTTCCATGACTTGTAAATAAATGCTCCACTCTCGAATGTCTCGTTTCCGAAGTCGACGGAATCCGAATATTTCCGAAGTATAATCGCCACTGATCTGTATAGTGTATAGATGAGAACTGTGATCTGATCTGGGAAAAAGTGATGACGTAGCGTTTGCATGAAGACACTTTTACCATGTTTTGATAAAACCGTATAAATCGTTTGTGAAAAAGAATGGAAGAGGAGCTTTTGTTCAGCCTAGGATATTTTATTGTAGCTGTTTGTCTTGTTGTTCCACCCAAGGAGATTGCAAGTCTAGGTCTGACTGTACAGAACCTATTCTCACCTTACCTTGGCGTTGAAGATCTTCATTTTATTCCGTTCCATTTGAAGAGAACATCCGTCACGATACTCGTTCATTCATTGCTACCTCTTGGTGAGTTTGATTGTAGTATGAGTCTGAATACATTACAATAATATCAATAAAGGTGAACACTTGATCACTCAAAAGTATAATACTTCAGTAAATATTAAGGTCAGTTAAAAGTTCCTACTTCAGTCCCTCTACTAGTTGTCTGCCTCGATGGTTTTGACCAGAGATTTAGGGAGATGCAATTACTACCTGCTGAAATACATTAGAGATACATGGCCAATTACGCTCAGGGCATTGAAATATGCCCCCCAGATGCCTAATTTGCTCCCCTAAAAAGTCATATTTCATCTTGAAAAATCCAGATTGTTTCATTGTGTCTTTGTTTTCTTTCTAGGTTATTACATTTTCTTGGGTTTAGCATCGCCTGAGCTTCAATTGTTCAATCTACAGGAGAGACATGGATTAAGACTTATTGCTCCAGTTTTCTTGCTTCTCTCTCTAACTGTGTTTATTTCTGCTGTGTTGATCATTCTATATTGGTCACGAAATAACTGGTAATTTTGAGGTTGAATAGAGATCTCAGTACATATCATCTATCTGGTATGTAATAATTTGCATTTCCTCAATTTTGCTTTACTAAGTTATTCCTCTGTTATATTCCCAGGAAAAATCATCCCTTAGTAAACACCCTTCGTCATCATGGTAGCCCTTGGATTGATGTTGCTGCCAGAATAAACATTGAATTCCGTCGTATTGATAAATTTTCAAGTCACATTGGTGGAACAAGCATCTACATTACTGATGCATGGATTATAAAATGTTCTGCATACAAAGTGGACATTGCTCACAAGCCTGATGTTCATTTGAATATTTTAAAAGCAGAAAACCATGAGATATCGATTGAAACAAACAGTTCTGTGCAGTTCCTTAATATCCAAGTCTCAAGTATAAACTTAGCTGTGAAATCCTTTACCATAAGGCTAAATTCATTGGATTACTCTGAGCTAAAAGAAAAGATTCAGGCGCCTATAGTGAATGCAAGAAATGTTGTCATACGCCAGTCGCTCAGCGATCAGTTTGTGAATGCATTTAAAGAACAAGTTGAACAAAATCAAAGATATCATATTGATCGAAGTACAGAGGTGTGTTGTCTGTGATTGATTCCTTTGGGTGCTCAAGCGGGCTATAATGTTTAACAATATAATTATGAAAGCTAATTACTATTTCTGATCAGATCACCAAAGCTAGTATTCTGTTTAAAATGTGTGTGTAGTCACTGTAGTAAGTCTTCTGTTTTCACAAGTGTTATCTAGTATCTACTAGTATTTTTCACTGGTGTAATTTACGTCTATCATTTTATGGCTTTCTATAGTTTGACCTTGAGACTATGTTTTTAGAACATTAGTTCTAGAGTTACAAAATAGCTGAATGTATGCATTTACCTCTGGAGGAAAATTTTCCCATATTCGAGGAAGGTTCAATGTTAAATGAAAGACATCATTTAGTAGTAGGTATAGACAGAAGCGAAAACAAATTTGTGCAACGAAATCTGGCAAAGCAAGCCAGGGGTGACTGGATAAACATTGGCTAAAACTGAAATACTTAAAAAAGAGTTTTCTAGTTTTCTTTTGGTAGTACGTTAAATAAATGATCAAAAAAGATGTCTAGCGCAATACCATCACATAATATCAAGGAAGGCCATATAGCTTCTGCATATCGCTTTGAATCCTCCCAAAGTTGAACACTTCCAGCAACTCTTTTTTGCTAAAAATCCGAATTTGTTTTGTGTTTCCTAGGTTCCCGAGTCGTGCATCGGGTGTATGCAACGGGAGTCGAACATCAAACTTCAAAAACTGTGCGCATCGTCAGATGTCGGCACTTGCATACAGTGTTTTTGTCGGCCGATGTGGTGTTTAGATTGCATGGGAAAATGGTTTGCAAGTCGCCAAGATCAGAGTACGCCAGGAACCTGGATGTCCAGCACGTCACCTTGCCCCACGTGTAGAGCCACATTTTGTGTTCTCGACGTTAGTTTAATAACTTAGACAAGACTATGACTATGCTCCTACTTTAACACGCCAATGACACTATATTTACACTATACAAAACGGCTCAAGTATGCATCTAAAAGACGAGCATCTATAGACGAACTTAATTGTGCCAGGATAGTCAAAGTAATTTAAATTTGAAATGGTAATTTTTCATTCAGAATAGCAGTGGATGTTGTATGTTTATACTATATTAAATCTGTTTGTGAACGCATATTTGAAGTTGAGAAAAGTAACATATTTCATTTATTTAGCAAGCTGTGTTGTTTGTTTCATATTCTACTTCGTCCCTACGAGGAAAAAACCTGAGACGACTGAGTACGAGGTCCCTTCACTGGGTAGCTTCCAGAGCCGTTGGATAACGCTTTATCAGCGCCAAGAGTCTCACAGCGGCAAAACTAAGCCTACTCCCAAGAATGACCGTTTATTTGAGGCTCAACCTCAGTGGGCTCAACTAAAAATTGTGTTTCGCCATTTCTAACATTTTTACATCCAAGTTTGGTCTAAAACATACTTAAGCGTTAATTGATATGTATATATGCATGCATGTATACATGATGAGGATTTAATCGCGCGATACCTTCAAAATTTAAACTGCATGCAGTATATACCAGTCACGGGAGTTAATTTTAGATTCGTTTGTATACTACTTTATATTCATGCATTTAATAATTGCTTCGCTTGTGATAAGATCATAAAAGATAAATATATACCTTGGCAGATATATTTCGTAATTTCGACTATGACTGTGTGATGGAGAATCACCGATTACTTAATATTCTTACTAATTATACTACCACCAAGGCCTGAAATACCTTAATATATTCTTACTAAATTACCTACAAGCTAAATTACTTATATACGTCTTGTTTCCAAACAAACAAGGAGACCTTTATTATACGGCTAACAAATTTAATTGCTTCTGATAACACGAAAACCTATAGAGTATAGTCCTCGCTTAAAAACAAGAAATTCGGGGTTTTTTGGCCCTGAACTAGGCTCTTTTTCCGTATCATGAACATATATATAGTTGGTGTAAAACTGTACAAGGTTTTCCAGTATGCATGAGTAATTATAACAAGCTTAAAATATCAATCGTTGACATGCAAGATATATAGAATTAGAAATGTTTACTGTTGCTGTTAACGGATTTTATTTTGTGGATTCTTACAAAATTGTGCGAAATACATGCTCGCATAACTATAAGCCTATAACTTAACAAAGTCAAAGTTTTTACTATACCGATAGTCTATACATTAAGTTCTCTTCACTGATTATATAAAGCCTAAGTCTATACAAAGACTCAAAGTTCTCATTAGTGATTATATAAAGCATTAGTCTACAATTGAGAAAGTTCTCATTATTGATTATAAAGTTCCACAGTTTCCTTTTATTTGCGTCGAAATCAATTTTCAAGTGAATTTATCATCTCCTCAACTTGCTCAACATCTTGCTGACCTTTGTTGGATGGACACTCAAGTATGCAAGCGAACCTGAGCGGTGCTTCGCTAAGCTCTTCGCATGTGAGAACTTTGTCGTCGTCTCTGTCGGTCGATTTAAAGGCTTCTTGAATACCCTTGTCATGTGCGTTCAGTTTCTGAGTCTTCACGAACTCTTCGAAGGTAATCTTACCATCGCCATTGAGGTCATAGGCGGCAAACTTGCATGGAAATTCGATTGTATCTTGGAATGTTTGCGATCGTTTTCCAGAATTTTTGCATTCACCAGAACAGTACCAGACCCACTTTCCACAAAATTTATTACAACGGCGACCTGTCCACCAGCCTTTCCAACCACAGCAGTGGTACTCTTTCTTTTGTACGCATGCTTCTGCCATGAAAACTAACCAACCACTGACAAGAATTGTGAAAACCGTCAGGTTTATGTAATTTGCCATGCCCTCTTAAACTCGTTCTAAAGCAAAACGGACAAAATATGACTCGTCTATTAGTGATATCCATTTCCTCGGTATTGCATAGGAATTAATTGCAACTTGATTCGATTCGTTACTTGTTTTTTCATACTTACTGGCACTCGGTCTTGAAATTAAGTCTTGCTGTTTTGATTCAGATGTTTGCTGCTTGGACGTCTGATCGATTGTGTGCTATCGTGCAATGCGATGGCTTTTTTGTATCTAACGTCATCGCCTACATCGACTCTCATTTCATTCCAACATTGACCATGCAGGAAAAGCAATTTGCTGAAACGGAGGTGCATGCATTGCCACTCCACTTAACTCAGGAAGACATAGATAACCTTTCGAGTAATGTGTTATTGACTTTACACTGATTGTTCTCCAAAGAATGTTATTTTGATAATCTCAAAAAATAACAGTAAATTAACTGTCAGTAAATTTGCATTTGGGGGCCTTTTTGCGATTTTGTTATTTTTTCATGCATGTCGACAATTTGCTCTAATTGATTCATACAACAAATCTTTGCAAAGATTTAAACATTTCACGAGTTTATTTTAGTCATGGAGACCGTGATATCTTCCTATATAGCTGCATGAAAACAGGCGAGCATTTTTATACCGGTTAATTTCATATACTTATATACATATATATATATAGTAACAGGTAAAATGCTATTTCCATGATTACGTTGTTGTTGATAGAATATTTTCTTATTATCCATAGAAGTGGCAGTTGACTCACAAGAAAGAAAATATAGTTTGCTAAGACGAAACCAACGGACGCGTAGCTCACATTTGCCTATTAAACAACATCCGTTTCCTAACTTGTCTATTTTTGCTTTCCTGATATATACAAGTCGCGTATTCTTTAAAATATATCAAATATTTCTCTATTAATACCAAAGCGTTTTGATGTTAACTGAGGAGTTTGTTGAACTTTTGTGGTATGATTGTTTGAGTAATATGTTTTAATATGTTTCAGATATTATCGACACTAGAGATCTATATACATGCAGACTATTTAATCATACGTCTTCTTTCTTGCCCTAAAACTTAACAGAATCCACTATCTAATTTCCACAGTTTCACAACAACAGAGGTGGAAATTATAGGTTCCTCTTCATAAACAAAAGTTTGTGAACCATTTATACAATTTGCGCAAAATTGATAAATTATATTGCCATTCAGATACGGGAAGCAACTTCATCTGTTTTATCTAAAATCTCAGTGCTGTTTTTAACTTTGATGATCGAAACTTCCTGGAGAAGAAGGAAATCCAGGGGTTACTTTAACGTGCAGCATTGCACACTAATTCGTATTGAAATTCAAGTGCATGTTCATGCAGAATTGAATGTGAGAAGCACTGATTTTAAATAGATGTTTCAATGGATAGATAGATGCTTTAATAAAATAAAATGAACTATGAACTACAATATGCCACTTCGACACCTCCATTCCTTGCCGTACTAGGAATAAAAGATTTGATAAACGGTCTGTGTTATACCCTTGTGCCGAATCGAATGCAAACTTAGGCTTAACTCATTAACATTAGGTTCGGCACATGAAAAGTTCGACGTCTGAAACAAACCTTAGTTGAATTTGAAGACGCTTAACAATCGCAGAAACGTACAACTACAAGTCTCATGATTGACACTTTGAAAACTTTCCTGTATTTCCCATATTCGTATGTCCGACAACAACAATACCTTTAAGTGCTATGAATGGTTTTTGTAACATCACGTCTCTCAATTAACGCGGAAAGTTTATCTGGACTTCATCAGGCAATTTCATAAATCGAGTGGGGGTTTACTCAAATATCTGCATGGAGGCGTGTGCCATACACAAGCGTTGGCAAATCATTTGAAATGGCGTATAATTCTCTTCTAGAATAAAGTCAATAATTAAGATGAACAACATCTAGACTAACCCTCTCAGATTTATCCCCACTGGAATCTACAACGAAACTGCTAAAACTCCGTACATGCACTGATGCACACCGTACATGGGGGGGGGGGGACAGGAATTAAAACATGATGTAAAAAACGAATATATTTTCTACAGAGCAAAGGACGTATTCACCCCCCATGGCCACCAATCAAAAACTCCATTAGGCACTACAAAGTAGTTGATTAAATCGCTATCTGCATTATTAGCTCTATTATGACAACTGCACATCTTCCATACAATCATGCATGTGCAAAAATTATTGAGACACGGTCATTACACCTAGCATCTACCCCCCTCTCCCCCCAAAACAATGTTGTTTCTATGATACCAAGCCATTTGATTTGCCGAAAATATCACTCTCAACATTGTCAATGGGAGAGGGGGGGGGGAAATAGTCAATAATTAAACGAAATACGTGACAAAATAGTTGTCAAAATGAAAAAAATGTGTTTAAAATACGTAAAGTCTTATAATTTTTGCACATGATTGTAGCTCCTATTATAACTGCGCATCTTTCACAAACATGCAGCAACGAACGTCGTTTGGTCATGCCTTTAAGGGTACTTCACTATTACTTTCAAGATTCTACCCATCGTTTACATAACTAATATTTACTCGAGTGACGAAGCCTGGTGATACAGACCAGACAATTTGAAAGCTATGCCACTGAATTAATTTCTCGATGTTGATGCCCGTTTTCAGGCATCTATAAGCGCCTCCTGACTGATTTTTGAATACTGTTTCTCAGTCCTTTCGCGAAGCTGTGGACTTCTTTGATTAGTGTGAATGTCGATGGTCGGTAAATAATTATTTTTTTCTCAATATTTCTCTCTCACGCGAGATTAGGTGGTCAAAGCCGATTAAATGTTTGTTTGTTCAACCCACTAAGATCTCTTACTCTCTAAGTACAACCTGTAAATTGACCAGGAACACTAATTTCGTCATCGTTGTTGTTGAAAGTACAGCGTTTAATATATTTGCATAGTTTTCGCCGTGCATATAGCCATGCATAAAATGTTTGATATTGTTTACTGTATTTTACGCACATTTGTTGACATTTACAACTTTAAGGATGTTTCGTAGTGAAAAAGAAAAGTTTACGAAGTAAATCAAATATGCTGAAATGCAGGAACACCGGATCCTATACAAGATCGTTGTTTTTCAGAAAGTACGGCGTTTCACATTAGCATTCGCCGTGCATACCTAAAATGTTTGATAGACACCGCAGAAATTGGAGAAGACAAGGCAGATAAATTATCTTCTGGTGCGACAGACAAGGCAGATAGCCATTTTGCTGGTGAATAGGACAGGGCTGACAACTGAGTTAATTTTAGGTAGAAAAACAAAACAAACACCGCAGAAATTGGTGTTTAAGACGTTTCAACCCATTGTTTAAACCCGAAAATCTAATCGCTGGTACGCAATTGTGCATTTCTGTACCGCTATCAAAGAGAAACCTTTTGAATATCTTAAAAATGTCAGTTCAATTTTTCTTCTGAATACGCATTCTGCAATCTTTTGAAAGCTCATCATACACATATGACAGCTGTGAAATGGCCATTTTGAGGCTTAAGGTATACATGCATAACGTTATTAATTCAGACGATTCGTTTTTATCGTGTGCAAGCTTCAAATATTTCTTCTGCCGCGCAAGACATATTTTCTTGAATATTTATAAATCTTTTTTCTCACCAAGTTTGAAGTCTAAGTATTGAGATAATAATTTCCGCGGTGTCCGTTTGATATCTCGTTACTGTATTTTACGCGCATTTGTTGACATTAGTATACAACTTCAACCTGCAGTAGTATTGCACACTTCGTGCAGTATATCTGCGATGGTCCTTGCGATGGTCAGTCACTGATTATTTGGCAATACTGATTTGTATATGTAGCTTCAAAGTAGACAGTCTCACTAGATGTTATTTTTGTTTGATTTGCGTCAGCAACTTATGAAAATGGCATTGAAGAAGAGAAGTGCGCATAGTAATGGTCTATCAATGCTGAGACAGCTTTAGTTGCGACTCGCGAGCAAATTCTACAGGGGCCGGTTGTATACAACAGGGATTATTTTAAGGAAATTTTATCACTGCACAAAAGCGCAAAAAGGATAAAATTTGTAATATTTTCCCCACATTACAGAAAAACTTCTGACTGACCTACTTGTTCTGATTCTTCAACCCATGCATTACACTATATACATGCTAGCAAATGAGCCAAAATCCCAGCTGAGCCTATATCACCATCCTCTATTTTTATAACATTAACAATATTAAATTATTGTTGCTGTACTTTTGAACATTATTTATGAAAAAATATTGGTAATTTGTCGAAAAATACCACATTTATCACTGCACATATTCTCATTTATCACTGCACAAATCTCATTTATCACTGCACAAATTGGTTATCACTGCACACTAAAATAATCCCTGGCTATACAACTATTTAACTACATTGGGCATAGTTAAATCCTAGTTAGCTCAGAAATACACGACTCTGATTGGCCAAGTCTGTCCTTTCTCCTTAACTACAACTGGCCTTATAGAGCTCACCGGGACATTTTTATCGGTCAGTGTCAATGCACGGCGGTCCTGCCACACAGCGGTACATTATAGTGTTATCATGCGCCGATGCTGTTTGTTTACATTTTTAAAATTCAAAATATACAAGTCTGTTGTTAACGTGTAGTATGAACAAAATAGAAGGAAAATACGATAGTTTAGGATATTTTACAAGCTTTTGAGCAACAGTTACGCATATCCAACACATCTGGCGATGAAAGCAATGAAGAATATGACCGATCTAAGATTTCAGAGGAAATATATCGCCTAATATAGTAACCGTAGTTCTTTCGAACGAAGATTTTGTTAGAATTTTGTAAGCAGGGGGTAGTTTATGAACAAATGGAGGAAGAAATTGTCATATCAACTTGGCAACGACCAGATTTCCCAAAAGATGCGGACGACACTTTTTCTAAGACGATGAAACGGAGCTCGAGCAAGGAAAATATTGACATGAACGCGTGGATGTCACAGAATACAAAGTCTGGTGAAGTGGAATCTGAAGACGATCAAGAAGAAATGACACTAGATGATGAATCGCTGTCGAGGCTAATAGAAGGAGATTTAAAACGTGAGTTGCAAAAGGCTTGGTATACTAGTTGAGCATAGAAACATACTGTCAAGTTGTTAAGACAGTGGGGTTAACCTTGTATGGTTTTTACGTACTTTTTATAATGTATATATAATATTAAAAATATAAGACTTGTTCATGCAAGATTAATCCTGTATTTGTGAATCCTAACTGTTTGTACACACATTCTACGCCTTTAATAATGTATGCATGCAATTACTCGGGTAGGTATATAAAAGTGTAAAGGTGTTCCTAACAGTAATTTTTAATATAGTATTTTCTATTGCTTATATTATATTGATTGTTACTTACATCCTTGCCAGCCTTGAAGCATATGTTCAGTCTCCAACCTTACTGCTCACATGCGTTGTGGTCGACCTAGGAACAATTTTTATTGTAATGATTGAATGACTTAACCTTAAGATTATTAAAGAGTGGTTAAACATACTATGTAATCCTATTTTTTCAGGTGATGATGAAAATAATTCTTTGAACAGATCAAGAAAACCTAAACCCAAACCTCGGCATGAAACAAGATTTGCAAATGCAGAAAATCAACGAGCTGATGACAAGGAAAGTAAGTTGTTTTCAGACAGAAAAGACAAGGGCCTATTTGCTGGCAGAGAAGACAAGGCAGATAAATTATTTTCTGGTGCGAAAGACAAGGCAAGTAACCTTTTTGCTGGTGAAAAGGACAGGGCTGACAAGTTATTTTCAGGTGGAAAAACAAAAGAGAAAAGTGATGACATAATCACATCACCCCGGCCAGTTCCCCTTCCTCGTTCAAAACAAAAGGAAGACGATCACGAACGTGAATACCAAAGATTTAACTTTCAGAATAAAACCACAGACTCAAACAAGATAAGTGCTGATAAGCTTTTTGATTCCATGGGAAAAAGCAGTAAAAGCGTTTCCTTTGGTGATTTCAAAGAAAGAAAGAATTCAAGCAAGGATTTGAAAACAGATGAAAAAGTATCTAGCAATGATAGGGATTCTAAGAATGACAGAACTGCACCAAAAAAGGCACCAAGAAGTCCTAGAAATAAGCCAAGTCATAAGGGAGAAAAAACTTCGGAAGAGAGGGATTTAGAACTTCGAAAAACTTCAGAGAGTAAGAAACGTCCACAGCCTCAACCAAGGCATCACGATAGAAAATTGTTTGAAAATGATAGTTATGGTCATAAATCCGGAAATCATTTGGAACAGGATGGAAATGAGTTATTTGAGAGGGGGAATGAGTTATTTGAGAGGAGCAATGATATGTTTACCCAGCATCTAGGAAACTTTGATGAAGAAGTGATTTCAAGAGGTGAGAATGCTAGAGGAGGAAATAGAGATGTTGATGCCGTCTTTGGAAGTCGAGCGAAGGATGGAAGAGCCTTGAGGCAAGATGATGGATCACCAAAACAAGAAAGAAGGACTCCCAGGAGGGATGAAGGTTCTCCAAGACAGGAAAGAAAAACTGTCAGGCAAGATGACCATTCTTCTAGACAGGAAAGGATGAGCCTGGGGAGAGATGAAGGTTTTCCTGGACAGGAGAGAAGAAACCTGGGAAGAGGTGATGGTTCCCCTAGACAGCAGAGAAAAGGCCTGGAAAGAGGTGATGGTTCTCCTAGACAGGAGAGAAGAGACCTGGGAAGAGGTGATGGTCCCTCTAGACAGCAGAGAAAAGGCCTGGAAAGAGGTGATGGTTCTCCTAGACAGGAGAGAAGAGACCTGGGAAGAGGTGATGGTCCCTCTAGACAGGAAAGAAGAAACCTGGGAAGAGGTGATGGTTCTCCTAGACAGGAGAGAAGAGACCTGGGAAGAGGTGATGGTTCTCCTGGGCAGGAGAGAAGGACCTTTGGGAGAGGCGATGGTTCTCCTGGGCAGGAGAGAAGAAAGCTGGGAAGAGGTGATGGTTCTCCTAGACAGGAGAGAAGAACCCTCGGGAGAGATGATAGCTCTCTTGGACAGAAGAGAGGAACTCCCAGACGAGATGAACATGGTTCTCCTGGACAGGAAAGACACCTTAAGCGAGAATCGAGAAAATACGAAAATAGTTTTAACAGGCAAGGCGAGAGGTATTCCAGAGGTAACCACGGCTATGAAAAAGATCGTGGAAAAAACGGAACTGACATGTTTGAAGACCACGTACCGGCGAGCGATGATATTGTCATAGGCGATAGCGATGAAGACAGGGCCAACGAACATGGCTGGCGGCCGCATGGTAGGTCTCTCTCACTATCTAGTCTCTAGTATATAGTTCTGTCGCGCTCTAGCTTTTTTAACCCACTGATTTCTATATAGTAGCTGTTGTCAAAGTTATGTTTGCATTAGGCGATTTATGTGCAATTATCTTCTTTTGATAGATGCAAACGAGTAGTTAATTACGAATGCTCTGATGTGTGCAAGTTCCTATTGGAACATCCGTAACTAATTCACTCGTTCACATCTATCAAAAGAAGACAAATTGCACATAAAATCGCAGCAAAAATTGCAAGTGTAAACTTGGCCTTTTATGTTTTTTCAAGGCAACGAAAACAAATCCCGAACGCCTTTGAAAGCCCACAGAGGTCTGGAGGAAATGGCAAAATCCCCTGATATGTATAATTTCAAGTACGAAAGCAGAGACTCGCCTCTGAACGACAGCTTTGCACGAAGCAAGGGACGTTCGTCTTCGATGACTGATCTGAATGGCTGGAAAAACGGAGAGTTCGAAGGCTATCGTGAGGAAGAGAGTTTGGAGAGCTCGAGATCTGGGTTCAACTCCTCGCGTGGCATCAGAGACGCCGTGTATGCCGATTGGCTGGAGAGGAAGCGGGGAAAGTTGAAGGAAGATGTCCGAAAGAAAGTGGAAGAGAAGAGAAAAGAGGAGGAAAAGCTGAAGGAAAAACAAGAAAAGGAAATAATGGTATAGAAGATTTTATGTGTGATTTTCTTCTTTTGATAGATGTGAACGAGTGATTAGTTACGAATGTTTCTGATGTATAAGGGCTCTTATTTGAACATCAGTAACTGATTGACTCGTTCACATCTATCAAAAGAAGAAAATCAAAAACGCCTTAAAAATATTTTTCAACAGCAAGTGTAAAAATAACTATGTTCTAGTTTCATTTTGGGTCTTGTAGAGATAAAATGTTTTCCTACCTTTGCAAAACAAGTCCTGCCACTGTTATGAATCCGTCTGTGCTCGTATCAAAAGCATTCAGAGTTACACTTTGCATATCTACAAAACACAAAATAAGAAATAGACAATCAAATACCTGATCTTCGCTTGTATTTGCGATGTTTAACTTTAGGCAAAAAAAGCTTTCGAAGCCTGGAGTTCGAAGAAAGAGGAGGTGATAAAAAGCGAGGTGAAAAAGAAGAAAGAAATCAGGGACAAGGATTTGGAAGAGAAGCGAGAGAAAATTGTGAAAAAACAAGACGCTAAGAAGTACTTCGAGTCTTGGAAAAGCAAGAAAGACGAAGTGTTAAAAGAAAGTTATAAAGACAAGAGAAGTAAAGAGCAAGAAGAAAAACAAAAGAAGATCGATGATCACAAAGAAAAGATAGACATTGCAAAGAAAGCTTACGATAAATGGTAATAGTAATGTTTAGGACTAGCTTATTTCAAAGGGCAAACATTATGTTCTAGACTCCTTTTCCGAAAGTAGATAAATCAGAAAAAAATATTTTGCCTGAAGAAATCACTCGAATTTTTTTTTAAAAAGTCCATGTTATGGACATAGTATGGATGCTAGTTTGAAATAGTATGGAAGTATACAATATCAATACTAATTGCAATTTCCACAGTATCGCTTCCTAAGGTAAGCATGCCGGGTTCGAATGGATAACATTTTGTGTCTTTTTCTTTGGAAGGAAATCGCGAAAAGACGAACAACTTAAAGAAGAGGCTCGAAGTTCCAGACAGGCAGATAAGTTGAAAACAAAATATGAAAAGGAAGCTGAATTCGACAAACTAAAAGAGCGCGAAAAAACCTTTCAGGAATTTCTTCGCAAGAAGGGCACAGGCAGAAGACCACCCCCTAGTCCAACCCTTTCACAAAGGTAAGATAGTTGTTTTTTAGTTATGTTACTCTAAGTATAAAAATGTGTTCACAACAAAGTTAAGGACTAAACACTTTATAATTTTTACTCAAACCGATTGTGAAAAGATTTGTTGCACAATGTCATATCATTGTATTCTTAGGGCCTGGTGTCCTGGTGGTTTGACCAAGGGTAGCAATCTAATTCCGGAGAAAGTTCAACCTGTGATTGCGCCGCCAAAATTAAACAGATCTCGATCATTTTCTGGAGTGACGCGAGCTATGGTAAGGTTCATTTGCAAAATTATGTGCAAGCGTTTTAAAATTCACTGCCATAACACAGTCGTATTGTTTCACAGACATCCTTCAATGCAACCAAAAGATCGAGCAGAGGCTGGTAACAAGAGAAAACGGTTTCATCGCGGGCTCTGGTCAGTTCGAGATTGGCGGGTGCTGAACCGTCATGCATCTTCGAATTTCGGAGCCGACAGTTTTCAAATCGCATATGCCATTATGAACCTTTATATATAAAGATGTAAAAACCACTGGTAAAAACTGATATACTGTAATACGTAAGACTTTCGGGGTCACAGTTTTTTGGTGTTAATATTACCATTCAACAAAGCTGAATTATCGTAATTAATATTTACAAAAGAGTTATGTACACAACTGTAAACTACTTTTATGTTTGAAGAAACCTAATTGCTGTAAACACTAACCAAAAAACCATCAAAATATCTGTTTATGGTTGTACCCTACGAGCCGAGGAAGGCTCGATCGTGTAAACTAATTCTTCAAGATTCAAACCAACTAGAAAACAGCGCACAGCAAGTCCTGTTCTGCTGAAAACATCCCAGAGTAAAAGTTTTTTTGCCTTGCTTTTGCCCCAGGTGAATGGAAATTAAGAGGAAAAGCCTGGGTTTCCACAATCTAAGGAAACTTCACTAGAAAATAAGGAAGCCTTAATGCGAGCCGAAGCAACGCTCGAAGCTGGTATTCCCATGAATAAACCGGTCATATTACAACTAATGTTGAAATCTAAATCAGTCTGCTGACGATATTGAAAAGAAAGAAATCGCGCGATTTAAGACATCAGTGAACTTTATCATTATTTCGAGTTCACTGAGAAAGATTTGTAAAATGTACCAGGCCTTCGCTTGCAGACTTAACGCATGCGCAGGATTGCACCCATGAGGCAAGGCATGAAGTTATTTTCGAGAAGTATTTCGAGTGTTTAATTGAAAAATCCTACACAAGGCGTCCACACACAATACGTTTGCCCAGTCATCTTTTACGCCTTTCTGACACCATTTCTTTGTTCATCTTTCTGTATCTGTCCAGCCATTCGTCCATCAATTGGCTTACCAGTGCAGAACTTGGCGTTGCTTTTTGTTCGGCAACCAGTACGCCAGCGTTGGTGATATGACAGTCTAACCACTCACGAAGCAACTGATCTTCATTCCCAAGCTGAATGTAGATTACATGAAGAGGTTAAGAAAACTTTAGTGTTTCCTAATAACCAACTAGTTTGCGCTCTACATATTGGCAAAAATTTTGTTTGAAGCCAGAAAGATTTTACTTGTTCCCAGGCTACTCTTTTTCTATCCGGGAATCCCGTTTTTATAACCTAGTTTGCATGTGTCTAACACGAAGCGATTTTAATGATCGGTAGAATACTGTTGCTCAAAAATAAAGCTTAATTTGCCTAGCTATTGAGCATTGTATTAGACCCACCTCGGTAGCATTCAGAAAGTGGACTGGTAACAACTTGCACTCGTGATCGACCAAAGGTAGATATGTCACGTGACTCTCGTCGCTATTATCCGTATGAGCACCAGCTCCGACTGCGCCATGCTGTTCGGTCTCCATAGCAACGAGTGCTGAGAAATGTCCACGCGTGTAGCCAAGCACGATCGGGCTCTTCCAGCAGAAACCTTTCTCCCACAGCAAAGGCAAATAGACACCTTCCAAAAAGAAGCAAATGTCTTGTCATTTTCACCTTCAAGCTAGCGCACTGTGGTAACTTGACGTGATTTAGGAATGACAATCCCTCGTATGACTCTAGCTATCAACTGAATTTTACGTATAGCCACGTACGTGGACCTTACCTTGAAACCGTGCTAGTCCCAGGGTCTCCCCACGAAAACTCCTCACAAATTTCACTCCATAAATAATGATCGGTCTGCGGATAATATGAGCCAAAGCAAATACGTGCATCTGCTCTAACGAGGCCCCAGGTTGGCTGGCAAGAGAGAGGACTGATGCCCAGTCCTGTTCCCACTGGTCTTCATCCAACGTGAACTGCATGTTTGTGGCTTGCATCTCCTCCCACTCTTTCCAACGAGGGAAAAACCTAATGGACCAAGATTTTGACTGAGATTTCGAGTTTTAAGACCTCAAGAATTATAGTTATAACATTTTAGAACACAAATAAATGCATGGAGATCTTCTGTGTGCTTATCAGTACCCAAGTGTGCCTATCTGTACAGAAGTGTACTCAATTTTCCCTGAATTTTCTGTGGGTACCTAAGTGTACCCAACGGTCTCCTAATGTGCCAATCTCCTAATATGCTCCAATCCATACCTCATTCTGAATGGGATTGTATATCTAGCAGACAAATAATTTTTATCATAACAGTACCTTGAGGCACCTTCACTCAAGCTAACATACAATGCATTTCTTAGAGCATTTTCTCGATCAAAAATACCCCAAGTCGCCTGACATATTGAGTCTAGAAGGCAATCCCCAGCTGATCTGTTCCATAAGGCATACACTCTACTATCCAGCTGGTTGGTGATCTCTACACTCCAATTGATAATCGATTCTAGTTCCAAAACTAAATATAGAACGATACACATTATGATATCTAGCAAAGTTAGCTTGCTATCTAATTCTATATGTAAAGGATAGAGCTTAATAAATAAGACAATACTTTACTTCAAAATGATGCATTAAAACATGTTTTTAAAAAAAATCTTATCACGTAACAAACACCATCTGTTGTTGTTAGTTTGGCACACAAGGATTAGAACACGAGTTCAAAACTGATTAAAAGGTGTGGGCGAGTGTTATCAACATGTGTGGTGGGAGGAAGTCAAATACATCTTTGTTACTGTTTGTAGAGAATAGTTTTGTAGATTTTCTATTCTACGAGTTAACTTGGAGTACCGGTAATACAAACCTCTCTGAGCATTTTGGTCAACAACTTCTTCAAGTGCATATTGCTGAACAGCACCAGGCAGGTCTTGTAACTCTGTGTTAAAGAAACAAGATTGCCCATTACATGTTACCAATGTGTGGGACAAAAGTATTCAAATGGAAAACAATCACTGCACCTACCCCCGGGCAAGGTAAATGTCACTAAATCTGTGTAGAAATAACATGGCCAGTCTCCTTTCCTTTGCCTTAAGCCTTGCATTGCTTGTTTCCGTACGCTTGCTGCAAGATCTGGACTAACATGACATGGCATACGTTTAAATGTCTTTCTTGAAACATGATCATGGGGCAACATGATAGCAAGTAGATCATCTCGATGATAACGTATGGACAAATGCACCAGTGTATCCCCAACCTCGAATACACCTGGGCGATTCAAAACCAAAACTTCGTTCGGAGTCAATTTCCGAGCTGCACTACCACCAGATGATAAAAACAACTTGACAGATGAAGGCTCCCCTTCGACCACTCCAATACAAGCACTAAGCCACATCCAATCAGATTCCTGTAAATTGTTCTTGATTTCATACTGCTTTGAAACAGCGGATATGCTTGTGGCCGAAAGCCCATATATCAATTGTTCCTCGTCCTCACTTGTGATAGGCTGAATAGCAGCTGCAACGGACTTGCCTGCCGAAGGTCTGGATCTCTGACGGCTATTTTTCAAATTTAAAACATTATGTGAATTTTTTGTTTTCAGAATAGCCGATTCATCAGGTTTCCACTTTTGAAATGAACACAAAGAGCACTTCTTGGATTTATTCCAGTTTTCAAAAGTACATTGAGGACATGTCCATTTTGGCTTGCTTTTGGAAATCACTCTGTTCTTTTCATTGTTATTTACAGTAAGATCATCAGCCTGATTTTTTGCCAAGGAGTCAATGGTTGTAGCCTGTGGTAAAAAATCATTTGGCCTTTCGTTCGTACACATAACACATTTCAAAGAGTTTTCCCAATTAAGGTAAGTGCAAGAAAGACAAGCCCAACGGCCTTGGAGCAAATCTGCTTGGTCTGACGTTTCAGAACAGTTATTCTTCTCATCTTCAGGAGCTGCTTCCCCGTCAATACTGTCCATGGAATCTTCATTTAAACAACTATCAACCCGTTTGCTGTTACACAAGGTACATTTTGTAGAAGCAGGAAAATTGTCGTAAGTACAATATTTACACGACCACCTTGCATTCTGTTCAATCTTAGGCATATCCTTGCGGTTACCTTTAAGTCCGTAGGTAAACTATCCGGAGTAGCCGACAAGACAATTGATACTAGGCCTCAAATTGAAAGTGATAAGAAGAAACCATCTTGGAAAACCTTCGTCAAGTTTTACAACAGCAAATATAACAATATATTATAAAAAAATGTCAACACATCAATTTGTATTGTGGCTATTGTTTGTCCTTGTCGTTTCTTTTTAGCCCGATCTTTATACCGGATGACTACCGAATGTTTCATGAACGTAGTCAGGACGATGAAGAACCCAAAGCGGTCATCATTTTCGCAAAAACAAACGGGAAATAAGAAAAGCCAAACGCTTCCCCGTCACCATGATATTTAATATTTTGTTTTTTTTAAGAATGTTCTTTAATATATTCGAGTATGCGCAGAAGGCAGGAGCATTGTGACGTCATATCAGACGACAATATGGCGGCCGTAATCACGGCAGATTATATTAGAAAATATAGAGTAAATTTACCCCTTAAAATCCATCCAGTGTTCCATAAACTGCAAATTCTGTCATATATTCTGTCTATATGTCAAAACTCGACATCGCATTACGAAGAGTTAAGACATACTATGAGTGATGTGAGCCTATAAAAGGAAATATTTTGGCTGTGGGCCATTGTCAGAACAGGGGAGGGAACCGTGGAGAACAAAACCATCACCTGACCACCAGTCACGGAAGCATTTAGAAAGCAGGGGCGGGAACTGACAAAAAAGAGCAGTTTCAAATTTCAAAACAAAAAGAAAAGAAACCATTTATATTTTTCTATTTAATTACATGTTCTTCCTACTACAAGTACCAGTATTAACAATACAACTTTATTGATGTCTGATGAGACTAGAAACGTCCGGATTTTCTATGTATCTGGAGCCTTTCAGTTTAAGAGGACAACTTTGGGCCTTTTCATAACATCAGTGATGTCAAACTTTACAAGTAGAACGTAACGTAATTTCATTCTTTCCTAAGACCTCGTCAACTGAAGCCCCTGCAGTAATCCGTTTCAAATGTCGGTTAAGCGAGAAGCCGAGAACCACATTTAGCTGAACGTCAGTTCATTGAATAATTGAACTAAATTTACGTATACTTTATATGGGACCGTATTGTAGTTGATGCATTCAGTTAAGGTAGAATATTCTAGTTCATGAATGAAAAGAATTCAGACCAATATTTCCCACTTATATCATCCCATAAATAATGAAAGACAAAATGAGCTTCAAACAACCGGCTTAAAAAACGTTATACTGTTCATAAAAGTTGATTGCATTAAAAACTTATAAAAAACTTATTACTGAAAAATTTACTACAAAAAGTGACTAGTTTACTTTGTATTCGCAAGTGAAGATGCAAAACCAAGCCTTTGTTATAAACTGTGATTCCTTAAAAAACGTTTTTAGCACAGCGAATGAACGTCTAAGTTTTGTCCGTTTGAATTTGAAACACTGAACAGGAAATAACAGAAGTCTGTGCATTAAAGTTAAGAAATAAATTCAAAATATTTAGCCTATAAGTATGATGGTGCACTATTTTAAAATGCATGCGTCATTGAAAAACTAAGACTCGTTCGGAATTAGGAAGTTCTACTTTGCAAGTACTATAATATACACAAGTGTAAAATCACCTTCAGTCATACATTTGTGTATGGAACACTTTCTATATTTTTGAACTTAGAACTGCCAGGTACATTAGTTTCCAATGTAAGCACTTTTGTGCAGAAATTGTGAAGTAAACAAAAGGGTCGAAGAAACTTCGATGTCGTTCGCTAACACAGTTTGTAACACGACTATAGCTTCGTAGTATCCACCTCCACTTGCAGTCAAGCTATTTATATTATTAGTCATGCATGCATGATGTAATTCTATCGTAATCTCCTCTCTCTCTATACTTACACCATGCTTAATGAAGATACAATTTCTGTTCCTCTACTCTGATGTTATTCCAACCCATTGCTTCCGAAGCAGGACTGCATCTCCTGCATTCGTCCGCATTTCAATGCTCAATTCTCAAAAGTCGTTTTCGTCGATTGTTCGTGGTTCCAGTCAAGTCCTTGTTTACTTCGGCTCATTTCTCGGCCAAAATATAATTCCGTTTTTGCCCAACGCATTACGTAGGTTTGATGTTGCTACTGTCTATGTTTCGTATGGTTGCTTCGTTGCTTTTAAAGGTAAGCAATGTTCTGACCTAAATTGTTGTTGCATAATTGCTGTTGCTGTTTGTTGTTGTTTTTTGTTGTTGCTGCGAATTGCTCTTCACATCCATGACCACCGTCGTTTCGAGTTAATGTCCTTGTTGAGTTATGTGAGTTGCTTTGATTCAATTCCGCCACACCAATCATCTGCCATCCGAGATTTCTCCTCAATTTTGACAGCGATCCTTCTGTTGTAGCACAGTCAGCGGTGGAACCATCAATTACAGGGATACAAAACACGTGGTATTATCGTACCAACGTGCCAATTCTGTTGTCCAATAGTTCGTCTGATGTAATGTCCTTTGTTTCTTTCTGACAGACTTTGTTGGCCTGTCAAAAGACTCGGGACCGAGGGGGCGTCACTCCCCTTTAACCAAAACATGGTTACCCTGCGGGTGCTGAAATGCGAAACACTGGCCGGTGAAGGCTTAGCTACTTGCCCCTAAGAAAGAAGTTAGAACTCGGGTTTTCTTAGCTTGGCAGTGCACAACAATTAATCCGGCAGACATGCATAAAAACACACGGAAACTGTTTTTTCAAACCATTTTTCTTTTTCTTTTGAAAATCACAGTTACAGCAACGAGGTTGGTTAAAACGCTTTTCTCACAAATCTTACACATGCAAGCTACAATTAAGTTCTATGATTGTTCGTTAAGTTAAAGTTTTTTTTTATCTGTAACTATAAGTCGATATATTCAATTTTAATGCAATCGTTAAGATTGCACGTTCCTTGTAGAAAATCAACAATCTTTCTCCGAAGTTCGTACTCTGCCCGCTCTCTACATTCGGCCTGATTTAAATACATGCACCAGCGACTGCATTTAGTCTATTGTTTAAAGTCAATGTCAATGTCAGTGTCGTTTAATTTAATTCATTCTCCTTTGCTTTAGATGATCAAACAGCGAGTTATGTAGAATAAACTGAACTGCATTTCATTGGCATCAATTTGTGGAGTTTTAAATGCACTTAAAAAGAAACACGCCGGTTTAAACATCAAAACAAAGAAAAATATATTCTTCATATCTAAGTTGTTCTTCTTTTGCATCTTCTTCTCTTTCGTTTTCTTTTTCTTGCCCTCCGTTTCAAGCTGCATTTGGATTTATGTCTTCATATCCCAGTGCAATGCATGCTCTGACATTCATCGCAAAGAAAACATCGAATCTGCTTGCTGCAAGGCAAGACGTAAAATTTCTGGGGCCGTTTTGACAATCCAAACGCACGCTGGAACCGAGTTTAAACAGTCGTTGTACGTCGTGTTGTGTTTATAGTTTTCCAAATAAATGGATGTGAGTCGTTTATATTTGAAGCGGAATAACGCTTCTTTAAAATAATTTCTTTTTGTTTATCATCATTCATCATCATCATTCTTCATCATCATCATTTTCGTCATTTTACTGCGTCGCTGTTCTAACAAATGCTCGTTTCTCCACCATGTTGTACCATTTCTAACTTCTGTCCCCTAGCAACACGGAATATAATCCGCGTGAAATACTTTCATTGCCGATCTTCTGCAAGGAATTGTCGTTTGTTCGTTCGTTGTTTTGTTAGGTTTACAATGTTTGAATGCTACCAAATTCTGGCAACAAAATGCCGGGAATGCCATCATGAATCGACAAATTCAGTGGCCAATTATACGTCGGTTACAGTCGATGTAATTCACAATTTAACTTGCTCAAGTAGTTTCCAGTTTGTAAAATAAACTTGACTAATGTATCAACCTTTTTGCTGCATAGCTATGTTAATTCATCAAATCTTCTATAATCAACAATCGGTATATAAACTGTCATCTTAACATCTCTATCGCTTCTTCGGAGATGCCTCGCACCAACCACTGCGGTAATTTTCTTGCTTTTTCAAGTATATCCCAATCGTTGTTTACAAAGCAGAACGCTTTCTGCCGCCGTTCGTGAGTTACCTACTTCCCCTTTACTAAAGTTGTTTTCGTTTGTTCGTTGTGAAGTTCTTGTTTTTTTTGCCTTTGGCTAAAGTTTGGGCCACGACTTTTTTTTCGAAATTTCAACTAATTCAGTTGGTCGATTTGGTTTCCGTCTTTGTATATCAGTCATAGTTGTTGAATGCATTGCTTAATCAACTTGAAGTAAAGTAGTAAACAATGTAAATCGTGTATTGCTTTCTCATTTCATCGTGCTGTTGTTTTGTACTCCTGAAATGTATACTTTACATCCACAGGCACAGCACTGTTGTCTAAGTTATGTCCTTGTTATTGTCGTTTTCGGTAGAATTACCTATTGCGACCCTCTGCTTTTGCCCACCAGATTCTTCTGGGGGAAACAGTGCACAAAGGAATCCCCTTTTCAAGAAAAGTATATGCCGTTATAAGCATGTTTTACCACGCCATAATGTCGTTGTATATTCGTCTATGTCATGTAAAATCTTGGTTTCTTGACAGACGGTCCCTACCCGTCTGCCATTTGACTCGGGTGCCGAGGGGTCGTCAAGCCCTTTAACCAACACATGGTTACCCTGCGGGATATTTAAGAAAGGGGCTGTGCCTTGAAGGCCAAACTCGTTCTTTAAAGGAGTGCTAACATAATCAGACTAGTTGCATATACAGTTACAGCTGGATCACAGGTTTTCAGATTCTTGGTAATGGAGTATTTCAGGTCAGTTTCTGTGATCATTTAAGGCAGACATCTTCAAACAATGCCTCTGGAATGGTGATGAAGTTTAGCAAGGCAGGTTTCAAGACATGAAGTGGTAGGTGGCCAAACAATGTAGATATGATTCGGGAAGGCACAGAATTTTTTATGTAGAATTGTTCATGGATCTTATATAATCACAACATTTTTTGCAGAGGACTATATGACTGTACTTATTATTATGCTGGGTCTAATGGAACATGGTTGGTCAAATCCCTCTTAGCAAAAGCAACTCTAATACCAGATGAACCATAGCAGCTCTCACTGTTAAGGTCACATAACATATGTTTGCAGAGCATGTCAGAACAATTCAAGTAAGAAATGATGCTGTGGATAAAAGCCAATAGGAGACTGAGACCAAACTTGGTGATATGCATTGAACATGTGACCAATCATGTGACCTAAAATGCACGAAATTGTTTCATAAGACTGGTCCTGGAATTCCCACCAAGAATTAGTGATGGCAAATACAGCACCAAGAATATCGATTCAACTACAATTACGATTACTGTTTGAAAAAAGTATCATGGTATCAATTACTCAAACTACTTATTGCATAATCCTCCCAAAATACATTTGTCACAAAAACTTGAGTTGTGTGCATCATTCTAACAATAACTTTTTTACAAATTTTTTTACGATCATTACAACATATAATTTACTAAATGGCCACATTGTTTTGATTGGTTTTCATTTTGCTAATATTCCGGCCATTTTTACTTTAATAAACTGCGAATGCAAATAGACTGGCACCCTTAAAATAATTTGAAGATTCATAGTGTAATGATGGTAAAAATAAAAAGTATCATCAAAGTGATAAATATGACGCTTTAGTACACCATTATACGTGCTTTATAAAATAACCTTAATGATAAAAAAAGAAATGTAATAAATCTAACAAGTAATCGAAAATATTTTGATACCATTCTGGTATTGATTACTTAATGGCCTGGTAATGAGTAGTATAGATTACTCAGTAATTGGTAGTCACCCATCACCAAGAATTTCCCAAAAGAGAATTTCAACTGTGATTACAGAAACTTTGATAATACAAGCTGCTTGTAAGAACTATCCCATTCTCAAACATGTTGTTGGGTATTAATATAACTAATATTTAAATATATTAGTAATTTTAAGTTTTAAAATTGTTAAAATAAGTAAATACTGAATTAAATACTGAATTAGTATTATTAGAAACCTTAGAAATTTCTCCCAGGGGGATTTATTCTTGCCATAGCCACACATGAACTCTATAGATTTCAAAATTCACAGACACAAAGACACAAATTATGAAGATTTACGGACAAATTCGAAGCTACGAAGATTTAGGGCATAAGAGAAGTTGAAGTGAAAAAACCACACCATACATATAGGATGATAAAATGAACTAAATACCGCTATGTTCCTAAAATATTTTCACTTTGAGATCAACTTTCGTTTTCAAATTGAATCGACAAATTTTCCAGCATATCATCACCGATCGGCATGTGTGAGTTGTCTCAAGGAAATAGAAGTATTAAAATACTTACTTTAGCATGATGGGGCAATCAAATTTGACCTATTCGTCCCTCAAATTTAGTATTTCCTTTCGTAGAACTGTGGTTTTTCTTCGACTATCTTTGCAACATGGCCGAACAATTTTAGAGTTAGACCTGGGACGAAATACGATATAGGGAGAAGTTCTCGCTTGATCAGATGCCGAAAACTTCACAAAACACTCAGAAAAAACAGCTTAAAAGCATAAAAACAATTTCAAAAGCAATACATAAAGCCATACGTATATAGGATTAATCCATTTGAACCCCATTTCCTCGCATTTCCTTGAGTAAACTTTCGATTATATGGATAAAGGAAGTAGCCTAACTTTGGAATGAAGATGTAACTTCCGGTTGTGAGGAAATGCAATATGTTTTTATATAAGTAATTTATTTTTTCCCGTAAAAACGAAAGAAGAAAAAAGATATGGCTGCTGCCGTGCAGGCTTTAGATGAAATAATCAGAGAGTACTTGCTGTTTCGCGGCTTTGCAAACACTTTGAAGATATTCGAGGCTGAACTGAAAAATGACAGAGACAAAAGTTTTCGAGTGAGTACATATAAAGGTCGCGCTAGAATGTGATATGTTTTCACCAAAATCTCAGACGGGATGATTGTTTGGTAGAAAAATTCTATATACGTCGTATACTATAATGATTCATTGTGTTATCTGCTTTAATCTTGTTTGCGAAACGTTTTCCTTGTCCGTTTAGAAAAGTATTATCATTTATGTAAATGTTGTTGCAACTTGCAAAGCCAGCTTTGTTGGCATAGGAAACTAATGAAAGTGATCGTAGTTAGCAGGTCAGGAGATTGGGACATTGTTGACTTAGGATGGAACGTTTCCAGTTCTTCGCCTTTGTTCTCGAATTGAAACATTAATTCTCATTCCAAACTTGTAACAAATTTGAAAGCTGTGATTATTGCATGTTGCTATCTGTACTTACTTGGCTAGACTGATGACTGATCAGTTATTCCATTAAATTACCAATACTAGTTTTTTATTTTGTGTAAGAGAGAGAGAGCAGGTTAACAAGGGAAATTAGCAGTTTTATCATCTGGTCACTGACTATCATACCATTTAATGATTGATATGAAATGATCTGGCAGTAAGGTCTGTTTGTGGATCTGGACTGATTTCATTGGATTCAATTCACTTCTGATGTAGAGGAAGTAGTATGTATTAATAAAAGGAGCACTGCATTTGATTTAGTTTATTTGCTTCCTAAACAGACTACAAATGATTCATCAAAAGTAAATTAAATCTGACAGAAGTAGATCCTGTGAACAGACCTTTCAACAAAAAAAATCTGTATATAACTAAACTATGTGTCATTAATCTTAGTATAACATTTACAACTTACATGCATATAGGCATAGCAAGAGACAAGGGTATGATAGACTACAGTATTAGTATACTCATGGTATATTAATAGACATTTTATATGAGCATGCACTTCATTTTTAGGTGCACAAAATAGTAGAACAATTGACCAGTTTTGTGCAACAATATGATCTTGGTGGCATTCGGGAGTATTGGAGTTATTTAAAGAGACGGTTCTTTTCACGCTTGGATAGTGTTCATCTTCATAATGCTTATAAACTAGAAAAGTGTTTATATCGATTTTATTTGGTGAATGCAGTGCAGACATCGAGACCTGATAAAGTGACTGATTTTTTTGAGAAGATGGCGTCAGAACTCCAAAATCAGGCTGATTGGAAAGAATGGTTTGGTAATGAATTAATTGTTTTTCAGTCACTGAGCCTTATTGTGATGAGTTAGTAACCATAATTGTTTTAAGCAGAAGACAAAACAAAAGAATATCAGGAAATTTAATTAATATATCTTCGAGTTTTAGATAATATTTTCTTATCTACTTTGAATACTTTTATCTTAGTGCTACCATTCCTGAAAAATCCAGAACAAAATCCAAGTTTGGAAATGTATTTCTCACCATTATGGCAAGAGACATTTCCATTGTCATTACACAATTTTCTGAATGCAATTTTTCAAAGTATGCGTATCCTTTTTAAATATGTGTAGACACTTTTATATTTTAGTCAGTGCATAATATTGAGGTAGATAGCTGACTAAAATATTTATTAATCTACTATCAACAAATTATTATTACTTTAGAGAAAGTTGTTCCTTTCATAAGCGTAGAGATCAGATGCATCTAATTCTGTACTAAAGATCTATCGGATTGGCCTTTTCATAATGGCTTACTAATCAGGGATTTTCTAGGGAATCTAGCTGCTGCACCTCAAGTGCTCAAGCAGATTTTATATACCTGCTGAGAAACAGGGTCAAAATTGATGTAGAAAAACGCAAGATAACCACCTCGATTTTTCTTGACAACAACCACAAAGCATTACCTCGCTTGCTTAAATTTGATGCGGAGAGGATTATTTCTGAGAAATTGAAGCGAGATAACAACCATTTGCACGAGAAGATCGTATTATTACAACAGGAGATATCAATACTTCAAGAAAATCAAGAGAAGAAATTCAATGGAACTCTCAAAGAGTTAAACGACTCACTTCCAAAGTACGAATGCATAATTTTTTGTCAGTTTTAGAAATAGTTATTGTATCGTGTTTTGTAAGACGGAGTTTCAGTAGGTCTATCTATAAAGTTTTAGCACCATGTTTAACAGTTTACTGTAAATGGAATTGCCACTGAATTGAAATGCTACCGTGTGGCATTTTTGTACAATTCTGTAATTCAAATCGATTCTTTTGCAGGAAAGTTGTGTTAAAGGAACCGAAAACGAATGGAAAGGAACTGACAACACTTATTCCGAAGCGATTCCGTAAAAACAAGGCGGATAACCAGATGAAACGGAAATCACAGCTTTTGGAACAAGATGCAACATCGCAAACTGAGAACTCGCAATCAAAACCGGCCCTGCAAACGAACAATTTGGAGGAAGAAAATAAAGATTTCGACATGCCACCCGGGAGAACAAAGTCGGAGAGCACTCAGCCTCAAGACTTCGATCCCAATCAGAGTTTTGGAAAAGAAAGTAGCCTTGCTATAAACAAGCAAGACGAAAAAAGCTCACAAAACTCAAAAACTGGCTCGATTCCAGAAGATGATGGCAACCTAACGTTTAAAAACGATAATTATGAGTCGGAAATAGTGATCAAAGACAAGCGAAGTCTCTCGTTGTCAGCAAAGACGACAATGCGACCTGAACCAATAAAGAGGGCCAACAGCAACACACAGTTTAGTAACTACAGTAAGTTACAATGATGAATCTCACAAACGCTGAACCGGTGCGAGTGGAGAGCCTAGTAGGTTTAGCTTTGTAATTGTATGTGACATTAATTCGTTGTAACTTAAAAGGGCTTTAAGCGTCAGCTTATTTTAATGATGACCACTTATTTTTAGACGAAATGTCGCTCTTGGGTCGTAGAAGTGCCACACTCAAAGGTACCATCAATTGTGATTGTATAGCCGACTAATTGATATTTGGATAACCATTTTACCCATTGACTTTTGTTGTTTTTTCGATATGAAAAATGTTTAACAGATATCTGTGCAAATGAAAAAACAAAAGTTGTTGAGTTAAACTCGTCAATTTAACTTTTTAATAGTCATTCAAATTTTTGCTTCTGTTTGACAGAAAGCTCTGAAAATCCTTTCCTTGTTCTTAGCGAGGTAAGGTTTTTCACTACTTAATGGCTTACTTTAGCGTCGTGATTCAAAACGTCGACTTTGTGCTTGTAATCATGATAAATTTATTTAGTTTGCATCATATTTTTAGGAAGTATATTCCGAACATCGTTCGCCTATTGTGCAGTGCGATTTCTCACATAGTGGTAATATGGTGTCAAGTGTTGATCTGGATGGAGTAGTGAAGTATGCTTGATACACACCTATTGTCTATAGCAGGGTCACTCGCCACGCCCCCACCGTCCCACCCCAACAATACATCACCCCCTACCCCATTCTAAGCTCCCCACTTTTTGCACTCCCACTATGGTACCCTTACTCACTATAGAAATTTCGAATTGTCTTCCTGAATCAGTTGAACGTTGATAGATCTATCTGCTGATTGTAGTGAGATCAGTGTAGGGGTGAAGATTGGGGGAGGTAATATTGTCGCAGTTTAAAAAAACCTCACATGAATACTATCATAGGGTGTGGAAACATCGTCCGCTCTCAACAGTGGCAACGATTATGTCAAAGTCAGCAATATTGTGCACAGAATGGGCATCAAAAAATGATAGACTGGTGAGTACGCTCGTTCGCATTTATCAAAAGAAGAAAAATTCACGAAAATGAAGGCAGATATCATAACCATAAGCAGTTAAAGTGATCCGACGGATTGTCTTTGTTTAGTTGTTGTTAGGAACAAGCAATGGGAAGATTCGTTTGTACAATACAGAAACAAAAACCGCTCATAGTGAATTGTCTACGGAGACTCAAAACTCGAGGTATTTCACGTTTATTTGCAACCCATATGCAAGTAAAACGTCACAAGTAACGAAGTAAGGATCCTGCCTGTTTACACATTGCAGAGTTGTCTCCCTGGCTTGCAGTCCATCGTGCACATCATTTGTGTGTTCTGCCACGGTCGAAACGAAACATTCACTGACCATGACTTCTGTGTTAAAACACGCGTTAACCACCGAACCAGATAGACAAACTGACCTTCCAGGTCAAGGAACGCTACTGTTGTGGGACCTAAAGACGATGAAATTAGAAGTATGTTTTGCGTTTTTGCTTGATTCGATTTTTTGCGATCGCAAAATGATGACCAATAGAAATGGTGACTTTGACTTGATGACAATGTTTCCGTTTCTGAAAAACCAGTACACGTGTGCTTTGCATGATTACACCAGTAACAGATACAGTCCTACTCTGATTTTTGCCATGCGCCATGACCTAAATTATCTATTTTGTCGAATAGTTAACGATATCCTTTGATTGTTTTAGCGCCATTTACCACTGGGTATCAATAAAACTCGCGTCAACTGCATAGCTTACAATCACAACGGGACGTTACTGGTCACTGGGGAAGCTGATGGAATGATAAGGGTATATGGTATGTACAAATGGGGAACTTTTCCCATCAGCGAGTCGATTCACTATGTTGATGTAATGGTATTTCACGTTTAGATACCCGGTCATACGATTGTCTCATGAACTGGCGTGCGCATACAAGTCAAGTGAAATCCGTACAATTCAGTGTAGACGAAACATCCGTGTTCAGTTTAGGTCGAGATAATCAAGTGAGTTGAATTATTTTGAATATGAAAAGAAGCTATGGTCTTTACCTAATGCCTGTAATGATATATTTTTACCCGAAAAAAACGCTTTGAATTACGAAGACATGCCGAAAAACAGTATGATGTACATAGAATGCTACAACTGAACTGCGGCGTTTGAGATGTCTTTTCGTGGTAGTTTGCTTAGAATTGAGAACAAAAGCTTGTTGCGTTGCTTGTTGCTGTATAGTGCTGTATACAATTTCTCCTTTGTTAGTTTCTGCAGTGGAGCTTACGGAAAATGGGTCTCATAACAGCGAGCATCGCCGCACACGACGGCATGTGTGGACCACGTGATCATGTAGTGGCGACGTCATCAAAAACCAGGCCAGCGTTGTTTACTCGATTGTTCACGTTCGACTCTAAGGGAGAACATTTGTTAACTTGCGCCCCGACATCAGGGATAATCTACAAGGTATGTAAGCTGATTTCCGGATCAATGCCCATACTACGGACCAGCAGTATCTGCATTTTTTAAATGCAGTTACCGCTAGACTTTTGCATGCACGCGTAAAAATCGTCATGTTGACGCACGTTGTTTGAAACAGAAGTGAGATGCAGCACAACATTGTTCACTCCTGATGCGACAACCTGATCATGCAATTTTTGGCCATAAAAAAAATTTGGCCATAACGGCCTCGTCGCATGAGCCGAAGGAAAGGTCTGGTCTGGTCACTAATGGATATTTCCATTCGTTTTCAGTACAACGAGAATGACAACGTGCTGTCACAAGTATTTTCTATTGGTGAATCGAAATCTCACGTGACCAGCGTTGATTGGAATAACGCGGGGGATTCCTTTACCTGTTGTGTCACGGGTTGCCAGAGTGGCCTCATACGAATGACGACATTGATGAAACGCTAAACTAAATCATTAAACTTAGCAGCTCTGCGTGCGAAGCCTTTTAACGAAATAAGTAATCAGAAAATTATTAATTAAATTATAAAAAGCATTGGCAATTAATTTAATGTTATTTAGTCTTCGTAGGTATTCTAAAAGGAATTGCTACAATTAAGAATATCTCTCTCTTTAGCAGCCAAATGAATCAGTCGAGTAATAGGCCTGTTGCACGCTGGTACTAACCTCGTACCAAGGCTCTTTATTGAAAAACAACTTGTACAGCAGAAGGAGCTTTTAAATTAGAATCGTTTGATAAAAAATACTTAATAACTCCTGAAGCTAGCACACTTTATCTTGTCTCCAAATCGATATCTTATTGCTAAATATAAAACATAACTTTAAAGTAATTTAACCTAATTTGATGAAAGATAACGAAAGATACTAGTGAATAAATGAAGCAAAATAAATTTCTATTTTACTCCTTTAGTTCCAGGTTTCTTCTTCGTACACGGTCAGATCAGCGTGTATCGTTAGATCACATTAGAAAACCCAGTTATTAAACAGCCAAACCGCATTCATTACTAGACGAAGTTGACGAAATTAGAAGTTGCATGACGAAGTTGACGAACGAATTCAAAGTCTGATGTATATTGGTAATTTTTGACGCTAAGCCCATGCACCATATGGAACCAGAATAAGCTACTTATAGTTACAGGAAAGCGCAGGAAGTCTCTGGTTCTTTTTCGGGAATAAAAAGCGCCATTGTAATGCCTACGTACGGCTACGAGTTTATTTCTGCCAAAGATGGTAATAAGATGATTTTCACGATAATTCAATAAAAGAAAATTTAATTAAATATAAAAAGATTTTCAACGTTCACAGAAAAATTTTATGACATGATAAAACCTTAAAAGGGTTATTTATCCGCATCCAAACAAAATCTTAGCTAGAATGATTATTTTATCTATTTATTATAGAATCAAAATACAAAAGTGATTATTTAACCCAGTCCTCCTGTACAAAGCGTTTCCAGCGGAAAAAATCAGAAAAAATTACAAAATGACGGCTAAAAATATCAAATAATATTGGGAAATAATAGATCGCAGGTATAAGTATTTTTCAATTCTTATTTTTGACTTGTTCATAGAACAATCAGTGTATATGAGATATTATTATTTTAATTATTATTTTCAATGATTATTACTCCGGCGTGAGCGACGGAGTTGAAAATTCGCCTTGGTTTTGTTTTGTTTTTTACTTTTTTTCGTCGTCACAAGTGTGTTTTGGCGCGAAATATACTAGTATTGGAAATGTGTATGTGGCCGTATTTATCTACGTCACAGTTTTTTCTCTTAAGAGTTAAGAGTTGTAGTGCACAGCTTTGGCTAATTTTCCGATGCGCGATTTGATTTCGCTCGCATGATACGGCAATTCCTCCAAGAGGAGATTTAGAATAATAGATTTTATTGGGGGCAGAATATATTTAATGCATGTAGATTCTGGTCCTATTTTAATAATTTCGCTGCTATTTCGCCGTTTAACAAGATGTGGTCGTGTATGGACGCGTTGACACGTCGTATAGTTTGCACATGCAGGATTGAAGATTCAGTATAACTATATAAGCGCGAATTCCAAAGGTAAAGTGTAAGACAAAGCGAATGTATCATTTACATTCGGTTTATTTACATTTTTGAACAAACGAGCTTTATATTGAAGACTGGCAATTGCATGGCACGCCGGAGTCTTGTTTATTATATAATGCTTATTTATTATATGATGCTTATTTATTATATAATGCTTACTTAATATATATTGCTTATTTATTATATAATTTTTATTTATTATACAATGCTTATTTAATTATATATAATGTTTATTTATTATATGATGCTTATTTATTATATAATGCTTATTTATTATATAATGCTTATTTATTATATATGTTTATTTATTATATAATGCTTATTTAATTATATATAATGTTTATTTATTATATAATGCTTATTTATTTTATTATAATGCTTATTTAATTATATAATGCTTATTTATTATATAGTGCTTATTTATTATATAATGCTTATTTATTATGCAATGTATCGCTGTGACTCTGTAATTCCCCGTAATGTAAGACTGGTGCTCATTGTTTTCAAAATTGTTATTTTTATAGGAAACAGACACGTCTGATGAGTGATAATCTTTTAAGAAACAACAATCACGATTTTGGTGAGATGTATGCAGCAGTTTTTTTCAATCAAGCCAACTCAGATATACCCGAAGACTCGGAAAAAGAACCCATTTGCCCTCCTGAGGTCCTGCCTCAAACGATTAAAAACTCGCTTACAGTCGAAACTGTTTCACTGAAGGCAATCATCCAAGAGCTATCGCAAGCACGTATACATGTGATAGCACTTCAAAGTTTACCATAAGCAGAAATCACATCTGGGAAGGAACGAAGAGAGAGCTTAACGGAAAAAGTTTTGATCCTCGAAATAAAATATCCGTCGAATTTACAGACAACATTGGCATGTCCGAAGGCGCTGTAGACCTTGGTGGACAGACGAGAGGATTTTTCACGCTTATTTTGGAATGGTTGCTAAGTTCCCGTCTCTTTTTCGGAAACGAAAATTCCAAATTTTTGTCATTAAACGCAAACAGTTTGGAGGAAGGAGAAGGTGGCCCTAGCATCCACTGTCTTGCTGAATCTTGCTATCATGCCTTAATTGAAGGAACCGGATCTCAGAACGTTCATGCCGATTTGAATGACATTCCGTGTTGTTCTGGATATGGCTGGCACATCACAAGTAATGAAAAACACAGATGATATCAAGAGTGTAGTTAAAAAAACGATCGATTAGTATGTTTTAGGCCGAGTTCAGCCGACTTACAACAGTTTTACTGATGGACTTCAGGCGTTCTCGAGTTCTCGAAGCCATGAAGAAGCATCCGAGTACATTCCTTGATGTCTTTTGCTACTCTTCCGAGTTGAGCACAGCTAGCCGTTTTGATGCGCTGTTTGGAAGTATTCGACGCGATTCCGAGGGCTCCAACACACGACTGGTAAAAACCTCGTCCTTTCACATTGGAAGAAGCTATTGCAAGATATTGAAGAAGATCCGACTCCATTTAGCTTCTCCGAAATCCTTTTTTTCACCACCGCTTCCAGGCAAATACCCCCTCTTGGATTGTTGCGTGAACTAGCATTTCTTCATGATCCTGAAGAGAACGGCGAACTTTCTTAGTTTCCCAAGGCAAAGACATACGCCTGCATTCTTTATCTCCCAGTCATTCATAAAGAGTACGAAGATTTCAAAGATGCTATCATATTTGCAATGAAAAACAGTCGTGGTTTCGGAAGTGCTTGACAGATTTGTTATTAAAGCTAATCTGTAGATATCTATCAGTAAGCCATTAGGCCAAATTCAGAAGCACATCGTACTTTAAAAAGTATAGAAGTTCAATTGTTCAAAAATGTAAATAAACCGCATGATACATTCGCTTTGTCTTACACTTTGCCTTTGGAATTCGCGCTTATATAGTTGTATTAAATCTTCAATCCTGTGCAAACTACGACGTGTCAACGCGCCCATACACGACCACACCATCTTGTTAAACGGCGAAATAGCAGAATGTACATGTATCAAATATATTCTTACCCCAATTCAATCTAAACTTAATCGAACAGCATGAAAAGAACGGTTTATTTGTTCCTCTTGGAGGAATTACCGTATCATGCGAGCGAAATCAAATCGCGCATCGGAAAATTAGCCAAAGGCCATAGCTTTGCACCACAAATCGTAACTCTTAAGAGAAAAAACTGTGACGTAGATAATATGGTCACATACATATTTCCAATAGTATATTTCGCGCCATTACAGACTTGCGATGACGAAAAAAAACAAAATAAAAACAAAACAAAACAAAACCGAGGCGAATTTTCAACTCCGTCGCTGGCGCCGGAGTAATTACTATATATACATATTGATTGTTTATTTGTGTATATAATTTTGTTTAAGGAATCTATATTCATTTTTTTTAAGAATCTGAACAGAAATTTACGTCATGTGTTGCGTAAAAACCAACTATATAAAGTGTTACAAAAAATATGTTCCCACCGTTTTTCTCTTTAATACTTTATAATGAAAATTTTGTCAATTAATTGGCTGTTAGTAATGGTTGTTTCACTAAATCAGTGGTATTAATGCTTGCAGCTAGTATAAATCAGTTAATTTTCTTATTGATCGCGTCGCGTAGCGACAGCGATCTATAGTTTCGGCTTGGTTTTTGTTTTTTTTTATTTTCCTCTCGGGTCGACCCCCAGCGTCGCTAGCTGCGGGCCATATCACCCTAATCGGGAACCTGCGCACAGGTAAGTTGCTAGTTATATCACGTGTTGTATTCACTTTGGGCTAGTGATGGACGATACCAGCTTTTTCAAATCGATACGATACCGCTTCGATACCAGACAATTTGTAGTGGTATCGATACCAAATTTCGATACCGATACCAGAAATTTGAGCCGTTTTTTACCGTTTGTAATTTCATATACCATACCATAATGTGCATTTATTCACTCACATTTTTGGTTTTTCCCTTTGTTTTTCGCAAATGAAAAATTGGCAGAAATTATTTTGATTGGTAGCATATAATTAAAGAACTAAAGAACAAAAAAGTGACGAACAAAAGAAAAATAAATAAAAATTTTTATACTTTTTGGTAGAAAACGCTGACCTAAAATACTGTAGGCTCAGTATCGAAATTTTGCGACCACTTGGTCAAGTATCGATATTTAGTGCAAATCATAAATATCGGTGAGTATCGATACTTGGTATCGAAGTATCGCCCATCACTACTTTGGGCATATTTCGTTTCACCTTCGAACTTCGAAGCAGTAAAGTAGAATCCATAAAGCGATCAAAATGCTAGCAAGTGCTATCTTTATCTTTACACTCATTACACATACAACTAACTGCACACGCCGAGCAGAGTAAGCCTGCACTAGAGGATTTCAAGCAGTTTCGAAATGGGCTGTTGTGTGTTTCTCCTGCTTTCAACATGCGACTATAGTTCGGTATATTGTTCATTTTTATTATTAAGAACATTTACGACACAAAATTTGCATAGCTGGGCTGGCTACGCCGCTGTGAACGACGCGATCATATAACGCCTAGTAGGCGTCTTGTTTTATTTGATTCATTGATTAATTTCACTCAGACTGGACGTTTATAAATGACGGCTATTTGGCCGCCATCCTTAATTCACCCCAAATGGACCAGTGACTCTCCCCCCGTCTTAAATGGTAGACTGCACCAGACTAATTGACAGGCAATAGAGGCGCCGACGGCCAACAGCAATTCGTCGTGTTTCTCTTTATTTTGTCTTGCAATTCTTCCACCACGCACGTCGTTTCGTGCGTGTCTAAAAACGTTTTAGCATCTCGCTCGATGTTCCTGCGTGTGAACAGCACCGTGATGATGTCTTTCTGATCGTCGTTGTCGCCCTGATCTATATAATTCTCTGGATCGAGGCTGCATAAGGATTCCTCGAAATCTGACGATTTGAACTTGTACAAAACGTTCTCGGAATCGCAAAAATGTTGCGGGGTATCGCCTTCCTCTCGCGTGATGATTTTGTTGTCGCTTTTTAATCCATCCGCGCTCAGACTCGACCGAGTTTCTTCAAAAAGACAGCGAGGCGTTGCGTTAGAATAAAAAAGGCCATAAATTCCCCACGGGGGTGCCTGCAGTCGCTACTGAAAGGTGGGGAGGATGTTGCACCTCGAAGTATTTTAAAATAGTAGGTTGGTTGAAATGCCTTGGTAAGTACTTGTCAGAAAAACACAGCAACATATTCAAAAGTAAATTCGCTTTTTGCTTACCTGCCGACTCGGGACCAAAAATATAAACACCATTAAAGATTTTAGGTCGTTTTCTCCCACCGGGAATAATTATCCCCCTTTCGGGCGCGTAACGTCCTACCTCCGCATCGAGTTCATCGTCAGATTCGTTCTCCGTTTCGGCGACAAGTTTGCCGACGTAGACCAAGATTTCTTCATGCAACAAGTATTCGCCTATGCAGAAGAGAAAAACGATGTTCAATCATCATATACCGACTTTTTGGTAAAGTCGAATTAAGATAGATTTGCAGTGACTATTTAGGGTTGGAAAAAACAAAACTCATGTGGTTAATCAAACATTACGCACGAATATGGTTATCAAACAGTTTGCGTTAAACTGAGTCGTAATTCGTAAGTCCGACACATAACAACATTGTTCTCAATGCAACCATGTTCATCGTTGTCTAGTTTTTATAAACTGGAAACAGATTATTATTGGCACACATCTAAGAAGGCTTCTTATAAAAGGCTGCTAAAACAGAACCTCACCCAAAGCTTTTCCACTGGCCTCATCACCACCATCAGGAACCGCGCAGACGCCGAGACTTAAATTTCCCTCGAGTCTGATACGGTCTGAAACGCATTCTACGAAACGTTGTCCACTGAAGTGCGGATTCTCGGAATGAAGTTCGATGCGTAATCGCTGAATTAGAATGCCCGAGGGCGGTCGCTGATAACGATATCTTGTGCTAAGGCTGTCCGAGATCCTCACGGCGCTTGCGTTCTTTGCAAAACAAATATGAAAATAGTTTTGTAAAAATGCTAGAAAACATATGAACGCTAGAACTTTGTGTCTTAGAACTGTTTTCCACTTCAAGACACACGTAGAGTAGTATATCATTCTTTCCTAAGCACTCGGATAGAACTTATGACTTTGAAACAAAGGTATACGCTACAGTTCACTACGATACGGTTGAAGTCGAAAACAGACCTTAGGCTTAGGCCCGTTTTAGACGACGAACCTTTCATGTGACGAATCGACTGCAAATAAGCTTAAGGTTTGTTCACACGATCCAATTTTGTCGGATCCAATTCACTTCTGATAGATGTTTTATAGTCTGTTAACTTGAAACGTATATATGGACAGGAAATGAACTATATAAAGCCAATACAGTACTGCTTTATCAATAACAAACTACATTCTATGCATCAGAGGTGCATTGGATCCGATAAAGATGGATCGTGTGATGATAGATCCCTTAAGCAAAGATATTATTAGCTTATTAACATTAGGTTCAGCACATGAAATGCCAGACGTCGTAATCTGGCCCCACGAGCAAATCTTGTTGACAAGGTAAAAATGTTCTCACATGCAGTTTTGAGGTTTCAACGAGTGTTGAACTTTATAGATACTAGATATCTAATGAAGCCTGTTTTATAATCTTACCCGCTGTTCTAACGCTTCGTACATCGTCCTAAGGTTTGCTGTTGGAAGCGTGTAGTGATTCAATGTTTTCTGAATAGGTTCCTAAGAACAGAGAAACAAAATTAATTGAGAATTCAATCGATTAGTGAAGCAATCAAGCAATCGATTTTTGGAGAGTAGGGGAATGATTTCAGTAAATTTACCCGAATTTCGGTAGAATTGGATAAAAAATTGCTAAACTTCTTCAGGAGGATGCATGACAGTCTTAGATTAACATTATATTAACATTAGCACAACCCAATATTATTCCATTCAGCCGTCGTACTCACAATAGTTGTCGAAACAAACGCCAAAGGTATTGAGTCTTCTTCTGCACGAAATATCTCAATGAAATACTATCAAAAAAATACGAAACAAAGTGACAGTGAATGGGACATAAAGTTTGCCTTTATAAATACCTCAAGAAACGTATTATAGATAGCTCAGTCTTACCGATATTGCTTCTAGCTGCAATTTGGCTTGTTCCATTGCAGTAACACTTAGGAAAATTAACTTATCTTTCTCTTCAGCAAAATCCTAACAAACATGGGAAAAACAAAATACAATTAACGTGATACTACATATTGATAAACGCCGACATACAACTCGCGCTCATATTTTAGCAAGAAACAGAAATCTATTCTGCAGTACTTAATCGATTACATCTTTTTCATATTCTTTATGAACCTAGTCGAAATTTTGTGAATATGTTTAGTAATAAGAACTATAGCGCTGACATCAGTGATTTTAAACCGAAATACAGTATATTCACGAGCTAGATATTAAGTTGCTTCATGCCTATCGAGCAATAAAGAACTTTGTCATTTGGAAGTTGTCAATGCACACAGCTATATATGTTACCTCAACGATAGCGAGCCAGAAGTGTCGGAGGACAGCGGCGTAGCAGTCAGGATATAAGTTCGAAGACAACATGTGAAGGGTTTTCCTTGTCGCGTTTAGAACGGGCCGCAGTCGTTTTCGAGCATTGAAACTTCGTAGATTTAACGATAACAAAAGTTGGAGTAATTTTTTGATAACATCATTTGCCTGTGTCAACAAAAACAAAATTTCACCCATCTATAAAAAAACCTTTGCCGCGGCATCGACTGTCCTAATATTCAGGTCGAAATTGTGATAAACAACATAGCGTGTACCAAAGCATACATACCCGGTATGCCATTATCTTAACCAAACCATCTTCAATTTCCTGCAGTTCTTCTAAGGTCCTCTCAATGGAGTTTTTATCGATGACATCAGTTGGCATGGCGTTTAATGAGGCTATGCGTGTAAAACAAGAGTATTCAATATTTACATGCATGCACCCATATTAAACCACATCCTTCAATCATTATTCGACACCCCCCTCCCTTAACATCAAAGCATATTCTGTTGCAACTCTCCAATATAGTCTAGTCTTGCCCCAGGCTGTTCTTTGCGCGTTAATGCGCTATCCAGTTTTAATAGCGATCAGGGCCTGATGAAACACCAAAGGACTAACCTGGCGATGACGGCGGGTTATTTTCGTGGCTCGTGCTCGCAACGCTCGACCATGTGTTTGACATGTCGGAAACAGACATGAGGTTGCATTCTACATCGGGGCTTGAGAAGAGAACATTTTGAACGGCATTTTCAATCAAAGTTGTGAGGAGGTTCTTCATCGTTCGCACATTGTTCAGTCGGACACACATCTGAAATAAGCAAGATTCACAACATTGTTAAAAATTCAGTTAAAAATGAACAGACCGACCAAAGATACACGCTTTCATGAAAAAACTAACCTCTTCGACAACCCTTTCGCTTTGCGATGTGTTATTTTCAATCCGTGACATCGAAACACAAGATGTAGCACAATTTCCTGAAAAATAAACATAGTATAAATAATATTATATTATGGGGCTTCTTCATGCTTCAGAAGTTCAGGTTCCAATTCACTTGATATATTTGTCAATGGAGATACATGTACGTGTATTTCAGTTACTTGAAGCATGTTTTCACTTATTTGTAGGTTTCATGAACATGTCACTGTGGTTGATGGAATAAAGTATAGTTATGTGTGGGTGGTGAGCAATGACCGATTTGAATACAGAAAATCATAAGAAAATCAAGAGCGAATTTACATTAGGACTATTTCACATCGATGAAAGAGACTTGTTCACGACAATCATGACATAACGGAAGGATAAGTGTCCATTTTATCACCTTGCGAATCCGCACTGTTACATCTTTGAAGGCCAGCGGTACGATGACGACAAGGTCTGACGCCAAGGTCTTGAAAAAGAGTAGATGATCTTGTCGAGCAACGCTGTCCGATAATGGGTTCCAGGACTTCTTCATTCATTCCGCAACTTTCACAACTGATGATGTAATAACCGTAGAAAAGCGCAAGCGACTCAATAATCTTAGGGATTAGAAATTATAATTCTAGTCAGAAACGAGTTTACCATATTTGGGAAAACTGGGGCCGGTTGTATCAAGCCCGTTCAGCTTAAACGGTGGATAAGTCAAAATTGAATAACACTTTTACATCTCTCTTGAATGAGTCAACTTGAATATACACGGAATATGTAGTTGTAAACAGTATCTTTGTATTAAGGTTGAAAGCATTTAGTTTGCTTGTTGAATGAAACGATAGACTTGCTTTGCATTTTGAACTTATCTACCGTTTAAGCTAAACGGGCTTCATACAACCGGCCCCAGATCTATAAACTACTGGATGTGTCCTGGTGAACAAAGACTAGTAAGTGTTGCCATTTGGTAATTCTATCGATTGTAGTTCCCTGATTAAACAAGGACTAGATTGGGTAGAGTTAGCATTTGGCAATGGAAAGTTACACACAAGGATAGTTATACATACATCACCCAGCATTTTGACCATGTCAACACGGCCTTGTTCTAATTTTTCGTAAATCTCGTTACCGTCTTCGGGAGACATTCGAAGCGAGTCGCAACGCGTCGACGTCTTCTTAGGACACAACAAATGTAAGAAATGACGTACAACGTCTATCAAACGATTGACACCGCTGAGCGTATCGACGAGAGAACTTGAAATGGGGACAGTAATGTGGCCCAGGTGACTAGTTTCCAGTACTTGTTCATTTTCTTCGTCTTCGTTGCAAGACGTGTAATCTTCGACATCGCTCGTATTGCTTCGGGCATCCGTGTAAACACTGTCGGAAGACAGGGAAGCGTGGCTGCTTGCTAAATACTGCGTACTTTGAACGTATTTTAGAAGATTTGACGTGCTAGACTTGCTGGGAATTTTAGGCCTCGTCGTTTCTGAAGACTCTGTCTTGTTCGTTTCTTTGGGAACCTCAATATCGCTACGGCCCGGTTGGTTGGCGACGTCATCGTTTGCTGTCGATGATTGCTGAACGGCACCAGACGTTGAGGTGTCTCCAATGATAACTTTATTTGTAAACTCTTTTTCAATGGCACTCGCACTTCGGCCAGGGACCTAAAGAGATTTGAAATTGAAGGCGTTTATTGAAATTTTTTAACCGCTAAATAAGTTGCATTGAGATTAACTGCTTTAGCTAAAAACAATACAGTGGTTCTTTTGTCAAAGTAGTTCTTTGTACCTGAACAAAAGCGGAATTGTGGGAAGGTGTGATACCGCGGGAGGGTCCCGTGAGAGGACTGGGTATTTCCCGTGGGCGGCTTCCCTGTTGACTCCGGCGCAAGCTTTGAGAACCCGTTGACTCAGCAGAGACGAAGGTGAAGGAGTCGTCGACATGCAGGCCTGTCCAAGTATCGTCCTGTAATGCTTTGCAGATCAAATTCTGAAGATTTCTGTGGAGAGAACTGATCCAGACGAGAGAATGTTTGAGAAATGCCGGTCGCCATATTTGACCCCTAAAAATGACATAGACGAGAGAGATTTTTGAAAATATTTTCAAGGGATTGAGCGGGAGGAGGTAGGAGAGGGGTCTGCCCCCTGTTCACATGCCAGAGAGGTGGGGAATATGCGAGGAAACAATTGTTTGACTATACTACCATATTGATCTGATCAAATACGAAACTGAAACAAAATTAAGATAAAAATAGATGTTAAACCATCTTACTCGAGTGTCAGATAATGTTCCCACGTCGGATCTTGATCAAACGTAGTTAATCGATAGGCCAATGCAATCATTAGATAATCGATATCTTGATGCTGTTGATTAACAGGGTGAATATCGCATAGTCGAAGAATATCCTCCATTAAAAGGCGGTAAAATACCTCCACCGCTATCTGTACGATGTCAAAATAACTAGCGAAATGAAAACAAAACTCTTTCAAAATACATAATACTACAATAAACATAGGATAACCAGCAACCAATGTTGATTCGTACTGATATCGAAATATCACTGCCATAAACATATGATAAAATTCTATTCGCAAGACGTTTAAAGACGCATCAACGTATAAAGCCTGATCTCCTACCGAGTAAGAAAGGGAGAATAAGGCCGGTTTTCCACAAACCATAATTTATGCGCCAAGCGACATTTTACTTTTACTTCAGAGCTGTTAACCGCAAATTGCCCAAATACAAAAGAATAAAGTCGCTTCGCGCAAAAAATATCGCTAGTGGAAAACTTTTCGCGCTATGCGATAAAAATTTGCGAAAGCTTACTCAATGAACTCTTTTTTGAAGTACATTTTGTAGTTGCGTATATCCTGGCTGATGTCTAAAATTAAACGGTTGACCATACGTGGCGTTAACTGCTGACCAAAAGAAGCCAATCTCAGTTGATAAGCGATAATGATTTTTTGTTTCTCGTAATTCCTCTGCATTTCTTCCTGAAACGAGTTATCAACGAGTTTATAAGATGTCCACAACGGACTACTGAATACGGTTGAATTGTACAATATTACAATACGATATTACAGTACGATATTCACAAATGTGATGAAAATAAGGGAGAATTCACCTCACAATATCTCTTCAGGAATTGTCGCACAGTTACTCCATTATGTTCACCGAATGTATCATCATGATCCACAATTACCAACCATTCCAGTACCCTGATAAGCTCGCTTAACCTTCCCTCCGGCATGTTCCTCTGAAATACTTTGTTGATTCTGCTCAATATGTGTTCTATACGTAACCATGGAGATACGTCATTGCAGTCCTTACAATTTCTATCTGAAAATTGTTTCAGCAGAGTTTGTGAGAGGAGGTTTTAAAGGGTTCATTGGGCATATCTGAGGGCACTACAAAGGCTGTTACATAGAGGTGTGCAAATCCGATCCGAATCTTAGCGTGTCACGTGAGCAATTAAATTTCATTATTTACCACAGGGGGTATAGGAAGGTGACATATTACATGCTTTCACTTGCAACTTATAAGACCCGTTTACAATTGCGAGTTTTGCTGCGATTTTCGTCTTTTGATAGATGTGAACGAGTAATTAGTCACGAATGCTCTGATGTGTACGACTCCTATTTGAACATCTGTAACTAATTCCCTCGTTCGTATCTATCAAAAGAAAAAAATGGCAAATAAAATAGCAAATGTGAACGGGCCTAAACACACACCTCGTCCTTCCTGACAATGCATCCCTCTCTCTTTCCAAATTCCAAGATTGATTCGATGACAGTGATGACGTACCTGCAAAACCATTCTGTACACTCGGTATTCCTGAAAAGTTTAAAAGAAAACTGCCATCAACTTTCTACTGCACAACCGGCCCCAGGTGAACGCGATATCATTTTGGAATCTTGCATCCCATCAAGTTATCCCACCTTGCTATATATTCGAGGAGACAAACTCTTCTGTATAGAAAACCAATTCTGTATCGTTCACCAAACTCGTCAAGAAGTCGTAACGAAACTGCAGAGAGAGGTTGCTTCGGGATGGCTTCTCCCGTGCCGACGTTTATTTTGCATTTCACAGATTCCGCTCTGCGGGAGAAAAAAGCCATCACGCACGTTATAAAAGGAATCCAGAACAAACACCTAAACAATATCTCTTGCTATGTCACCCGGCTCTACTGTACGTCCGCCATTTTTGGTTGCAAAATACTAAGGAATAGTTTCTGGAACACGTGAGATTTCAATAAGAAAATTCGCGATAAAAATGCATGTTTCAATTAATTTGGACGGGTATTTTGCTCAAGTAAATCTTAATGTTTTGTCCAAATGCTCATCACAATTGAAAAGAATAGTTCTTTTGTTTGCATTGGACAGCAAAATACCAAAACCCCGACTTAAACTAACCTGAATAACTTTACTATTAGTTGTTTAAACCACGCATGTTTATCCTTGTTGACGAGCGGGGTTTCGGTTGGATGAAATGGAACCTCAGCTTTCACGTGTTTCTCTCGATCTCTGATGATATTCTCCAGGGTTTCCTTCTCCATTTTCAACCACCTATCGTAATCTTCTCGCCGACGGAACAAATCAACGTTAAAATACGGGTGGCAGTCGCTGTTGAAGATCAACTGGAGTTCTCTCATCTCTTTGACTAACACCTGTACATTGAAAATGGGAATGGATGTAGTACAAGTACTTAACATTGACGCCAGTATGTTTTGTTCGTACATTGGCTGGGTCACCATTGACCATTTTATCCATTTCTCTCAAATAATACTCATGTCTTCTGTGACTAAGACAAAATGCCTGTCTAACCAACTCTATCAGATCTTCGGATTCAATTTCAAACACACTGGATCTCCGAATCTGGTCTTTTCCATAGGACATGCATTCCTTGGATGCTGGACTTAAACTGGAAAAAAACCCAGGAATTATAATAGTTATTATTAGATTCCAACAGCTTTTTACATAGTTCAACGGAAATTGCATTACCTCTCACCGCTGAGATCACTAACTTCACTTGGTCTTCGCGTTGACCGGACGGTGATGTCAAGAGAATCATCAGGGTTCGCCAAGACAGGGTATTGTGCAGCAAATAAGGCACATTCATAAATTTCCAATTCCTGAATAGCAACAAATAAATACCATGACACATTGACACTGTATTGACTGTAACCAGCCCTAATGCTGGAAAATGTCTGGACACATCTGCATCACTTATGGCTAGCAAGTCTGACCATACACAAGATTTTTTTGACAAACAATGTGTGCATTTGGCAACAATAATGTTTTGTAAGAAACATGCAGGGTCTTCTCAGTGAAGACTTGCCTGAGGATGGAGTTGACTGCCTGATTCTTTATTTGTAACTTCCGGTGTTTCACTCCCTAAATTCAGGATGCCATTTTTTTACTGAAACATTTAAGGTTGATCAATACTAATTTTTTAATACCTGAATAAGGTCTTCTATAATCATCTGTAACCTTTAAAAATGAAATATTGCTTCAGATAATCAAGAACTTCTATGGCAAACACTTGACATGGTGCTACTGTAGTAAACCACAAATTTAAGCTAGTTGCTCACACTGTCAATTTTTGCTTAGATTTCAGTGTGATTACATCTATTAAAATTCAAAAGAAAATTCCACTGAAAAGTTTGGCAAAAATCATCTGTGTGAACTGGCCTTAACATTCTTACCACTGTGAAATTATCTGGTTCCATTTGACATGGTTTCACATGCACCAAATATTGCCTAGGACTAAACAAAATTGTGAGATTATGCTTAAAGAATCAGAAACTTTTTATATAAAGGATTTAAAGAGGAGGGGACAAAATTTTTAAAAACATAAACTTACGTCAATTGTTTGAAGCAACTATGAACTTTTTTAATCCCATCTCCATGTCTTGATAAAAGTACAAGTGAAATAATTTCATTATTTATTAATTACAGACAAATTAATAACTATAATTTTGTGAAGGGATACCACTGATTTGTACTCCACAAGGCACAAGCTACCCAATATGATATTTAAATTAGTTTGGCTTGCTATGATTGTATACGGTGCAGTATTTCCATTCATAAGTTGTCAAAACAATGCGACTAAATTTGGATATTCACGTTTTGGTTGACATCATGAAAATGAAGACTAGCTTCTTATATAAAGGATGCCTCATATCACCAATGATCATTAACTTGCGTAAAATCCCTGGCATTTATAGACAGAATAAAATACTAAAAGTAGGGCAACTCTGCAGTTAAGTGGGTTTACCTTCAGAAACTATATTTTTATGATAAATAAGTGATGAAATGATACTACTGATAAAGCACGAATGAATTGTTACATTCAAATATTTACAAATTTGCTACATTGATTATAACAAAAACAATGCTCAACAAACCTCAACAAACAGTTTGCAACTTTGATAAGAAGAGAATCGCCCTCTTCCTCGGGCGACGTGCATGGTCGGCTAGCAGAGCTATCGACTGCCGTGCAGTTTTGCTGAAAATATCTCGTTTCTTGGGCAAAAATATTTCTCAGTAGTTCAGGGTCGATGTCCGTTAACGTTGGCCTAGATACAAAAGGCGCATCGTTCGCCATGCTTGCTATTGGTGTTGGTTTTAATGAAGGAAAACATCAAGTGACACTGCCATAATACCACAACATGTTGTCTTGTGATCTTGTTTTTCTGGAGGGGAATTTCGATTAAAATGTGGATACTGGATCACGTAACGCTGGCGCACAGAGGTCAATTATAGAGGTCAGTGTGTGTCAAAGTGCCATATCAATGGCCAGCCTCGTTCCCAGGGGCTTTAAATAAAAATATAGGAATACTACAGGCTTTTTCATAGATCAGTGGCTAAGCAGAGCGAGCGCGCAGGGAATTTTGGGGGACGAGAGCGACAAGAATTGGTATGCCAGGCCATATTATCCACTCTTTGGGCTAGGTAGCCGCGAGATCTTATTCACAAAAAAAGTATTCAAAGATATTTATTATCAAATTTCAAATTCATAACAAATATCAAAATAAGATAGCCCGATATAATACTGAGTTATTTTTTCACATTTTCCTTTAAATATTATTTCAAACAATATCAAATAACATCTATTCGAACAGAGTTATCGGAATATCAAACAAAGAACCTTTTTTAAGAAGTATTTATATGTGTATATATATTAGGGTCTGGTTCTTAACCAAGGCAGAACCAGGCTTAATTTATGATATAATCATATACCCAAAGAACGATTACATTTATTTACAACTTTTTTACAATTTGCTAATGGGATTTCACTTCGCAGCCGATGCTGGAAAAGGCTTGATCCGTTTTGAATTCATTGGTGTGGAATATAGCTTTCTAATATTGTCCCCAGCTGTTAGGCTTTTCTTAATAACAGGCATAACTGTTGGCGCGTTTTTCTTCGCCTTCTTCGCCGTAGCTGCTCGGATAGGGACGGAAACAGGTTTTTCCAGTTCCGAACTGGACGATGTCCGCCTCGGTTTGGGGGTGAATTGTTTTGAGAGGTCGTCGCACGAAGATTCGCTGGAACTGCCGATAGTTTTTGTACGTCTCTTTCGTTTGAAAGGATTTCGAAAGCTGCCTGTTGATGGTGAGCGACGATGGAAGTTACCAGACGGCGTTGATGGTGTCTGCAAGTTCACGAAATGAAAACTGCGTTAGTTTGATTTAAATCCCGAGGTTGCGAGTTGATGCAAGGTGATGGAGATTGATGCAAATTAGTGCGAGTTGATGCAGGATGATGCAAGTTGTTGGAAGGTGATGGAGACTAATGCGAGTTGATGTAGGGTGATGCGAGTTGATGCAAGGTGATGGAGAATGATGCAAATTGATGCGAGTGGATGTAGGGTGATGCGAGTTGATGCATGGAAATTGATACGAGTTAATGCAAATTGACGCGGGCTGATGCAAGTTGATGTACTACCCCCGAACTGAGTGTCAGATTCAGTGCACCATTAGACTAAATAGATCGGTGGAATTATAGAAAATTATTCTTCCGTACCCACAATTTGAAATATTCCCAAAACATTCAAGTTAACTACATTTCTATTTGTCCTGTAGTCGTATAAAAACTATGATGAGCTGGCAAGTTTTCCCGCCCAAATACGTGGAAAACTGAAGATTACCCACCTGGGCTAGATCCCTTCGTGACAAATCTCCCGTCTTTCTCTGGAAACAACTCTCCTTGCCCGGGGTGATAAATGGCCTGAAATTTCCGGTCGGGCTGTCGCAAAGACTTTCTGTTTCAGTCCGATTTACAGACTGCAGTGGATTACGCAAGCGAGGCGAGAGCCTTTTTGGAGCAGTGAAGGTCGTTTTACGTTCTTCGTCTGTTGACTGGAGCAAAAAAGAAATGACAAGTTATATCGATTGATTAAAATCATCCATCCCCCGGCGCTCGTGACCAATTGAACTATATTGATAATGATGCTGCACTAATCACCTTTTTTGTCTTCGGTTTGAAAGGCGGTGTTCCTGGATACACCTGTGCAAACTAGAAACATAAGCACAGCTTGCATGAGCAAGTAAATCCTGTACCTCAATTCCGGAGAAAAGTTTGAAAACAATTCAAGCCGTTCAGCAGCCTCAGTGCAGTATTAAGGCCGGTTTAAATCCTTTTGGTAGATGCAAACGAGCGAGTAGTTATGAATACTCCGATGTATAAGTGGCTAAGTGCCCTAATAAGAGTATCTTTATCTCATCGACTGGTTCACATCTATCAAAAGAAGAAAAACCCGGAGGAAATCGCACGTTTAAACAGACGTTTGTGCGAATGAAATGAGCGATAATCCTGACCTTATTCCACTTTTTGTTAGTTAAACAATTGTAATGGTTTGCAGAAAGACACGTACTCAGCTGTTGTATTGCAGTCAACAAAGGGGGGCAAGTTAGCTTACCTTTTGAAGGAATTGCCGTTTCATTGGCGTGTCTTCCATGGCTGCCATTTGAGTGTAGAGATCGACCAACGCATCTGCTGTGTTTTTACTCCCTGCAGTGCTGTATAACCTGGCGTCTATTTGTGCACAGAATGGTTTACGAACTACCGCTGTGTCGACATCCTGCATGGAAATATGAACGATTACACACAGCTCAAAGCATGGACCAATGATTGGTCAGTAATGATTAATTGGAACACCCAAATGATTTTCCTAGGAGTCCTGCATGCATGAGAAATGTTAAGGGGCTAACTAAGTTGACTTCCTGCAGGAGTATACAATTAAACTAGCGTCTAGCTATTCAACTAAACTTAACACGAGTCAAAACTCGGCTACACTAACTACACTACAAAACTAAAGTTACGCCATGAGGAAATAGTCCATTTCAGTTTCTTTTGATTTCATTTATAATTCTCATTTACACCTCTTATTCATGATAGTTTAGGCCTGTTTACATGGAGCGAATTATCCCGGGTAGGCGAGGTAAAAAGCCCATCACATCAAAGGTTTAACCTGATTCGTCTTTCCCCATGGTGTAACTTTAGCGGGAGTCTAAAACTATCTTTACCTTGCGGGAAGACGGCGTTGCAGGTTTTATTACCTGAGCTAAATTCTTCGATTTCTGAAGCTCGATTTCTTGCAGGAGGTCGTCCGGTATCAGAAACAAATGTTTCACGTGCTCGATCATGAAGGCCAATGCACCTGTGAACGTCGTGATATCCTCAGGAACTACGCTCAGACAAGACGAGGATTTCTGAAAATTTTAAAGCGAAGCTATTTTATTGGATACGAAGGACACTTGGAGTACCAATGGATACTTGGGATACCTTTGGATACTAGGATAGCGCTGTAAATGCATATCAGTTGAAACCTTGAACATCACAGTACGGTTAATTCTTAAACACGTTTGCCAATTGGCAGTTACTTGGTGTAGTCTATAACAAGTTGTTGGATTGAAGAGAGCAATCTCACTTACGTGTTTGTATTGAATGACACTTGGGGCGAACACGAGAGCGAGGCTGCACGCGCTCATTTTGTTCTCCTTGATGTTCGCGATCTCATGAAGTAACTCCAGCAGCTGCTGGAGAAGATGTCGGTTCGCGGGCGGAATGAGGAGAAATAACAACTGCAATGCTTTGATCTGTTTCTCCTCGTCACCAAGATCTACAGAGGAATGGAATAGAGCCGTTTCTCGTCATGACATTTGATTGGCTACGCAAAAACTAACGAACCAATCATGCTATGGTTAAAAAGTTTCAAAATAGTGTCGAATACGGCCCCGAAATATCCATGCATTGAAAATGACCACTTACTATATGAGCGATATCATATAAAAAAATGACATTTGAGCTTTGCATATTGAGAACATTTTAAAATGGTGCTGCATGTTAGCTGGCTTACCGGCAACTTGCATATGCACTCTCACATGAGCGCTGGTGATGATGGGCTCAGGTAACTCCGCGAGGAAGTACTTCAATATCGAGGCAACATCGTGCTCCGTGAAAGTATCTTTCTCGAAGTTGATCTGCATGTCTTTGTCGAGTAGATGTTTGAGTTCATCCTGTCGTTTTTTGCTGCCAGAAATACGGAAAATTCCTTCGGCGTTTACGTCTGTTGGAAAACGAGAGAAATTCATTGAAAAAGCATTGTTGTTAGAAGACTTTCACCTTGATCAAACGAGATAAATTCATTGGAAAAGCATTGTTTACGGTTTAGAAAACCTTCAACTTGATCAAACAAGAGAAATGCATCCTGGTTCATTCAAAAGATCACGAAAGGAGACATCCATGCAGCAATCAACTTCTCCACGTACGTTTGAGTCAATATCGAGTTTTAGGAATATCGTTTATTAAGAAACTTAGTTCGAATGATACTTACGTTTCTTTAGGTAGTCGATAAGCACGGAGACTCTGTGAACATTGGCCTCGCTCAACGGTTGATTAAAAATCGGCGAAGGTCCTGAAGAAGGAAAACGATAATTGAATTGAGGCAGGCAGTGAGTTTGTTGAAGAATTCGTGAAACTTTGAGATTCACGTAATCTTCAAGGTTTTCGCGACAGAAGCCATGCAGCGATTAACAAGGTCTCCGAGTTTTAGTTACAGCTTACGGGAAAGACCTTTCACTGAATACACTATCACTGAAGAGAACTTATCAAGCATCCTTTGCCAAGCACGTGAAGAAGCTAGCTTTGATTGGTCGCGCAAAACTAACGGGCCAACAAAGCGTTGTGCTATATCAGGCTATTGACGTCATTATATGAGAAAGGTCTGTTACGTGCCATTAACACGTTGTAAAGCACGCTAACTTGGCAGGGGGCCGCGCGCTGATTGTAACTGTCACTCACGTGTGTTTTAATGTCGTACGCAATAAAACTCTTTAACTACATTTTGCATTGTTAAATACTAGTTAACTCAGAAATACACGACTCTGATTGGCTAATTCTGCCCTAAACTACAGTTAAAAGTTAACTAGCTTTTTATACAACTGGCCCCTGAAGTTGTACTTCAATTCATACATGTATATAACAATTATAGCCTAAAAGTAAATCAGACAGAAAAAAATCTCGACGTTTCAACCTGAGGTCCTTTTCGAAAAGTCGAGAATTGTTATTTGTTCTGCCTCGTATCTGACGAGAAGTTACTCGTGTTGAACATGTTTATGACTAGGCAAAACTAACATACCAAGGGGGTATAACAACTGCCTATAAATAGACAAAACACTTCTCGACGTTTCGACCTGAGGGCCTTCGTTTAACTGCCCTGGTTAATTGCGTAGCGTAAAGAAGAGGATAATTTTCAAACTAGATAAGGTTCACCAGTTGTTGACTATAACGGGTTTCGATACAACAAGTTGCAAGATAGCAAATAGGCAAAACTGACATGCCAAGGGCATGGTTTAACTGCCGTATAGTTAATTGCGTAGCGTAAAAAAGAGGCTAATTTTTGAACCCAGACATGAGGTTCAACAGTTGTTTATTTTAACAGGTTTTAATACAACAAGTTGCAAGATAGCAACGGTACAGATAGCAACATTGCTGGAGGCTATAGAATCATACAAAGCTAGGAAACAGTGTTTGCAACGAGTTCGTCAGACACTCGCGATAACATCTTTTTCTTTTAACTGCTTCAAAGAAGGGAACCGCCATCAGCATTTACGCACTACGCATGTGATGTAAAATGAAAATGCACTACCAAAAAATACGTTAAAATGCGTAAACTGCACAATACACGTTCCACTTAAACTGCTGTAAGGTTGCACAAGAAACGTCGCGGTCTCAGTTAGACATCGTATATAGTAAATCTTACTGAAGTTTCTCACGCTAATCGTCCTCCCCCACCCATCAACTACATACTCACTGTAAATGGCTTCATGGACATTTCCAAAGCTATATTTTCCACGAGATTTTCTCCAAACGTTTCTATGCTTGTAAACCGGTTTCCTCGAGTCATCATTGAGGGACAATAGAGAATTTTTGCGACGGCGCTGTGACATGTTGTTACAACGACGGTTATAGAATACTAATTGGCTCCAATAATCGCACGCAGTTTTAAAGAGTGGTAATTTAGAAAAACAATAAAGATGCGACTATACACCATTAAGGTTTGAACAATAGGCCACGCTTTAATGTTTGTCGTTCAGGTTCCTGTAGAAACATGTCCAGGAAGGAAATTCTATGATCTGGAATCACCCTGGTGTTTTTAAATGTTTTGAAATGCATTGTTTCTACTGTTGTCGGATGGGTTATTGTCTGTTTTAGATTTTGGCTAAAAACGTTTATTACTAAGTATTAACGTGGCAAAATTTCGCGGTTCTTTTAAAGAAAATTAGGATCCTAATGTGCCAAGTAGTTTAATACACTGCAGGGGTAAGATCGAAAAAATGGGGCAATCGCTTTAAAATTTACCAAGATGTGATCTTTGTGATGACAGCCATCATGAACTGCTCCATAAAGCTGTATATTGATTTAACAACAACACAAGTCACTTTAAGTTTTGAGTATTAAAATTGAGGTGGTATAAAAGCAAAATACGAACTGGGAGTTTGGCGACAAAAAGGTGATTGCATGTTCATGCCACCCCAAGTTTGAATTCAAACTCTCAATCCTATGAGAAAAATCTGTCACTGGTGTTGATTGAAGGGGCCTAAGTGTTTACAGGTGTCAAAAACATGAGTGGTTGTTTGTAAACTGATACAAACTTGTACAGTACTCTTAAACCAACAGTTTTGCCTTCTGACTGTTGCTGCAAAAAGTGCAAAACACAAAACTTAGTGATTGTGCATTACTTATGTTTACTGTTTCAGATTACGCTGATATAGCTGACAGTAGTGGAGGAATTCAGGTACCATTGATTATCTATTGATTATGTTATAAAACATTTTAATTTCATATAAATTTTAAAAATATTATTTGAATTTTAAAGAGCAAAATGTGCATGAACCCTCCTCACAGGAAAGAGTGTTAAAGAGATCTTTGGACCAACACAATCATTGCCAAGAGTTAAACAATTAGATTTGCATAGAGCGCATGGTTCCACTACAGAAGTCAGTCAAGCGGTCAATAATTATTACTGCACGCGAGCCAACATCACGATAAAACCAAACAAAATATGTCATCTGAATACAAATATGAAATATATGTACAATGTCCAGCCGTTAATATGATGAACTTTTTATGTAGATAAACATTTCAAAATTCAACTGAACAAGGCAACAAAAGACACAAATTGTTGATAATACAATTGACTATAGACACCGACATTAAATATATCTGCCCTCAGTATTGCAATCATGCAATCATTCCGGTGTCAAATTTCCGAATTCTCAAAAGCTGTTGACAGCTCACCTGATTTATGCAAGATTTTGTTGATCTTTTCGCTCGATTTCGAGAAGAAGTTCTTGCCCTTCTTGACGCCAAGATCTCCAGCAATTTCCAGATTTCGTGACACGTTCATCGTCTGTTCGGCACTTTGTAAATCTTCAATCATTCCCAAATCAATGATTTGTAGCAGCCGGCGGATCAACACCACAGCGTTTGGATCCTTAGCCTCTCTTTTGCTCATTTTCAAAGCTTTTCTAACTTTTCGCGGCCTTCAAATTCGAAAATTTCTCCATTTTACGTCGGCCCTTCGCTCTGTTCTTCTATCGCCATTTGTAATATTTTATCCCCCGGGTAAATTCAATTTTCTCATCGACCAATCAGATCAAAGAGAATTCTTCTTCAAATTGAGCGACCAATAGAAACAAAGGACGGCAAGCCACCCCCTCAGCGGGTGACATTTTAAATTTATTTCACCCTTTTCTTTCATTTTTTATCCCCTTTTTGAGATTACCGCCGTTTGAGAAGGAAATTAAAAACTGAATAGCACGAAAAGTTAACTGACAGGAACACACCATAAGTTAGTTCTACGCCGCACTGGCGAAGCGACATTCGTTGTTTATGCTATCCAGTGACCCAAGTTGTACGCAAATGTGTATTTATCATTACAATAAGCCATAGTTCGGCAATTTCAACTATTCTTGCTTTCTTTATAACGATTTTTATTTTAACTTGACAATGTTTAAGGGCCTTCGTCAGGAGAATTAGTGTGTGACAGTGATACCGTCTCCCCTGACGAAGGCCCTTAGGTCGAAACGTCATGAAGTCGAGAACCGAGTGTTTTTGTCTATTTTAGGCAGTTGTTATACCACATTTGAAGCGAAGTTGTTTGAAGACGCTGCGGCAGCCACGTTGGTTCCTGGTTATATTCAGGAACGATTAAAATTTATGATGAAAATCGCATATTCCACTTCTGCAGATTCGGTAAAAAACTCTTGAAATTCAACACTCATTATTATCGGTAGCCTTTGCATAGTTCATTGTTATTCGCATTGTTTAAGAAAAGGAGGCCCTTTTTCTTTTAATTTGTTTAGCTTTAGAACAGACTGTAGAGATATGCGATTTTCACTGAGGATATTTAAACAAACCAGCACGTCTCAGCTAGTTAATTCTCCATTTGGTCCAAAAAACATATCATTCAACAGAGAAAAGCCTGGTCTATCTTAATTTTGCAAAATTGCGCTTGCTAGTCAAGAAACTTTACGCAAAATAGCGCGCTGAAATTAGTTACTTATATTCTAAAATTTGCATATCAATACGAGTTGTATGACATTTGTTATGAAGCTTATTCTTATATATTACATTATACAATGACATTGATCGAGAAAGAAAGAAAAGTCAAAGAAGGTCTCGCCGGTCTCTGCCGATACTGAAGAATATACATGTACAGGGTGTATCAAAAAAAACGCAACCACTTAATATTCTAAAATTCATATTGTTTATAAGCTCAATAGATTTTATGCCCCTGGGATTTTAAAATGGCTTCTAATCGTACAGTTCAACTGCTAATAGTCAAATCAGCTAAACTAATAATGGTGTAGCTAACAACCGAACAACGAGTTTTTATTGTCGTGCATGATAACTTGAATGTTAACTGTCGACCTTGTAAGATAAATTGTAAATAAAATTTTACTCGTTAAATACTTTCAATTCAGCTCGTTGGTTTACGCACCCGACTTTGTTTACCGACGATTGTGCCGCTAGAATATGATCAGTATAAGCTTTCTCGCATTCCAGGGGCCAAACGTCTTTTGTGTTGTAGAACAAAGAAGATATTCATGAATATTAAGTGGTTGCGTTTTTTTTGATACACCCTGTATAAGAACATGTGAAGTACGGTATCTTTCAGGCTTCTTAGTGGAATGGTTATCTATTGTTTCTACTTGTTTACCGACGTTTGGAACTGACAGCCCTGAGCCCCCTTACAAAAGAATTAAAGCCATTGTACTTGGCTTCATCAATCATGCTCATGCAGGCATTTAAAATTTCAAAAGGCTTCACGTCTCACTGTCAATCTTTCCTCACTTCAGGAGAAGAATTAATCATATTATTTAAAATATACGATTTATCCAATCAGAAGCATAGTTGAGCTGTCAGAACAGGCGTGCTTAGCCAATAGCATGGCTTTATTTTCCAAACCGAAGAGCGGGTAAAATGATGCATCTAGCGCTGTCTCAAACTTGAGGCATCATATGAGCGCTGGTCTTCGAAGTATAAGGACAAATTGCTTTTACGCTCGAAAATTTCGTCTGAAATTGCTATCAATGTTCCCGTCCGTCTATATACCTGCAGAAGAGAGCTTCAGTATCTTTTCCGCGCAATCGTTGGTGTCAGAACAGGTAATGATCTTTTGCTTTACGAAGATCTGCTTGCTTTATCAAAATAGTGGGGAAATATTTCCGCTGAACATGCTTCGATTTCACCTCGTGTAAAATGCCCCTTGAAAGGCGTGTTTTGCCTTGTGTTCGCTTTGAAGAATTCCTTATAACATTAACGTTGTCTTTTTATTCATTTTACGTAGAATTCTGACGACGTAAAGCCAAGCCAGGCGATGAAATTTATGAACAAGGGATTAATGATCGATAAATTGTGGCTGACTTTGAATGGCTCGAGATAACTCGCCTTTGAAGAGAGAGCACGACTAGCTTCTTCTCAGAACTTACTGGTGAAATGAAAAAGGTAATAATTGTACGTTACATTGTTCGTGAATTTACAGGCGTTTTAATCGTGCATGGGATTAGTCGACCAATCTAGCCACCTACCAATCTAGCCATCTAGCCAATCTAGCCACCTACATCCTGGCCACCTACCTTCGCTTTTTAGTTTCAAACAAACTAGTAATATCTTCGAATTGATTTCTGAAGCTAGGCCTTAGCAAAACTGACGTTGCCTTTTATGCTTTTCAGGTTGAGTTTAAGAGTCACTGTAAAGCCAAGAGGAAATGCGGTGGTCAGGCATACGCAAGAATTTCACCACCCAAAATTACGAGATTGTGATTCCGCCATGAGATTAATTGTCCGAGATGACTCGCGTTGGGGAGACAGCAAGTCCAAAGCTGCTCTTTCACACTTGTATTGCTTAAATGAACAGGTAATTTATGTCTATAAATAATCGTGTCTGCATGCTTGAGTTGATCGGACTACGTGCTTTCCGCTGAATAATCGCTTCAACGCGAGTTTTCGCATGCTTCTTTTATTGAATAGAACTTTTTAACTCATCGCTATACTCTTCGTTTTATTTCAGGTTGAGATTTAGCGAGTCCAGCAGAAAGCCATTTGACGATAAACCTGTTCATGAATAAAATGTAAGTATCAGGCAATTAAACATCTAAGATAAAGCGATAAAATGGGTAGTTACAACAATAGTAAAATATGCTTAAATACCATGCACTAAAATGAAAAAATTAATAGTCGATAAGTTTATACACGAGGACAAAGTTTATGCATAATCGCATGCAAATTTGTTTGCAAATGCATGCTTCTACTGTGAGACGGAAGAAGTTATATACAACACAGTTGAAATCAGACTACGGTTGAAAATATAGAACTACCTTAAAGGTAGCCCTCAATTCAATTTCACTAAAATTGTATTAACAATTAATGCGGGACGTCTAGAAGTTGGTTTGCAATTATCATAAAGTTATTTTTCATCACGCTGCATTCCTAATTATTAAAATAGGTTCGGCTTAATTTGCATGCTTCGTGTAGGCATTTACGTGTGCGACTATTTAACAAAAAAAATAGTTTGCTTATTTTTATCTTTCATTCTATTTCAGGTTGATGATATATTATAAATCCAATGCTCAGTTAAGCTGTTACCTATGAATCAAAACGACGCCATAAAACGACGCCATAAAACGACGCGATAAAACGACGCCGTAAAGCGACGCCATAAAACGACGCCAAAAACGACGCCAAAAACGACAGCGCTACGACAATGTTCGCCGACATCGTTACAGGTTAGAGTAGCCTGGTGGTCAAAAAATGTGCATGCAGGGCATGGTGTGATTTCACACGAAAAATTGCTTGGTTTTTCAACTGTAGACCTATGAACAATTTTCTAGAATCAGAGTTGTAAGTTCTGGCCACCAGGAACATAGCTAAGCATGATGCATGTATAATGAATTTGTGTGCATGCAAGTATCAAAATTATTCGGTTATAAGATCCGGCTTTGCGTTTAGGGCTGCGCGCTTGCGCGTAGGACGTATTAAAGTTTGGGTTGGTAAAAACAAATTGCATCACTAACTAGGCTTATTAGTCACAACTGTTATACATCATCATTTCATATAAGAAATTGCTAAAAAGCAATGCACATAAGCCTAAAACTGAGCCACAAATGGCAGACATAATCCCATAGGTTTTTCCTTAGTTTCACTCTCGAAACGCTATATAAATCTTGGGCCACTTGCCGCCCTGAATTAGATTGTAATATAAGAAAAATTAACATGTGCATATTATAGATTTATAGTAAATAAGACAAATATGTGCATACATGCAAACAATATGGCCTCAAACGGCTAACATAATCCCATAGGTTCTTCCTCGGTTCCATCTCTCGGAACTCTATTCTTGGGTCACTGCGGCTCTTAATATAGATTAATATAAAATAAACATGCATGGATGTGTACATACATACAAACATTATAGCCTAGAATGGCAAGCATAATCCCATAGGTTCTTTCTTGTTTCTTTCTCTCAGGACTCTACTCTTGGGTCACTACGCCTCTGAATTATGTAATATAAGACAAACATGTATATGTGTACATATGTACAAACACTATAGCCTCGAATGGCAAACATACTGATTCCATATTATAGGTTCTTCCTTGGTTCCATCTCTCGGAACTCTATATTCTTAGGGTCACAGCAGCTCTGAATCTAGATTGTAAAGTACGAGACAAACATGAATGTATTAATACATACAAAAAATACAGCCTCGAATGGCAAACCTTTCCTCTAAGTTCTTTGGTTCCATTTCTTTTTCCTCCTCTCTCTTGTCCTTATTAAACTTGACCTGATCGGGTCCATTGCGGCTTTCGAAATATTAGGTTCGGTTATAAATTTACTAATAATTGTAAAGCCTCGTAGGAAACGTTGATGTAAATATACAATTATCCTTGTTTTCTATATTTTGTGATAAATTAGCGTACATACCATTGTATATGGAAAATACACGTTTTGTAAATAGAAAGAATGTAAATAGCTGAAACTACCGCATTATAAGATATCACCACATGTTATTGCAGTTGCATTACTAAGAGACAAACATACGCAAGTATACACTGATACAAACTATGCAAACAATAGCCTTCAATGGCAGACATGCATAAATCACATAATCCAGTAGGCTTCATATATTTCTATATCTCTTGTTCCTTGCTTTAAGTACGACAAAAATTGGTATTTAAGATTTAACATAATATTTTACTACCTTATTATTATTTCGATCTAAATTACATTCTTTGCACAATATCTATCAAACACACACACGCACACACATCTATATGACTATGCCAGAATCTGTATAACATTTTATATTAATGAAAAAAATCTCTAATACATGCATGTTATCCGGGTGTGATGTCATCCTCATGGCGATATATGCATGATTCTTATATAGTATAAACTAAGACGATCATGGGCAGTGGCATTGTAACTTTATTATTTTTCCAAGGTCTCTGTGAGACTTCCGATCATTTAGCATCGTCGAGCAGTGCTTATGAAAAGAAAGGCGCCACTTTTCGTTTGTACTGTTTGACCTTGCTGGTGGTTCGAAGTGTTAGCAGGTATCTTGGGATATCTAATAACGTTGCAGTGTTATTTTCATTGCTGTTACTATAAGGGCAGCTTGCTTTGGCTATATGCCTTGGCTCTAAAAGTGTTTAATCAGTTTTTCAGAGAAAAAATATTTGTATTCAGTGCTGTTTCTATAAGGGCAGCTTACTTTGGCTATATGCCATATAGAGCAATAAAAGTGCATGAGTCGAGTTTTCAGTGAGAAAAAATTATACGAAGTCGAAGAGCTGAATTTTCGTTATCTGTAGCCTTGTCACTTTGGGTATATAGGCCCTAAAAATTAAAACCGTTTCTTAGGAAAATATTTAATTTTCTACCAATTAAATGCTGTTTTTGTTGGGCTAGCTTGCTCTGGCTATATGCCTTAGCTCAAAAATTGTGCAGCAAAATTTTCAAGCAAAATAGTTTTTACTTTAATGTTCCTTCTCTTAGGGCAGCTGGTTTATAGGCTGTATATTTTTGGAAAAAATCCTGAATTATTTTGAACCAATTCTCGAACTAGCTGCACAGACTAGAAACGAAAAAAAAAACTCTAGAAACACTGCCTGTGATTTGTCAGAATAATTTGTTTTTCGACGAACAGGATGTGTATAAAAATGTCCTGAACTTGGTAACTAGATACTCCAATCGTTTTCAAGACGAAAGCTATTACACTAGCTATTCTCAATATATATATAGTCCTTATAGAAAAAATACACGATACTCGATAGTTCGCATACATAAACATAATATATGCATGGTTTATTGTTACATGTTAATTCTGTACAAAACAAACGTATGAAGAGTTTAAGATTGTCTTGAGCATTTTAAGAAACATTAAGGCATAATACTTATCACACACAAAACACAACAGCCTGTTTTCTCTGTAATTTAAAACCTGTTTACTTTACAACCGTCTTGAATATGCACTTATCATATATGTTTGTTTATCAAATTGATCAAATGTAAATATGTTTATTTTGTAACATATGCGCAGTGAAGTATAATAAAAGTAGGGAAAATAATTATCCGGTTTCATGTCTCTTGATTTCCATAGTTATAAAAACACACGCACGCTTTGTAACACATGAAAAAAACACACACGCTTTGTAATACATGATATATTGTGTTAATAAAATCTAAAACCTTGGTATTTTGTGTTTGATTCCGCGGCTTTCGGCGAGGGTTTTCCTCCAGGAACTCTGGTTTCCCTCGTAATAAAAACAGTGTCCGTGTGTTCGGAACCGCGTTTTATGGTTGGTTTTCCATTTAAAACATTGAACTCTTTCGCAAGCGAAATTATTTCTTCATTAAGATCATGTTAAGCATTGATCTATAGCATCCATACATGAAATCATGTGAAACAAAAGTCTTTATAAGGCGAACTTTATGAAAACCTTACTTGATACAAAGTTAAGTCTTAACTTTAAGAATGTTTTGTATAGTTTAGCATGCATGCATTTCTACCTTGTAGCGTAGACGGCCCTTAAAATGCTTAATGGAATCTAACTGTACACACGGTTACTGGGTTAAATTCCCAGTGCACTGTTATCTTTCGAAACCAGAAGTCGCAGCAGTCGCGTATATTTGTACCAAAAGACGCACATTTGCGTGAAGAACACTTATTATATACGGAGCAGAAACGCATTTTGACAGAGTATTCAATAACCAACAGCAGAGCAAATATTTAATATCTTATTTAATATAAGCATCAGTCATACAAGAGGGTCTCATTGATTGATGAGCGGCAAATGCGTCAATATACGTGGGAGGATGTGGTTTCAAATCTGTTGAAGCATCGCAGTTCCAAAAATATGCCTTTGGATTATCCACAGATTTGTCATAAAAGGATTCATCATTTACACCTAGTTTGAAGCACTAATTAACCTTTTAAATCACAATGACCGGAAAGACGTATTTAAATGAGGTCAGTGGCAGGATCTGGAGGAAGGTCCTTCAAGGAGAAGTGGGTTTCCGAAATGATTCCAGACCAACCTGAATAATCTTAGAGCTAACTGTTTTTCAGTCTTCATTAGCGTGATTTAGCTCAAACGAGAAATGTAAAAACGTAAATCCAAAAAAATACACTAAATAGCGCATTGCCTCCGAAAGGGCAGGTTTTTTTACCGTTTTTATACCGGATGGTAAAAAGACGCTTGATGACGCTTGAAAAGGACAAAAATACATGACGCGGGGTAATTCGACACTTAAAAGAATGGCATAAAAGCGTTTCACTACACCTGAGGCATCATCTAACTTCAGTGGTTCACGATGAAGAATTTTGCGCTAGCATTCGTTTTGACTGTTACATTCGCGGTGTGTAGTTGTGTATCGGCTAATGAAGCTTCTCACTGCGTTTATGGAATTGCCTTGAAAGATCTGCTCAAGATGGCTGGGACAAGAGCTGGAAACGCGCAGTTTTACGCAAAGAAACTTCTGAAACACAATATCGATCAAACGGTGCTCGGTAAACTCACCTTACAGCAACTCGAAGACATAGGAATCGCAGCGCTCGGAGACCGTCTGAAGATCTTCAATTTCTTCTCGAAAGATGGCAACGATTGCTTGAGTTCTAGCTGCCAAAACAGTGGAATCTGTCGAGATGGTTTTCGTTGTTTCTCGTGTGTTTGCGACCCCCAAAGCGGTTACTATGGACCAAGCTGTGGACAGAAATGCCCGTGCCATAACGGTGGTGTTTGCAAGACGAAACCAACTGGCTTCGAGTGCGTCTGCCCACCTGGCTACTCTGGTGACCTGTGCAACACAAAGTATTTGACTGAAGATAGGATCGACAACCTTGAGACACGAACAGATGATGTAAGCATATTTTAGGATGCATGTTTTTCCTTTGATAGTTTGATTCACCATATTCGCTGAAAATTTCCCACCAAAATTTAACGAAATACAAATTTAAATCTTTCAAAACGAGCGCGTTTTTTTTAACCGCGCTAATGCGGATTACTGTATTAAGTTTGGTAGGTTATAAATAGCGTTTTTCTTCACAAGATAAAGGCACAGCTCGATCAAAGCGTCAAGCTGATCAAGGATCTGCAAGATCAGTTGAGAGACCTGCAATCCCGTCCTAGAGGATCGTGGCAACTTCATCGTGCAAATGAGGTACTGTAGAAAAATATACTTTAGGGCCCTTTTAGTGTTTGCAATGAAGGCGTTTAACCAATTTCTTCTGACGTTTGTTACATGTTGATCTGTTATTTGTTTGGTACCTAGTATGGGTGTGGCCATAGGTAGTAATCATTACAAATACCTATACATTTAGTAATCACCAATACCTACTAATTCTATTCAGTACAAATCGTTTTGGCATTGGAAGCAAAATGCCTTTCGTTCTGAGCAAAGAAAGAGGAGGCATTCGCCTTTCTCAGGCGTATTTTAAGCTAGGAATCTACTGCTGTGAAATAACTCCTTATTTTCCTTTATCACAGATTCTTAATCAACTCGAAAAAATCCAGTTGCATCAGCAAACACCAGAGTACACGCAAAGCCTGCCAATTGTCCTTCCCAAGAATACGAAAGCCATTCTTATTTCAATTTATTGTAATTTTTGGAACACCAATGGTCACGCGTATTTGGATTACGTCACCTACCAAAAAGACAACGACAACGCGGCTGCCAAAGCAGAAGGTTACAACACTCATTACAACGTCTACGCCAACACATTCCTGTACGAGCAAATGATTCCTTGGAACACCACTCTTCCCAATGAGTTGATCTTCAGGGTGACAAATTCTTATCGCACTGGTGGAAACAATAACTGGTATCGCGTACGTTTGGTTGGTTACGTAACTTCTCCGTGAAATATATCTAGAACTTTAAATGTTTACAATAAAATAAAACGTCATTTTTTGTTTCGTGCTATGGCTGATACAAAGGCTCTCGCAGAGACGAAAGATTCGAATTCAAATGTGGTGTAATTTTGGATAGTTATAGCTTTACTCGAAGAAACAGTTGGATTAGAAAAAATATTAATTGTTGATATCTTTATACTTAAAGGGAGTTGCAAATTAAAATATAATTACACCCAGGCATGAGATTCTAATGTAGCTACAACACACAGGAAAAAAACCGCTGCTTCATGTTTCTCGATTGGTTAAAAAAGGATTGAACAATCCTATGCTAACACCCAACCTCGTAACCAGACCACAAACACGACCTAATGAGTTAATGAGTGAGGCAGACTGAGTAATTAAAACACTTGAAGTGCCATTAGAGATTTTCTAGCCTAATCCTGACATATCAGCACTGTCTAGTGTCTGAAAATTAACGGGATCACACATCTGGTATTCATAATCTTAGTGTATAGGTGATACAGAGCGCCATTGCAGATGTTTTTAGAAGAGTTTATTGTAATTTCTGGATATAAATTACTCGCTATTTACTTCTTTGCATTTTCCTGTGAATAATAAACGAGGTCACATAAGCATGGTACGGCTGTCCAATATTAATCAAAAGTTAAAACTTGTTCGAAGGGATGTGTAATTTTTTACCGCCCCATGCGGCCAACTGCATTATATGCAAAAACATTGGTTTAGATAAGGACAATTCGGTTTGTATATATAGAATTTGATATAGGAATGAAAAGAAAAATTAGCTCGATCTTCTCAAAGCATGCGTGAACCAGTGTTATACAGATCAGTGGCACCGACATTACATCATGAAGTCGCCATCCTCTAGTCCTCGCTGGAGGATCGTGGGTTTAGGGAACAAGATTGATCTACAGATAGGAAGGAAACTCTTTCGTAGAAACTGGCAATTAAGCACTGAAGAACTTCATAAATTCATAATCATTGCAACTCTTCCTTAGCTTTACGTTGTGTTAGTGTTCACAAAGCCGATACAGAACTCACAGTGCTCACAAGCTTTTCACTGAGAATCGCTCTCTTTGCCTTCTGAAAAGTGCACTCCATACCGGATGTGAAAAACCAGGAAGCACTTGCACCATGACGTTTCTTAGCATAAAAACGTTTTCGATACGGCTAACGCATCATTTCACAGCCGGTTGTCACGATGAAAACACTTGCTTCACTTTTCGTCCTAACTATTACCTTCGCGGTTTGTAACCGTGCTTCGGGTAAAAACGTGTCTCACTGCGTTTATGGAACTACATTAAGAGATCTACTCAAGTTGGCTGGGATTAGACGAGGAAACATTCAGTCACATGCTAGAAAACTTCAACAGCACAATGTTGATCAAAGCGTGCTCTGTAAACTCACCTTACAGCAACTTAAAGACATCGGAATCACAACTCTTGGTGACCGTCTGAAGATGTTCAATTTCTTCTCGAAAGATGGCAACGATTGCTCCAGTTCAAGTTGTCAAAACAACGGCATCTGTCGAGATGGTTTTCGTTGTTTCTCATGTGTCTGCGACCCCCAAAAGGGATACTATGGACCGAGTTGTGGACAGAAATGCCCGTGCCATAACGGTGGTGTTTGCAAGACGAAACCAACTGGCTTCGAGTGCGTCTGCCCACCTGGTTACTCTGGTGACCTGTGTAAAACGAAGTATTTGACCGAAGATAGGATGGCTAACATTGAGACACGAACAAACGAGGTAAGTGCATTCTCGACATGTATTTCATCGAATTTACCGATAATTACATATAAATATAAAGGAAGACGACAAAGAAATAGCCGGCATTGTTGGAATTTAAGTGTTTTAGAGCTTTGCTGAAGCCGCAAGTGCAAAAGACTGAATTAATTAAGTGTCAAAAAAGCCAATACTCAACAGACATAGCGAATCGAGCAACCTTATACACCTTCATTCGCATCCATTCATACTCAACAATATTAGTTTAGGGCGGCGGGGGCAGAGTTTTTAAAAAAGGCACATTCATTTTACCTAAGCAACCACACGAAGAGGAATCTTGCGATTTTGCAAATCCACAGGGGAGAACGCATGCATTTTCAATAATATTATACCGGTTAGTTTTAATGCGAAGAGTAGGCATCATGATTAAATGGTAAATGTATAACATACTATTACATGGTTGTCGCTGACTGTTTACACATGTTTGTTGCGATTAACTTCCTTTGACAAATGCTGTTAGAGACATAAGACCATTAACATTTATGTAAATTTTTTAAATATCTCCATATAAACAGCAAAGCGTGAAATATATTTTTAGTGTGTGTGCAAGTATTTGTGTAATCAAGTTTAGGCTCATTTTAGTTAAAGGGGCAAATGTAAAAGTTCCGTGGTGAACATAATGTTTCGCATCGCAAACGTTCATGAACCATTCTGCTTTTTATTTTTCAGTTTCTAGAACATATAAATTTAATAACGCTTCGTTAGTTTCCTTAATGGAAATAAACGCTCGGTTATCACTTTCGGTATTAAACGTAATTCTGTACGATTAGATCTTTTGCTTCATTTATTTTTCTTCACGGTCAAGGCAAAAAGTTTGCCAGCTCTGGTGGCTTTTGTAGAACAAATTTTCTCCTCTCGTATTCCTTCGGCATATTTTTCTGGCGGATTAACTGTTCGTCTTGTACGCTCGTCTCTTTCGATTTGTTCTTCTATATACTCACTGCAGACATATTCAACTAGACACCCGAAGGACATATCCGGTTCGAAGGTCCATTATGTTCGCCAAGGAACTTTTACATTTGCCCCTTAAACTAAGATGAGCCAAGACTTGATCACACAAATACTTGCACACTCATGCACTAAAAATATATATTTCACGCTTTGCTGCATGTTTATATGGAGATATTTACAAATTTACATAAATGTTAATGATCTTATGTCTCTAACAGATGGAAACGATAGAACAAATGCGTAATGTAAGTAAATATAATACCATTTTTCCAAAAAGCTAAAAGCCAGACTCGATCAAAGCGTCAAGCTGATCAAGAAACTGCAAAATCAGGTAACAGACCTGGAATCCCGTCCTACAGGATCGTGGCAACTTCATCGTTCAAATGAGGTACGGGATAAGAGAGAGAATTCCTAAGACCCTCTTTGTTACACGAAAAAATCGATCAACCGCCACACTCGTTTGAACTTAGATACCGTTAGTTTGCTTCTTTTTTTTTTCAGTATTCAGCAAAGGTGTTCAGTAGTGTCTTACGTCCTTTTTTGTCAAAATCTGCTTAATTTTCGCGCATTTAAAAAACGTCTGCGTTCAGGATCGACCTTTTCTTACGAAAATGGTCACAGTCGACCAGGGGTGGATCCAGCACTAGTGCACTAATTTGCATGACACAAGAAAACTGCTAAAAATAACCACTTTGTTTTGTGGTGCGAATTAGTGCACTAGTGCTGGACCACCCCTGCAGTCGACCACAGGAAATAATAATTTTTGTCCCACTTATCTATTTGCTTTTCAATTTGTTTATGATGTTCAACCTAAAGGTGTTCAAAACGTGTATCAGTTCTTAGTGTATTTTCTAATACGGTCTGTTTATGAAATTTTTCAGCACAGTATATAATAAATGCAAGGCTAAGTAAAGTGACTACAGTTCGTTGACTAGTCCTTCTTACTTTCTCGTCTATTTTTACCATGCAGGTTCTTAATCAACTTGAGAAAATGCAATTACATCGAAAAACACCAACGTACACGCAAAGGCTGCCAATTGTCCTTCCCAAGAACACCAGAGCCATTCTCATTTCGATCTATTGTCATTTCTGGAACGGCAATGGTCACGCATATTTGAATTACGTCGCTTACCAAAAGAACAACGACAACGCCGTCGCCAAAGCGGAAGGTTACAACACTCATTACAACGTCTACGCCAACACATTCCTGTACGAGCAAATGATTCCTTGGAACACCACTCTTCCCAATGAGTTGATCTTCAGGGTGACAAGGTCCTATCTCACTGGTGGAAATAATAACTGGTATCGCGTACGTTTGGTTGGTTACGTAACCTCTCTGTGAAATGGTCTTATTTTAACAGATCTACAACTTTAAATGATTACAATAATAAGAAACGTATAATTAACAGTGTAATTTTGGATCATCATCATCATCATCATCTAGCGGGCCTATTGCGCCAATGAGGCGCACAGGGCCTGGTAATTTTGGATAGTATAGATTTATTTGAAGAAACAGTGTGATTAGAAAATAATTAAGGAAGTTGCAAATAAATATGATTAGACCCCAGGCACATGACTGTAGTGTTAAATTATTCTAATGTACAACACACAGGTAAAAACTGCTCATTGCTGTTTTCGATTGGTGAAAAAAGGATTAAAAATGCTGTGCTATACAACCAGCCTCATAATCAAAGCACAACTACGATTTATTGTTAATGAATGAGGCAGACTCAGCCGTTTGAAGACTTTTCTAGCTTCATCCGGACATTACTTACCAGTGATCTGAAAACTAACGGATCACAAACCTGGTGTTCATAATCTTAGTAAAAAGTGATGCAGAGCGTCATTGCAGATGTTTTAAAAGAGTTTATTGTAATATCTGGATATAAATTAGTCGCTATTTACTTCTTATTTGCTTTGCATTCTCCTGTGAATAATAAACGAGGTCACATGAGCATGGTACGGCTGTCCAATCAAAAGTTAAAACTTGTTCGAAGGGATGTGTAATCTTTTACCGCCCCATGCAGCCAGCTGCATTATTTGCAAAGACATTTGCCTAATTGTAAAGTTAATTTAGATATGGACAATTCGGTTTGTATAGAATTCAATATAGGAATGAAATGACAAATTAGCTCAATCTGCTCAAAGCATGCGTGATCCAGTATTATACAGATCAGTGGCACCGACATTACATCATGAAGTCGCCATACTCTAGTTCCTCGCTGGAGGATCGTAGGTTTAGGGAACAAGATTTATCTACAAAAGGGCAGGAAACTCTTTCGTAGAAACTGGAGGTTAAGCAGTGAGGAACTTCATAGATTTATAATCATTGCAACTCTTCCTTAGCTCTACGTTGTGTTCGATTGTTATAGTGCTCACCAAGCAGCCTAAAGCCGGTACAGAACTCACAGTGCTGACAAGCTTTTCACTGAGGATCGCTCTCTTTGCCGCTCCATACCGGATGTAAAAAAACCAGGAAGAACTTGATGACGAGTGAAGAAACGATGACGTTTCTTAGCATAAAAACGTTTTCCATACGGCTAACGCGTCATTTCACAGCCGGTTGTCACGATGAAAACACTTGCTTCACTTTTCGTCCTAACTATTACCTTCGCGGTTTGTAACCGCGCTTCGGGTAAAAACGTGTCTCACTGCGTTTATGGAACTACATTAAGAGATCTACTCAAGTTGGCTGGGATTAGACGAGGAAACATTCAGTCACACGCTAGAAAACTTCAACAGCACAATGTTGATCAAAGCGTGCTCTGTAAACTCACCCTACAGCAACTCAAAGACATCGGAATCGCACCCATTGGTGACCGTCTGAAGATCTTCAATTTCTTCTCGAAAGATGGCAACGACTGCTCCAGTTCAAGTTGTCAAAACAACGGCATCTGTCGAGATGGTTTTCGCTGTTTCTCATGTGTCTGCGACCCCAAAAAGGGTTACTATGGACCGAGCTGTGGACAGAAATGCCCGTGTCATAACGGTGGTGTTTGCAAGACAAAACCAACTGGCTTCGAGTGCGTCTGCCCACCTGGCAACTCTGGTGACCTGTGTAAAACGAAGTATTTGACCGAAGATAGGATCGTTAACATTGAGACTCGAGCAAACGAGGTAAGTGCATTCTCGAGATACATGTATTCGAACGAGCATGTGACTATTAAATATACATTTGAATGCTTCAAATCTAGAACATACATCAGGATATAATGGTGTATATATACAGTCACAATGCCGCTGCAGGCTAACAGTATTCTTGGGGAATGATTGCCAAAGAAACAGGACCCTCGAAAGACGCTGCGTGGACATATAGCATTTAAAACGTAAAAACGACAAGTAGTTTGGTAATATGCAAACTAAATTTAATTCTTGTTTTTTCATGCACGTTTCATCTGTTGTGAGTTAATTACATACACGTATAAAGGGACACGACAAAGAGATGGATACGGGGTGCCCCGGAGATAAAAAAAATTATTGCAATAACATACTGTTGGAATTTAAGTGCTTTGCTGAAGCCATAAGTGCAAAATGCAGAATTAAGCAAATTAAGATGTAATTACGTTCAAGGAAGTCACTCATGTTGTCAAAAAGTATGTTTCATAATCACAGAAAGCTTTTGCCATCTGGAGGCAACGATGAACAACAGCATATTCGGTTTACACAGACGCGAGTGTGCTGCGATTTTCTACTTTTGACAGATGCAGACAAGTGAATAGTTCTGAACTGATGGTCTGGGTACATGTGGCTTTATATGAACATCCTATAATCCATGCATGTCCTCTATCTTTTGTCTCAGCTTGCGTTTATCGACTTCCCTTGCGTTTAGCCCACGTACAGCTATAGTACTCCCCCAACCACCTTCGACCACCAGCTACCTTATAGGGGGCGGTCCACAAAAATACGCGACTCTTTGAGGGGTTAGGGGAGAGTGTTTGGGAGCGTGTCACGGTGAGCGAGAAGGTGTCACTTGGGTGACTTCGCGTAATCTGAGATGACAATCTGCTGATGACAAAGAAAACACTTTAAATTATGGAAGGTGTATATGGTTCAGGGTTATGTAATTTTTGGGAAGGTATATTGGTAACACAACATCACAGACAGGGGGTGCGGGGTATAAAGAAATGGGCGAAAGGGTGTCGCGTCGTATTTTTTGAACGGTGCCGCACTGGCTGGTTAAAAAAATACTGCTTAATATCAGTATTTGGGTTATCAATATGTCATGTAAGTAACTAAATATATACCATTTTTTTTTCCAAAAAGCTAAAAGCCAGACTCGATCAATGCGAACAGCTGATCAATAATCTGCAAAATCAGGTAACAGACCTGCAATCCCGTCCTACAGGATCCTGGCAACTCTATCGTGCAAATGAGGTACGGTATACGAGCGAGAAGACTTAACACCCTTCAATAAAAGGGCCAGCCCGTTCAGTAGAAGGACAGTTTGTTCGCTATTATGTTTGGTACTTTGCGAATGTGCTTAATAGTTAGTAACTCACTACCTGCATTTCCCCCTTTTCCACAAGACGGACTTCAATTCAACACAAATAGTATTTTTTATTCTGTTCAAATGTTCAGCCCACAATATGATATAATATACACATTATAGGCTTAACGACTACAGCTTTATTCCTGGTCATTAATTCCTTGCGTTTTTCTTTTTACCAGGTTCTTAATAAACTTGAGAAAATAGATCAATCGCATCAACAACCAGCAACATACACGCAAACGATACCAATAACCCTTCCCAACAACACAAGGGCCATTATTATTTCGATATTTTGTAACTACCAGAACCATAATGGTGACGCAGCTTTGTTTTACGTCACTTACCAAAAAGGCAACGACAACGCGACCGCCAAAGCAGAAGGCAAGGAAAGACATTGGAATGTCCACGCCAACGCATTCGTGTACGAGCAAATGATTCCTTGGAACCCCACTCTTCCCAATGAGTTGATCTTCAAGGTGATATGGTCCAAATTTAGAGGTGGAATATATAACTGGTATCGCGTGCGTTTGGTTGGTTACATAACTTCTCCGTGAAATGAATATTTAAAATTTCATGAAACGTATATTACTTACTTATTCGAATATAATCATAATATACTTAGATTTCAGCGACCATAAAGTGAAGAAAAGTATATAAGAAGTAATGCAAACTGGGATAACATAATAAACATATAATCATTAATTGTTTAATCGTTGTAGATTTTAAAATACGTTAATAGTTAATATCGAGTGATATTGCAAGGGAAGTACCTAATAAACTTAAAAATAAATCGAGTCAGTCGCTTCAGTTGTCTTTTGTGTCGAACTAATCTAAAATACACACGGATAAAAATAGCCTGAGTAGTTTCTGGTTGACGAGGACAGGATTTGTGCAGAAGTAAACAAGTTGTGCCCAAGTAGCCCAACCACGGACTTGTATATATAATAGTAACAAATACAGGTCAGTGGCTGCATATATATAGTTGTTATCTACATTCGCCTGAATTGTTATAAATTGTACTATTATTGCACTAATGAAGGCTCGGGTTAACAGAGTGAGAGCTTTGCAGGAATACACGTATCCATGCAGGCTCTGGTAGTCTTGAAATTATATTTGTTTTGTTTTTTATAATCCCCTGTCCAGTTTTTACGAATCAGAATTAAATTCGTTTTCATCCATTTAGATGTTCGTATTCCAGAGCATATAGCATAGATCAGTGCCACGTCATCAGGTTATATATAACGCGATCTGACGCAACTCACCATTCATTTTACGCTAATCGCGATGGAGAAAAGTTCAACCTTATTATTTCTTACCTTAACCCTGGCAGCTGTGCAAATCTGCGCGTCGGCTAGTCGGCGTTCTAATTGCATTTATGGGGTTACTGTGAAAGATCTTCTCTACCTGGCCAGAATCAGCCGATCAAACGTGGGCTATTATGCCGCAAAGTTGAAGGAAAACAAGATCGACCAAACTGCGCTCGGCGTTCTTTCGACACGACAGCTTCAATTCGCAGGAATTACAGCGTTCAGAGATCGTCAAAAGATCTTGAGTTTGTTCTCGAGAGACCCGGACGACTGCAGCAGTTCAAGATGTCAGAACAAAGGCACGTGTCGAGATGGATATCGTTGTTTTTCGTGCGCTTGCGACCCTAAGAGTGGATATTATGGCCCGAGTTGTGAGCTTAAGTGCCCCTGTCTCAACAGTGGTGTTTGCAAGACAACTCAGTCCGGCGGTTACGAGTGCGTCTGCCCACCAGGCTACTCCGGTGATAAATGTCATAATAAGTATCTAACGGAAGAAAGACTCTTAGAAATTGAGAAAACTTTGCAACAGGTAAACAGATGGTCACACATTAACGCGGCCTTTTCTTGCATAGGGACTTGTTTGGACAAATATGCATTCCAAGATCACGATCATCTCCTTGAGAAAAATTGATGAGTAACGTCATATTACTTAGGAATCTGGTTTTCGAGTTTTTTTTCCGGAATGTTTCATTGACGATTTTGAAAAACAAGTAGAACTTAAAGAAGCTTTGTGAACAAAGAAGGCCAAAGAACACAAGCTTCGCGATGAAACAAAATATATTTTTACATTTTTAAAACCCTTTCTTGCATTCCGGTCGTATTTAGTCTGTTTGGAAAAACAATTGCGCGTTCAAGCGATCACGCAATGGGAAATCAAAAACACATATTTTTAATAATTGCGTTGCATGGAATATAGCTAACCCGATTAGTCCCATAAAAGGTCTCCAATATCTTCATTCTTTAAATTCACCTGGGCCACTTTCCAATATGTACCATATTAACTGTCCGAGCACGTCAAAAATCACCCACTTTAGGTACAAGATTAGATCCTCTAAACGCCGCCAAAACTGGAAAATCGATTGTTTTTGTGGGCGAAAAAAACACCCTGATGTATAGAACGATTCACAATCGTGGTCTTGTGATCTCTCGCATGAATACGGCATTATTAGAATAGTAAAGGAAACATGATCAACTGAATTCAACCTCATCTTTCACCAGGACTAACACAAATTTTCTTCAATTAAGTTTGCTTCATGAGAAAACTACACGCTGGAATTCATTCCCAGAAGATCCCAAGACTAGCTCTGATATAAATAAATACATTTGGTGAAATCTAGGAATGTTATAATTCGTTTTTATCCACTTATCTTAAACATGTACTTTCTATTCTTCGTAGCATATAATCTTTGTGAATGAGTAGGATTTCCGTGTTTTACATAATTCACAAGTTCGTTTAGTAAACGGATCAGATAATTTAATGATTGAGGACGGATAAGAAAGCTATTTTAAGGTCGCGTAGTTTAAATTACCCCAGGATCAGTTAAACCAGCGAAAATAAAGCAATTCTAAAGCATGAATTGTCGACTTGAACAAGAAAGATTGGCGCACTGTCACAAGCGTTAAGGTTCTCTGATCTCTTAAAGGTCACAACAAGGCTGGAAGAGAGCGAACAGCAAGTCAAGAGTCAGGATGCTCTGATAAAAAATCTGCAATCGCGACCTACAGGAACTTGGCAATTTCATCGCGTAAATGAGGTATGATAATTTCTATATCTCTGATTACTAAATCCTGATCTCATGTACTGTAAATTGTAAGGGCGAATTTCTTCGCAACCTACACAGAACTAGGATGGGGCTACGGTGATAGTCCATGACAGAATATGGTTCAATAGGTATACTTTTAAACAATATTTCTCTTAGCGTCTTGAGTTCTTTATCTGGGCTACTGACAGATTTTGACCTCGAGCACTTACGAGAGATGACGAATACATGTCTAAATAAACGACATACCAACACTTTCTGCATGCGGGCAAGTTGTTTTTAAAAGCGTTTCAAAGGCTGTAAAACCAGCAAGCCATGGTGCCCATGGCGAACGACAGCGAATGTTACTGAATGGCAAGCCGTGGTGCTATTGTTCCGCCTGCGCATGCACCTATATCTGTCATCGCTTGCGAGGGCACTTTTAGCATTGAACTTTACCTTGAGGGCTCAATCTAGATTAACTAATAACAGTGATATATGCAGGTCAGTGGTGCAAACTATGTGTGCTTGGCAATATGTTCATAGCCAATAGGAATACTTGCTTCTATGACGTGTTTATGTTTTGCCTTTTCGTGAAATTTAGTTAAGTTAAAAACTCTCGTCAACAGTAAAATTGGGCAAATTTTTATCGAATTCTCATGCGTCGGGTACATAGTTTTTGCTGAAATCATTCGTCTGCATGTGCTGCCAAAACATAACCATGTATACTTAGCGCGCAAGGCTATGCTCTCGTCAGCACATGGCAAATATTCAGAGCTAAGGTAAATTCCACGCATTCTATCTATTTAGTTTATCTGAGGTTTATTTTGCCTTTTATTTTGCAGATTCTAAACCAATTGGAACAGATTCAAATAAGTAGACAGGCACCCACGTACTCACAAAGGGTGCCAATCGCCCTTCCCAAGGACACCAAGGCCATTCTTATTTCGATATTTTGCCATTTCTACAACCACCAGGGTCATGCATATTTGAATTATCTCGCTTACCAGAGAGACAACGACAACGCAGGTGGCAAAGCAGAAGGTTACAACACTCATTACGATGTCCACGCCAACACATTCTATTACGAGCAAATGATACCTTGGAACACCGCTCTTCCCAATGAGTTGGTCTTCAGGGTGACGTATTCGTACCTCACTGGTGGCAGACGTAACTGGTATCGCGTGCGTTTGGTTGGTTACATAACTTCGCCGTGAAATGAAACAAATATTTGACGACTAAATTGCAAGTTTATGGAGTTGATGATTTAGGATTAATTAAAGCTCACTAGAGACTTTATAGAACAATTTTAAGAACTTGAATGTTTTAAATCTTCAGTATAAACGATATCTAGGATGGACTTTTCAGTCAAGAGATTACATAACATGTACCTAATGAAAAATTTGAATGTTTGAAATGATTTGTGAATAAATGACAGAGTCATAAATGGCAGAGTCCGCAGATTTTCACTTGTGGTAACCAGTGTCCTTTTATTAGAAACGAACCGTTTATGTACGAAAAATTATCAAGATTTCTGATATTTAAGACAATTCCAGGATAGTACAACCTGTTCAGGATGCTCAACTAGTTAGCCAGTGATGGTGAGATGGTCTACACATGCAAGGTTATTTTTAGTGATTTAGTCATCATAGCCATCATAATATCCCAAAAAGAAACGAATGTTTTTGTATTGTTACTCTAGAGTATTATTATTCATTCTGGGAGACGTCATCAAGCACGTCAGCAGGCAGTATATATAACGTGTTCTGACGTAACTCTCCTCTCATTTTACGCTCATCGCGATGGAGAAATGTTCGGTTGTATTAGTCGTGTTGTCACTCAGGTTTCTCTCTACATTTATGGAGTCAAAGTGAAAGATCTTCTCAAGTTAGCCAGGAATAACGAACAAGCGCACAATCTTATCCCGCAAAGTTGAAACAACACAAAATCGACCAAACTGCACATGTGCTCAGCAGTCTGACATTACAACAGCTTCAAGACATAGGAATTACAGCGCTTGGAGATCGTCTGAAGATCTTCATTTCTTCTCGAAAGACCCTGAGGATTGCGGCAGTTCAAGATTTTAGAACAAGGGCATCTGTCGAGATGGATATCGTTGTTTTTCGTGCGTTTGCGATCCTAAAACTGGATATTATGTTCTGAGTTGCGAGTTCAAGTATCCTTGTCTCAACCGCGGTGTCTGCAAAACCACACAAACTGACTGTGAGTGCGTCTGCCCGCCAGGATACTCCGGTGATTTATGTAAAACGACGTATTTAACGGAAAAACCGAGGAAACATTTCAACAAATAAACAAGCGATCAAATGTTGAGGCAAATTTTCCTTGCATAAGACAGGTTTGGACAAATCATTTCACGCCACGATTATCCAATTTGGGAGAAAGCCTCAGATCATTTAACAATCTCGTTTTTTGGGGATTAATTTTTACTGATTGTCTCAGTAACGATTAAGGAAAAAAAGAGATGTAGAAAGTAATTGCTTAAATTCATGTGGTAGCTACGACGTGCGGAGCGAGAATTACGGAATATAATAGTGTTGTAAGTTTCAAATGTGGTAAAACAACTGCCTAGAATAGACAAAACACTTCTCGACGTTTCGACCCGAGGGCCTTGCATGTTTACATCAAATAAGTAAATTAGCTTGTAGGTACACCACGTAAGTATTTATTACTGCATGATGAAGGCCCGGATTGACGGACCAAAAGCTTTGCAGTATTTTACTCGAAGAGGATTAGGAGCAATAAAAAAACTATGGCCAAAGGCATTCACTAAAAGCTCTGGGACGGTTCACCCGGTTGTATGAATGCCGGATAGCGCTGTCCACCGGATAGTCGTTTTTCAACCGTTCTAAAAATGCTCGAAAAGCGGATAAAATTTGATCTTTGGGACCAACAATTATCAAAGATGATCCTCGATTTAGGAATACTAAGATTTAATCAAAGTTATACCAAACAACGGGTGATTTTAAAGCGATTATAAAAAAACACTCCGGTGGATAGCGCTATCCGGCTTTCATACCACCGGCCCCTGGTGGCCTCGCGGTCTTTCAGTTGGTAAGTTGTAGGTTCCAATTCGGGCAAGGAAGAAACGATTCAATTTTTCCCACCGAATTATTACTTTAGTGAAATAAACAACAATAGCCGAATTTCAGCAAATGATGTTGTGCTGAAGGATAAATTAAATTAAATAACCATAGCCTTTCAAGATCTTGTGGTCTATTGGTACAGGCAGTGGTCTCGCAAGTGGTTGGTCGATGGTTCGAATCCAAGCGTGTCCGTTTTTCATTATGACCTTCGAAAAAAGGAAAAAGTAAATTAAAGAGCAAGTTCAGCCGTTGAGGAGAAGATTTTGTTGTCATTTCAGTGTAGACAATAGTCTTCCAACAGCAAATCGATGGGTTCGAATCTAAGCATCGCTATTTTCACTATGTTCTTTCGAGAAAAGGATAAAGCAAATAAAATAACCATCACCGTTACGCACAAGAGCTCGTAGTCTAGTGGTGAAGACTATTGTCTTCCAAGTCACGGTCAATGGTTCGAATCCAAGCATGACTGTTTTTCATTATAATCTTCGAGAAAAGGATAAAGTAAATTAAATAGCCATAGCCGTTCAGCACAAGATCTGGTAGTCTAATGGTAAAGTCAATCGTCGCCCAAGTGGTAAATCGGTGGTTCGAATCCTACCAGAACCCTTTTTCATTATGAACTTCGTGAAAAGGATAAAGTAAATTAAATAACCATAACCGTTCAGCACAAGATCTCGTAGTCTAATGGTAAAGTCAATCGTCTCCCATGTGGTAAATCGGTGGTTCGAATCCTAGCAGAACCCTTTTTCATTATGAACTTCGTGAAAAGGATAAAGTAAATTAAATAACCATGAACGTTCAGCTCAAGAACTTGAAGTCTAGTGGTCAAGATGTTAGTCTCATGTGTCGACAATCGAAGGTTCGAAACTCGTTTTAGATGAAAATTTTCGTTATTAATAATACATGTTAAGGTTATGATAAAGAAGTTGGTGTGGGTTTCCAACAATCACCAGTTAGCCTTGTGGTAAAGTCGTGGACTATCAAGTGCAAGACCGAGGTATCAAGAACAGTATGGGACGTTCCTCATGGCGGTAGCAAAAAAAAGGTAGGTATGTTACTCGGGAGAGGTTTGTATTCAGTTAATCTTTAAGAATGAAAGCTAATCTTTAGGGAAATCAGGGGATAGTTAGGGTGAATGAGGGGTATATGAGTACAAAAAGACTTAGTAATTGGGCAGCCTCGGCTCCCGGGGCAAGGGGGAGGCATAGGTGAGAAAACAGTATATAAATAGTTTAAGTCTTTTTGTACTCATTTAAACCTCTTTACCTCTATTTATCCTTCTATTTACTCCTATCTATCCTTACTTTTTCCTATCCTCACATACCCCCAACGATCCCCCAACACAATTAAATGTTTGAAGAAAGCTTGCTTTGAAAGTCAGGAAAGCCGGGGGAAAGAGAACCCCCCTCAGTCTACTCCTCGCCCAAGGCGAGGGCATATTCGCCCTCTCGCACTACTCCTCTCACACTCACAAATTCTCACATTATTACCTTGTTCTTTTTCGGTTTATCCAGGGCTTGAACCATCGACTGTATACTTGGCAGATCATCGACTTCACCACTACACCACCAGTTCTTGTGGTGAAAGCCTACACTTTTTTATTTTACTTAATCCTTTTTGGAAGGATCTTTGATGAAATAGAAGAAAAAACATTCCCATCTGGGGCTCGAACCTTCGCCTTTAAACTCCGAGAGCACTGCCTTCACCAGTAGACCGCACGATCTTGCGATGAAAGGCTGTACATTTTTATATTACCGAATACATTATGGGTAGATTCTCAAATGAAATAACAATTTAAAGGAGTTCTTTTTAATGTTCATGATTTATTTTATCGTCTAAAACACGCACAAAGTTGTATCTTATGCGTAGCTTGTAACCTAATAGTAGCCATTTGTGTTCTCACTAAAATATCACATACAGGTATCAAGCGCCTTAAAGCAATATGTTCTATAAGTTAGTTGTTATATGCGGCCCAAGTGAAGCTAATGGTTACGGTGCGATTGTTTTGTATTTTTAATGAGTGAAGTCAAAGTACAAGAATTAAGAATAGCCGAATACACATCTTACTGTGACTGGAAAGTTGATAGCCGTAAAAACCTGTCTGAATGTGAATGTGAATTGGGATATGGAAAATTTATACGTGTGATGCATGGTTCGGGTAATGCGTAATCATTACGATAATAATTGTGTTTATTTTCCGTAGCCTTGTTCCGTCCTTGACCGTGCTGATATTTCTGAAACTTGTCTGATTTACTGATCCGTCTAAATGCGGATTTAAGACAAGTTTCTCTTCCAGACGGGATTCCCGTCTAACTTACCCGTCTCTTAATTTAGACAGGAAAATTGGGACGAGAAACCCGTCTGTGGGGTTCACGAGCTCAACAACATTACGCCAACGATTCATAATTATTTCATTTAAAAAGTTCTTCGAAGAAACGATTAAGCCAACTGATAAAGAACAATAGCTTATCGACAAACGATGTGGTCGTCAAGCAGTTAAGACGTTGGTCTCTTGAGTCCAAAGCTTCAAGTATTAGATTGGCGTATTTTATAATCGACGAAGCGGCTAGAACAACTAGTATTTTGACTTTTTATACAACAAAGTCTTGAAATACATAGTCAATTGCTTCATTTGCGATTTCAGATGTAATGCTTGTTGCCTCATGACTATACCGTTATATACATTATACGTTATATACGAATTCATGACGGAAAACTCGTTTTAGACAGAAAACTCATAGAAGACAGGAAACTCATCGAAAACGGCCGAAAACCCATCGAAGACGGGAACTCGTCTGACGTGAATCACAGACGGGTCTCTCGTCCCGTCTAACTTTGCCATCTTAACAGAACAAGGCTAAGCGAAAATAAACAACATTATTATCGTAATGATTACTTATATACCCGACCCATCATATACGTATAAATTTATCCCTATCCCAATTCATATTCAGACGGGTTTTTACCTCATCTTTTCTAAGATGAGTTTCCCAACCCTAGTATGAATTCTGCTACTCTTAATTCTTGTACTTTTTTTTCTTTTAACCTATTTTGAAATGCATTGTTAATTCCAGTACTTACTTTGACTTCACTTCATTAAAAATACAAAACAATCGCACCGTAACCATTAGCTTCACTTGGGCTGCATATAACAACTAACTTATAAAACATATTGTTTTAAGGCACTTGATACTTGTATTTTAGTAAGAAAACAAATGGCTACTATTAAGTTACAAGTTACGCATAAGATACAATTGTGTGCGTGTTTTAGAAGAGAAAGTAAATCATGAACATTAAAAGGAATTCCTTTAAATTGTTATTTCATTTGAGAATCTACCCATAAGGTATTCGGTAATATAAAAAAGTATAGCCTTTCATTGCAAGATCGTGCGGTCTACTGGTGAAGGCACTGCTCTCTGAGTTTAAAGGCGAAGGTTCGAGCCCCAGATGGGAATTTTTTTTCTTCTATTTCATCAAAGATCCTTCCAAAAAGGATTAAGTAAAATAAAAAACTGTAGGCTTTCACCACAAGAACTGGTGGTGTAGTGGTGAAGACGATGATCTGCCAAGTATACAGTCGATGGTTCAAGCCCTGGATAAACCGAAAAAGAACAAGGTAATAAAGTGAGAATTTGTGAGTGTGAGAGGAGTAGTGCGAGAGGGCGAATATGCCCTCGCCTTGGGCGAGGAGTAGAGTGAGGGGGGTTCTCTTTCCCCCGGCTTTCCTGACTTTCAAAGCAAGCTTTCTTCAAACATTTAATTGTGTTGGGGGATCGTTGGGGGTATGTGAGGATAGGAAAAAGTAGGGATAGATAGGAGTAAATAGAAGGATAAATAGGGGTAAAGAGGTTTAAATGAGTACAAAAAGACTTAAACTATTTATATTCTGTTTTCTCACCTATACCTCCCACTTGCCCCGGGAGCCGAGGCCACCTCCCACTTGCCCCGGGAGCCGAGGCCGCCCAATTACTAAGTCTTTTTGTACTCATATACCCCTCATTCACCCTAACTATCCCCTGATTTCCCTAAAGATTAGCTTTCATTCTTAAAGATTAACTGAATACAAACCTCTCCCGAGTAACATACCTACCTTTTTTTTGCTACCGCCATGAGGAACGTCCCATACTGTTCTTGATACCTCGGTCTTGCACTTGATAGTCCACGACTTTACCACAAGGCTAACTGGTGATTGTTGGAAACCCACACCAACTTCTTCATCATAAGCTTAACATGTATTATTAAATAACGAAAATTTTCATCTAAAACGAGTTTCGAACCTTCGATTGTCGACACATGAGACTAACATCTTGACCACTAGACTTCAAGTTCTTGAGCTGAACGTTTATGGTTATTTAATTCACTTTATCCTTTTCACGAAGTTCATAATGAAAAAGGGTTATGGTATGATTCGAACCGCCGATTTACCACTTGGGAGACGATTGACTTCACCATTAGACTACCAGATCTTGTGCTGAACGGTTATGGTTATTTAATTTACTTTATCATTTTCTCGAAGGTCATAATGAAAAACACTCATGCTTGGATTCGAACCATCGACCGTGCACTGGGGGACAATTGTCTTCGCCACTAGACCACGAGATCTTGGACTGAAAGGCTATGGTTATTTAATTTACTTTGGTTATTTAATTTACTTTATCCTTTTATCGAAGGTCATAATCAAAAACAGTTATGCCTGGATTTGAACCATGGACTTACCACTTAGGAGTACATTGTCTTCACTACTAGACTACGAGATGTTGGACTGAAAGGCTATGGTAATTTAATTTAGTTTATCCTTTTCTCGAAGTTCATAATCAAAAATAGTCATGCTTGGATTCGAACCATGGACTTACCACTTGGCAGACCATTGTACTCACCACTTGACCACGAGATCTTGAACGGAAAGGCTATTGTAATTTAATTTAGTTTATCCTTTTCTCGAAGTTCATAATAAAAAACAGTCATGCTTGGATTCGAACCACGGACTTTCCACTTGGCAGACCATTGTCTTCACCACTTGACCACGAGATCTTGTGCTGAACGGCTATGGTTATTTAATTTACTTTTTCTTTTCTCAAAGGTCATAATCAAAACAGTTACCATTCCTGGATTCGACCATCTACTCACCACTTAGAAGACCACGGTCTTCACCACTAGACTACGAGATCTTGTGCTAAACAGCTATGATTATTTAATTTACTTTATCCTTTTCTCGAAGGTCATAAGGTCATCATACCCTCTCTAAGCTCTCTCATATCTCTAAGCTGTAGGTTGGGAACACGCGATATATAAGCACAGAAAATGGGGAAAAGAAAACAGAAAAATCAAGATTTTCAATTAGAGCACCTCAAAAATCAGAACGGCGGACAGAGATAAAGAAAACAAGCCTTTCACATATAGATTATTCCAATTATAACTTGCAATTCTTAAATTCTGATCGAATCTTTGTATTTACATAAAAAGAAGGAAAAATAAGACAACAACATGATCCCATATAATGACTAATGTATTTCCTAAATTTTCAGTAATTTTACTAGGCAGACGGCGCGCGCTGCAGTTGAGCCAATGTCTCGCTCATTCTTTCAAACATCCTGGGTAAAAGTTCACGATGAGAATCACAACATTGGTCAACACAAGTGTTCATCTCCTCTTGTAGTTTCCCAGCCTCTGATTGCGTGGTTTTAATGCTTACTTTATCTTGAATTGTATCCTGACATGACTTAGCACAACGTGATAGACGATCCTGTGAAATAGAAGCCAAATGGTAACGCGTGCTATAGAACTGGTCTAACACCAGGGGGAGGGGAGAAATTTAGAAATGGTTCTCTTATGTCCATCAGCTTAGAATTTGAATGCATAGGTAATCTCATTTGCGTTATAATATGTTATAATACGTAAATGGTTACATGTATGACCCAATATAAACAGCATGTCAGCATCTCCTAACAATTTTGCATCAAATGTGGTATAATAACAGCCTAAAATACACAAAAGCACTTCTTGAAGTGTTGATTCAAAGGCCCTCGTCAGGTGATACCAACTCTTCTGACAAAGGCCCATCAAGAAGCATTTTTGTCAAGGAATTCCAAGTGCAACAAGAATCACTAGCATGATATGTTATGTTTATGGTTGCAGGCCTTGTGGGTTGCTTTGTAACTTTTTGTAACCGAAACAGATTTACAGTCACATTGCCTTGCCAAAAAACTCCAATTTTATGTACCTGAAAATTATTCACTTCTTGATTGATATACTCCTGGGTTCTTTGCGGAGGAAGGAAACATTTTGAGATGCAGTTTTGTATGTTATGAGTTCCTGAGATTTGATCTTCACAACATTGTGCGGCACATAAATGGGCATCCCTCTAAATAATAACTAGTGGTTACTGATTAGGTAATAGACCATGCCAAATTTGAAAAATAATGGTGTGGAATGAAGTGACATATATCCCCTTGTTCTATTAGTTATGCTCTCCCCCTTCCTGTGAAGAGCTTTCTTTCACATTTTTTAGATTAAAATTTTTCACTGTTAAAATTTCGTATCTACTGTCTAGTATTATAGTATATGATTTGGATAATCTTCATGGGTGATGGGTCTAGCCTACATGCAGTGGTCTAGGGAGAAGCTTATTTCAGTTAATTGGATATATATACATCCGATTATTCGTCTTATGCCCGACTGATTTCTTTTGAAAGCGATTATTTGTATAGTATATAAACATGAAATTACGAATATACATCCCATGGTCTAGCCACGGGTCTAGCTTAGTCTATCTTTGTACCACAAGTGAAGTGCCCTACGGTATAAATGACAGTGACACGCTTGGCGCCTTGAGCTATTTTATTCTTTCCCCGGAACGTTAAAGAGTAAAATTGAAATTTACGATATAAACTTTACCGGGAAGAGTTTTCTTTACCTGCATCGGTCTGACCTTCCCTTTCTCTAAAGAGGTGAGCATATTTTCCGCTTCGCTCTGAACCATAGATTGTGCCTTGGAAGCCGCCATTTTGATTTCTTTCGTATCTGGTCAGCAGTGCAGGCTTGAAACAGCATATACGTCATGTGAAATGCTATATTTTGTGCACACCCTTATATAATGTGCGCCCCTGCTTACCAGTGTTACTGCCATAGTACTGCTTGAGATTTGAAAGTGAAATTGTCTAATCAACCAGGTTTATAAGCCAGCTTTTTCGTTCGAGATATTGATAGCTACATTTATTTTCGTCGGATATATTGAATACTGACCCATACTAATGAACGAGGCTGAGCACGAATGAACTGAAATCATGAGCTGGATGTGACAAGATGTCCACACCGCTGCTCACGTCGTATTGTGATTTTGGCCCTTGCTCTAATGCCTAAATTCGTTCTTTATCAGATTGTTATGGGTTAATTAAAACAGGGCAGAACAATGTAGATAGAAATGTTTTAGATTCCATGGGAGGAAATCGACTTCACCAGTGGTAACATTTATACAGATAGCACGCTAGTTATGGGGACAAAGTTTTGGATTGTAAAAAACACTTGTGTTTATGTTCTATGGTCGATAAGGTTTCTATTATAGCAGCAGTCTGAATAGTTTTTAAAAATGTATAAAAAATTCACATGTTCACAATTGAATGTTTACAACGATTTGCAATATGAATATACATACTGTCCCAAACCTTAGATATCTGATATACTAATAAACAAATTACTTAAATATACTAATATACAAATTACTTAGATATACTAATATACAAATTACTTAGATATACTAATAAAATTATACAAATTAGATAGTTTGCTTAAATGTAGCTATGATATGTGTATTTTACAAAAAAAAACGTGCAAAACCGTGCAACAGTTTGTATAATAGCCTATATATAGCTATTACGTAATGATATAGAAGTAATATATACTTAATAATATTTGTTGGTAATGCATGTGGCATATATATTGATGTATATTGACTATATATGCATGTATAATATATAAAAAAAAGACTATAAACAAAAGGCTTCCTGAAGACCGTATATAGATTCTGTGTTATATATATACCAGGTACGCATTTTGTCCTGGACGTTCCAGCATCAAAAAGATGATACCGAAATATTACTTTTATATAAAATTTCAAAAAACGCCTAAATTTAAAAATAGTCTGTCTACTTGCAATAACTGTCAACTTTAAATTTCTGTTCAAACTAGTGTTTTTTATGTTCGGCAATTACAAAGTCTTTCAACCCTCATAATGATACTTCTTCCGTTAAGTATATGTTAATAGTTGAACAACGGTCAAGTTTCCGTGTAATACCAGAACGTTAATTCAGCAGTAGTTTTTTTGTCATCCCTACGTGCTATCCACACGCGGGTCGCTGATCTTGCTTCATTGCCTCTAGAGAGGGATTGAATAACTCGCACACATTCGTTCATCTGCGGCTCAATAGCCTTATTATAAGTTGTTTTAAAAGGATTACGAGAAGACTGATTGTCACTTTTTCCTTCAACGGCATCATGTTGCCCTTGGGAAAGGAGTGTAACAATATGTGTCCGGGTGATTTGGGGGCACCTAAACGCACCTTGGATTTCCTCCAGTAGCTGTTCGTAGGTCACTCGAGATACATCGGCAGCCTCGTCCCTGGCGAGGCTGAAGGATCTCGCGAGAGAAACAAGAGAAGAGAAGCTGGGTGAAATCATATTTAAAATCCCCACACGTACTGGTGCTAAACAAACACGAAACGTTAACGTAGACATTGGTTTGTAGCTCATAATTTGCTGTTCATCCAGAGTTTGTTGTTCGACAGCCATTAGTACTGACGGATTGTCATTCGTTTTTTCATTTTTGGCATCTAAATCGATAAATGGAGCTTTATTTTCATAGCCCAGTAGACGAGGTAACACGTGTCTTGCAGAGTGGTCTATTTCTAACTCAACAGACATTAAGTTACAGAGCAGCTGTAATCTCGTATGTAATCTTGCAAGGACCAGTGAATAAACTCGTTGTTGTGCCTTCACATTTTCAAGTATTGTTAATGACGACTCAAACGAAGATGGGAACAACTGTAAGCTTTTCAGCATATTTTCAGTCATAAGTTTATATACTCGTTTATTATAATCTGTTTGACGAAGTAACTCGAGTGTTAAATATCGATAAATCTGCGACTCGACTGAATTGCTACAAGCTTTTCCAATCAGAGTGGCAGGTACTGAAGACTGAAATTCAACATCTCGCTCGTCTTGTATCACTAACATGTCGGTATCAAAGAACCGTTGGTACAGGATTTTAGACAACAAAGTTGCGAGCAATTGTAGCTCTTTAAATTGCATTTCGTATTGATTCATAAAAAATAATTCCAATTCCATTTTACGTAATTTCATTTCCATTTCCATTTCAGCAAGTGAGCAAACTGCAAGAAACGTAAACAATATTATAAACTTAAGGTTCGACTGGTTCTAAATGCACATCTTAAACTATAATAAGTTAAGATCCCAAACAGAGCAGATACTAACTTATGTATATCACATTATATTTAAATTCTGCACGCAGTACCCCACTTCATTTGTATACATTCCCATAATCCTCTTCGAAAACTGACGTTGTTTAGCTCACTGTGAATTAGGCGCTCACTTTGAAATGGCTCTTTATATAGTACTAAAGCCAATCGTCGCTTTTTTTCCGTCAAACAATCATCATTTTGAACAATCACCGCTAGCGGCTCCATGGAGTTATTGCTCGAATGTAATACTAGCATAAAGTAGTGTCGATGGCGTGAATGGAGCACCCAAATCCTGACTTGATTCTTTGATGGTATCTCGGGACAGAGAGGATGACGTTCCTGAATCAAAGTCGTCAAGTATCTTTCCGGCGGATAACGTATTGTCGAAACGTAACGAGTTTAATCTTGAGTGACTTTGTTTTAGGATCTTTACAATTTTTGCTGATGAAATAAAGAAAATGAAATAAAAAAAATCGAAAATGAAAAGGCGACATGGTGGGTAATAGTTAGTGTTGAATCTCAACTGAAACTCTTTCACAGAATCCAAACAGGATTTTCGCCAAGGTTTTTAATCGAGCTCGTATTTGCTCATTTTCTATGCTACTACCTTTTCTTTTCTTTAGCTTTTCCACCAACTCCTCCTGAAATATCCCCCGCGGTGAGCCACGCGTCCAACAATCGTCATTTTTAACAGTCTCCGCTGATTTTCTTTCTGTTTTCGGACTCTTTTTGTTTTTGTTCATGCCCTCACTTACTTCTCGTGGCATCCATCCGAGGGTACCTTCAGTATCTGTTTCAGTATCTGGCAATTTCATGCGACCTTCGTCATTAATCAGAACGTTTGATGGTTTTAGATCTCTATGCAATTTTCCTCTAGTAAGTCCGAAAATAACTTCCTCGTTGATTATTCGTTGACTTGCGACTTGTAGATGCCCAAAACAGCAAACACCCATCGAGATTTCCCGACAATCATCAACAATAGGATCAATAACAGTCTTGTCAAGGTGAAAATGTCGATAGTTTTCTTTTTTTAATCGATTTATGAATTCCTTTCTCTTTTCAGTTGCCTTATCCTCACTTTGTCCCAAAATTCTCATATCCGCAAATTCATTTCCATCCTCCATGACACCAACACCCTAAAAGATGCTACCGACTGTTATAGCAATGTTAGTAAGTATCACGGACACGCCCACATCGGAATTAATACTATTCTAAAAATAGCAATTTTTGTATAGTGGTTGTTGAAAAGAAGCCGGAGCGAAAGGAGTATTAAAATATATATCTATGCGGTCATTTGGAGAACATTATAACAGTCTATATACAAATGCTAAAAAATCTGAATTAAAACACCCTTATACTATTACCTTTTCTAAGTGTTTGCAATTCATTCCTATCATCATCTGGTTTACTGTGACTTTCAATTCCCTATCATCATTAGATTGATCTAAGCCAATTTCAGTAAGAAGTGGTTTCAACGATGTGGATGAAGCACCCAATTCCTGACTCGACTCTTTGATGGTATCTTGGGACAGAAAGGTGATGATGATGATGATGATGATGATGATGATGATGATGATGATGATGATGATGATGATGATGATGATGATGATGATGATGATGATGATGATGATGATGATGATGATGATGATGATGATGATGATGATGATGATGATGATGATGGTTTTCCGTGCAAGATTGCGTGATACTGCACTTGGGAAATTGCTCGACTTTCGGAAAGCGTGAAAAAGCACGAGCCGTATTATAAAATAACTACAATGAAACGACGGTCAAATTTCCCGCGCAAAACGGCATTGTAAACTTTCCGTGCAGGATTGTCTCAAACTGCACGCCAACGAACCAATCAAATTGCGTGTTTCATTGCAGTTATTATATAATATTCATTACATTCACCTTCAGAGTCGCAATGATCCTTATTGTGATTTGTACAAGAATCATTATCTGATCCGGAGTCAGAAACGGAACCTAGGTATAGAAAATTGTGTTAAATATGTCCAGATCTGCCTTTAGTTAAACAAAGCTTAGAATAATTAGGTGTCCATAGGCCAATTATATAGTTCAAAAGGCCCTGGCTGGATCTAGAAAAAACTTGGTAAAGGTAGAAAAAGTTTTTTATTTCAAGAATGGGAAAGACGCAAATGTCCCTGAACAAGAGGAATGAGGACTATATAATTTTTCAACATTTAAAAACCTTTCTCTAAGGAACTTTAAAATTTTAGCAATTTTGTGATGCTCGTTTCAGGTTTAAAAAAATGTTTTCTCTAATTAAGAAGGAATAGGTAATAACACACAAACCGTGTTTTAACAGCGCGTTTTAATACTTATACATCCCGAAAACTAATTCTCTTTAGTATAAATTTCGAGGTGACTATTGATTCTCTTGCATTCCGATTGATCAAACTTCACTGCGTGTCCCTGAATTTCGCCTAAAATTAATATTCTGAATGCCTCAGAGCCACTTAAGGGCATAGTTTCTATCATCAATTGATAAGCGCGATGGTGCAAACTCCATTTACTTTTCTATCGATCCAACGACTAAGAAAGCACCAAAAGCACCGTATACGGTGGGACTACTCAAGTAAAGAAATCTTTGTCTCGCATATCAATATTACGCCAGTGAACTCTATATATATATATATATAGAGTTCACTGTATTACGCAGGCAGTCAATGTTTCAATAAATACCATATTCATGCACAGCCAGTCAATTGCATTTTCTAGCCAATCAGAGCTTCGAGCTTGCTAACGGCAGCCAGTAACTGATAAAATATACGGGTTGCACAGTACAGTAGTTCTTTTGTTCCCTCCCTATGCTGTGCTAAGCCTATATATAAAAGGTTACTCACCTTCAGTTATATCAACGACACGAACAGCACGCACAAACGATTCAGATTTAAACATAATTTCTTTTCTTCTTTGAATAAATTGATTTAATCTTTGCAGGAACCATACAGAAGTAACTTTAGCATCTGTTTGAAGTGTTGCTTTATCCTTCTTTAGACCGTAGCATGATAAGATGCGAGGAAACCTAGCTCTCGTGAAACCTAGCTCTAGCTCTTTGGCATCAGTTTGAAGTGTTCTTGGTGACATCAAAAATGCTTTTTTCCAATCGTAAGCATTAACAAAACATGAAAGGTTCCAGTCACCTTCGCTCTTGTTCTCCTCCCTGTCAACCACTGAAAATGGTAAGTACATTTTTCAGGGAGAGAGTCCTTGAAGACGTTTAATCTCAAACTTATTTGGCAATCTTCAAAACGTTTATAATGCGCTGCGACACCCTGTCAGTGAAAGTTTCACTTCAAACGGCCTCTACCGTGCACCAGTGGTGAGATTTAGGGTAGAGGTGGTCCACTACAACAAGTGATAGAAAGTTATACAATTTATCCTTAATTTACTTAATTTTGTTTTGAAAAAATTCAATGGAAACAAGTCTTCACAGCTAAATAAAAGTAATACACTTTTTAAACTGTTTTAAACATAGTTTTTGTCAGTCGGTTATCTTTCGTTTTTATTATTCTCCGTGACACGAGACATTAAATAAATGAACAAAGTCATACAGGAAAGAATTTTATACGTCATACAGAGTTGTGGGTTCAAGATAGCCGAAGTGAGCAAACCGATTTACCCAGCTTACGCCTGACTTAAGAATTTACAGAACTTCGTGTGAACTCCGCTGGAGACGACTCAACTCGCTTGAAGTTTGGACCGATTTAGTCGGGCGCTATCTAACCATTATCATTCTTATTTAAAGGTATAGCAAATAGTGTCTAATATTATCTTATAAAGATTAATTAAATAAATCTTAAAGATTTAAAAAATACATTTTTAACCTGTGTATACCTTCCGACTTTTCTCGCTTCTTTGTCTTCTCCGCTTCAGGCTTCTCCTGTCGCTTATCTTCCGTCCGACGATCGTCATCATAAAAATGATATGGCAATAATGTGCAAGAGACATCCGGTTTTTGGTTTAATTCGAGGAAGGTATCACGGGATCGAAAGAATGAAGCTTCTGAATCAAGATTGTCAAGTACGCCTCCAATGGACCCCATATCGTCTGGGCTCAACGAATCTACTAAAATAGAAACACCTGGTGCAGAATAAAATAGAAATACCTAATAATATAATACCGAATAATATAAAGGATATAATTATTATATATTAATAATCCCCTAAAATGTGTTTCGCTGCTGCGAGGGAACCCAGAGCAGAGACCGTATGATTAACGATTTCGCCGTTTTGTGGTATACAACATTATTGCCGGTCCATACGTATGATCCGGCTTCATCCCGAGATTAATTCTTGCTTTTAGTTTATGCACAGACGCATATATCCCTCAACAAAAGGAATCAGGACTATATTTTCAACATCCAACGTCCAACATTTCTAACGTCAATATTCCCAACGTTTCAAAGATTTATTCAACCTCCTGTTATTTATTGTTTTGGCCCATATTCAGGTTTTCTGACCTGTCTTATCTTTATAGGAATATATGCTTATATTATTCATTACATGAGCTTAAATTAATTACATTTAAGCATGAGCTTAAAAGGCGGGCCGGATAAAAAATCTAAGTTTCATTTTAGCTATGTTTAACGCGTCCAAATATGGCGTCCGAAATCTTTTTTGACGGATCTATCTTCATTAAAGGTCCTTATAAATGACAGATGATGTCCCTTTCAAAGATTTATTCAACCTCCTGTTTTGGCCCGTATTCAGTCATCCGTTTTCTCACCCGTCTTATCTTTATAGGAATATATATATATATATATATATATATATATATATATATATATATATATATATATATATATATATATATATATATATATATATATGTTATTTATCAGATTGGAGGTCTTTATAGGGAAATATTTCCCAAGGTCTCAAAAATAGCCCGAGGCCAAAGGCCGAGGGACGTTTTTGAGATCGAGGGAAATATTTTCCTATACGGACCGACTAAACTGGTAAATAATAGATTTATTTTTTTTAATTCGTGTATGCGTGCGAATGTTAAGTGACGCTATATTAGGAAGACATGTTTATTTCAAAACAAGGTCCATGCGTACAAAAGCGGTTTAGATGTATAAATAATCTAATTAAAAACAGCAAAAGCATTAAAAAAACATTGCCCCTGTGCTTTTAAATTCGCTAAAACGCTAAAATATGAATTCGGACCGCTCGCGTAGCCAATCAGCTTGCAGGAATCGCTAAAATACGAAATACACATGAAAAAAAATAAATATATGTTATTTACCAGATTGGAGGTCCGTATAGGGAAATATTTCCCAAGGTCCCAATCAGATTGCAGGAAACACTAAAATATGAATTCGGACAGCGAGAAAAAAAATAATGCTTATATTATTCATTACATTCACCTTCAGAGTCGCAGTTATCCTTATTGAGATTTGTACAAGAATCATTATCTGATCCGGAGTCAGAAACGGAACCTAGGCATAGAAAATTGTGTTAAATATGTCCAGATCTGCCTTTAGTTAAACAAAGCTTAGAATAATTAAGTGTCCATTGGGCAATTATATAGTTCAAAAGGCCCTGGCTGGATCTAGAAAAAACTTGGTAAAGGTAGAAAAAGTTTTTTATTTCGAGAATGGGGAAGAGTGTAAGTTTATAAAATCTCATTCATATTGCATATTATCTATCATATTTACTCTCAGAGTCACAATCACCAATATAGCCACTTGTACAAGAATCATCATCTGAATTTGAATCGGAAATGAAATCTAGACGTAAAAGATTGTGTCGATAATTACGAAATGTAGTGAATTTCTTCTTCTAATTTTTAAACATTGTCTCAAATTTTCATGTGAAAAAAAGTTTCGTTTAAAACACTTACCATAATTTGTAACTTTGGGCGAATTTGACCGTTCCTTTTGTACTTCATCAAGGAGTTTTCCAATTGTTAGTGTTCCAGTGGAATGTTCACGCGGTTTCTCACTAAAATATACAATCAGTTACTAGCAGTTCTCTTTGAGGCAAATATTGCATGAGTCATTTATTGCAGTGTGCGTGATGATTAAATTTATTTTTTTCCATGTGAAAATTAAGAAATCTCTAAAAAACAAGACAAGTGCATTGTTGCATCGTCATTGATAAGCTGAATGTTATATTAACAAGGTTAGTGTGATATATATTTATTATATTAATAAAAGTGTAAAGTTAAGTTTGAATCGTAAAATTAATTCTTTTGCCAAAATCACATAATGATCACTAAAAACTAAAAGCAAACTTGAACACGTTTATGACCAATGACCGTGTTCGGGCAAACTAAAAATGGATTGTGTAGCCCTAATATTCACTATTACATTACACTATATTTATTCTGAACTTTAAGTGCATTATAAAAACTTTGAAAATAGTTAAATAAATTTATTTTGTCGTAAAATCTTATTTAAACAACAGAATAGACGTTTTATTGGCTATTCCAACATCTGAAATGGGTTAATTTGCATACGAGCTGAAAAGGTCAATATTACCTTACAATTATAACAATGAAACCTTTTTATATCGTGAAGGGTGAATCTCATGCATTGATAACTGATAGCTTGGATAGAATGAAAAGGTTAATATGTAAATGTAATGTAACCATCTTGACCTAGTAACCCAGTTGGAAGAGCATTGGACTAGCAAACCAAAGGTCGGGGGTCCGAATCCCACCGCGGTAAAGCTAATTTTTCAGCTTGCCTTGTTGGTGACTCAGAATAGCACCAACACAATATTACGACACAAACGTGAATGAATTTAAACATTTAAATAATAATTGCGATGATATCATTTGTTCAAACCCATAATGTTATATTCACAGTCCGGATAAATTGCATAACAAGGGAAAAAATTTTAGATCAACAAGAATCTTTCATCAAAAATTTAAATATTTCCGGGGGGAGTGTTTAATGTCAGTACATGAATAAAACAATAAAATAGAGCACTCGAAGTTCACATCTACCTTGAAGACATTTCGATTATCTCAGCCAATTCTTCATGATCACGTTCTCTGGCAGTCACCGCAAAGTCGTTGAAATATTCACTGCGATTCTTCAAGACGTTTGCCATAATACCGAGGTTGATTAACGCTTTGAAAAAGTGCCTATCGCCTCTTTTTGCCATTTTGTCACCCAAATACACCAGCATTGGTATATCAACGACACAGCTCTTGAATTTTTTGTTAGAATTTGGATTTCCGGTAGTCTTACCTAACAAAGTCAGTTAAATTTAAGGGTGTACATGGCAGTCTAAAAAATGTTTTTCTTTAACTTTGGATAACATTAAACTTTACCCTTCCTATATTACTAAGCAAATTATTCTGAGCAAAAGAAGTGTTGCATGAATGTGCAGTCGCGATAGTTACGAACACCAGACACACCCAATGATGAAAAATGGACGATTTTTGTAAACACGATAACTAACCAGGTTTTAACACTACGGAACGACGGAAATAAAATAAAACGTACTAGCTTGTTAATTGAAAAAATTGCAAAGAGCTGTCAAATCAACGTTTATAGTTGATTGAATTCTAAAGTATTTATAAAATTAAATGATGACATAACATCTACCGACCAATTCCACGCTATTTACTGACCCCTAAACTCCGATCCTCTCGGTAACTAAGCTCTAACTGATGAAAATGTCAGCAAAAAAAAGAACAGACTCCTCTCCCCATGACTAGCGTATAATTATGCTTGTAAGTCATACCTGGGTGTTTTTTTGTCCCTTGTGTGTGTTCATTTTTAGGACTCTCGTACTGGAAACCGCCTTGATCCGCAGAGGTCAACTCGCTAACAATGCAGTCTACAATGTCATCTTTGTACAGAAATGAAGTGACACCAATAATCGCTCCAGATTCATCGAATATCCCTACTTCGACCTCATGTGTGCCACACTGTTTGGCGGCTTAAAAGATAAGAAAATATCATGATTATGTATACGATTAGTGTTTATTCCAATTTATTGATCAAATATAACTTCAACGTATAAAATCTAGCTATATGTATTGACTTGGTGATAGCTACGAGGCTTGTCATCACTCATCACATTATCTATTCTTTAAACTGCATAAAGTTATATTTGAAATAAACTGGAATGAGTGGAGCATTACGCCTATTTCACACTTGTCCTAAGATTCGGGGAAGCCCGTTTCTTTTGTTTAGAAATCGATAACCATGCAATAGTATTTCTACAAGGTACAATTTAAAATCGAGATATGCAATATATTCTGCCCAACCCTGAATCAACTATTGTCCACACATGATATAGGTGCATACGATAGAGTCTGAGCATATAGAGTACAGGTGTTAATTTTATGCATGGTATGTCAGTTTCCTTAAGAAAAAATCACACTGAAAAGTCAATATTACAATATAGTTGCAATAACGACCATTGCAACACCTAATATGGGCCCTAATCTTGATACATAAAAATACCCTTCTTTTTTTAGATATATACAGGCAAATATAAAGCGCCTAGTAATATTTAGAAGAAATAATCGTAATAAAATCGTTTGGAGCTCCCCAAAATACTTATCATGCAACCTACCAGGAATTTTATCTATGCCATGAAGATATTCGTTACCAGATCCTTCTGCTTTACAGCTCCCATATGTACCAAAATCTACCCTGTATTTTCCTTCTTGTAGAACTTTTCTATTTTCGTCGTGAATATTAAACGTGCTGCCTCCCTGCATGTTATACGATACAGAATCACACCGAAAAACCCTGGTTTTGATATCTGGTTGGTGATTAACTAATTACAAAATGCGGTTAGACTGCAAACATAAGATAATTCAATTTTATATTCTTAGCCTACATATACAAGGTGTACCCAAAAAACCGAACACTATTGAAATCGCCTATTGTTACAATTTGGATTTTTGTTTTTCTGTGGATTAACGCAACTTATAAAATGCCTAATAGGCCTACAAAAATTTAAAATTTGCTAGAGAAGAAGGACATGTCGAATATCATCGTGCTTGAGTTATTTGTAAAGTGTGTAATTTGTGGACACAAACAAATTTTACTGTCATCATGCATAAAAATGCTTATGTCAAACATTTATACACTTGTTGGTCCCAGCAGAGTGCTTAGGTATTCAAACTCCAGCTATTACATTGTTATGGTGATGTCAATGCTTTTGGGTTTCTTGGGACACCCTTTATGATGGAAAGAGGACCTGACATAATTTAAAAAGCAACGAACACCGCATTGCGGCATACGTACCTGCACAGAGGATTGGTCGGGAGTCATCACCAATGAATAGAGGGGAGCTTAAAATACATAAACTCACATTAGCTTTCCCCCCCCCGCATTTCGCGCAATTTAGCTAGGTTTACACAGCTATGGATATGCTACGATTATGTGTCATCGAAAGGTTTAGCTCATCTGGGGCCCAGACAATATTTTGGTGGGAACCCGTTCGGTGAGGAGGCCGGGCGCGACAGCCGATCTGAGAGAGAAATCTTTTAACTTTTGTACTTCGAAACCTTGAATAGATCTACCCCAGGCCTTTTTAACTGAAAGATTTCCATATTTAGTCAATTGCATACTGAAAATTAAATTTCGTGCCCTTCAAACTTCTAAGAGCAAGAAAACTGACAAATGCCTTTCCTCACATGATTATTCACTTGTCGTGATGTCCCATGAGGTCATAATCTCAGATCAGCTGGAAGCACTTGGTTTATACAAAATGTTAAGTTGTCAGCAAATTCAGGTTTGCCGGCATGTGTATTTCACGTTCGCCGTATAAAATTTAATCCTTGGACGGCTGTTGCATGGGCAATCGTTCTAACATAAAGGTTTATACGCAGTTTTAACATGAAGTTTACATAATTGTGGGAGCAAGATCACAAAACATATTTTACCTTCTCTAGAAAAAACATCTGCCATACTCTCTTCATCACAATTTACACTGAGTTTCGCTGTAAAGTATAAAAATAAAACAAATGTTATACATGTTGGGTGCATGTAGCGACTGTTTGTACTGCCTATATTGCATATTCAGTGGAGAAAGCATGATGGTGCCTGAACCAGAGATTTATTTTATTTAAAAAAAGAGAGTAATCACGTTAAATGATTTGCCCGATTTTGCTTTCCGTTATATTGTGAAAATATAGGAAGCTGAATTTTATACAATTTTAAGGTAACTCTCTTAGATCATCGAAAACCTTTTCACGTTCTTATAAATGTTATTGCAACGATAAAAGATACTTTTTGAGCCTTTTTCGTGATAAGAAAAATACATCAAAAAAGTACCTTTTCGCGCTTAGTGTTTTGAAAATGGAAACTTCCAAAAAGTACCATTTTTAAAAATCTAAATCAGTGGCATAATGACATGCTGTGATTTATATTATATTATGCACAGGTTTTAATGTGTTTATGGAGGGTTGCGCTCTGGCGCATAAATTATATATTGACGTACACGACAACCTTTTCGGCAATCTATATTTATATATTTATAGCCTATAAAATTATATTATTTATTAAATCAGAATATACCTATTGAACGGGAACATGATTCACTATAACTTTTCACTTTTGAATCACCACTTGCTACAAGCTATACAAAAAAACACATGCATATATAAAACAAGAGAGAATTATATAAGATATCAACGAGTACTGTGTTCAATACTGAAAAATAACGGCTCATTTTTAACTATTATAAAATTAAGAATCGCTACTCAGTCGAAGTTCATCAGCAACGTCCCCATGCAGCTTGATAAGTGGGGTTTGGGGGTTATATATATAACAGGTACTTTACCATTACTTTTCCGGAGAAATTGTACTAAATACATTATTATAAATACAATGGAAGTATATAGAAATTTAGAATCCCTTATATACCTCATCAATGTGCTTATCTGCTGATGGAGGCACTATATTTAAAATAAAGTTGAAAATTAAAATTAATACAGTTAAATTAACCGTTCTTGCAAATATTAAACTGTTGTTCCATTATAAGAATAAAGAGTTACAAGACGGGTCAATGCAATTTCCAAACCGAATGACCATATTCCTGGCATACATATTTCTGCACTAATCAGAGACACAGGTGCCAGACGTTTTTAAAACAATTCAATTATGAGACAAATATGGAGATTATATCCTGCTGTTATAGCTACTGTTGTACTCATTCAAGATTATGGATTTTCTTTAGCTATATACAAGCAAATTACATATAGAGAGAGTGTCCAGTATATAATATTTGGAAGAATAATCGTAAAATACTTTTCATGCATCTTACCAGGAATTTCATCTACTCCATCACGATATTCAGCGTTACCGACTTCTGCTTTACAGCTCCTATATTCACCAAAATCTTCTCTGCATTTTCCTTCTGATGAAACCGCATTTCATGGTTGATTAAAGAATTCTCAATTTCGTTAAAGAATTTACATTTGCAAACGTAATTAAATTTTATATGAGCGTTAAGGCCGGTTTGCACTAGCAAAGTTTCTGTGCGTAGTAAACTTAACTTTGTGACTTCAAAGAAGCCGCCACTTCGTGGATTTTGCGAGACTATTGCGTGGGAAATGAGAGCGGTATTTGTGGCGGGTAAGTAAAAAATTAAAATGTCTACCAATGTTTCATTCATTTCTGCTGATAAAAATAAAGAAACAAAGAAGCGCTTTCCGTTTACGGTCGTCCATGTTTGACCTTGTTGCCTAATTTGCAACAGGAAATACTGTGCTTTGACCTTTGACAGTGTAAACGTCAGCAGTTCTGCTCAAACACTGTGCTAGTGGCTCACACACGATGACGTCACTGTGCGCAGAGAAACTTTGCTAGTGTAAACCGGCCTTAAAGCGGATTTCCAATCAGGGCAAAATGTCGCGCTACCGATTTTTTGCGATCGCTTTCTTTTGAAATGTGTTCATTCAAGCTCATCTAATGGGATTAGTTCCGCTTGACTGTTTGTATTTTAAAAGAAAGCGATCCGATCGATCGATCGCATGACATTTGCACAGAATGGAAATCCGCCTTAAGTGCCTACATTCATCACTGACAAATATTATAAACTATTTTTATTGATAAACGCTGATTAATAATTCATAAGCATTTTAGCCTATGAAATCAACCCTACGAAGTCAACAATGCTGCGTATTTGAAGTAATTTAAAACACTTAAACACGCATTTTATCATATCTAATTAAATGTGATAAAACACTCCTTCGCGTGTTTTAAATAATACTTAACTATATTTCCAATATTAATATTGTATACCGTACCGCATTATCGACTTGGTCTTCTGACTGAGATGTACCTATGTATAAATAATAATATGAAACATATTATTACATAATATCGCGATTAGCTATATAGCCAGCCTGTTAGTGCTATTCCACTCATAAATTTTATAGCCCCACCAGAGGTTATACACCTTAAAATTTAGGGTTATATATATACACATGTATGCATGAGTAAGTTCGTCTTGTATTTAGTCAGCGCTTTCAGGAATATCATGCCATATTCGATTTTACTTTCTAAGTCATGTGTCTTCTTTTCTTGGTATGGTTGACTCCTAGTTTCATTCCTTTGGAAACAGTACAAATTAAAATGTACCAACAATTGTCACTATAAACATTACCTAGTCCTGTATCTGAAGTTTGATTGGACATATCTGGTCCCTGTCGAATTAAAAATAAAGGGTATGGATACATAAATTATGTAATCAAAATTTGTATTCTTTAACTATTATTTGAAAAGACGTTTGAATTATGTTCATAATAAGTTCTTTTCCAGAATTGTCACGTCGTGCTTTTCTCATGAAACATTTTGACTCTCCAAAACGTCTTAACTACAATTATTGATGAAGTCATGCACCTGCGAGATTGACTGCTTAAGTTACTTCTATAGCCAAAGAACACCAGATTATATGTCACCTGGCCATACATTCTTTCAACCCATTCTTTCCCCGCGTCCCGAGCATATAGGTAGCGACTTTAAGCGTATAGCAAACAAAGAAGGCGGAAAGCTTATTTTCCTTCAGACAAAATATTACGATATGACATGCAGTTCTGAAATGTAGAACTTATTATATATAGCTAAATTGGAAAGCTCCTTATCTAAATAACTGGCAATATAGGCCAAAAAAGTAAAAGTTCTTACCCTTTTCTGAGATTTTTTGGACACTGAATAATTTTGTGAAAGTTTATACCAGAGTTCGTCATTTTTTACTTCATACTTTAAGAATTCTTTGTCATGATCATCTCCAGCACCAACTTTTTCCAATAGCCCTCTTTTTACATGTAACCCCAGTGTATTTTTGAAATTATCTTTCATTTTCTTGTAATCGTTGCTGTTCGCTTTGCCGCAGTCTGTTTTGTAGTCATGGTAGATCTGGATAATTCTACCAACATCGTTAAAACGTAGAACACGGGCTGGTTCTTTTAATGTAATCAAATGTCGAGCTTCTCTGTTTTTTGCCAGATGGTTGAGAACAAATTCGTCCATAAACGGAGAGATTTTTTCTGAATCTATGAAATTCAAAACACGAGAATATAGAGAAGCAACATATATATGTGGATGTGGCCTTGTGACTTCATCTTTTTTGGGGGAATGTCATGCAGCCAGGATCTTGAAACATGGGTACGTGATATTTCTCATCAAACGTGTTATAAATAATCCCCAAAATTGAAAAAATGATTAATCTTTTAATCTAACATCCAAATGATATGTCAAGCAGATGTGGTGTACTCTATGCAGGGACCTATGTACGATCTTCATGTTATTGAAAAGAAGCGAATATTCATTGTTGAGTCTTTTACTCTGTTGCGACTTTTTGATCAGTAAGCTGTTCAAATAAATTGGATACAGTAAATTCACACCATTCTGAATACTTAATAATGCATTATGCAAATTTTGGCACCCCGCGCTTACATCGAATTCTCGAAGTATAAGAAAGAAATGATTCCGCTGATATGAAAATGCCACGTGTGTTAATATAGTGGTTTGTAAGGGATTACTATTAGGAATTTGTCATAAAGAGTGTATCATATTGATTATTTTCCTCGCAGCCATTTTAAAAAACTTTCCTGGTCTTAGGCTTAAGTTTATTCTAGGCCCTATAGACGAATTTATATAGTACTTCCCGTCGTAATTTCGAGATGTTTTTCAGTCCACCCACACAAAGCAATTACTCATGGCGCAGTACAAATTTTGAATCCTTGAGCTTGACTCTGTTTAGGGAAATTATGTGAATGGCGAACAGTGACAGTGCTGACTCTTTGCTATCTTTGAGGAATAAAGATGTGACAAGGGAACTTCTTCAAGCAAAATTTATTATGATGTGTCCAAACAGCGAACAAGGCACGACTCGACTTATGAGCATGCAAGCAGCTATATATTGGTGCCGCCTGCCGTATATATGTATGTCGCGTCCAACTATTTCTGTACACATGAGAGGAAATTAATAGAGTACTATATAGCCTCGGAGATGTTTCATGTTCGTTCCACTTGAGTTAGACACCTAGACTGCCGCAAACAAGGACGCCAAATGCATGCATGTCACATGATACAATCACAAAGCACACTTCAAAACCTGAAAAATTGGTTGGATTATTCCTCAATTTCCGTCAGTCAACTGTTTTATTTAAAAATGTTAAATCGTTCACCTTTCTTGATGCTTTAGAATTACGTTACGAGAGAAATTCAAGGAGTAGCTTTAATAATTTATAATGGGATTCGTCTCGACGGATTATAAAGAAACATATACAAAAATTTCCCTATATATTTGCGATATATATATACATTTGTCTTTCCTTCGTATATACCTGTTAATATTAACACCCCTCATGGTTTTTAAAGCTAATTCTGGTCCTGACAGACAAAAAATATAATAAAATCAGTACTTCGTGGTTCTGTAACTCCTTTCGATTTCATACGTCTCATTACCATTTAAAATTGTGCGATCGACGTAAGGGACGTTGGGTTCTTTATAGTTTATACCTTTTTTAAACGCGCGTACAGAAACTTAAGTAATTTTCAAGTTCACTCCACGAGTATGGCACCGATGTTTTTACGGCGCGTGGCTGAAATAATGTCGTGAAAAATTATTTCTCGTAAAAATCAACCACTTTCCTATAGCATTATATATGTATCATTGCAGTAATATTTACCACGATTTCTTTCGGCGTTCCTAGACTTTGACCTGCCATTGTCACATCCAGTTGCCATTTTGGAAGAAATAAAGCTTACTGCCACTTGTAACACTTGCCTTATGCTATCGTAGTCAAGACTGAAATGAAAACCGTTAAAGACATGCAGAAATATAAATTAAACGATGTCAATTTAATTATACTTGCGGCTAGGGCACCTGCTTACTTCGAAATCTCGAAGTAAATATTAGCAATTTTTAATATAAAATATCTTGCTGATAAAATATCCTGCTGAAATTGCTCAACATATTATCAACAATAGTAGTATTACTTAGTTATCAGGTTTCACTTTTCGAAAAAGTATATATTAATTATTTGTCGCAATGCAGTGTATCCAAATTCCTACTCAAACACACTTCGAAGATTTACACTCGTCACCTGATACAATAAGGTACCACTTCTGAATCTCGGATTATTTTTATTCAATTTTTAACATTTCTTGATGCCTTGCAATTGATTTATTAGTGAAATGCAAGAAGTAAAAAGAATGGGTAAAATTCAAACCCTTTTTTGCCTGTGAATATTAAATTATGGCATTCCCCATATCGTAAACCTCGTATTGCGTATCATAACTTCGTAATCATCTGGGGCCGGTTGTTCGAAAGGCGTTTAGCTTAAACGGTAGATAAGTTCAAAATGGAAAAGAAAACATATATTTATTGAACAACTGAGCTGAAATATTTCGATGTAATAGCTTAATTGCATGTCAATGGGAGTGCATATTAATGCATAAGATGCAGATTTGGTCATTCACAAGATGTATGAGACTAATTTTAAACTTTGGCTTATCCACCGTTTAAGCTAAACGCCTTTCGAACAACCGGCCCCTGAAACTCATCTTGATTTCATTCGTCTGATTACGCTGTTTAAATGTTGGCTTATTGATTTCTCTACCATTGAAGCTGACTAATTGTGCGATCGATCTAAGGTGCGGTGGTTCTTTATACCTATACCGTACTTAAAGGCGCATACGGAAACTTGCTATAGATAATTTAATTACAAGTTCAGGACACCGGTATGGCATTTTGAAAAGATTACTGTATGTCATTTTCGAAGAATAAATTCCTATGAACTTATTAAAGTGTATGTAGAGCATAAACAGAACAAGACGCCTGCTCAAGGCGTTACTCCGCCTGCAGGTGAGGAAACACTACAGGTGACAAAATGAGGTGCTTTTTGTACTGTTGCCTGTCAAGCTGTTGTCTGTCATACTTTGGGGATTTTTTGTTATACATTTTGTATTCATTAATATGATATTATTCATTAATGCATCTTTATTCATTGATGTAACTTTATTCAATGATATAACTTCATTCAGTTGCTTAACTTTGTTTACTGATGTAACTTCATTAATTAATATAACTTTATTCATTGTAACTTCATTGTTGGCATTCAAAGGTAAGTTGGCATTTAAAGTTCAAATGTGACTTGGTATTCTAATGTGACTTGGTATTCAAATGTGCATTCATGGAATTCACACTCAGGGACATTAATTTTTTTTTGCAACTTCCTGCAAATGAGCACCAAAACCTGTAAATTAGAACAAAAATAAAGTTTTATAAGTTTGGCAAATCAATCCTGTAATAGGAACAGTTTTAATACCCCCTTTTAACCCTGTTATCGCTCGCTACTCTGGTTTATATAAATGATCACAAAGCCTGGTCAAATTGTAATCAGGACCTAATGTTTCGACAGTCCAGTCTACTGTCTTCATCAGGGGTGATCTAAAGTTTCTTAGATACCCAAGGGATGATGTCACCTGCCAAAGACTGGATTGTCAAAATGTTGGGTCCTGATTACAATTCGACCAGGCTTTGTAATTATTTATACATTTAAAATTAATAGGCTCTAGTAAATAGAAATATCGAATTCTTAAGCATGCAGGGTCGCTAAACTTGTAGTATGTATAATTTCTGAGAGCAAACAGTACTTTGTATATACCTAGTTTGTAATAAAAACACTACGTCAACGTGAATCACTAAATCAACTATAAAACAGAAAATCTTGGGTTTACTAATATGCAATTACCGCCACAGCATATGAGTACAATCTAAATCTTAACAACTTACCTTTGTAGTTGTTGAACATGGTTCTGAAAGCTCTTTCAATTCGACATTCATATTTTTCAATTTTTCACAAGGGAAGAACGTCGATTCAAACACGAGCACAAGGACACGAAGAAAAATAAACATTGCACAAATCACCCCAAACCTCCCTAAATGCCAGCTGATGTGCATAATTCATCCGTGTAACCCAGGGCTTCTCGGTCAAAATGTTTTGGGTTACCTGTAGAAATGCCAACTTCTGTCGCCCAAAACTACGACTACGACGAAAAGGAAAAAAGACCATGGCATTTTAAGACTCCGCTGCGCATACGCAGGCGGAGTAATAAAAACCGCGCAGGTAATTTCCTGTCGTACATAGCGAACTTTGGTTTGGAGAAATGAATTATCAACTATATGTTAAAATGTTGTGAATTGTAAGATACAGTTTTCTATTACCAGTTAATCGACTCCAAATTCGTACTATTCGATCTACTTTTGCTTTGGCACTGGACAGTTCGTCAAAAATGTTTCATTTTAAATCTCAGCTAGCGCTATTTTATCTTTAGGTATATACGGTGCATGCCGGGTCGGCTGCATCAGTTATAAGAGAGCTCTAAGACGCGGTTATCTCGACGTCGCTATAGTCATGCAACAAATTAATTATGCTGCCAGAACTCTAAAATAATCATACAAACGTTTTGATTGTGTTAAGAATTAAACCTATAATTTTTAGCTGATATTGCAGTAACCATATAAGGTGTCGTCCAGAAGCCGTGAAATTGCCCGTTTGAAAGCGTCATGAGAATGACAACGCTGTTATGGGACCACAAGTTATGCATAGCTACTCGCTTGTCTCGTGTGTGGTGTTTCTTTGTTTTGCAAGCGCGTCGTCGAGCTGGCCGCGTCGTGAATCTTAAGTCTGGTTTCCACTAGGCGGAGTTTTGCGCGCGGAACGGAATTTTTCTTTGTTTTCCTCACATTAGTTCTGCATGAAAGCGAGGACACAATGAAAAATTCTGCTTTGCGCGCACAATTCCGCCTAGTGGAAAACAGGCCTTAGGGCGATTCTCCATTACCTCCGCTCCGCCCGCGCGGGCGAAGCGCGCTTTGTTTTTCAGACCCGTCACGGTCGCATGGACAGATTTTCAAAAGCCGCTTCGCCCGCGCGGGTGAAGCGGACGTTAATGGAGAATCGGCTTTAAACTCCCTATAATTTGCATGATACGACGAAGCGCTTGGCTTAAAAAGTGTAATTAACAGATTACTGATTGCACATGCAGCCAGAGTATGTAAAATATGTAAGAAAAACACCATTTACCTGTTTCTCCATCTCTGTCTTTTCCTCGCACATGGATATAATGTCTTTCACAACTCTCAGTGTATAGATTAGCTTTCAGTAAAACTTGTTCGAATGTACAAATTAACCGGTTTCACATGTTATTCAAAATTAACATTAATAAACAGCATTATGCGCCATATTTATTGTCCTTTTGCGGGCTACATGCCAAGTTTGGGTCCTCATGATGTCGGCATATTACAACCGTTCTTCTGTCTAAAAACCTTGTTCGTCAGAAAACAAGATCACCTCGATTTCTAGTCAAAAAATGCTCCATTGTCTTGCATTTTAAACTAGTTCCAAATGCCTTTAAACTTAAAGATACACAATTTCCTCGTAGCCAGAGGCCAGCCTGTCCTGTTATCAGTCTGTTATGCTAATATTTTAGCACTCATTCGCTGTGAAAACAATCAATTTCTGAAGAAATGAATAATTATTATAATCTGAAATCGCCATTCGCATTATGATTACCGCAGTGCCAATCAAGGCTGGCTACGCTACAGCCCGAAACAAGCAAAAAATTTTAACATTTTATTTCTGGTTATGCAATGTGAAATCTATAAGTAATATATTCCGGCAAAATTGCTGGCTTTTCATAAACCAAATTTGCAGAAATTTGAGTTCGGTAATGCTGTTTTTTATAATCTAGTCATCAGTTAGGATAGAAGGTTGTAAAATCAAAATACTAAATTCATCGATATCTACGATTTTTTCCCTCTTTGAGGTGCATATAATTGTATTATATACATTTGAACAAAAGTTACAAACCTTCACTTACAATTACATAACAATGCATATATACAAGGAGTTTTAAAAAGTACACCCCTTTTAAAATGAGGCTTTTGATAGAATTTGAATGCCCAATTACTATATATACTAGCATGTTTCTCTTTGATCTCGAAAGAGGTACCTTTTTAGACACCGCGTGTAAAAGATGAGTGCTTATTTATAAAATAGTGAGTCCCGCCATAAATGTGTTGATGTCATATGATCTAACTATTGCGAGACTATAGGGGTTTGCCACGCAAAACTATTAAAAGGTGGTCAACCATAGATGACGTTTCAAGGTAAATATTTTCTAAACGTTTTCGGCTAAAAACTGGCCTTTAAAGTTTAGAGTTAAATCTACTTTTGAAGGAAATTCAATCTAAAAACTACATGAATATACTACATTAATATAGATAGGCCTACGCGTATTTTAAAAAATCACCCATAAAAATATCCCTCATACCCTATATATATGATTATATTTTTACATTATATATAATGTATGATTTAAACCTGTTTCTTAAAAAGATTACTTGGTAACAGCAGAAATGTTGGGCGTTATTCTGCATCCATTTTTAAACAACCTTTACTGTCGTAATGCTCCAACAACGCTCGCCACAAACTGCAAACACCAATCAAGTTGGAATTGCCTACAATAAAAAGGACAGGTTGTGAAAACAAAACGGGTGATCGACCACCAAATAAGAATATTAATAATTTAGTCGACCTGTAAAAGTTAAACGCGATGACATGAATATTATTTAATTTTTTAAACAATATTGTAATGGTGCTCTTAATTATACCAATTACCAACCGCGTGCAACCTGAAAAATTAGCTTAACTGCGGTGAAAGTTCCCCTCCGTGGTAAGTAAGAGTAGCACCATCACAATTTAATATTAGCATTAATTCACTCTTAGATGACAATTCGTTAATTGGACCATATTGAAGATCGAAAACAAGTTGTTGGAAAGAAATTTAACTCTGTTTCGTGTTTTCCACACCCAGCTATGGAATTATAGAAACTGAATGAACAAGGAATTCTATCATAAAAGAAATTGAACTTACCAATGATACAAAGGCCTCGTTTGGCCCTGGTCAGAGCAACGTTGATTTGATGCTCGTCAGTCAAAAATCCGAGATGTTCTTTCAGCCATGATCGCGATGGGTTTCTTTCAATTTCTCTTTCAGGAAGAGATCGTACCAATGACAAAATGACGTAATCTCTTTCACTTCCTTTTCATGAGAAAAAACATATATATTGACTACAAGGTTCATGTACTCCATATAGATGATGGTTTTAAAAAAACAAAGGGGCGAAAATTATAGGAGTATTTTGATGACCAAACAGGGAACGTGAAAATAAATGCCACTCAGGTCCTCTGAGATGGTTTGACCTAAAGATATGGAATGATAATTATGTCGCAACTTTTTGAAACATACACTCTCTTTTATATTTATATAGACGTATAGCAAAGCAAAACATGGCTAAATATTCTGAAAATATAACAGTTTAAAATAGAAACGAAGATCTTGTATCGATTATGCACTGTAAACTATAACCGAACAAAAGCTGGATGAAAAATACGTATACATAAAGATACTTGGTGACTAACGACACGTTAAATATTTGTATGCAACGACATCACAGAAACTAGCGCACACTTATTATATAACATACACTGACCTTGAGCAGCAACCACAGAACTTACGGAGATTTCATTCAAACCATGTAGTCTCAATTTCTCGGATATTTGAAAGCATTGAGCTCGATATGGAGACAGAATGACGATATTTTTACATTCAATTCCCTCTCCAACAAGACGACGCGCCAGATAAACCTAGAGCAGTCAGCATATTGGTTACAAGATGCATTTCTGAGCGTAGTAAAGTGGGATAATTCATGTATAGTGGGTAGTAAAGTGGGATAATTCATGTCCCATTCCGTGAAGATTGATTTATTTAAATCTAAAAGGAATAAGCTAAAACCGCATCATGTAGTCTAAAAGGGCTGACTTCATCATTATATAAAACAGAGTTTTGTTTCACCGCCTTTTTACTTACAGCTTTGTCAACCTCTTTCTGATTCTTCTGAGATCTTTCATTTCCTTGTTCTGTCGGGACAACAAGAAACTCCTCCACTCCTTCGACATGATGGAAAACAAACGGAAAGCGATCACCGTTCGGCCATGAGACATTATCAGGCTTTCGAAGTTTAACTTCAGGCGCTGTCTTTAGTTTTTCATCGTAAAAGCGATGTGATGGAAACTCGCATAGTTTTTCGTGCTAAAATATTCGGAATTGATGAATTTGTTTCCAAAATCTAAGATAAATGCTTCGCAATGCCACAAGATTTTTATCAAAGAGCTTGTTTAATGCTAATTTTCAATTCTGTTTTCTTGTAAGTTTGTAGAGTCAAGGATAATCCAATTTCAGTTAAATTCCCAACAAGCTGCATGGATAGAATTTGTTGCGAGCGACCCTGGTAATTAGCTGTTCAATCATTACTCACCATTCTGTACTGGATCTCAAGCATATGAGCGCGTTCTGAATAGCGTTCAAACATTGAAATCCCTAGTCCCAGGTCTTTCGCCTTCTCGCACTTAATGATAGGCTGCAGTTGCTTGTGGTCGCCAATGAGAACGACTTGCTTCGCGTTCGAACCCAACATAGCACAGAGGGTCTCGGCCTCAATACACATGCCGCATTCATCGACAATACATTGACAGACAAAACCAGGTATCTTGATACGCGGGCTATACGCAGTGGTACAAGTGGCTAAGATCACGTCGACTCCTGTCTCAGTAATTGCCCATTCCTCAGCCTCACTTTTCACCTGGAAGAGTAAAATACGTTTATAGAGATGTCAGGAATTGATCAATTTAGTCAAAAGTAGTACTGTAGTGGTATTGTAAAATTATAGGGTGCACCAACTGCTACGATATACTCCTCACAATAAGTTTAGCCAAGGTTAGCAGCAGAGGGGGCGACAGCTGCTTGATTTGATTAGGTTTTTTAATATTTTGTTACTTGTTTAGACTCAAACAAAATAACGTCATTTATATTGTGTAACGTCAATCCCGGTCAAAGCCAATGCAGTTTTTTAGGAACTATTTTTGAGGGTTTTCGTGTTGTGTTGTGTGAAATAACAATAATTTTCAATTATACGTTAAAAATTACCTCGGTGAATTTATCAATCGTATAACGAGAGGCGCTTTTGCCACTGTCCGTGAGCAATTTAAATGCTTTATCATATTTCTCTAATTTTTTCCAAAAAGGACTTGACTCTTTGCGTATAACGTGATGTAGCGATACGTCTCTGAGATCTTTATCAGCCTTCAACTCCACAGCGACACGTCTTGTTCGAAACAGAGTGATCTTGTCCGGCACTGGAAATTCTTTTCGTTCAATTTCTTGACCGTAGATTCTCAAGATTTTTATTCCTGGGATCTTTAGGAGAAGACCTAAACCGAAATAATTTATGAGTAATACGAGTAAAGGGGTTTTCTTGAAAGCAAAAAAGTACTGAGCACATTTTGCATAGATATAATTGGCTATCAGTGATATAGGGATGTTTCAAATCTAACGCCGATTTTAAACAGATATTAGGAGTATATATAAAGACAAAGGATTTTATCTTTTAAGCGAGGAGACTATGGTCAGATTTGCCGGCATTTGAGGAGGAAGACTTAGGCCCGTATTCAAAAAGCTCACTCACACTCACACTCATTGAGTGTGAGATATAAATTTTGTTTATGCTGATCAATGAGAAAGTTTTCTCTCAATAGATGAAAAGATATAAGGTAAATCAGCCCCTGTTCGGCTGAAAATACCGCCATTGAAACGTCATTAGAAGATTAAGATCTCCCACTCAATGAGTTTGAGTGTGAGTGAGCTTTTTGAATACAGGCGTTAATTTCGACGTTCAAATTTGTTCAATGAGTTTAATACGTACGAGCGACGACATCGACGGACTTGTTGGAAGGCCCACAGTAAAATACTAAAGAACCATTGTTCTTTTTTCTATCCAGCTTTACAGAAGGTAATCTATTCTTGTTCATTTGAGCAAACCAATATGCAATATGGACCCCAGTGACTGTTTTCCCAGTTCCTAGAGACATTAATCATTAATCGGGTTAATCGTTAGGATAATACAGTCTTCGTTCAAATTTTCGAGGATCGGGATCTTTTTGTGAGTTTAAAGAGGTCAGACCAAATATTAGTAGCCCAACTTCTAATCCCAGGCACACGTAAACCCAATAAATTTCAGGATTTTATGATTTTGCCTAACTTGATTGATCCCAAGTCCATCATTAACTGAATACGATTATAGAAATATATCGTCTTATTTTAAAAGTGTATTACCTGGTGGTCCCTGAATGAGGGTGAACGGTTTGGTTAAGGCTTTCTCAACTGCATTCCTTTGGTATTTATTCAACGGATGAAAATTTGTTAAACTGTGATGCTCACTGCATAATGACAAGTCATTGCTTGGTAGCTCGTTTGCTGTGTGAAAAGATACAGACGAGATTATTATACTCACTTGAACATGAAATGAGAATACATGAAACAATAACTCACCAACATCAAGGTCTTGTATTGCCTCTCCAATACAAATATTCTGAATCAGTTTGGACGCCAAAACTGAGTCATGGAGAGCTCCCAGGCGACGTCTAAAGAAAGATTTTTATGCGTATATTGCTGCTAATATAAAAGCTCAGCTGGAGTACAAGCTGCCTTGGTTATTAGAGTTGAAAACCAAACACTGAATAAAGTTCTGCCAAGCAGTAAAGTGCCTGGACTATTGAGCCCAGTGTTGAAAGTGAACACAGACTAGCCTAGTTAATATGATAATATCAACTTGCAAGAACAGTCAATACTCCGATGTGTCCAAATGGCGTAGAGTAAAGTGTATAATGAAAAAATGAATAAATATTGCAAAGAAGTGGCCAACAAACTTGTATACATCAGGAATACAGTCAGTAATTCAGGAAGATATATTAGAGTTAGCTGATCAGACTGCAGTACTGCAATGATCAACTATATTTGGAATAGTTGCGGGTGAAATGATAATCGATAATAAAGACGATGCTATGAAGAATCCCAAGCCATGCTAACCTGTCAGGAATACCTAGGGATATAAACTCGACTGTGACATAAAATCTTTTGGCAATCAGTGAATCTGGAATTGGCGTTGAACTGTCAATCAACCGAGCTAGTATAGGACGATAAAAGTCTTTCTCTTGGGAATATCTTTCGTTAACCGGTTTAACTTTTCTTGTAGGTGAAGGTAAGTTTTCTGGTTGGGAATTATGGATTGATTCCGTTTCATCTGCAAGGAAATCTTTGGCACTTTGCATCTCTGTCATCATTTCAAGTAATAATTTTGCGTCTTCTTTCTTTCTTAATTCTTCTGAAATTTGAAAATGTCCGACCCAGAACCCGGCATCCTTTTCCGATCTATTTGCAGGATCTTTTGCACGGACGCACAGAAGGTTTAAATCCAGCGGATCGAGGAAGTGAACTTTGCAGTAGCGATCCGACAAATCAAATTCCATGGTCACCAAACCTAAAAAAGGAAGGAATGGTCTGGAAAGGATATCATGCTCACAATTCCACCTTCAGTTCATGGCTGAATTCCATAAAGCGTTTTCCATACGTATTTTCACGCACGTATTAAAAATTAAAGCTATAATTAACAGTTATTACCACAGTTAAGGTAATAGAAAAGGCTGAAAAGCGCTCTAATATAATTCATTTTTAATGGCTACCATTCTGTTCATACCTTTGGAATCACGCTCAAAATTCACACGAAGATTTGAGAAGGTGATGACGTCATCTTCGTGAACAGCTGACGTAGCGATTTCCATCATGAGCACGGGTTTCCAGACCTTCACATATTCCGCGATGTCGGAGACCTTGGTTTTGGTCGGTCGTCTGTGCGATGTCTTTGCAAAGCAGGTAGTCGGAAAGCTTCGGTGTTCAATGCATGCGTACATCTGATTGGTCAGTTTGAAGAGTTGTACGCTAGGTGAAATGACCCCTCGGGACATTTGGGGACTAACCTGAACCTTGACTCGACTGTAAGTCTTGAAAGATCTGTTCAATTCATAAAACTCGTACGTTTCGCTTTCAGACGGTTCCGGTTTTCCAGCATTTGGATGTTGATATGGAGCATTACGAACAAGTGGGTCAGTTTCTTTCTTCACTCTTTCAAGTAGAGTCATTTTTTCATCACTTTCATTTCTGTTTATTGAAAAAGAAAATATTGTTCTTGTTCCGCTAAATAGAGCTTTATTCAATACTCATATAAATCTACCTAAACAATCAACAATGGCGTAGCCAGCCTGACGATTTTATCCCGCTATGTAAATTTCGTTATTCATTTCTTTAGAAATTCATTGTTTTCAAAGTCAATAAGCACCAAAATATTAGCATAGCGAGACAAATCGTCGGGCTGGCTACGCTACTGTACCTAAATCTACATAAATTATTACCTCGTCCACATCCTCAACATTTTTTGAAACCATATCCCGGCATTACACGTCAACTAACCTTTGTTGTTTAACCTCGTTATCTAGTTCCTTCAGGCGAGATTTGAGCTCGCCTTCATTTTGATTTGTGACCGCATCCAAAACTTCTCTCCAGGCTTTGCCATCCACAGTGTAGTCAAAGTCATCATTTTTTTCTGTTAAATCTGATGCACCTATGGGAGAATTTTGGACAAAACACCACTATGAACAAAACAACATGAAACAGCAAATTGTAATGGTCGGCAGAGAAATTTAAAATTCTTATTATTCTATACCATAGCATGTCATACCGTAACCTAACGTAGCAAAACACACCATACCTACCATAACATGTATCAGACTACACTTCACCATACCATACTATACTATACTATACTATACTATACTATACTATACCATACTATAACATACTATACCATACTATACCATAATATACCATACTATACAATACTATACCATACTATACCATACTATACCATGCTATACCATACTATACCATACTATACCATACTATACCATACTATACAATACTATACCATACTATACCATACTATACCATACTATACCATACTATACAATACTATACCATACTATACCATACTATACCATACTATACCATACTATACCATACTATACATACTATACCATACTATACCATACTATACCATACTATACAATACTATACAATACTATACCATACTATACCATACTATACCCTACTATACCATACTATACCATGCTATACCATACTATACCATACTATACCATACTATACCATACTATACAATACTATACAATACTATACCATACTATACCATACTATACCCTACTATACCATACTATACCATGCTATACCATACTATACCATACTATACCATACTATACCATACTATACCATACTATACCATACTATACCATACTATACCATACTAAACCATACTATACCATACCATACAACACCATACCACACCATGCATGCACACATCAGTGTATCACACCACGCTGTGTACCACATCATTTCATTATCCAACGTAGTATACCACACCATACGTACCATACTATGCAACATCACACAATGTAAATACATCATACTTTATCACACCACGCTGTGTGCCAAATCATACCATACTACTCCACCCAACGCGATATATCTCACCATACCACAACATAACATATCAACCTGGGCACACCATTTCATATAACACCACAACAAATAGATAGAACCTCAAACTCATTGATATTGAACAATTGATTTAACATCGACCAATTTAACTGACACTCACCCTCAGATTGCTGTATATCTCCAACCTTTTGGGATTTCTCATCGTCGGATGAATCCGGCTTGGGTTGTGCTAGGCCTCCCTTGTCCAAGCGCAGAAGCCGAAATATCCAATGCAACCTAATGCCATCGCCTGCTGGTTGTGGGTCTTTATCTGGTCCGAGTCGTGCGATGCGAACTGACTTGCCACCCATGAGATCCATTTCTCCAGGACCAAAGAACAACTTCAAGTTATCGGGTTGTATTTCGTCGATATACGCGGACACAAACTTCAAAGAACTTTGCATTTTAACGGCCAGCTTAAGTCTCTTCGCCCCTTTGTCAAAGAGCCTGGAATTTCGGGCAAAAAACGTGCTGCGGGCGCAAATTGTTGCAACGTCCTCAGGATCCATAACGTTTTGTTTATTCTCTAGAGCAGCCACTACCAAACGATGGACGATGATGTCGATATATCGGCGAATTGGTGAAGTGAAGTGACAGTAAGCATCGAGACAAAGACTTGAGTGTCCGTGCAAGATAATTCTTAGGTCCTCGCTGATCGGAACATCAGAAGACAATTGGAAATCTTCGTTGGCGGAAGACGCTGGTGCATCCACATTTTCAGAGCCTGTTTCGTGGCCTGTACTCTCCTCCGTGGCTGTTTCTCTGTCTTCAGCTGCAAAGCTAGCTTGTCCTGGTGGTACGTTTGAGGAAACATCAGGAGGTGTACCAGACACACCGTATGTTGCATTTGCCTCAACGTTCCCAGAGCTAGCTCCGTGTTCTGTACCATCTTCCGGACGTTCGTTGCAATCTTCCGACCAATTCCGCAGTAGATTTGATGAATCGTCACGGACAACCCTCGCCATGCTTGTGGGCGCAACTTTTTGATCCTGGACCCAAGGGTAAGGAATATTCCCGAAATTATCTCCTGAGCAAATATAACTTCCACGCTGCTGTATTTGTTGTTGGTGCATGCTGGCGAGCGATAGCTGGGGAAACAGATCCAGATCACAAACAATTTTAACTAAATCCTGGAGATTCGAACCCTTTTGTACCTCGCTCATTATTGCTTTCCAAGTTTGGAACGGGACCATAAGGTCAGCATTTTCTTCCTGAGCGACATTGCTGGAATCTCCAAGCCATCCGAGGCCAAGAGAAAAGCTCAGGAATCTCTGAAAACGTTGTCTCCATTCTACCACACGCCGTGTCTTTGGTGGTGGTTGCACCCGGAGAGGTGTGCATTCCGGAAATTTCTTTAGCAGATATTTCGCGACCAAATGGTTGGCCAACACCATTACTTCTTCGATCATTCGATGAGCTTCTCTTTCATTTTCACCACCGGAATCATCATCATCGTCGCTTTTTCGGTGGTACATTGATCTCTCTAAGCCCAGGCGCAATTTGCGACGTTTTTCAGCAAAACGGTGGATTATACCAATGGCTTCATCGACTTGGATTTCTTCTTCCTTAAAACAACAGAAGCAGCGTAATGAAAGCTTTAACTTTAACTTTGTTTGATTAGACAACCACTGAGCAACGTTGCAGTGTCTTCAAATAACCTGAGGACTTTCGTTAGTAGATTATACTGCGGTCAAAACGTCAAAAAGTTTTTATGTCTATTTTAGACAGTCGCCTAGCCTAACACATTGAGGACAAAAGCACTAGAATTTAGAATGATATCGTTAAATTAGTCATTACCTGAGTGTTAGCAACGACTTCTGTTTGGCTTGAATCATCAATGATTTGTTGTGCTTCAAGATAACTCAACCTAGAACTGGAGCAGATCACGCTTCGCTCCATTTTCGCGTCACCGACTACCTTTCCATCAAGCGTAACTTCGACTCTAACCGTGAGAGCAAGACGATCTTTTCCCTCCAGAAGACTACAGCAGCCTTCGGAGAGTTGTCGAGGAAGCATCGGAACGTTTTCGTCAGGATCCGGAGGATAGTAGCTCGTGCCACGTAACTTCGCCTCTTCGTCTAGATCTGAATTCGGCAGGACGAAATACGAAACATCAGCGATATGAATGCGAAGCTCGTAGTTGCCGTTGCCAAGCGACCGTAGGCTGATGGCGTCATCAAGATCCAAGGAATTCTGTGGATCAATGGTAAAAACGTTCTCGCGGTACTCGGGACGGCCTCGCTCGCTTATTGGTATTTGCCAGTTTTCATTAAAATCTCTTCGAACAGTTTTGCTCAACTTCTTGCCAAACTTTTTCCTGATATTGTGTTCTTGGTACAGGATTTCCATTCCCGTCTCAAGATCTCTGCCATGAGGAATATGCTGAATAGCGATTCCAAGAGGAAAAGGAAACTCCGTACGCCATTTTAATATTTTCACAATGAACACGCGTTCACCAGCTAAGGCCTCTCCATAATGCTTTGTGCTCAATATTGATGCCTCGCTAACGTCACCATCTTGTATCTTGTAGATGGGAATTATGCTCTTTTCCGTATCTGTAAAGTTCATGAGCTTTGGAACGTTTTTGTTGATGGGCACCATCACACAGGGATTCGCCCGATCGATCGTGCAAACAAATTGACGTTCTCCGGGCTCGATAATTCTTCTCCACAAACCTGCGAACAGAAATATTAAACTGGTCAACATGTTGCGTGATTCTCAGGACGTCTATGACATGCACATCGGCCTAGATAACCTCTCCCCCTAGGGGACGGGCTGAGGTCGATTAAAGTTTGTTTAACCAAGAATAGACTCGAGAACGTGAATATCACAGACTCTTTGGGCTTTAAGATGGCCCCCCAGGGTTTTGAGAATTTTTTAAGTGCAGGTTTGATGATGCAGAATTATGCACCAACATTGTAAACTATAGATTAAAATTAGCTTTAACGTATTGAGTACCATGTTCGAAATAAGAAAATATTGATTGGCCAATCATAGAAGCTGTTGCCATGGGAACAATGACGTTTTAATATGGCCACCAATTATCATTAAATTACGATTATTTCACAAACCCTTCGGTGAAATGTCTTCTTTTTCCACTGAACATTTTTCCAGATGGTTAGTAATTGACAGGACAATTTTAAGAAAAAGTTATCGATACAAAAAAATTTAAAGCGGGAAAATATGGTTTTACGCGATTAAAAAAAATCCTATCGATAACTTTCTTTTAAAATTGTCCAGTCGTTTACTAAATGACCTGCAAAGCATTCGGTGAAAAATAAAAAAAAATCACCGAAGGATTCACGAAATAATTGCAATTAAATTATAATTAGCGGCCATGTTGAAACCTCATTGTTTCCATAGCAACGGCCTTCATAGTTAATCCGTCAACAGTTTCTCATCTCTAACGTACTCCACAATATAATCAAAAGTATTATTGATCTTTAATCTGCAATATTGGCACTTAATTCGCCACAACAAACCTACTATCTAGAATTTTTACAAAACTCTAGGGAGCCACCTTAAGCCCGTTCAGGCTAGGACACCGGCACATTCTTCATATTAAATCCAACAGGAAAAGGAAGGTGGGTGGTTCCTGAGTTCCATTTTCTCTCGTAAGAAGGACCTACTTTCAAAACTTTAAGTTCTTGACATTTTAAGAAAGTCTACCTAATCACATGGACCTTAGATAAAGCCGTTACCCTTACCCTTTATGTATCCGAATGTTACACATTCTGCTTTTTGCCCGTCCTCACTTTGCACCCAGGCGCTCGGTTGAACCTCCAGCATGACGACATCGTCTTCGTAAACCCCTCGGATGCGGCCGGGGATTTGAATGTCAGGACTGTCTGGCGTTGGCAGATTACCGTAGTAATGCTGGGAACCAACGCCGCTGTTGATACGAAAGGTGCACATTGTAAACAGCAATGGGTTCCTTTGGACTAGGTTTGCCAGTTCTTCTCTTGGAAACGCATCTAAAACAAGAGAATGTACAAAAAGGCAGTTGTCAAGATATTGCTGAAATATTGCCCTACATTATAATGAGTCTCGAGGTAAGGTTCGTTTCGTGGTACAGTTTTCCAACGTGTCTCAATTCCATTTGGCTTGGATTTTTCTACACAAGGGCAGCTAAGGTGTTGAATGCTGATCCCTCTATGTACAATCCCAGGTCCTATTATGCACTTGTTGGATTCGTTTCAAACAACGTACCTATGTCATGAGGAGACCAGGACTTCTCGTCACCACTCTGCTTGGATGATTTTCCGCCGGTGAGACGAAAATACTTTTCGCTTCCTGTCACATGAAAGCCCAGTTCCATTCTACCGTCCTTCCAACAAGCGGAAAATGTTCGTCCAGTGCTTGTATTAGGCCAGTGTGGGGCTGGGGGCTTCGGAACATTATCGGTAAGCAGCGGGAATTCTTCGCTTGCCGCATTTCGCTGATCTTCATCTTTCTTCCTTGTCCTTTGACATGCTTTGACAAGTTCTCTAATGATTTTATCGAAGACGTCTTCGTCTCGATGAAAGAACTCTTCGGTTGTTGCTTGGTTTATATTCGAATCATCCTCGCTCTTGTTTTCCGCCTCGCCAACAACTGGAGATGGTAATATCAGGTTTAGTTTTCATGAAATAAACTGATCTAATCGGAGCGAAAATAGTGGTGGAACCTTACCAGCATCATCATCATCGTAGGTGCTCTCGTTATCCACTGCCAAATTACCTCCTCTATCATCTTGGTTCCCATCAATCCCATCATGTCTTTCAATATCAGGGCGAGAACCAAGGAGGAAGCTCTGGTTAGGAAATGTACTTGTAGTGGAGTCATTCAAAGAGGAAGAGTTTATGGCTCCAGCTACAGAAGGTGTTCTTTCACTTGAAATACTTTGCTCTTCGCCTAAAATTTTTAGAGAAAATGTATTCATGGATGTTTCTACTTTGGCGCGAAGAGCTGTTTTCCTCCAGGCTAAACTTTCCTCAAGGAATCATCAAATAAATCTATTCTGAGACAAATGATAGTAATACTACTTTCATTAAACGACGCTTGAGCTGAATCGAATATCATACAGCAGATTCATGATGGTTGCGCTTCAAGAAAGATGACGTAACAGCTGCAGTTTCTATTAGTCACAGTTACAAAGTGCCAGATGGAAGATTTGTTTAAACGAAAATGAAATGTAAGGATGCCTTAAAAATACTCGTTTCTCCAAACGTAATATATACGCATCACCACGTTATATCTACATGAATCTACCCTGATTATATCTCTAAATATTGCAGTGCATGAATATACACAAATGAATGCCATCATGTCATCACTACAAATACTACATCTACAAACACTCTAAATCGTCATTAACATACCTCTTGAATGTGAACTATTTGAAGTATCAGGCCGTTCACTTGTTGCGCCCGCGCCCGCGCTAGGTTTAAATTCAGGAACACTCGGATCAAGAGGCTGAGAACACAGACAGAAATCCATCACAGCCTTAAGAGTGCAGCCGTGCAGAGCTTTGTTGTCTTCGCAGCGTCTGAGATAATCTTTCCACAAATCTCTGCACGCACCCACACTGCATAGCGACATCGGATCTCCGACGACCGCGAGCAAGGACTGGGCACGAGTCACGGCCGTGTTTAAGAAACGTGAGTCCGAAAGGAATGCAAAATCCAGTTCAGAAGGGTACTCATTTCGTCCTTCGATTACCGAGCAAGTCCACATCGTTCTGACCGTGCTAATAAATAACGCCCTGAATTCCTTACCTAAATGTTAAGACAAGGGATTAAAAACTAAGAAGCAGTCTGTAATAATCTAGAAGTGTCAGGCATCCCTTTTTTCGGGCCGTAAACAGGCGCCTTCGACCTCAGAGTTTAGTGTTAGTCTTTCAGAAACTTTGGCTTTATGCATAACGGTCGTGACTTCTTTATTTTGCAAGTTTGCAAAATTATAACAGGTTTCCTGGTCTCCTGACATGTATACGTACTTACCAAAAGTCTTATTTACTTTGTTTCATTCAAAAACGATGAAGTAGAATTTGGTTTATGAAATAACATATTTAAAGAGATTACCCTGGACGTTCTCAACAGTTTCAACATCAACATAACCAAGACCTTTTTTTCGCAATGCATCTCGAATTCGTTTCACCTAATAAAAACGTTTCCATTCCGTGTGAGCGTATAATTTTGAAAATATAAGTAATATACGTTTGCATTACAACGATTGCATTACAACAAAGTATACACCATTGAAACGCATCACTTTTTTTATATTGAAACCCAATTAGACAAGCCGCAGAACCAATGTGCATCGTTACCTGATCACGATAAGGCGTGAGTACTCCGATGTTCTTTTTCCAGTTTTTTGGCCAGTGAAAGATAAGATCTTCAACTCTTGCTACTACTTCAGCAACTTCAGCGTCGTTGTAGTACGACAAACCTTCTTCATCTTGTTTATCCACACCTTGGGCAGTGTAGAACGAAAGAACTGGCAACTTTTTGTAGGTAGTTTGGTCGCCTCTGGCAACCAATTCGCCTCCATAAAAGTTATCAGATGGAAACTGGAGAATCTTCTCGTGGCAGCGGTAGTTTTCAGTAAGTAAGACTACATACGGTGTTTCAACGTAAGAGGTGTCTTCATTGCCTTCTTCTGGTGGGTTATTTGAAGACATGTTACATTGCTTGTAATGATTAAACAGTCGTTCAAGAAGAGACACTTTTGGACCAAACTCATCAGCCCACATCCATTTTGAATAAGCTGGTGGGCCCATCTATAAAAAGCATACGCAAGTAGTATTATGATCTAGAGCTACTGCATGGTCGTACGTTTATGATTTAAAATGCAGATTAGAATAATCTGTGAATACGTGAATCAAAAGTTCCAAAGTCTGATGATGGATTGGCTCCGCAAAAACTAACGAGCCAATCAACTTCGTTTAACAGGCGAAGACTTCAAGACCGTCTTGGTTTATTCGAACGGTAACAAAATCAGGAAAGGACTGAACCATTCAATTAATAATAAATAGTATGAAAGATTTGCATTGCTAAATGCATTTATGCTTCATTGATAGTTTCGTATTACCTGCTGATGGTCCCCAGCCAACACAATTTTTGTGTTCTCATCAGCCATGACAAACGGAGTCAAGGACTCGGGTTCCAGGGCCTGCGCGGCCTCGTCAATTAAGATATGCGTGAAACAAAATTTTTTATCCTGATAAAATTTCCACAGCAAACGAGCGGTCGCCAAAGTCGTAATGATGACGTTATTGTCACGAATGTCAATCAGTGTTGGCTCCCGTATTTCATTGGTTTCTTCTAGAAAAAAATCGACTGTATCTGAAAACCTTAGTGACTCTCGAAATTCCATAAAAAAATGAAATCTTAAGAATACTCATTATTCATCAGAATGCTTTGTCCTGGTATTAATTTGCAATGAACATGCTAGTGAAATTCTAGCAAAGTATTTTGAAAAAAGTGTTCTTAATTTCAGTTAATTTAATTGAAGACATGACATATATGGTATCCCGAAATAACGGTATTCTTTACCGACAGTTTTCGAGGGATACTTTAGGTATATACAGCCCCTAAAAAACAGAGCAATCGTTTCTCTATAGAGCAAATAAAAGGCGTCCAGATTACCTTCAATGTTGCAATACTTCCGCAGTTCTTTAGGAATAGTGTTGACATTTCGAAACCAGTTAACCACATGAAGTGGTCGAATGTTTATTAATGGTTTTTCTTGTATTTTCGCATCCAAATGATCCCAGGTGAATGTGCGCTGCGCTGTGAGAATGGGTGCAAATGAGAACTTTATTTGTTTTAGATTGGTTGAGAATGGCCACACAAGCGAGGCTCAAGGTGAATGTTTTCCCAGTGCCAAACGGCCCGATCACGAGAATCGGCGGAGTAGGAGTGGGATCGAGAATCATCGAAATCGCTTCGTGTTGATTTGGGTTTGGTTTTCTGTCCATAAACCAATCATGGATCAATTTCTACGAGAATGAAAAAATATTTTAGGATTGATTACAAAATTTGCGCATATGACTGGCGTACCCCATTTCACAATGCGTCGATGAAGAGAGACAGTTCTTACCTTGCACTTATAGGATGCATTCTTTGCATTTGGAAGTAGGATGTCGGTCTTCTCTCTACACAAGTCAATTGCTTGATGCATTTCACACATTGGACGACGATTGTACTTGAATTTGAGATCGATCTGGACGACTTGATCATATGCAAAATCATAATCTTTGCATAACTCCTCATTCAGTTTTATGATAACCGATTGCGAAGTCTTTGATTTGATGTTACATTCGTACACTCTATTTCTGTGAGATTTTTCCAACTTAAGTCGCAAGATCACAGACATTACTGAGCGATTTATCAGATGGCCAGCAACTTCGTCCATAACAAGATAATCTGGTAAATCGATCACACCAAACATTTCACCGGGTAATGCAAAAACTGTCCCTTCAGCGCAAGCGAATTTGTTTACCACTTGCATAAAGCCATCTTGGATATCATATCTGAACAAACAAGAACAAAGCAACGAATATTATTTTATTTAAACTAAATGAACCATCTGGAGGTGCTGATGATATTGCTAATGTCGATTTTGATAATGATTTTGTTTATTGTTATGTCAACATTAACATTATTATCATCGTCATCATCATAATTTATAACGTCATGTATCGACAGCCACATCAACAATAATTTCTACCTAGCTACATATATATGTAGTACGACCTAAAACCTGGTTTTGCTTATTCCTACGATTGACAAAACATATTATATATTATAAATAGGTGTACATGAATGTGAACAAAAAAAACATTTCCTTACCTGGCAACCTCTGTCCCAATGTGTTTTTCTTCAATCAACAAAATTTGGTGCCAAATATTGCAGTATTTTTCACGTGAGAATGCTGGACACTTTGCAGGATCAGGCAAGACATCTGGAATGCTGTACCGTTCACATAAACCCTCCAAATCCCATCGCATCAGTTCTTTACACGGAACCAATTCCATTTTGTCCACAGACCATTCAGCGATGTGACAATATCTTGTACGTGAAGATTTTTCTTTAGAAGTATCTTTGCTCACGACCGACACAAAGAGTGGACGAACGAGTACGGAGCCCTGACCGAAGTCAAACACTAACTTCTGTTCGAAATCACCAAAAACACCTGACGAAAACTGAATACAGAATTGCACGGCTGACTCATTCTTGGCAGAGTCTTCAATGAAATCCTCTTTCTGAAAGCGAACACATTGCGCGGTTGAAGAATGCTTTGATGTCTCATTACAACGGAGAAGCTTGAATTTGTCTAAGTGGGTCTCCAAAAGAAAGGCGACTTGACTCAGCATTAGTTGAAAATTTCTCTAAAAATGTAAGATATTGTGAATAATCGGCAATATAACTTACGAACTTCGTAAAGTAGTACACGGGGAAGACAAAGTATGTCCTGGACAAAGAAACGTCGCCTAATCACTACATTAAATCCATACACAACCATACTCTGTTAAAATTAGAATAAGCAAAATGGTGAAGCTATCGAAATAACAATTCCTAGCTAAGTTTAGGCGCTTTGAAATTGCGATTCTTCCTGGTAAAGCGGAAACACGGAAGAGGATACTTCTACTTTCCCCGGCGTAATGATGTGTTGAACTGTGTCCTACCTGGATTCGAACATCAAATATCCACGTATGCTCGACTTGCGGACGATCCGTTTTTTCCAATTTTATTTGCCTTGGCGAATTGCACTTAACTGTTACACCAGGAAGATCTTTCTTGAGCTGTTAATGTAATTAGAGCAATTAGATAAATATGGATATCTTTCCATGAGATGATTTCAGATTAACTGGACCAGACTTGATGTCCAAATTTATAATGATTCATTGAAATATAGCGGTTATAAATTTATGGTTCATCGTAGCTTTCACTAACCACATGGTTTTGATCTCCACATTTGATTCTACGCCTGAGTTTTTCGCTAAAGCTTTCTGCTAGAAGATGTTCCTCTTTAAGCTGTGTAAGCTGATTATTTTGTTGTTCGTATAGAGCTTTCCAATAATCACGTTCTCCTTCGCCATGCGCAAACGTGCACTTTTTACCGAAGTAACAGTAACCTTGCACAAATCTAGGAAACAGAATAGGCAGATTTGGAAAAGCATATCCATAACCAACTATCCATAAACACTGTTTCAGAGGCGCAGCTAGGACGGGGTCCAGAGAAGTTGTAAACAGTATCGCTGTATTAAGGTTAAAAACATTTAGTACGCTTCTTGAATAAAACGATAGACTTGATTTCTATTTTGAGGTTAACCACCGTTTAAGCTTAAACGGGCTCGATACAACCGGCCCCAGAAACGACATCGTCTGTCTAGTAAGGACCGAAGACCCTGAAAAGTTATTTTGTTTGATATAGGAAAATAATTACCAAATATATAGTGAAGTGTATTCGCCATGAGCGAATATAGGAAATGGTTTACTTTTAATAATAACAACAGCAATAAAAGAATCACAATTGTCACATAGTATATCTCTTACCTTCGACACACTTTATACCGGCCCATATTAACTCCATCAGGGGGAGGACGAAATTTCTTGATGGGTTTGCGAAGTTTCTCCGTAAGTCTTATCACATTGACTTTGTGCTGAGGATCGGAATAATGATACTCAAGCTCTAACATGGATGAGAATTTTATATCACAGAATCTACATCTTAGTTCTTCTTGCTCCATAACGGACGACACGGATACGGTGTTCGTAGCTGTTTGACTGCTTGGTGTACTTGGTTTTGCTGAGGATGTGCTCGGTTTTTTCTTCTTTCTTCTTCTTTTACCTGAGAAAGGAAATGCACCTATCAAACTCCATTTTCCTGGCGTCGCTGTCTAAATCTTAAGCAGGTTCATTAGACTCGATAAACCGCTAACGTTACCTGAAGTTTTCCTACTAGCGCTGGTAGACACTAAACAACTGGTCTGGTCTATCTCTGCACATGCATCTTTTATCCAAACTGGATACAAGTTAATTCAAATTTTTATCTCAAGTTATGGTATTAAAATATAAATATCCCAAGTTTGCTTCGTGGCAAATACACAGCTAGTGGTGCAAGAAAAACGGCTGAGTTATTATCATACGTTTCGTTAGGCTTTCTCATTCCATTGAGGGCAGGCATCACGGCATTTACAGCAGTGAAGATAAGGTGCACGGTGATCGAATATATCCATTTATATATACCTCTCTTTGTCCTTTCCTTTCTGAGAATTCTTTCTGCTAGAGGTTTTCTTCGCCTCTCTACTGTCGTCCAAATACTGTCATCGCTTTCATCGTCTCCTTTATCTTTTTCTTCAGGTGTTTCCTCACGATTCTGCCCGGAGTCCCCTTCCGTCGGACAAGCGTCTGTTTCAGTATGGGGCAGTAAAGATGATGGGAATAAAGCATCCGAATCTTGGCTTAATTGGTAGGGAGCATCTTGAGAAAGGAAGTTTGAAAACTCCGAATCAAAGTTGTCAAGCATGTCTTCGGAGAAATCATCTGTGCTCAGAACGTCGAAGGTATTTGAAAAGGATTGTAGAGAACGGCGGGAACTCACAGAATCAGCTCTAGAACGACGGCCGGGACTAGATTCGTAACCGTTTAAGGTCAAGCAACTTCGTGACTTCTCTAGGGACTGGAGCAAAAAAAACTGCCCTCTTTGGGATTTCATCTTTTTAGAAGGAGTTGTTGAACGTGGCCTTGGAATTGCCAGTGGCCTTGATCCTAAAGAAGAAATGTCAGTATTTATAAATCGCTTTTAAAAAATTACATATGATTAATACAGTCGAACCTCTAATAAGCGGCCCTCCATTAAGCGGCCACCCTCTATTGAACGGCCACATATCGAAGTCCCGAATTTTTTGTAATACAAATACTATTAACTATCCCTCTATTAAACGGCCACCTCTATTAAGCGGCCGCGGCCACCCAAAGAGCAGTCCCAAATGATGTTTTCTATCAATTCTTACCTCTATTAAGCGGCCAGCTAAGGTAATTGTCGAGAGTCGAGAGCTAAAAGCCGAGTTGATTTGCTTCGTAATATGATGCTTAAAACTTATGTCATAACACATGCCACTTTACACCTCAAAAGCATTGTTTGGCGGCATTGAAATGCGAAGTATCATTTCCTGCTGTTATTTCGTTTCAAACCCTCCTTTTTAAGCTTTTCCTTTAGCAAATTGATCGAAAATTCATCTCCTGTAAAATGAAATTCGCATGGAATTTCCAACCCATAGCCTCCACCTCTATTTACTTTATGAAAATTCTTTATTACCTACTGCCTGATATTTCTAAAGTCTATTCACTATTGTATTCCGTGATTTATAATTAAAAATGGACTTTTTTCCTACGTCCAGAGTCCAGAGTTGCGTACCTCTATTTAGCGGCCACAATGCCGATCCCCGAGAGTGGCCGCTTAATAGAGGTTCGACAGTACAATCTATTTGCCTGTTGATCTTCACCGATTAGAACTTCATTTACGAATAGTTAGAAAAGGATTTAATGGTATTCTTCGATATCTTTACAGGAAATACAGGTCACCTGGGCGTCCTCACCTTTTGAACGTGAACGGCATAATTCCCAAATTTCCAGTTCATCTGGTCCGTGCGGAAATGTACACGGTGTTCTGACGCACCTTTCGCCCTGTTTGTAATGCTTGCATTCTTCATAAGGGCCCCTTATTTCCTGAGTTGGCGGCTTGCGTGGCTTGGTCCACTCAGTTGTGCTAACTTTTCTATACCAAATCTGAAGTTCACTGTCACATGAGCTACACTTGAGTACTTCGAAGGCACGGGGAGTGTTGCATTTGGGACAGAGAAGTCTGATACGCGACCCGCTTGAAAGAACACGGTCAAAATCTTTTGGCATGTCGTTGAGAGAGCGCTTAGCATTGTTGAGTACAGGTGCATTCACGGAGGAAGGACCATCGGGTGGAATGGACTGTGGAACAACACCTAAATAAGAAATGTACAAAAGTATTGAACAATGGTTGAATGTGAGATATTTTCTTTCTTCTTCTAAATTAGCTCGACAAAGAAGTATACGTAGTATATGTCTATTACGACGTGATTAAAGGTTTCATTCACCTCTGTTCAGTTTCTCGGCTGTATTCTGGAATAGTTAAAAAGTGCTGCCTCGCAGTTTTTTGCTGTACGCTTATTATACTTTGTGACAATAAATTAGTATCATGAAATTCCTTGCAATAAACCTTGCTTGTTGTTTGTAAACATCGCAAACAGGTGGTCGTCCTGTTGTGTGCCCTGTAAGCCTGTGGAAATTGTAACTAACTCGACTATACGTGATACAATGTATAGCGTTCAGTTCTGTGACAAAATGAATTTGAGTCGTAACATCCAACTGGTTGTATTAAGATATGCATATCATTGATATCAAAGTATGATTGAGTGAGATATCAAAGCAACTTGAGATTCAATCGTAATTTTTAGGAGCGGTTTAAATTCACAGGGTTCCCGTGACAACTATTTGAGATTTTTGTAGACAATAAAAAATTGTTAGAAATAATTATCAGATTGAAATTTCCTATACTATGTTTACCACTGTTTTAATTTAATTATTTCCAACAAATATTTGCAGAAATTTATCGAATTATCAAGGCGAAATTTTTGTGTGATGAAAGATACTTTGGACCCTGACAGCAAAGTTGTGGTTTCATTTGATTAAATAGTTCAAGAACTACCCGTATTTTTATGAAACTTGTTGCATATTTATGTTACATTGCGGCCAGCGCAGAACGAAACAAAATGAATACACATGCGACAAAGTCGAAATTAAGACTGTATACAATATAATTTCCTGATACGACAATGGAGCTATGGAAAAACTAATATACGGGAAAAAGTGGAGAACTGAAGTGGAAGAACTGATGAACGTGAGAAAAGGAAGAAATTTTTAAAAACACGAGAAAGTAGAAGCAAATAAAATATATTGAAGGATCTACCAAGACTCAGGCGTACCTCTGACGACGTCATGCTGGCTTCTTTCCTCTTTTCGTACGGCTTTCTATACGACAAAAATAAAAGTGCTTATTTGTGTAATACAATTAACAGTTATTCTGCGAACTCAAGTCGTATATGAGCTGGTAGCCGACGAAGCGCGTAGTCCCGAGTTGGCTATCGGCCATATACGACGAGAGTGAGCAGAATAAGTGTTTTATTATATACACAAACTTCGTCGCCCTTTCGGTGCATTTTGGTGTGCTATTATCAACTAGGCTTGGATTTCTATTTCACTCAACTCCCCAAATCTTTCCGCCATTTTGTTTACTTTCTCTACAAGACAGATATGAGCTAATATCTGTCTAGTAGCCAACCAATGAAATTGCAGCATATACCTCATATCTGGCGCTTGTGTATATAATAATATGTTGTTATCGTACGGGCAGATATTAATATTTGAACGCTGGCTGAAAGATTAATCATGCCTTCTGTAAAAAAACTTTTAGACATTTGTAAGAATGGTTTATCAGCTGTGTAATACAAAAGTATACAAAATTTGCTAGCTTCACTAGCCGGTTATATTTTTACATTCGAAGCAGATTCGAAGTGAAGAAAAAAGGTGAATAGCGACTTGGATATATAGTTACATTGCTCTTATCCCGTTCTTTTTGTTTCTTGCGTTTTTCTCGCTCCTCTCTTTCCCTCCGCTCGCGTTCTTCTACTTCCTGTTTTCTTTGCATTTCTTTCTTTTCTTCTCGTTCTTTTTTCTTGCGTGCTTCCAACTCCTCTTGTTTTTTCAGTTTCTCTTCTTGTTCTTTACTTGCCTTTTGAATTTCCCTTTCAAGCTCCTAAAATGCAAGACAGAATTATTCCTATTTAATTTTTCTGTATAGTGATATTCATGGAAGACAAAGCAATTATATCTATTAGACTCTACTCTATTTGCAAAATACAGTACACATACTGTAGTTATACAATATTCAGACAATTTTTTCAAATAATGATTACTACTTTTTCTTCTATATTTACTGTACTTCATCACCTTATTCTTAGCCATCGCGTCCCTTTTTAATTGCTTTGAGGTCTTTGCAACCTAGATTTTTTTAATCGTGAGAGAAAATTTTCAGAATAGATGCATGGCCGAACTTAGAATTAATCCTCATTCAGTCGTTCTTGTCAAAATCTGGTGACTCAAAAGGAGGGAGCTAAATTCAAGCATTTTCCTCAGTGATTGCCAATTTAAACAATAATCGTAAACTGCATTGTCTGGGTATACAAAATGTCTTGTACCTTTGGCGTCTCTGTGATCTGTGTGGCATCAGTCCCGGAAGCTTGATCGGTTCCACCGGAGGCCTCACTTAACTTCTAACGAGTCAGAAAGAAGATAATCACTGAAGGACCTTAGTAGTTATTCTTCTGCTATTTGAAACAAATTGGGCAAGCGTTTGAGCGCTTAGATTTGCAAGAACAAGAAAGAATAAAAGTAGATAATCATATTACATATCACATATACATAATCTTCACCTTATCACTTGTTTGAATGCCGTTTGCGCCAGACGATTTCGTTAATCCACCAGTCCCTTGACTAACATTCTATAGGTATGAAAGATAATTCTATACTAATACGATAGTCTACAAAAAAGATTCTAAAAAATGTTAAAAATACGGTATTTAACATTAAAGGCCACAGAATATTTGCCTTTTCGAGGCCGCCTTCTTGTACATACATAAATCTAATCTATAGCGATGAAAATTACCTGTCTTTTGCTGGCACTCCTCTTCTGTCTTTCAGTCTTCTCCCAAATCGATATTTGTAATACTCTCATCCTTTCCATGAAGTACAAGTTCTAAATAATGTCACAAAAACGCTACAATTCCACCTCCAACAGTCTCGTTCAATTAAATTTAGGTTGGAATCTTACGCAACAACAGTGCAGCATGGTAATATGGAAACATGTTTGTAAGCTTAATATACTTACACCGGGATATTTTTCCATCAAAGACTTATAAAGATCATAAGCGTCCCGCAGCCGTTCGTAATGCTCAAAAATGTCAATTACTGGAAGTAATTCTGCATACTGAGTATGATCACCAAAGCGAATTGCTACAAATGAGAAAAGCGTATTTAGTATCGGTCGAATGAACAAAAGAAACTGTCATACAAAGTTTGATTTGTTCTGTAAAAGTAACGTGCCAATCAAACTCCGTGTAACTTAAGATCAAATGTCGTATAACAACTGCCTAAATAGACAAAACACTTCTCGACGTTTCGACTGAGGGCCTTCGTCAGGAGAGTTAGTTATCACCGTTAACTACAGTTTATGTTCACACTAACTCTCCTGACGAAGGCCCTCAGGTCGAAACGTCGAGAAGTGTTTTGTCTATTTAGGCAGTTGTTATACCACATTTGATGCTAAATTGTTTGCAGACGCTGCCACGCTGCTCCTTGGTTATATTGGAACTTATCCGTGTAACTTAAGGTTTTCGCGGCGTTTGACGTCAATATATGCACGAGAAATGTCTATTTTTAAAGGCATGTTCTCACCTTTTCTACACGCTTTCTTTGCTTGGTCAAAATAATCCTAAAATGAAAAATAATAAAAACACTCCGTTAAGCCGCGTCCTTCTTCAAAATAAAATTCACTTGGTTCGATAATTGCTCTCGTGAATAAAGTAAAATCACCCCCTAAATATTAATATTACAGTAAAGGCTAATTTCCACTCCGGAAAACGAGCAGCGGATCGGATCGGATTTTTTTCGAGCTGGTCCGATCCATGAAGTGATTTCGGATCGGATCAAAAAAAGTTAAAAAAATAATTGAACTTTTTTCTATCCGGTCTCGGACGCTTTCGGATCAATATAAGCCAAAAATTTCAACAAACGGCGCACGCGCGGATTATCTTTCGTTCCGATTCGATCCGCTGCTCGTTTTCCGGAGTGGAAATTAGCCTTAACTGTGGAGGTCAAGCTTTATGTGAACAAACGGTTGTTCACATTTTGAACCTCGTGTACTTTAAAATATGATGTGCTGTCTGAATATTTAACACTGTTAACTACAGTTTATGTTCAGAAAAAATCAATCATGCGAAATCAGGCTCGGCGATCACCTCAAAGCCAAAGGGCCCTCACATTGTTGTCCGGCATGCAGCTGTGCCACTTCGTAGAGCGGAAAAACGACAATTCAAATTAGGCCATCATGCCGGTAAACGAATTAGAAACTGAGATCACTGAAAGACGATACTTACGAGTTCGATGAGGCACTGTGCTTCTCTTATGAGACAAATACCGGTCTCGGGAAACAAATAACCTGCTTCACGATAAAAATTCAATGCCATCTCAATATTTCCTGTTCTAAAAAATTCATCACCCATCCTCATTACGACATTGATGACTTTCGCGTCCAAGCCCAAAAGCAACCACTACAACAGAAGAAGGTTCCATACCATCAGAATTACTACCTGACTATAGTTTATAGTCTATACTGTCAGTGTTTCTGAATAGCTAAAGTCTCATACGTTTTTTGCGCATCTGTAATCTTTCTCACACTGTACACTTGGTAGTCTAAAGGTTGTACTTTGCGATTGTCGGAAAAATAACCTCAAAATATAAGCAAACAACTTCACCTCTAGTGTGTTCAGTCTTTGCCTAACTTCATTTCGACATTTGTCAAATTCATACATCATAACACCATCAACTCCTTCAACCACTTGTACCTTGCATGGACAAAAAAGTCATGTTAAGTACTTCACTTAAGAAATATTTAACATGAAATGTATTTATAGTGATAAGTCATTTACAATCAAAAGCATGACTGTAATCCATGCATTCTTTAGTGCCATTGTAACTCAAGTTTAATCAAAGTTGATAGAGTTTTAATATAATTTTCTTCTGCACGAAAGCACAAACATTTATCTAGATATAATGGTACTTTTTTTCTGAGGAAATGGGGTCACGCGTATAAAGAGTGTTAACATACATTTGTATTTAAAATTCGCACCGTTTCAACTGCAAAAAAGCTAGTTTCGACACCCTAATTACGACTAAAATGCATTATATCTAATACGACTATTTTCAGAAAGCTCATTGAACCACAGAATTCAGAAATTGACGGTATGAGAGTGGCCGTGCATGAAAGTGGTCTACTGGGGAAGAATTGATTCGCTAAAAAAGACTATAAATATACCTACCCCCCGGGGTTGATTTATGATGCCGTGGACATAGCATTCGATGAGTGATTGGTATGACATCACGCCAACATATAAAGGGGGGGCAACGCTGAAAGCATGAAAAGCAATTAAGTAATTAAGTAATTAACTGAGAAATATTGTATGTATGATTAAAAGAATAAAGAGCTTCTTTAGTTTCTAGAAGTTCCAAAAAGTTTTCACGGCAAATACATTATTTTTGGCGAGAGAGCCTTGCTCTAAATGACGACATGATTAAACTACCTTTTTTGGGCGTTAAAATTATTCCTTAAGAACATTGACAGAGAAATATATCAGTATTCTTTTACATCAGTCACACTAACGACTTTTTAGGCCAGTTTGTAGTTTTACTGAGTCTCTTTGCTCCCGCAGACGGGTCGGATTCGGAGCCGGTACAATATGCGCTGTGGGAGTTTGCGAATTACGACATAGTCATAGGTCATAGGCTATACACACTGCATTTCACTCTTAAAAATTCTACGCTTTGTGAATTTTCAATAATGCCAGAACCAATACACTAAATCTTTTAGCTATAGTTCATTCACTCCTGACTTTAATGTTGACCCCCGAAAACTCGCTACATCTCTAACACTCTTGCACGTAAACAGTTCATGTTCAAACTTGTTCGCGTAGCCACTAAAGCCGAGACAAAGAACCATTTTAACGACTGATATTAAAATATACCACGTCACTTAAGATATTTGATATCCGATATCGTTTACAAAATGACTCAGCTTCTTAGAAATGAAATTCGAAGAAAACCGACCGAGGTCATAAATAATTTATGTCTAACATATAATTTCATAGTGTTTTGCATTTGAGACAAAACAAGATAAAATATGAAACTCCGCTTTTATTTGACCGCTAGCTGGCAAATGTAAATCCTGATTTGTCTTTATTTTAAAACAAATATATTTGCATGACGAAACAGTAGGGCGAACTATCTTGAGCGGATATTCATTTCCCGTCTATAATAAAAGCTTATAAATTAAAAGCATATGAATGCAATAACAACATCGGCTTATATCGCACTGTAATTATGATTGTATCACATAGGATCATAATGATTATTAGGGAATCCATTTGTGCTGAACTCATGGAAACATATACAATCTTTCGCAAACGTTGGTGACATACAAGTAGCAAGCGAGGTGGCTTGGAAAATTTGCAATCTCGTTATTCGTTAATTATCCGCTCTGTCATGCAATTTAAAAGGACACGATGAAATATTGAAACACAACAACGACGAATGTCAACAAAATGTAGATGTCGTATTTAATTTTCCCAACGCGTGAAAGATTGCCGGTTGCCTTTCATACAAGCGGAAGGTGAACAGTTTGTTGCCGGCAATACTAAGCTTATATATACACGAAGCAATACGATATTATAATATTATATTTACCTGTGTTTGTGTTTCTTATGCTTTGAGTTGGCGGAAGTTAATACGTCTGAAAGGATCGAAGAAGTCTCAAGCTTTACCTGTAAATGTCTTCACTTTCACAATAAAGGTACCAGAAATATCCTCGAAGTCAAAAAAACCATCTTCTTAACGTTATAGGAAAAATTAACGGAATGTAGAATGTTAAAAAGTTTTGCTCGACAATTTAATAATCTTGCATTCGTAGACACGGATACTTGAAAATATAGCTACGCTGATAACTGAAAATGAAACAACTTGCTTTACGCTGTACGAATGATTCAGTTAATCAATCGATCCATACTTACATTAATGCAATCATCCTTGAAAAAAATCATTTCTACTGCGACCAACACTGTTTGAAACAGCCGAAACCGGGTGAAATTCTCCTGGCTTAACTTCCAAACTTCAATGAATAAATTACTGCAAATAAATAAAGTATCCGGCCTGATAAACAATAGCGCGTCACCCCATGGAGTTCCAGGAACAAACGAGTAATGCGTAATAGGATCTGGAAAAGTCTTTTTTTGGTAGCCTCACGAAGCGTGAAAATGCATGAAACGACCGGGATTGATGGAGATTCACTGAATCTAAGGCATGTTATGGAATTATCTGGAATCATCCTATTAATATTGTATGCGGTGTTTACTTAAGTCTTAATAGATTTAAATTGTCAAGTTCAAATTAAAAAACTGCAATTGAGTCGGTTCTGGAAGCCAATGGCGCGAAGATTGCTGTATCGATCATCCACCGCGTTTCATGTGGATTCAAGGACAACGGAATACCTGACCGACTAAGACAGTGTTTGCAAAATATCGGCAGTTTAGCTTTTCGGTGTCTGGCGTTTTTCCACCAGTGCCCGCACCAGTGTCCAGATGATTTTGCAGCAGATTTATTAACGAATTTCTATGCATGAAAGGAAACTTTTTTTGCCCTCTTGCTCCAGCTGGTAAAAGGTAATGGCCAATGGGGAAGCTTAAGAGAACGATTTTAATCGCTTACTCGGCACATACTTGTGTTAGAATAGCTGACAGTAGCCGCGTTTACACTAAGTGCTTTGACCTGGCCTGGACAAGGGCTAGGCCTAGATGTGAACGTTGTTCATCCGACCTAGTCCAGGCCTGGACCTGGTCTAGGCCACAAAATCCAGGCCAACAGCGGAAGGTGGCCTGGACCTGACCTGGCGCAAGATTTTGGTAATGTGAACAGGCATTATCTAGTCGGCAAATTTTGAGCTTAATAGCATGATTTGTATAGGATACATATAGTATTACCACTTTTCGGCGTGTTTTGGGAAAATCTCAGTTTCTCTTGTTGCGGAGAGTGTCGGTGGATGAAATTAACTACTTCGATACTTTTCTCAAGAATAATTGCGTTAGCGTGAGTATGGATTGGCTGACAGTCAATCGCCTATTCTAAAGGCCCTGTTACACGGACACGGTGCAATTTTTCTTCAACTTGCAATGCAATTTGCAAGATATGTGATACTTTAAAGAGATATAAATTAGTCTTCAAAATGAAAGTGTAGCAAACGTCCATGGAGTGTAATAAACACAAAAGTTCGGTAGTTGCCAAATTCACATATCTCAAAAGAAGAATTGCATTGCAAGTTGCAAGAAAAATTGCACCGCGTGTAAAAGGACCTTAAGCTAGTTGATTCGTTTTCCAGTGGCATTTATATTGCTATACATACATGTGTCTACGAATGCAAAATAATTGTTGAGCAAAACTTTTAAACATTCAATTTCTTTCTTTTTTCGTTTGCAGCCGAGAAGACGATTTGACACGTGTCTTCAAATATACCTTAATACCTGCGTGAAAGACAACGTATTTACAGGTAAAATCTTCGGGCCTTCTTCGATCCTTTCAGACATATTTACTACCGCCAGCTTAAAATATAAGAATTAAAAACACAGGTAAATTATCTATATAACATTGTATATAGTGCTTAGAGTATTTATAGGGCTAGTGTACGCATACTGTACGTTAAAAACTGTTCGCCTTTCTGCATGTCTATTCCAAGACAAAAGACCGTCTTTCGCACGATAAAGATTGAGGGGAATTATGTTTCTAAAAGTAGATGTTTCGTTTGTTTACATTCATTGTGTCACATCATTTTATCGTGTTTGCCTAAATTGATAATGGGATCATTAATGAGTCCAGAAATTGACCTTGAATTCTCCTAGAAATATTTTCCTTGATATTTGATATAATCGTGTGTTTGCTAGACCCAGTGCTTGTAACAACTTTTAACCAAATTAATAACATGGCAGGAATAACGTTATAGGAAAAATTTTATAAATTTGTAAAAAATTTTAAAAATAAAGAAATGGCTACAACAGCGTTTTTGAAATCTATTGGATTCATGAATGATAACCTGCATGATGATTTGGCCTCTAAACTCCCTTTACTCAAATCCCATTGAGAACTTGTGGTCGATCATTAAACGCCAGGTTTATGGCGATGGGAAGCAGTATTCCTTCAAACATGACCTGTGGATGGCAATAAAAGAATCCGAAACATCCATCCCTAAAGCTACCATTAAGAAACTCACAGCTAGATTCAGTGAACGACCGACTTTTTGACGTGATCAGACTTTATGAGACTCATGTCAATAAGTAACTAAATTCAATGAAAATGGAATCACTCCGTGTTCCATTTCTATCACTGTGTGAATTTCTAAATTTTCTGAAACTAATATCGTGTGTCAGTAGAAAAATTGCCAAACCGAAATAAGGGTGCATATTTTCATTATTAGGACTTTTTAAATCTTAATTAAATTTTTTAGAAGGAATACTTGAGAAGTTATACAGCCTTGGATAGTTTCACGCCAGGATTGTGTAAAATTAATACCATGAAAATTGCTATTTAAACTATAAATATCGTGGTTCGCACTGCAGTGTGAAAAATAATTTTTTATTCATACCTTCCAACTACTTCATGTACTTCTCTTTTCATGCTATATTCTGAATTAACGATGCCTTTCGGAAAATCATCCTCTTCCAAATCCTTGTTTGCATATATTATGAATGAAAGGAAATTTCACACTTAGCGTTTTCTGGGTATCGAGAAATTGAATCTAAGTATAAGCGGCATTAATTTATAAGCTATAAAGTAGACTTAATGAGCAAATTTGATGGTGAAACTGTGACCGAACAGACAGGTATCACATAACACGGTAGAGGGATGTTAATAACAGAGGAGCAGTCGAAGTCAAATACAATAGAAGTGTAGATCACTAGCGTATTGTTGATATAATAAAAGTAAAGTGTCGAAGTAAAATCGTGATTAATACTGGTGTGTGCAACGATATTTCAAGAACCTGTGGCGCATGCAATGCTAACACGAGCAATGTTGCACACGAGTAACTTTACAGAACTTTACCAGGACTTAGTTGATTTCGCTCTCGGACAGTGAATGGGATGAAGTTCTGTTTAGTATATTCTTTCTTGCGAAATTTTGCTCTTTTTTGCAACACAAGAAAAAACATACTCCGAAAAATGACATCTTGTAAACTCAAGATATGAGCTATAGACAAGAAGACAAGAGGTAACTCGTATCTTGAGTTTACCAGATGTCATTTTTCGGAGTATGTTTTTTCTTGTATTTTATCAAATTGTCTGCTGGTAATGGTTTTTTTTACAACACATCGCGAAATTAACTGCGCGAAATTTTTTGCATTTCTCTGAAAATTTTCGAAAATGGAACTTAACGATTCATTTCTAAAGCTATTGGGGTTTTTAAGCCAAGAGACTTTAGTTAAAGAAGGGAATAGTTGAATGAAACCTTCTCTTCCAGGCAGAGGGATTGGAGCCCTTAGTTTCCTGACTCAGTTTATGTAAAGAGGGGGGGTGATATTATTATACTTTAACGACGAACCTGGGCAATAAATTCACTGGGGTGTATCGCCAATGGCCTCTCATCGAAGGCTGAAAATACATATGAACAAAATAGAGCAATTTATTTACACATGCATTTGTCGTAATTTGACCAAACACATACAGAGCGGCTACATAATTGGTGCCGTGCGAAAATATTTGTTTAAATTATTTGGATTTCACAGACTATCAATTCAATTTTATTTGGTGCTACTACGATCATGAAGACAGTGGAGTTCGCTGTGTGATGGTTCGCTGAATCACACTATGTTCGGATCGATTGAGTGGGTAGCTACAATGCGCACAATAAGAAGAACATTCAAAAATGACCAATATCATTTGGAAAATGTCAAGTCACAATGTCAATAGTCTGCGAAATCACAGATCGTACCTTTGGGTTGGGCTTCTTTAGAAAAATCGTCTCCCATATACTTTTCATCAGAATCTACGCTAAGCCTCTCTATAAAGCAAACAAAGCATAGTCATATTGTTAGAGGCAGGCATATATGGAGAGATCTACTGAAAATATCTTTGGTTAAAAGGCGATAAGCGGAACTTGAAAAGTGAAAACCTTTAGGAAACTTTCGACGGAGTATAAGTAATCATCCGAAAAAGCAGAAAACTTTAGTTAAAAATTGGACTATTTAGCCTAGAAGAAAAATTTTTGCAAATTTATCACAAGCGTATAGCACGGAGGCAACAAAATTACCCGTCAGTAGGACCCAAAATGCATGGGAAGTCATAAATCATGCTGTGCATTGAGCATCTCCAATGTTTAAAGTCACATCTTCACATCTTTCTTAAAACACGATGTGCTGTCTGAATATCTAACACTATTCAGGTTCGCTACGCTTATGTGCAGAAAAATTCAAGTAAGTAAGTATATGTGTTTTGGCCTTACCTATTAATCGCAGAAATATTTCATCTTCTGCAGTCAAATTCAAATGACACAAAAGCTATACAATTAAATATAATAAGTTTTTTTATGGACGCGTGCGTGTTATTACTGTTTTTCTCATCTGCCTCATCGGCATAAGAATATAGGTAACAAGACTTCTTGCTGCCCATGCCTGGCTTTCGTAAACTCGCGACGCAAAAGGAAAAACCGAGCCCATATTTTTCAACTCGCTCTACCGTAATTATCTTAAATTGTGCAGTCACTAACACTGAATAGTCCTTTTCGGTAATTACGTCACAACATTTTAACATTACAACGTTTTAAACTTTGAACAACCTTAAAAGAAATGGATTTCAAGTTTTACTCTCACGAGCCACGTGCAAAGATGCAAAACACCCTTCTTTCAACACATGCATGAAAATAATTTATTTTGACCAATAAATGTTGAAATGAGACCGCGAGCCTCGTTCCCGCGTTATGGCTTTTTTCCATACTTACACTGCGACATTTGGCATCATCGTGAGCCTTCACTAATGTTTGAACTACAGCTATGTGATAATTAGAGCATGCTACGCTCAACGGTAAACGTCCGGAAGGATTTTTTCTATTAATATCTTTCGCAGCTCCATGTTGGAGAAGGTATTGAACAATTGTGTCACTGCCCCCGCGACAAGCCGAGTGCAGAACTGTTTCTAGGCAACTGTTGTCGTCGCTTGCTACCTCGGCACCATGTTCAACCAAATGTTTGACTATGTCTAAAGACCCAAATTGTGTAGCGAGATGAAGCAAAGACAACTCTTCAGTAACTTTTCCGTTCACATCAACATAGGCTGGAACAAGTCGTCTTACTTCCTCTGTATCTCCTTTTTTGATAGCGTTCCACATTTTCGCGGTATTCCTATAATACAATCAGTATGTAGTGTAAAATGAACATTGTTAGGGCTTATTTATCATTAGCGCATGAGAACTGTCAAACACGTTTTGGGGTTTATTGAAAACAGAAAACCTAGAAGCATATGATTTGTTCATATGGTATATTGTTGTATATGATTATATTATTAGTTGGAAAATTGTTAGTACGGGGCTTTCAAATTGGCCTGTTGATATTTCAAGACTTTGACAATCTCTATTCCCCCATTTCGCCAATAACATGCATAAGTAAAAAGCACCATTCTTATATAAACATACTTTATTTTTATAGCTTCTTTCGTTTTGTTGACTTCCTCTATGTTAATTATTTCAATCTTCATTTCTTCTGCTTTAACTCCAATCCACGAAAATTCCTTCAGCAAACGTTCTTTCAGCCTTCCAGATTCAAAATCATTCAAAACTTCAAGAAACCTTTTATCGGTAAAACAGTTTAGTGGAACAATAACACTTCCTTCTTTGAATTTTTTAAATTCTTGGTCATTTCTATCATCACCCCCAAAACATCTCTTGATCGCGTGTTGGAATTGCGGCAAGTGAATTAAAGTTTTTAAAACATTTTCAAGACCAACGCGAATTACCAATTCACCTCCTTCACAGCTTATATCCCTTGGCGAATCCCAGATCATTTCCGGTATTTTTGCTGGTGGAATAATTAGTGAAAAGTGATGCTTATTTTGTTAAAATTTAGACATGGGTGTTGGTTATGTAAATGCAGTGGATAGAATGGGAAAAGTCAAAGAAACACATTTCACATTAAAGATACAACAGTTTACAACAACGCACCACCACCTTTAGATAAAACATGATTAATTAAGAGCTCGAATAAAAATTATGATGAAAATCGCATATTTCCACCTCTGCTGATTCTGTGAAAAACTATTATCGAAATTCAACGCTCATTGTGTGGCCTTAATTACTGGCTTTGCATAGTTTTATTTGCATGTTTAACAAAAGGCGGTTTTCAGATGTTCGTGATTAATTGCTTTTTCTCTCGTTTAGCTTAGAGCAGACAAAGGTGGAAATATTTTTCAACGAACTAACATCAGCTGTTAGCATGTTTTTCTTCATTTGGTATAAAAAATACATTTCAACAGCGAAAAGCCTGGTCTATCTTAATATTACAAAATTTTACATGATATGCACAATAGCACGCTTAATTCATTTAAGTCATACTTACCTATAATCTCGTCTATTTTCAGCATCATACTTTCTCTGAATTGTTTGTTGTGTTGGCAGTCATCAGTCAACGTTGTTATTTTCTTGTCAACGTTTTCCTTAAGAAAATTGTAGTTCTCTAGTTCAACATCCCTAATTTTTCTTTTCAACTCATCAACTTTCTCCGTTGGAAATTCTTTCTCATCAAGATTACCAATATAGTCAATTTGACATGTTGGGAATTTGACTGCAGCAAAAGCATCCTTAGCGAGTTGAACATAATCATCAAACGTTGCTTTTTCTATTGTGGGATGGGGCAGATGACATAGAGCGTTTCTAAGCAGTCGAATTTGATCGGTTGCTAAAGCTATCGTTTCATCGTTGTTACCAGTTGGACTGATCAGCGTGGAATGGAAAGGATTGGGGTTTTTTCCCTGTATAAATTGATCCTTCAGTGTTTTGGTCGAGGTGGCAAAGGTCTTCGCGTAAATGGTTGCATTAAACAGTGCAGTACAATCCCAATCCTCAAACGACTTACTGGTTGGTATTTTAGTTCTACCTCCTTCGCATCCTAAAAAAAGGTTCCGTACTATGGGTGTGTCGTCCCAAGTCTTGTTACCCGCCAGTGGCGCGATCTTTGAGTCCCACAATGTCACAAATATCGAACGTAACATCGTTGGAAATTCATCGTAAACGATGGATGCAAATTTAAAGAAATTCAATTCTTCTGTTGAAAAACGTCTTGCTGCCATTCAGATGCTACTTCATAGCCAGCATATACCAAATAAAGGACACAAATTCTTTGAGTCCTTCAGCAATGAGAAAAATCATGCGATATTTTAAACTTATTAGATAAGCAGGTATGCATGGCCAAAACAGCTATGAAGGATCAATTTTATGAATCCGGCACACTATTATATCTCTTGGACACTAAAAGGTTATGTTATAAATTTCCTTCATTTGATAATCTTTCTGGCGCGGTCAGTAGCGTACGAGGCACAATAATTGTGTGTGTGCGGTTGGGGGGCACATATTCATTATTGCCGCTGCGATGAAGCCTGTCGAACATTCTGTTTAAACAAACTTTCACTGTATACAATACAACGTTAACGTACCTCAGTAAATACTAAAGCAATATACCTTTCCCTCCCCCCCCCTCAAACCTTATTTTGGAATGTTTATGATGAGAATTGAATACCGAACCTGTAGCGTGGTAACATGATATCTAAACCGCAGTTTTGACTGGCGGTATAAATAACGCTAAGACTGAACACCGAATATATACTTTACATATGATTATGCTTTGCATACTTTACATGTATACATTTATACCTACTTTGCTAAGACAGATTATATATTTTTACGTTTTAACGTATACTTTGTAATCTAGTTAAATCAGTCTTGGAGTGTACGTTCATCATTTGTCAATATTTAAAATCTTATGCAATCATTAGCTTGATTTATGTTATAAGAACCCATCACGGAAGTAGTATATTTAGGCAAAGTTAGCATGATAGTCGTCGGTTTGTGTAAAAATGGAGAAAAACAGAATATCGTCCGACAGTTAATACTAAAGAAATCTATTTACAGGAATTCCCTACTTTGCTTCGTAGTTTCTTATTCTTTGTAGTTTCTTATGTAGTCCATCAGACAGGAAGACATGAATGATCCGATTATTATTAAATTAGACAAACGTGGCAAGTTGCTCATGACTGTGCTAGTGTGCTTATTAGAACATTATATCACACAATCTTTTCTTTGATTCTTTGAATTCAGCATATATAAAAATATAATCCGTGGATGTATACTTACGGCTTGAACGCGTCTAAGGACATCTGCTGGTGGCTAGTTCACTTCAATTTATTATTGGAACAGCAAATTCGAGATTGATGGCATAGTTAAAATACTGAAAACATTATAAATTAAAATGAAATTTTGATGAACAGTTAACTAACGTTTAATTAAGATTGTATAATTGAGGCTGAAAGCTGCATGCATATGAATCCATGGATCAGTCTTGACTCTATATGGACCGACTAAAATATAGCCTCACAACAGAGCTCATCCTACGTAGCCACTGATCTATGTAGAAGCCTGTAGTGTGACTACATTGTTACTGCTCCATCATACCATCTGTAATCACGTTACTGTCATTGTTCATGAGAATAATATTTCTCGTGTGCTATAGTAATGGGTGAATGGGGCTGAATTACAACTGAGCACTGTTTTACGCCATTAGCTGCAGCATTAATAAAATAAATTATGACAAATAACAATGTCGCCTCTCAAGAAATGTATATACGATCTCAAGAGATTTTGTCCTGCTTTTGTCGATCTCTGAGATTTTGTCCTGCTATTTAAATTTGAGCTATCATAATAATTTATGTCCTTAGAAATTTATTGTTTTCACAGTCAATGAACAGTGAACATATCAAGTGAGGCAAATCGTCAGGCTTACTATGCTACTGGCTATGAAGCGTGGGAAAAACGACTGGACTTGATGGGAGGAGGGAATCAAAATCTACTTATGAAAAGCATGTAACAGAATTAAGAAAAATCACGCCATTTATGTATACTATGTTTACCTAAATTGAAGCCTTAGTTATACCGTTTAGATAGATTCATTTAAAAAAAAACAAGTGCGAGCGTAGTGACTAGCGTTCACTTTTCTTAGAACAGAACATGGTCAAAATTCCCGGCGCTTCACTTGCATTCCTGGTCTTTTCACGTCTCGTGAAGGAATGTTTCGCAGAAATCCCTCTTCATTCTCTTTAGCATCCTCTTTTCGTTTATTGCTTTCTATGCAAGGACAAAAAATACAATATACAATACCAACGCAAATAACACCTTCAACGTAATAAGTTGCGCCTTCAAAAAAACCCACAAAATTTTGCTCAATAATACAATAGATTTAAAATGTTTTCGTAATATTTGTCAATTGTCAGAATTCGTTTTATCTATAAATAAGTTTACATATATTTATTTTTATTTACAAACTTTATCAAATGTGCCTCCTGCTTGTGTCTACGGAGCTCCATTCGACAGGGTACCTAATTTTATATACATGCAGTATAAAAAGATTATCTAATCATCATGTACCTCATATATGTGTAATATATCATGTGGTGGGTATACTGTTCTACTCAAACTCAGTAATTCATCGACAAATTTGAGGAAAAAATGAAACAAAAAGCTTCAGGACCGTTTTTTGACAAATTTACTGAAATTATAATTACCCATAAGGCCATAACAAAATCGATGTTGCATCATTACCTGATCAAAATATGGTGTGATAACTCCAATCTTCCTAGGCCAACCTTCTGGCCAAAGAACGTCAAGTTCTTTGACTCTTGCTACAACTTCACCCACCTCCTTTGGAGGTCGGGTCGCGGTGGTAAAGATTGCTACATCCACGTTTTATGCAGATCCAGGGACGACGAGACGATGCAAAGACAAAGGTGAGGGGGAGAGGAGGTTCGTGAAAGGAAAAAAGTAATTAAATGTGAAAGTCTGTTCACACGATCAAACTTTTTTTGGATCAACTTCTGACGAATGGAAAGTAGTCTGTATTGGTAAAGCCGTACCGCATTGGCGTTAGTTGATTTGCCGGGTACACTGCAAGTTAACAGACTATACAAAATCCACCAGAATTGAATTGATCGGACCGTCAAACAAGGATGATAGGAATACTAAGTTAAAAAGTTCTGAAGGGCATCACCCGCGGTTATTTGCATTGGGAAATCAAAATTTTCGATAGATTGGAAGTATTATGGCTATCTTCTTAATTTTAGTTTAAAGATACCCTCGTGTTTATCATCGGCAATGTTAAAAGAGGGGCGGGGGCCCTGAGAAAAGACTGCGAATATGAGTTCTCGTAACATATTAATTTATTATAAAAAATACATTAGAGTCGATAGGATATATTGTGACGGCGCTCCAAGTGTTATTACTGTAGTTATGTACATCATTTCCCTAGTCTTCAAATTAGTACATGTAAAATTTGTTGTGTTTTTACACTTTCTGCTTAAATGTACAAGATTTCCCTATTTTTGCATTCATTTTAGCGCAAGCAGTCGTGTCCTGGTTGACATGCATATACTATGATTTACAATTTCGTATACTATGATTTACATAACATATACTATGATTTACAATTTCATATACTATGATTTACAATAAATCACAATTTCGAATAAGCATACATTAACGAGTATTGCCACATTCACTGAAACATCCGTTATCAAAAAGACCCAGATTCTGTAAACCTTTCTTCAAGTCTAAAGCAATGAAAGATGGTAGACTCATCTCGGCCTTTGGACCTTCATCGCAGAAAATTACGAATTCTTCTTCGGAATCGTCTGCGTCATCACTAGAAGAGGAATTCTGATCACTACTGCCAGGTTCACTGCTATCCTCACTCGGGTCTTCGTCGGAACTCACCGGTTCCTCTGGATGAGGAGTATCAACCTCACAGACACCGTAAGCAAACGCTTGTTTCACTTGATCGTCATCAAGAAAGCTTATAAGTGCCCCAGAGTCACCATCTTCTAAAAACGTCCCGGCCATTCCTTTAATAACCATTGCATTTTTGAACAAAATTTCACCCGATCGTAGTCATAGGTATAATCACAATCGACAATGAAAATCATTTTTGCGAGGAGCTGCGACACTACCCTCGAAAACATCCGTTCTGAATACGTACTACAAGCTACCTTCTCCGCATGTGCTAGGCCTAGGGAGCATTTCGGGCGATTTCTCGCTTTCGTTTCTAAATTTCTACCCGCAAAATATCACCGCCCGCCATATTTGCCCGGAAAAGGTTCTGCGGAGGAGGTAGACATACAAGAGGGAACACGACGACATCGGCTATCAATACAATGAATCAGTGAAAAGAAATGAATAAATAAAGACCTATTGCAGTTTTGGACGTCGTTCACGTTCTGTTTATAACTGCACGGGTTGTCCCCAAAAAAACAAAAAAATTTCTATTGAAATCACTCTTTTGTTGTTTATTAATAAGCGTCTGTCACAATAACGCATGTTCGAAACAAAACGCTTCAATTAAGGTAACTCCGATTCTCATGTCCTGTGTACAGGGTGTATAATCGTCTCGCATTCAATTTTACGCATCCGTGGGCATGGAGCACAATAATAAGGCATTAAAATTCTAACAAGACCTTGATTTCGTTGGGGGAACTTGTACTATTGCGGTACTATTGTGCTTTAGGGGTCGTCCTCAAAATGGGTATAGTTCTAAAAACCTAAAATAAACAGTTTCTCAAGATAGTTTCCTACCAAGGAAATGGAAATTGAATGACTTTAGTCAGGTCCAAGATTAATTGTGATTTTACAAGATGCACAATTAAAATATTTTTTAATATATTCCATCCTTTTGTGAATGTATAAAAAAAGAATGATGGAATATAAGAAAGCTTTTAATGGTGCATCTTGTAAAATCACAATTAATCTTGGGCCTAACTAAAGTCATTCAGTTTCCTATTTCCTTTGTAGGAAACTATCCTGAGAAACTGTTTATTTTAGGTTTTAGAACTACCCATTTTCCAATGGACGACTTGCGCTTTAGACTTACTTTTGATCGAAGTAACTAGAGGAAAATAAATCACCCCAGCTAGAAAGATCTTACTTAATTTAGTAAAACTGCCAAGTTTGGCTGCGAAATTTTGTAAAATACGGAAAATATAGCCATGCGAAGTTGGCAAATTTTTTATACTTTTGTATTACGTGCGGAAATGTGTAACTAATTTAGTTACAAACTTCCGGTCGTAATACAAAGGTATACAAAAATCGACAACTTCGCATGGGTATATTTTCCGTATTTTACAACAATTCGTAGTCAAACTTGGCAGTTTTACTTATTTTAGTAAGCTCTTTCAGAAAATGTCCTTTTTCTTGCCGAGGTAAGAAATTAGTCTAAAGCGCAAGTCGTCCATTAGAACTACACACCAGAGGTTCTTGTTCTCATGCATGCCAATGAACACATGTTGGTTTTTGAAGCAGCTATAAAATGGGCAGTTCTAAATTTTTCTTAGGATGACCCCTGTTGTGCTTAATATCAATATGAATGTCAAGCCCTTTTTTTATACATTCTGTAGAACGACTGCATTTCAGAACGCAGCGAGCGCTACCTCGAATTATGCTCTTGTTCCCAAACATAAACAATATTTCACATTCAATCGATACGATAAATAATACACAACAATTCTTTACCGTAATATTTACCGTAAAGCCGCGTCGTCGTATTGCCGTCGTACATGCTTAATTATTGTCCCTAGTAATTGTCAATTCGGAATCACTCATTCCTAAAAACTATACAAAATATAATATAATAGTCTATTAACAGAGTTTAAAAATAGAATTTCTTTAAATGTGTAATTTAAATTGAGATCATTTCTATAATGTCACTTTGGCAGGGCCGAGACTATATCGGTACCTATGTTTCAGTTTTCTGGCCGACGGATTTCTTTTGTAAGTGCAATAGCATACAAAAGAAATCCGTCAGGCTAAACTGATTATTATCATGATATTATAGAAACAAATACTTGCCAATAGACCTTAGAGGTGCCTACGTCACACAGTTCTCAATCTATCTCCTGCATGTTTCCCACATTGCATTGCAATTTATGGTTTGACAGTCCCGTGACGTAAGCACCTCTAAAGCCAATTATCGTTCTAGTTTCGTTATCGGCCCAGCATTTTGGGGACACCCTGCACATCCCTTAAAAGGCAGCTTCTTCCATTACGCTCGATTTGCCTGCATGCGCAGGCGTAAAAGTACAATGGAAAATTGCCTTTATAAGCGGTCCTGCTACGACCTTAAGTATAAATAATTGCGGTGTACCTCGTCGATGCTTCGTTCTGAACCATAGATTGTGCCTTGGAAGTTGGAAGCCGCCATTTTGATTTTTCCGCAATCTGGTCAGCAGTAAAACCCTGAGAAGCTTAATACGTCATTTTAAGACGAAAAGCTATACCGTAGGTTTTCTTGATGGCCTAAAACTCTAAAATTTGAAAGTGAACGAATTCAAACTATGACTACAACTATGTCATTATGCCAGCTAAAGTGATCTGTTAGTGATGATAAACATTAAACTTTTTGTGAACCAGTGGTGGATCCAGGGGTAGTCAGAATAAATTGCTACAGCTTAAAATCGCAATCCCATTGGTTGATTTTTATTTAAAAATATTCTTTTAAAATCCAATTATTTACATATATAATGATGGCTACTTGGAACCGTATTTGCGTGATTATAAATTTTATAATATGACCGTAATAAGTGGCGTAGGAAACACGGGAGATTGGGGGGGGGCATATGTTGACGAATATATGAATATGTGCCCCCCCCAATTATCGTGCTCTCTACATATGACCCATTTGAGCAAATTTCGGTTGATTCGTTTGATTCCAACCGGTTCACTGAAAATGATTCATTCAAAATGTGGCAGATTATTACTTATCCGCATCCATTATTAAACAACTTTTCTTTTCATAATGATCCAACAACGCTCGCCACAAACTACAAACACCGACTAAGTTTGCATTACCTAAAAAAAAAGAATTACAAATCCATAAAAGTGTCAGAGCCAGAGGGGTGCATTTGTCCTGCTAGAGAAAGTTCAACATAATGTCTCTGCTGTTCTGAGCTATGGGAATATTCAATGATACGTAGAATTAGTAGAATACGTTTTAACTGTATCATATTTCATGTCTGGTCTTCAAACGGAAGTCAATCGCTATTCCATTTCGACCACAACAAATTATGGTTTAATCCATCTTTCATAATCCCACCGATACAAAATACTCGCATGTTGGGTTATATAAACAAAGCATTCAACTGGTTTAGAATGTACCTAGCCTCCTCCGCAGGCATCTCTATATGCATTAAAAAATATATAATAGCCCAAGCCTAATATAAATTCATAAGAGATTTCTGCGGAGGAGGGTAGGATGTACCGTAGGGTATCATTATGGAAACTGCATGAGCTATAGTTGATTCTTTTCCACAAAAAATCACGAACTTACCAATAATGCAAAGGCCTCGTTTAGCCCTGGTCAGAGCAACGTTGATTTGATGTTCGTCCGTCAAAAATCCGAGATGTTCTTTCAGCCATGATCGCGATGCATCTCTTTCAATTTCCCGGAAAGGAAGAGAGCGCACCAATGACAAAATGACGTAGTCTCTTTCACTTCCTATTGGAGAGAAAAATTGAGGGTCTAGCATTACTCAAAGAAAAGGTGTATTTTACAATTATATTTATCATATATTTTATAAGATTATAGACTAGTATATATCATTCAACTTTGACGTAATGGCCTATTTGCCTGTTCAGTATGACGAACGTACGCACATGAAGATTTGCAACCTATTCTTATATACAAGAATTAAAGCTTGTTTAAATGGGTCGGCTAGTAAAATCAGTTAATCTCACAGTGTTTAGAACGGTACGAATTCAACCAATTGAAGCTCTTTTGTAACACGGAAGATTATTCAACAGACTATTCTTGATATTCAACAACTTAATTCATATCTTAATTATCCATATTTAACCGAGACTAGACGATAAGAATGAATTTGAATCATTCAATATTGGTGTATATGTATCTGTTTTTATTAGTTAAAAAATAAGGTATGCAATTGAATGATGAAAACTGAAAATTTCACACACTCACCTTGAGCAGCGACCACAGAACTTACAAAAATATCTTTCAAGCCGTGTTCTTTCAATTTATTGGATATTTCGGAGCATTGGGCGCGATATGGGGACAAGATAACGATATTTTTACAGTCTACTCCCTCGCCAACAAGACGTCGAGCCACGAAAACCTGGAAAAAACAATAGCAGCATACTTTTGAAGAGAGCTAGCATGTATATATCATGGAAAAGATTGTGAATGAAATAAGATGTGATCATATGTATAGGTATGATATTTTAGAAATTTTGCAATCAATAATTATACTTAAATTTGAATGAATAACCAATCTCATTAATCTGTAAAAATACGATCCCCTTTTTTACGACCATCCCTTTTTTCACTTGTCATATATACAATAGATTTTCTTCTCATCGATGTAGGGAACATTTTAGGTAAAAGATAACGTATTGTGCTTAATTAGAAGTTAGGACGCCTTGAATCGCTTTATGATGATGTTTCATGTCTGTTTCATGATGTGACGGTATCACTTACAGTTTTGGCAACTTCTTTCTGATTCTTCTGAGATCTTTCATTCCCTTGTTCAGTGGAGACAACTAACGACTCCTCGACTCCTTCAACATGATGGAAAACAAATGGATAACGATCACCGTTTGGCCATGTGACTTTATCTGTTTCACGATTCTTAACTTCAGGCGCTGTCTTCAATTTATCTTCGTAAAAGAACTTTGATGGAAACTGACATAGTTCCTCGTTCTAATATGTAAAAAAATGATGAATTAGTTTTAAAATCGATGATAAATATCTCAAAAGAAAACTTCAATTGCTTTATATCAAGCTTGCCTAATCATATTTGTCGCCATTAGTTAGTAGAAAACTGAAGTTATTTTTCGCTGTATGCTAACCAGGATGATGGCGATATTTCAGATTTTCAGTATTAAAATATAGTTAAGAACGAGCAATTCAATCATTTCTCACCATTCTGTACTGGATCTCAAGCATATGAGCGCTTTTTGAGTAGCGTTCAAACATTGAAATCCCTAGTCCCAGATCTTTCGCTTTTTCGCATTGAATGATAGGCTGCAGTTGCTTGTGGTCGCCAATGAGAACAACCTGATTCGCGTCTGAACCCAACATCCCGCAAAGCGTTTCGGCCTCGATACACATGCCGCATTCATCAATGATGCATTGAGTTACAAAACCCTCGCATGACGAAAGGATGCGGTTACTATACGTCGAAGTACACGTGGATAGAATCACTTCGACTCCTGACTGGGTGATGGCCCATTTCTCCGCTTTCTCTTTAAGCTGGAAGGAAAACAAGGGAATAAGAGGAAAATGGAAATGTCAGGTGTAATAGCTTCAAGTATCCGACTTCAGTTATATAATTAATTTTGACGATTAAAGAATGCGAAGATTTTACCTTGTTGAACTGACGTATCATTCTCCGAGGCGCGTTCAGTTTCAATTTGATGAGTTCCTTAAAATCTTGATCGTAACCCCTCAATTCTTCTGCAAACGGACACTCGTCACTGCGTATAACATGATGTAACGATACATGTTGAAGATCTTCGTCTGCCTTGAGTTGAGCTGCAACATGCCTCGATCGAAACTCGATGATTTTCTCCGGCACGGGAAAAACTTTTCGTTCGATTTCTTGACCGTAAACCCGCAAGATTTTCAGACCGTTGATTTTCAGGAGGTAACCTAAAGCCAAAAAATATATATGTAAATAAAAATAAATGTATACCCTGCCTGCGACAAGCCTAGCCTCCACACTTGCCCTACGAATCGCACGGATCTTTAATAAAACAAAACATTTTATACCTACGTTAATGATCATGCACAGACAATAGATATGTCCGATTCTTAAAACAACTGTGAATCAGCTTTGATATTGCAAAAAAGCATGCAGGCAACACTGAAGATAGTCATTGCAGTAAATGAATAACTCAACGTGCATTTCATCAATTGAAGTGTGTTTGAAATAATAATAATAATACTGAAGATTTTTTCCGATCAACATTTCTGTGGCAATAGACTATAGCTCATTTTTAAGTAAATCAACATATCTGGCAAGGATGGATTTAAAACAAGTCTTTAAGTCAGTGAAGTCTTCCTTCAAGTCTAAAGGAAGTTTTACTTCATTATAGCAATGAAAGCGAGTTTTTCTTCAATACATACGAGCGACAACGTCAACTGATTTGTTAGAAGGTCCACAATAGAACACCATAAAACCATTGCACTCTTCCCCATCTCTTCCCACAGAAGGCGTTCGTTTTTTGTTCATTTGGGCAAACCAATACGCAATATGGACACCAGTTACAGTTTTGCCTGTACCTATAAAGATCACGCGAGCGGACAGATTATTAGAAAGAATTAAATTTTCCCCTTAAACATGAGCCATTAGAAATGAACCTTTGAAGTCAATTCCTGGATTTGATATACAGTATATTCTCTTGCATGCAGTTTTACCTGGTGGACCCTGAATGAGGGTGAATGCTTTAGTCAAAGCCTGTTCAACTGCTTGGTGTTGGTATCTGTTCAGAGGATTGAAGCCTGGCAAAGTTAAATCCTTACTTGGAAGTTTGCCTCCTGGATAAAAAGTAGATATTGAAAAAAAGAGCGCTTTTAGTTATGGTAGAAATTTTTTAATCTGCATTATCATACACAACCTTGAATAGTACTAAAAGAACAAGTGGGATTTTAGACTTTAGGAAAACATGGAAGCACAAATTTTCCATAAGTTGAACTTTTATATAAGATCGAGCTTTGAAGATATGAAGCTACTTCACATCACAAATGCAAAAATCTTACTTTTAGTAACAACGGACAAATATGAAGCAGCCGAGGAGGGGACAGTTTACATTGTATGTCAGCAATGAACCTGAGAGGGAGAGCTTCTCTTTTCTAGATTTTTAGTTTATAAGTTAAAGAGAACTTGCAATGTATCAATACGAGTCATCTGTAGAAAAATAGCACCATCTCACCGTCATCAAATTCTGCCGTATCTTCACCGGTACAAATATTTTGAACTAGTTCAGTTGCCACAACCGAATCAACGAGAGCTCCAAGACGGCGTCTACAAGAACGAATACAAAGTCTGTGTGTGTGTGCATCTTAAGTTTGATTTAAAATTAATTTCCAATATAACCTAGTTGGGCGTTAAAAAGGCTGCTGACAGGCGACCATTTGATATTAACTAAAGTATAACTGCATGTCGAGACCCAGTCCATACACGGCCGGAGGACTAGCTGCCGTCAGAAATACAATCAATTGAAACAGTATGATTGTCAAGAGCTCCAATTTCCCAGGATTTTTGTTTGATGAAGACCAGGGTACGAGTGTATACAACAGCATAACTTCCAATTTAAGTTGGTGACAGAATTGACCAAACAGAACCGTGTGTTTGGAAGTTAACTACGATTTAACTTCCCTAAATGTAGTTTTATAAATGCGGGCCTTGCCAGCCATTTAGTGTGTCGTAGGGATATCTTTAAAGGGGTATCTTTAACAGCAACAATATTTATGCCCTGGTTATTTTAATCTTGACCAACCTGTCTGGAATGTTTAAAAATATTAACTCCACTGTAACGTAACAAAATAGTTCCGCTAATATTGCCTCGGGAATCGGCGACGAATTGTGTATTAATCGCGCCAAAACGGGACGATATTCTTCGCTCTTTTTATATTTTGCCTTGGAGTTCAATTTCTCATTTATTTTCTTTGCTTTTTGAGTTGAAGTTTTGGGAGCAGATATCGTCGATTCAGGTTCATCTTCACCTGCGAGGTGATCTTCACTTTCTTTGGTACTTTTCTTCTCCAACGCTTCCTCCAGGGTACCCTTGACATCCTTCTTCCTCCTCAATTCCTCGGAAATCTGAAAATGCCCGACCCAGAAGCCGGCGTCTTTTCCCGATTTTTTCTCCGGAACTTTCACACGGACACATAATAGGTTTAAATCTAGCGGTTCGAGGAAGTGATTATCGCAATATTCCAAGGACAAATCAAAATTCATCGTCACCAAGCCTAAAAAACAACATTTAATCTTTCAGGGCTTTCTGATGATTACAGCTTTACAATTTTGTCGGAAACGTCTCGCGAAAATCCCTGAAATTGTACGAGAGTTATGGTGACTTAAAAGGGATAATTTTTCTATGGGAAAGTATATTTCTCCCTCTAAAACGTTTGAGATTTGTTCTTCATTCTAAATTAAGTTCATTGCACAGCTAACCCAGGTGATAGTGGCGATTTTAGAAACGTTTGACACTTCTAGCGTTTATGTTTCTCGACAAATTACATTTTCAAATGCAAATGCAAAAGCCGGAAAATGGTACAGCTGACCGCGGAACAACGAGTTTTTATTGTGATATTATTCCAACAGAGTTCTTAGGCATTCAAATTCTAACAATTACATTGTTATGGGTGATTTCAATAATAGTTTTCGTTTTTTTTGAGACACCCTGTACTGATTCCTCCCTACTACTGGAAAAACTGCGGTGACTAATGCTTTTCAGTACTCAAGACTTAGCACCAGGGCTGTGCAACGAACTAAAAATGAAGGACAATTCTACATTATCGAGCCACATTAATGAATGCGAACGGGATAAAATTTAATTTACCTGAGGTTTCGACACGCGCAAAATTTACCCGAAGATTCGACAAAGTGATGACGTTATTCTCCCGCACTGCTGACGTAGCGATTTCCATCATAAGGACAGGTTTCCAGAGCCTCACGTAATTCTCGATGTCGGAAAACTTGGCGGTTTTGTTCGGTCGCCTGTGCGAAGTCTTCGCGAAGCAAGTAGTCGGAAAGCTTCGGTGCTCAACGCAAGCGTGTATCTGATCGGTCAGTTTGAAAAGTTGTATGGCAGGCGAAAGGACACCTCTGGTCATTTGGGGACATATTTGAACCTTGACTCGTTCGTAAGGCCTGAAAGACTTGGTAACTTCGTAAAAACCGTCCGTTTCTTTTTCAGACGGTTCTGGTTTGCCAGTATTTGGATGCTGATAAAAAGGATTACGCACATGTGGGTCTGGTTCCGGGTCAGTTTCCAATCTTTTCAGAAGAGACACTTTTGTAGCACTTCTGTGAGGCCTGTAGATAGATCAAAATTACAGTAACAAATATTGATAGGCAAAGCTTCATTCTAGTCATATGAATTACAGTATCTGAGTTAACAGAAATGGCTTGACTTTTCTTAATAGACTAGTTCGATTATACTACCTTCAGGGTGGCACATTCAAGTAATTATTTGGAAAAGGGTTGGCTGAACATTACTTAACGATGGATTTTTAGACGTTTTCGTGGGGATGGGGCAACACACTCCTTATGTGCGCCAATTTGAGGCGCATGCAAAGTAAGTTTATATGTTCCCGCAATACGCTTTAACTTACGCTTGTATTTGAACGTCATCATCAAGTTCCTTAAGGCGAGCCTTCAGCTCGTCTTCATTTTCATTCTTGACTGCATCCAAAACTGAACTCCATTGTTTTCCACTCACAGTGTAGTCAAAGTCATCATCTGCTACTTCGTCTGTATAGGACGGATCTTCATCCAAACAAAACAAATTTCAAGGTAAGTGACATTAAGGCCAGCGGGAGAGCAATCGAAGACGTTTAAGGGATGCTTTGGCATTTCAAGAAAAGTTAAAAGCCAACCAAGCCTTATTCTAACAAAGTCATCTTCCACTAAAAATCGAGGATCGAGCCATGATGTTATAAAATTCGAGATAAGCATATAAACATTGAAATGACATTTATGGCATATTCACATACGCGATTTACAAACGTGCTAAAAGTTTAATCTTAGTCGAAAACAATTCTCATTCCAGCTACCACTGTTATCAAAACGCTAATTGACCAAATTGGAATTATGACAATTCGATTAATTCATCGACTCATTTAGGTTACGTTAGACTCAATTCCAAAGTAGCTACTTTGAAGATATAGGATACCTTTCGCAACGTTATAATCTGCCGGAAAATCATTTCCCATGCAGCGAGTACAAATTTAAATTAAAACGCTTTAAAACAATTATAAAATATAGTTAGCATGAAATACTTTTTACTCTACACTGGATATAATCAACGCCCCAACCACAGATTTTATTCACCAACTTACCTTCTGATTGATTTTCTAGGGTCTTCTCAAGCTCTTGAGATTTCTCGTCGTGAGGGAAATCTGGTTTGGGTTGAGCCGTGCCTTGCTTGTCTATGCGCAAGAGACGGAATTTCCAATGCAACGCAATGCCATCGCCTTCTGGTTTCGGATCTTTATCGGGTCCGAGTCGTGCAATACGGAGTGACTTGTTACGAAGCCGTTCCATTTTTCCTGGACCAAAAAACAAATTCAAGCTGTCGGGCGTAATTTCGTCAATATACGCGGAAACAAATTTCGAGGAGCTTTTTAACTTTACGGCCAGTTTAAGTTTCTTCGCTTCGCGGTCAAAACGACTGGAATTTCGGGTGAGAAACGTGCAACGGTCGCAAATGGTCGTAACGTCCTCGGGATCCATAACGTTTCGTTTGCTCTCTAGGCTAGCCACAACCAAACGATGGACAATAATGTCTATATAACGACGGATGGGTGAGGTGAAATGACAGTAAGCGTCCAGACAAAGACTTGAGTGTCCCTTCAGTACAATCCTCAAGTCATCAGCATCAGATGAACATTGAGCTGCTCTGTTCGTGGCATCATTTTCGTGGCTCGTGGTATCCACTGCGACTGGTGTTTTATCCTGCTTTAGACTTGTAGAATCTGATTGCAAATTTGGCGAAGAATCGAAATATGCGTTCGAGGATGGTATACCATTTGTGGCATTTGTTTCAAGATTTTCTGAGCTGTTTTCGCTGTTTGCAGCCCTCGGAATGTTCACTGACGCTTCTCCATGCTTGGGCCAAGGGTATGGGATATTCCCAAAATCATCTCCTGAACAAATATAACTACCGCGCTGTTGTATTTGTTGTTGGTGCATGTTGGCAAGCGATAGTTGAGGAAAAAGATCAAGATCACAAATAACTTTAACCAAATCTTGGAGATTCGAACCTCTTCGTACTTCGCTCATTATTGCATTCCACGTTTGGAATGGGACCATGAGATCGATATTCTCATCATGGACGACACTGTTCGTATCTTCCCGCCATCCGAGCCCGAACGAAACGCTGAGGAATTTTTGAAAGCGTTTTTTCCACTCAACAACTTTGCGCGTCTTAGATGGTGGTTGTACACGAAGAGGTGTGCATTCGGGGAATCTATTCAACAAATATTTTGCTACCAAATGGTTGGCCAACACCATTACCTCTTCGATCATTTGATGAGCTTCTCTTTCATTTCCACCACCTTCATGATCATTATCTTGATCATCATCATCATCATTACCATCATCATCATCGTCGTCATCATCATCACTTTTTCGATAGTACATTGATCTCTCTAATCCCAGCCGTGATCTTCGATAACCTTTGGCAAAACGATGGACAATACCGATAGCTTCGTTGACTGGTATTTCTTTTGCCTTAAAAAGAATGAGTGGAAAAGTGAAAAAGATGCATAACGAAACTCTGACAATGAAAACTGGGAACAAAACAGATATGTGAGAGCCCGTTGCCGTCGTTTGACTGTATTTTAACTCATTTGACTGCCCTCGTTATATCTTATCATCATGGCTTACCTCGAGGTTGGTAGCGACGTCTGTTTCGCTTGAATCATCAATGATTTGTTGTGCTTCAAGATAACTCAACCGAGAACTCGAGCAGATCACGCTTCGCTCCATTTTCGCGTCACCGATAACTTTCCCATCAGACGTCACCTCAACTTTTACCGTAAGGACGAGGCGATCCTTTCCTTCCAGTAGACTACAACAATTTTCGGAAAGTCTTCGGGGAAGCATCGGAACATTCTCGTCAGGTTTTGGAGGATAATAGCTCGTACTTCGTAACAGAGCCTCTTTGTCTAGATTCGTATTCGGCAGGACGAAAAACGAAACGTCGGCGATATGAATGCGAAGCTCGTAGTTGCCGTTTCCAAGAGACCGCAGACTGATGGCGTCATCAAGATCCCGAGATTCCGGTGGATCGATAGTAAACACGTTCTCGCGGTACGCAGGGCGGCCTCTTTCGCTCGGTGGCACCTGCCAGTTCTCGCTGAATTTTTTCTGAACTGTATCGCGTATTTCCCTATGAAATTCTTTTTTAATATTGTGCTCTTCGTAGAGGACATCCATGCCTGTCCTGAAGTCTTTACCGTGGGGAATATGCCGTATAGCTAACCCAAGGGGGGTGGGACAGTCTTTACGCCATTTCAACAGTTTCAGAACGAAAAGACGTTCACCAGCCAGAGCAGCATTGTAAGGCTTTCCCTTCAAGATGCTCGCCCTAACAACCTTACTGCCTTCCATTGTGTAGATGGGAATGATGCCTTCTTCATCTGTTTTCGTAAAATTCATTAGTCTTGGGACGTTTTTGTTGATGGGTACCATCATACCAGGATTCGCCCGATCAACTGTGCACACAAACTGGCGTTCTTTAGGTTTGATGAGTTGCCTCAAAACACCTTTGGAATGAGAGAAAAATTGAGTGAACTTCACCTGTACTAAAAGCTTTCCAATAACACGATTTCATTGATCAGAAAGAAACTTTGTTAGGATCTTCTCTGAATGCAGAGGTCTGACTAGTATGACTATTGAATAAAAATCCCCCTTTGATTAATTGCTGAATAATGGAGAGTAATTTTCGTTGAAATAACCATTACAGTGATCATGGAAAGAAATTTTTGAGTATCAAGATTATGAAATTTGCGTAGAAATAGTTTCCATAATAATAAGAGGGGAACTGTATGGATTGTTTATTGTAAAACATTTCAGTAAACTTTTAAGCGAATCTTACCTCGTATATATCCAACATACAAAGTTTCTTGTTCTCGTCCATCCCCGCTTCGCAGCGTAGCCCTCGGTTGTAGCTCGAGTACAACGACATCGTCCTCGTAAACACCTCGGGCACGGCCGGGAATGTGAATATCAGGACTATCTGGTGTTGGAAGATGACCGTAATGTCGCGGAGGCCGGCTACTGTTGTCGGTACGGAAACAGCATTTTGTAAAACGAGTTTGATTTCCCTGAAGCAACTTTAGCAATTCCTCCCTTGGAAACTCGTCTACATTACAACAAAAACGATTCAGAGATTTTAGATGAAGATTAAAAAACAACAAACTTTTCAATTTTTTTAGATGAAATACATCAGCACCATCAGTAAATATTAACTTACTCTGAATATTGAAAAAATGTATAATATATAGAGTTTGCTTTGAATCATATAGTGAACATTTTAGAATTATAGTGACATTCTCTTCAGCTCAAATATTTTCATGCGCATTATGAGAAAGGTCTATTGACGGAGACCAGGCTCATTTGGGCTCGGTTTCGGATTTCAAATAATTATTTGGAACACGAACTTAGACTCTTGAATTTTGGAAAACGAACTTGAATTTTGCAACAGGACTTGGAGTCTTGATAGATTCGTGCACAACCCTGCCGCTTACCAATATCATGATGTGAAGATTCCCTGTCACCGCTTTCCTTGAAAGTCATCCTTCCACCGGTGAGACGAACGAGTCGATCGCTATCTCTGACATGAAAACCCAATTCAATTTTGCCGTCCCTCAAACCAGCTGAGAAGGTTCGATTAATGCTTTTAACAGGCCAGCTCGGGGCGGAGGTTTTAGGAAAGAGGTCGACGTCATTAAGTGCCGGAAATTCATTGGAAGTCACCTTTTGCTTGTCTTCGTCTTTCTCTTTCGTTTCTCGACATGCTTTTATAAGTTCTGTTATGATTCTATCATAGTTATCATCGTCATCTCTACGAAAGAATTCGTCTGTTGTATATTGGTTTGTACCCGAGTCATCTTCGTCCTCGTTCTGCCCTTCATCGATCGCTAGAAAGAGTTGGTAGATTAATTGGTTTTCTACGAAAGTAAATTAAAGTAAATAAAATTCAAATTGAAGTTGCAGTTAAACTAAGTTAAAGCGAGCTAGCTCAACGCAACAAAGACTTAGCAATGCCCCGGTTCATCAAAACTCAAATCAGTTGGGTTATACAGAGCTCGACTTAACATTATTTAACCCAAACTACGCTTTAACTCTGCTAAACCTAAGTTATAAACAAACTCTAAATCCAACGAAAAAGGATTGGAATCAACCCGCGCACTGATCACGTCAAAATAAAAAACTCAACTAACGACCCCACTTACCCCTATTATCATCATGGTTCTCATCATTCCCCAGCAAATCACCCCCGCTATCAACTTCAGTGCTTTCATTCCCATCAAGACTATCAACATCAGGTTGAGAAGCTGGTTTTATGTCCTGACTGGGCATTGTAGTTGAACTGGATGGTTGGGTATCATATGAAGACGTTGCAGGAGCGTTATTCATATCAGTTTCTGAAACAGTTCTTCCACTCACAACAATGTTCTCTTCACCTTAAATTGTCAGAAAAGTCTTTAAACTAAAATTCTTGAAATGTGTGACCAAAAACTCACGGTTGACAAATTTCCCCTGGTTTATGAGATTCTAAATTGTGACGTTAATTTGAGCTTGCCTACACATCTAAAGTGAGGTGTCTATACTTGAAAAATAAAGTATGCTGCATTCGGTCCGATGAGACCAATAATATTGCTTTACCTTTTGAGGATGTGCTTTTTGAAGTATCCTGTTTTCTATTATTTGCAACCACACTAGGTGTAAATTCATGCGCGCTCGGGTCAAGGGGCTGGGAGCGAAGACAGAAGTCCATAACAGTCTTAAGAGTGCAGCCGTGAAGTCCTTCATTTTCTTCGCAGCGTCTGAGATAATCTTTCCACAAATCTCTGCACGCACCCACACTGCATAGCGACATCGGATCTCCGACGACTGCGAGCAAAGACTGAGCACGAGTCACGGCAGTGTTCAAAAAACGTGGATCGGAAAGAAATCCAAAATCAAGTTCCGAAGGATTCGAGTTTCGTCCTTCAATCACCGAACAAGTTTACATCGTTCTGACCGTGCTAATAAACAGCGCCTTGAATTCCTTCCCTACAACAATAAAGTATTCAATCATTTTTCTCCTGAGTCGGGCGAATAAAATCCAACCCGTTGAATATACACGTCAATTAGGTTTTAAAGTCTGACAAAAGGTTTTCAACATCATGTTTAGTACAAAACTGTTGAGTGAATTCATTGAAATGTATAGTGCTTGTTAGCCAACGGAAATCTACCACACAGACCGTTCTCAGCTACATTACTGATTCGGTCAGTATATAGTAGCGAAATTACATTATAGAAGTATTTTAGAGAAAGAAAATACTTCTTTACCTACCTTGAACGTTTTCAACCGTTTCAACATCAACGTCACGAAGCCGACTTTTTCGTAAGCCCTCTCGAATTCGTTTCACCTAATAAACGGAAAGAAAGTTACTGAGCCCCTGAATTGCAGTTCTCAAAACTTCGCTGACAATAAATCAATAATTTTGCGGCAACAATTAATTTGCGAAGTGGAATTTCGGTAGATGAAAATAACCATAGCATTGAAAATAGATGATTACCAGGGGAGCCTAGGAGGGGGCATTTTGCCGTGGGTTAAAACAGTGCTCATCAAATTATACTGATTATACAGGCACTCAGGCAGAAGAACATCATGCGCATTACCTGATCACGGTATGGCGTGAGAACCCCAATACTTTTCGCTGGCCAGTCTTTTGGCAAGATATCGACAAGTTCTTTGACTCTTGCCACTACTTCATCAACCTCAGCGTCGTTATAATACGCCAACCCCTCTTCAACTCTTTGATCAACACCTTGGGCAGTGTAAAACGAGAGAACTGGTTTATTATCGAGGGTACTCTGGTCACCTTTGGCAACCAATTCGCCACCGTAAAAGCAGTCGGACGGAAACTTAAGAATCTTCTCGTGACAGCGGTAGTTTTCGCTGAGTAAGACTACATAAGGTGTCCCAACGTGAGTGGTGTCATTATTGGCTTGCTGCGACAAAGAGCTTGACTCGTAAGTAGATTTGTAGTCTCGTTCGTAATGTGCAAAAAGTCTTTGAAGAAGAGATATCTCTGGACCAAACTCCTCGGGCCACAGCCATTTTGAAAAAGCTCGCGCCCCCATCTATGATGATAAGCATAAATATTAGCGTGGATTAGATTCGTGACAGTTGTATAAATAAGTAGTTAAAGGTGTGGTTTGTGCGAAAACAAAATCTGGGAACTTTGTCGTTAGCCAAAATTTAAATGCTTTACGGTCAGTTCCCCGAGGATGATAGGAAAGTAAGATGCAACAAGGATATGCTGGTTGAAAATTTTAATTAAGTACTTAGTTGATAGAAAAATAGCATATCTATATTTTTATCTCTTAACGAATACTTATGCACCCACCCGCGGGTTAATTCAAGGCGACCTGAATGTAGCTTTTATTTACTTATTATTACCTGTTTGTGGTCTCCCGCCAAAACAATCTTTGTATTTTTATCAGCTATTGCAAGCGGGATCAAGCACTTAGATTCCAGGGCCTGCGCGGCTTCGTCAACTAAGATATGCGTTAAATGCAATTTTCCATTCTGATAGAATTTCCACAGCACACGAGCGGTGGCCAAAGTTGTTATAATGACGTTATTGTCACGAATGTCATTCCACGTTGATTCCCGTATTTCATCAGCTTGTTTCAGAAAAAAGCAAAACGTTAGACGTCTGGCAGAAAAATTAATAAAACTAGAGAATTTCCATCGTAATATCCTGAAACGACGACATCATAGACGTACTGGCAGCTGGGGGGCAGCTGCCCCTCAAGGGGCATAAACAAATTTAACATTTTCTAAACATAGATATTCCAACAAACAAATTTTTCACATGCGGTTTGCAAAACGTTTGCTCCGTCTACCTCTCTTAAGCCGCGTTTACACTATGTGGTTTGACCTGGCCTGGACCAGGCCTAGACCTAGGTGTTAACGTTATTTATTATTTATTTAAAATAATTCACAGTCTGTGATTGGCTAATAGCCATGTGTGAAATCGTCATATCCAACGTGTGACGTCATAAGGTGTGATACGACCTTTTTTAGTGTGATAAATAGTCGTATCCCACGTTTGACGTCACACGAATGGCGAAGACATCAACACAATGGCTTCCTCAAGTGAAAGGTTCGGCAACTTTGAGGACGAATACATGTTCGTTCTTTTAAATAAATGATAAAACTTTTATTGAATTCGGTTTTCACATGATATGAAGAATTATCAAGTCTCAGTTTGTCATTATCAACCTCAGCCTTCGGCCTCGGTTGATAATGACACACTTCGGCTTGATAATTCTCCATATCATGTTCAACCTCATTCAATAATTGCTAATTATCTGGCCTAGATCAGGCCAGACCTAATAGTATGATCCATACTAGTATTACCCCCTTTTCGTCGTGTTTGGAGATTTGTTCCAAGCATTTTGTCGATTACTTTGGCTATCCGATATCATCAACAACGAAGACAGTGTGAACGTCTTACATATTACCTAGACTTGTCTTAGATCCGGTTCAGGGTAGGTCTAGGCTTCTAGTGTAAACGCGACTATAAACGTACAGACAGAAAACCATTGTTCGCAGGACCTTTTGAACAGGCATCCACATTTACCTTTAATATTACAGTATCTCCGTAGTTCTGGAGGAACAGTCCGGATATTCCTGTAAAGTGGGAGCACTCGCATTGGTCGAATCCGTAAGGATGGTTTTTCTTTTATCTTTTCATGTAAATATTCCAGATGAATGTCAGCTGCGCTGTTTGAATTGGTGCAAATAAGAACTTTATACCGTCCTGGTTGGTTGAGAATTGACATACAAGCGAGGCTGAGGGTGAATGTTTTCCCAGTACCAAACGGTCCTATCACGAGAATAGGCGGAGTAGGATTGGGATCGAGAATCATCGCAATCGCTTCGTGTTGATTGTCGTTTGGTTTTCGGTCCATAAACCAATCAGATATTGACCTCTACGCAATTAAAAAAAGTGCCGATAGAACATAAAATAGGAGCTTTTTTATGAAATTTTTAACATGGTGATTTATTTCTCACCTTGTACTTATACGACACATTCTTTACATTTGGAAGAAGAATGTCAGTTTTGTGTTTACACATATCAACTGCTTCATGCATTTCACACAGCGGAAGACGGTTGTATCTGAATTTGAGGTCAATTTGAACAACTTGGTCTTTGGAAAATCTATAATCTTTGCATAACATCTCATTCAATTTTATAACAACAAACTGAGAAGTCTTTGATTGAATGTAACATTCATATACTTTCTTGCTGTGAGATTTTCCCATCTTTAGCCGCAAGACCACAGACATTACCGAGCGGGTAATAATATGGCCGGCAACTTCGTCCATAACAAGATAATCAGATAAATAGATTTCTCCAAAAAATTCACCAGGTGCCGCAAAAACTGTTGATTCAGCGCTAGCGAAGTTGTTTACAACTTTCATTTCGCCGTCCTGTATATCGTATCTAAATAGTGTCAAAGCCATAAACAACAATTATCAATAAGATTATCGATTATATCATTACCATTATCATTATAAAGACATTATCAATAACATCGTCGTGAAAAATATCATCATAACCATTAACAACAGTATCATCTTCACAACCATTTTCATTGCTTTCATCACCATTATGATGAAAAACATTGATAAAATAACGAGTCAATATCATTGATAACATGACCTATGACCTAACAAAACATAAAACACGGGGCAAAATGTAGAGAAAAGAACTTACCTTGCGACCGCTTCTTGAATGTGCTGTTCCTCAATAAACAGGATTTTGTGCCAAAGATCGCAGTATGTTCCACGTGTAAATGAACAGTTTTCAGGTACACTCGAATCATTTGGAATACTATATTGCTGACACAAACCATCCGAATCCAACTCCACTAATTCTTTACACAGAACTAATTCCACTTGTTCCATCGACCATTCAGCGATGCGACAGTATGTTGAACGTGAAGAAGACTTCTCTTTGGAATTATCTTTGCTCACAACTGACACGAAGAGTGGACGGGCAAGGACATTATCTTTGCCAAAATCAAATACTAACTTCTGTTCGAAATCACCAAAAACGCCGGACGAGAATTGAACACAAAATTGTACTGCCGACTCATTTCTAGCGATGTCTTCAACAAAATCCTCCTCACGAAAATGAACGCTTTGCAGGTTTAGGGATTGCCTTTGCTTTCCACTGCGGCGTAGGAATTTGAATTTATCCAAATGGGTCTCGAATAGAAAGGCTACTTGGTTTAGCGGTGATTGACGCATTCCCTGTTAGTGTGAAGACATTGTGAATCATTAATTGTGTGACTGATTACCTTTTCCGATCACCGAAATGGAACTACAGACGTCTTGGAGAATGTTCTAAAGAATGTTGCGAGAATGAATAAAATAATGATTTTTTACCTGAATTCGAACATCAATTATCCACTTATGGTCGACTTGCGAACCATCGACTTTTACCAATTTTAGTTTCCATCCTGAATCACAGCTCACAGTTACACCAGGAAGCTCTTGCTGGAGCTGAAAGTGAAATTATAGCAATATATTCAAACGTACAATTCACAAGAAGTTTCAAATGGAATACAATCTCGTATTTGTATTTGTTCCAACACATCGGTTGCAATTATATCATTTGTATGACAATTCAAACTAACCACACGATGCGGTCCTTCACGTTTGATTTTGCGCCAGAGTTTTTCACTGAAACCTTCTTTCAAGAGCTGTTTTTCTTCAAGCTGTGTGAAATGGCACGTCTGTTCGTCGTATAAAGCTTCCCAGTAGTCACGCTCTGCCTGGCCGTGTGCGAAGGTACAGTTCTTCTCGAGGTAACAGTAACCTTCCTCAAACCTATGAAATGAATTACTTTTGCAAAGAAGGACGTTTTCAGCGAAAGATAAATAACAATATAATCGCTAACCACTCTATATAACCAGGGTGCAAAATATCATTGCCTGTGCATAGCATATTTCTGTTTCCTGTGAAAATTGGCGCTCTCTTTTCTTAGACAAATATGCAGGCAGAAGTGCCCACTCTAATGAATTATCATACATCCTTGTCATACAAACTAAAAATATGAACATCACAGCCGAGGGACACATTGTATGCAGAATGTATACATAAGAATTGAATTTCTAACCTGCGACACACTTTATACCGGCCCATATAAACGCCATCGGGTGGTGGGCGAAATTTCGTAGCAGACTTCGTGTGAAGTTTCTTAGTGAGTCTTATCACATTAACCCTGTGCTGAGCATCTGAATAATGATGTTCGAGCTCTAACTGGGACGGAAACATTATGTTGCAAAATCTGCACCGTAGCTTTTCTTGTCCCATAACGGACGAAATGGTGTCGAAAGCGAAACTGGACTCCTTCAACTTTTTCTCCAGACCTTTGAAGGTAACGATAAGATTGAAGCAATTCGAGTGTAGAGGTAGCCGGGTTTTTATAGTTAAATGAGTTAAACATTCCAATCGAGCAATAGATTCTTATCACTGTTATCTCACTTTATGCATACATGATAATATTCTATTATTATACCTGAATTTAATCCCATTTGAAATTTCGTTGACCCCCCAACTGTAATCCAACCACCCAAATCTTCACCTATTGTTGTTTTTTCCGATTCTTCATTATTCTGGACGTCTTTGCCCGTCAAACAAACGTCGTCTTGTATTTCATCATGTAAAAATAAGGAGCCTTGACTTGATTCGTAGAAGGTGTCTTGGGAAAAGAAAAAGGACGAGTATTCTGAATTCGAATCAAAGTCCTCAGACTCAGACTCAGCAGTTTGCCAGTCGCCTGAACTCGAAACATCGTATGGACTTGAAAAGGATTGATTAGAATGGTGTAAACTCAAAGAATCGGTTCTGGAATGACGGCCATTAGTAGTTTCGGGTACTTCCTGTGCTGGATTGCCTGGATACCAAGCTGCATGGGTAGTTGTGCTTGTCCAAGTTGTGCTCGAGGCTGTGTTTCGAGGCTTCATTCCTACAAGAGCCAAGTCAAATACACCAAAACTAGTTCCATTCATTCATGCATGATATTAGTGATACTTATTCTACTCAGAGGCCTTTTTAGCTTCAACCGCTATAGTGGTTAAGTCTAAAATGTTTAACGAGTTCACAAGTTTTGAACTTTTGTTTCAAAGCGATATTGATTACAATGTTCAAAATACTTAGCGATTTCATTTCAGCTTACTTAGATATATCATCTATTTGCCTAACTCATTCTCTCTAGACTTTAGATTTAGATTAAGAATGAAGAATCAGGTTTGAATGGGAAAAAGTTGCACTCATCGTGTCGTCAAAAAAATATTTCATTGCTCAAATAATTTACTTGATAATACGCACCGTTTAAACGAAATAGGTCCCAAATTTCAACATCATCTTGTCCATGAGCAAACCTACACGGTATCTTGACACATGTTTTGCCCTGCGCATAATGCCTGCATTGTAGATAAGAACCTGATACGCCATCCGGAGGCTTTCGTGGTTTGACCCAATTGGTTGTGTTAATTTTTCTATACCAGACGACCATTTCGCTGTTACATGAATGACATCGAGCGCCGAGTGACACCGAAAAGACACGGGGGGTGTTACAAGTTGGGCAAACACGTCTAAGACGTGATTTACTCCGAAGAACGTGGTCGAAATCAGTTGACATGTCATTTAGCGTTGACTGAGGATCTTTAACTAAACAAGAAATGTGCAAAGTACATGTTACAAACTTACAGTGCCGAGAGTAGAATGATGTTGTTCCTACCTCCCAAGGGGGGATGGGGGTTGTTGTTTGTAAGCTATTTGATACGATACGATTAGGAATGGACATCCAGTAGTAGTCTGTGAGAAGTTCACGTGTGTTTTTATAATTGAGTCTTAGGATATGTATCTATTGTACACAAGAAATCCTCAGAGAATTTCTAATCTGATCAGTCTAATCTTACCAAGGCTAGATCCCAATCGGAGAGAAATCGTTCACTTGTAAAATGTTTGCCTATTTTCTTTTTAACTGAGTTCATGCAGTCGAAGTTTAGCTAAATTAAGGCCCTCAAAATTTGTTAGTTAACTCACCTTTCGTTGTCTTCATATTTGATGCATCAACACCTTTGCTACCACTAGAGCTCTTTGAAGATCCTTTTTGAGCACGTTTCTACAGAAAAAAGCGATGAAAAACAATATCCTTTCTCTTAGCTCTAACGTTGAACTGGTAGAAGCAAGTTCGGCTGCTACCCGTGCTTTTCTTACATTACTCGTCTGTTTCTTCTTCATTTCCTCCTTTTTGGCTCTTTCCAGCTTTCTCTTATGTTTTTCTTCTTCTTTTCGTCTCTCAGCTTCGTCTGCTAAAATTTTCCTAAATTCTTCCGCCTTTTCTTCCCGTTCTTTTTTCTTGCGTGCTTCCAGCTCCTGTTGCCTTTTAAACTTTTCTTCCTGTTCTTTGCTAGCCTTCTCAATTTCCTTTTTTATCTCCTAAAATTAAGGCATAATCATTGCAGATCGACTTTTGATCGATCGTTGTGTTGACATATCACGTTTACAATACAGAACTCATAACCGCATTTACTATATCATACCTCCTGTCTTTTCATATGCTCTCTCATCAACTGTTTCTTTGTCTTCTTAACGACCTAGACAGTTCAACGTCAGTTGCCAAATATCATTACATTTGAATTTCACCATAACGACAAGTGAAAAATCGTGAGAATGATTTTTTTATTAGTTTTGTATTTGAAAAAAGCAGAACGAAATAGAGAGACGTCGTTCATTCTCTTAGTACTTTTAAGGGCATCATATATCTAAACCAGTCTAATGTTTTAGGCACTGTACATGTACTTTAACATAATTTATTACGATACTCTTCTTTTTTACCTTTGGTGGCTCAGGTACCGGTTTAGGGAGAACAACAGTTTCAACATTTTGTTCGATTCCACCAGTAGCTTCATCTAACTTGTTCGTCTAAAAAAGCGAAAAAATATTATTGAATTTATTGAGAAGCTCCTTCACGAATCTATTAAAGGAAAGTAAGTATACAACTGATTGCAACTGTACGGGCTCTTGTACCGCTAATTTTAGGCTAAGACAGTCGGATAACCCATTGTTCTTGACTAACTTACGAATAAGCTAAGTTCAGATTCAGCTCGATTAAACCTGAACATTAAGTGTAAAAAATCCTCAAAAGTCTTTGCGAATTGCGGTGCCTTTGAGGTTCCGTTCACCAGAAGACATAAACATGCAAATGTGTATTATCGATTAGGGGAGTACTACAGCCTAATTTAGGAGGAAAATTGGTTGAATAACATTATATACTTACCTCATCACTTGTCCCGCCAACATCTTTGTCCCTCTCTTTGAGTTTTTCATCTGATCTCTTAGTCAATCTCTACAAAATTCATTTTAGAAACAGGATTTACTTGAAATAAACGGAAGGATGTTTAGCACTCAGTTTAATTTATCTTACATAGGGAAAATTCGACGAACAAGTTCATAAAAAATAAATCGCACATCAATAGATGTGGATAAACACTGACTATATATATAAAATAGCCCATTTAAAAGCTTCACAATGTCTCGACTAAAGGAGATCTGCTAAGGATAGCGAAACTAACTCTTCAGGCGAAGGTCCTTACACTGAAACTAATTTAGGCGCTTGTTATACCACATTTCACGAGGAATCATTCGTAGGCGCTGCAACTTTTCCCTCGGGTTGTTTTTAAATCGGAGGTCACTAGATCCGGCATATCACTCTAGATCTCACCTCGTTTCTAGTCTGACCAATGTTTACAGATGCGCAGCCTGTCACATTCGTTTTCCCACTGGATGCTTTGGTTAGATTCTGCAATTATTAAAGACGAGAAAATACTTTATTCTTTCATGATGATGCGGGCATGATCCAATCGTGAACGAATTTTTGACATTGAAAATCATTCAATCAATAGTAGATCAGTTGACCATTACAGATTACACGACAAACCGCGAACGCAATTAGATGTATGATTTTACGCTTCCGAAACTAAGTTATAAGGCACGTGTATTTATAATATATTAGCCTATACACGTGCACGTGCAATATATTATACACCTGATATTTGTTGTAATGGATCTAATCTAAGGGATCTAGGCATAGGTCCGTTGTAGATTCGAACAATAATAGCTAATAATGCAATAAAGTATCAAAAATATTAAGTATATATATAAGTATTGTTCCATAGGCTTCTCCTACAGTTTCGCAATAGTTCCACTACAGCCTCAAATAAAAGAACCTTTCTGCGCAACTCCGAAACTTGCAAATCGAAATATATTAATCAGGAGTAGCGATTCTTGAAGTAGAAAACCAAACGCACCTTCTTTACTTTCTTCTTCGCGCTTGTCGTCTTGCCCACCTGCCTACTTCTTTTAAGTGATCTGTTTATTTCTTTCAGCTTCGTTGAGAAATGGGGAACCTAAAAACACACTTGAGTTGAGTTGAATGGAGCTCCGTTTAATAGTTCATAAAAAGAACGGTGCACTTACACGTGGAAACGTTTCCGCCAAAGTTGAATAAAGAGCATAAGCCTCCTTTAATTTACCAATATCAATATATTCATCAATCGTTGCACATAATTCATCAAACTCGTCTACGTCACTAAGACGAATTGCTAAAAATATAGGAATTACAATTTTTTGGTGATTTGTGATTGTGCTATGGAGGCAAGCACAAAAATTATTATCAATTTGTCTTTAGGCAGCAATTCAAAAATGAGCTAACGATTCATAATGCCTTTGATATCAAGCTGGTAAATCAATCTTTATTTATTTAAAGATGATCAGTTGTTCCATCGTCACTCTAAAATATATTTCCTTACCTTTTCTTAAAGGGCTTATTGCAAGATCAAAACTTTTCTAAAAATATTACATAAATATTACAATTATTGAATATGAAAAATTGAAGTTATTATATATACGATGTATATCATACGATCAGGGAGGGAATACGCGTTTCATAGTTTCATACAGGGGGAGGGAGATTATTTATCAACATTAATCTAAAGCCATATGTTACATGTATACTGATAAAATACTCGATACGTACGAGCATGACATGGCACTGCGCTTCCCTAATAAAACAGACAGCAGAACTGGGCCAGAAATGACAGGCTTCTTTGAAGAAGTTGAGGGCAATCTTGGTTTTTCCTCTTGCGAAAAATTGATCACCAGTTTGCATAACCACATTGATGACGTACGTATCCAGCCCAAACATAATCCACTGCAAGAAAAATTATTCAAATCGGTTTAACTAACCTGAAATTGATATTGCCTATGAACTATACGACCAAGGTAGGTTGTCCTATGAGTACTGTTTTAAAAACAAGAGATTCATACGGTCCCTCCCCTTATATAGGGTCGCAGACATTGATATTTTAATTCCTTTCAAATGTATACTCAAAAGTAGATTGTCTTCTCAAAAGTGCATTTCGTAAATTTGACTTTATCTATTGACAAAGCTATTACTGTTACCACGACTATAAACATTTAACACGGCACTCCTTGCCATTTTTTTCGTGAAACTTACTAACGCCTGTCAGGCTGTAGTCAAAAAGCTCACTCACGCACGCTCACACTCTTTGAGTGTGACATAGAAATTTTGTTATTACTGATCAATGAGAAAGTTTCCTAGTCAATGAAAAGATTTAAAGTAAATTAACATTGAAAATCAAGCTATATATTGTTTGACTGAAAATACCGCCATGGAAAAGTTATGAGAATATTGCGAATTGCGATTTCCCACTCAATGAGTGAGCTTTTAGAATACAGGCGTAAAACTATACGTTTCGAGGACCGCTAAGTACGTACTAATATAGACTTTAAAAACAAAACATTTAGGCCTAAGCTTTATACTTTTGTTGAGAACTTCCTGAGAGGATTTACCTCGACCGAATCCAATCCCTCTTTAATAGCCTTTCGACAATGAATGAATCTTGCCATATCGTATGGGTTCTTTATTGCCTGAAAGGTCAGAAATGCGACTTATTTACTGTATTTTGTTAATTTTAATTGTACCACAATCATATACTGGCAACTTCTCATACTGACAACTTTGTCAAACTAATAAAATCTTTTCCGCAGAGCGACTTGACTGAAAAATACTGCGATTTTCTAAGTTTGCTAATTGCAGTAAATGCGAAATTCTGGCTTGAATAGAAGCTATAAGAAGAGTATTTTCCTGCGGAGAAAGCAGCCTTTTTTATTCACATACCCCCTGAGAGCGCATTATAGTTCCAAAAACAAAACCATCGAGAATTGTTTCGAACTGAGACATCCCGTCAACTATAAACTCGTTACCAGGGACAGGCCAGATGAGAGCACAATTTGTAAACTAAAAAGCATCAAAACAGAAAATTCAGAAAATAAAAAAATAATAATTTAAGCTGAAATCCGCAGCTCTTGGCAAACTATGTTTATTCTAGAAGAAATTATACACGCATGATGGCGTAGGGCCTGTTTACATGGAGCGAGTTATCTCAGCTAGGCGAGGTGAAAACTGCATATAATGAAAGACTAATTAGACTAATCAGCCTTTTATGTGATGCGCTTTTTACTTCGCCTAGCCAGGTTCCTATACGAGACCTTTCAATTCGTTTGTGAAATATTTCATATTGATATCGACGAATAAAATTATCACATCCGTTGGACGAATACACTGATTTCGTGATTTCATGATGATTGATGTTTAGCAAGACTGAAAAAATGTGGACGAAAGCTGATTTCAGTAGCCCATTTTAAAAAGGCTAGAACTTCAGTTGGCGTGGCACTGATGGCAGAAAGATAAGTCATTGGTTGAATACTGACCTGTGTAGATCGTGTTTAAACCTGTTCGCATATAAAACAAAGTCAACAAAAGACAGCATTTAAAAGCGTATAATTATGGCAGATTAATCATCACTCATTTTTTACGCGCGCTTTTGCTTCTTCCGGCGAAAAAGCGACATTGACTTCGTTGACCTTATACAGTATTATGAAATACCTCTTCTCAGAAATACAGTTCAAGGAAAAGCAAGGTATCATTAATAATTTATGACATAATAAAACGTCCTATGCTATATGTTTTATTTTGACAAAGTACAAGACTCCCTTGTTTCGGCGGATGTGATCGTGTTTTTTGTTATCTTTCGCTGGCATGGCTAAATTTCATAGCTTTTAACACAGCAGGGGCTGGTATTTATTGTATAGCATTTAAGCCCACCGACGCTTGAAATATATTATAATTTTTATACATTTCTATATGAGCTTCGGAAGGTTGGGATTCCACTGAGCCATGTTATTAATTTGGTTAAAAGTTGTCACAAGCACTGGGTCTAGCAAACACACGATTATATCAAATATCAAGCGAAATATTTAGATGAATTTCTAGGCTCATTAATTATATCTCCTTTATCAATTTAGAGGGAAACGATAAAATGATGTGACACAATGAATGTAAACAAACGAAACATGTCCTTTTAGAAACATAATTCCCCTCAATCTTTATAGTGTGAAAGACGGTCTTTTGTCTTAGACAGAAAGGGGAACAGTTTTAAACGTTCGTATGCGTACACTCACTACACAGTAGTCTACACTGGCCCTATATATTCTAAGCACTGCAATATAATATCGATAACTTACCTGTGTTTTTATTTCTTATATTTTGAGCTGGCGGAAGTAAATATGTCTGAAAGGATCGAAGAAAGTCAGAAGATTTTACCTGTAAATACGTTGCCTTTCACGCAGGTACCAAGATATATTTGAAGAAACATGTCAAATCATCTTCTCGGCTTCAAAGGAAAAGAGAAAGAAATTGAATGTTGAAAAATTTTGCTCGACAATTATTTTGCATTCGTTGACACAAATATCAATATAAATGCTACTGGAAAACGAAGCAACTTAAAATAGGCGATTGTAATGACACTGTCAGTCAATCCATACTCACGCTAACGCAATTATCCTTGAGAAACTATCGAAGTAGTTAATTTCATCTACCGACACTCTCCGCAACAAGAAAAATTGGGATTCTCCTGGCTTTATGACAGTGGCTTCAATGAATAAATTATCGCAAGTAAATAAAAGCACCCGGCATGAAAAACAATTGCCACCCCGCGGAGTTCTAGGAAAACACGAGTAATAGCTACGTAATGATGATCTTAAAGGGAGTTTTTGGTAGGCTCACGAAGCGTTGAATTGCATGAAACGACCAGGGGTTGATGGGGATTCACGGATGAAAGGCGTGTTATGGAATTATCTGGAAACATCATATTAATATTGTATGCGGTGTTTATCTAAGTCTTAATAGATTTAAATTGTCAAGTTCAAATTAAAAAACTGCGGCTGAGCCGGTTCTGGAAGCCAATGGCGCGAAGATTGCTGTATCGATCGTACACGCTTGATGTAATTCCAAAGGCAAGAGGGGAGAGAAGGTTCGTGAAAAGGCACTAGCTTGTTCTGAAAAATACTAAAGCAAAACATCGCTGGTTAAGCTTCGTCTCATCGTGTTTTATCGCTTGAGATAAATATATACCGCGTATATGGTGTCTAACCATCAGACGTACGAATGTGCCACTCTTGAAAAATATTGGCTGGATTTCTAGCGTTGTCAAAGAACTATTTTTAGTCCTCCGTGATCTTGCCGGTAAAAGGCAGTGGGAAAGCATTCCCTCATTCTGCTGTTGCATGCCCCTAACGCAAGACCGAGTTTGAGAGAACGATTTTATCACTTACTCTTATTAATTGGATGGGTAATCGATTTAAAATTCAATTCAGTAATCTAAGTACCTTGCGCAGGGGGTAGCCAAGGGGGCAAACCTTTGCAGTTATAAAGTAATATCTGTGAGTTCAGATCCAAACACTTTTTATTTGAGGTTGTGGATGCTATATTATACTATATTATTCAATTTAAAAATACAAATATTTTGAAAAAACTGAGTTTATAAATGAAATTATAATGTCGTCTATCACATAACACATTCAGATTTGTAGTGAAATACGTTTGAGAATACTAAAGCTGTGTTTACCACAAAAGAATGGTGCTTTTTGTACCCGATCAGAACACGAATTTTGTTGTATTTTCATATATTCTGCTTGAATGTACATGATTTCCCCATTTTTTGTATTCATTTTAGCGCAAGCAGTCGTTGCATGCACAGCTCGAATAATCCATACCTCGTCAACTAAGATTACAGTTGACATATACTACGATTAAAAATATTAAAATGACAATTTTGAACTGATTAGCGTACATTATCGAGTATTTCCACATTCACTGAAACATCCCTTATCTAAAAGCTCCAGATTCCGTAAACCTGTCTTTAAGTTTAAAGCAATGAACAATGGACCTTCGACGCCAAAAACTACGAATTCCTCATCGGAATCATCTACGATCCCATCTTTCGTTTCGTGCACCTTTGGGGTAGCCGAAAACTCTTCATTGCCATCTGCTTTCACGTTTAAAGCGACTTCGTCGTCGTCGCTAGAAGAGGAATATTTATCACTACTGCCAGATTCACTGCTATCCTCACTCAGCTCTTTGTCGGAACTCATCGCTTCCTGTGAATAAGGATCATCAACCTCACAGACACCGTAAGCAAACGCTTGTTTCACTTGATCGTCATCAAGAAAGCTTATAAGTGCCCCAGAGTCACCATTTTCTAAAAACGTCCCGGCCATTCCTTTAATAAGAATTGCATTTCTGAACAAAATTTCACCATCAGAGTTATAGGTATAATCACAATCAACGATGTAACCTTTATGATTGTCATTTGGCGAAAAACCGACCTTCTGCACCATCACCCGATCTCCTATGTTGCGATTTACTCTTCGATGCAGTTCTTCTGATATTCTATCCCAATCAGGATTTCCTATATCCTCAACACCACAGTCAACTTGAACATCTTCGTCAACTTGTATAGACATGATATCAGATTCACTATGAAAGCAACACTTGTAAAGCTGGCCTAGGCGAGTATAGTTAGCGGGGAGGCTGGCAACAATGTTTTCATTTTGATCTGCATTGTCCGTACCCCTTTTGTGATAATGATATTCTTGTCTTCTAGCAAAGTTTTCATAACCCTCCATGCATCCTTGAATATCCAGAAACCGTTGCCTGCGATTAAATGCTTCTTCAGAAAAAAACTCATCGGTTGCACAGCCGACATGGAAACAAGTGAGAGCATAGTGTTTATCATTCTGAGAACATAACATGGTTAATGTTCCTGATGCTATACTTGTAACTGATTTTTCGTCTTCAACGTCATTCGCTGGCTCGTTGAATCTATTTACAGCCAGGATGCTACCTCCCGATGTTGGATTTGATAAATACTTGAACGTTGGTTTCTTTTGTAAGTGACCGAGACGGACGTGTATTTTGGAGCTCTGTTGTTTCTCAAGTTCTGTTGAGTTAAAATGAATTCCTCAACTGTTTTAAATGTGTTATACAGTTATTTCAACATTAAGAAAAGTAAACTTATTTGGACGGGATCTCTTGAAACCCTGAAAGCGCTTGTACTAACCGAAATTGACGAGGAGACTGCCGAAGCAACAACATGGCGTTCCCCCAGTGGCGGTAAATGGTTATTTGAAAGTAAGCTGTTATCAGTTACTTGGCTAACAAAAAGCCAAAATATAAACTTTGGTGGTGAGAAAGGTAGTGACATAACGGCAAGAATACATTCGCTTTTAAATCAAGATCTGGACAGTACTTCTGAAATCGATAGCCATGCCGAACTACATCTAAATCAATCAATTGAAAATTTGCTAGCTGTCGAACCTGACGATGTCAATGATGATGCACTTGAACATTCGTTTAGTTATCAACCTGATGTTGAAAAGAAATTGGAATACCAAGACGAAAATCAAGCGAAAATAGATTCTGAAATCGGTGTAAAGTATGATGAGTTGAATGCGAAGTCAAAAAATTTGCATGAAGGCCCAATCGGTATGCACGCAAACTTAACAAATTGGCATAATCCCTTGGGAAGCAACTCCAGCTATAACTGCGACTCCGAGTCAATAGCAAGATTGAATTCGAAACTTGAGAGATTTTCCGAAAATGTGGCAAAAAACTACAGGATATTACAGTTGAGATAAACAATATTAAAGAAAGTAAACCCTACTCGATTCTGGTTTTGGAAAACGTAGTTAATGACCTAAAGAAAGACAAGCTTGAGCTAATCAGAATGAATGATGATCTTAGGGCACAAAATATGAACATGTCCTGTTCTATATCTGATTTGAAAATGGCAAATAAAAATTTGGAAAACGAAAAGAGCAGCCTTTTGACTGCTCTTAAGTTATTTCAAAATGACTCTCAACATACGTCCATGACTAACACTGTGATTTCAAAAGACGGAGAAATTAACATTGAACCGGCCTGTGAAATCATACATAATAATGAAGTCACTCAACTGAATCATGAATCTGATCAGCCTGTAATCTATAGTCAGCCCAACGCCAAAGAAAGTCTTACAAAAAAGAGTAAAAAGAAGAGTAAGAAAACCAAGTCTAAACCATCAGCTCATAATACCAGTCAACTAAATGCTCCGGATGCAAATACCTCTGGCTCTGGCGGGATTGCAAATACCTCCAACATTGAAACAACGAGACAGGGCCAGAACTCGCAGAAGCAATCAGTTGTTATTGCAGGAGACTCAATTGTTAAAAATATTATCGGTCCGAAGATGAATGCTGAAGATCCTAATCATTATTTTATTGTAAAGCCGTTCCCTGGAGCAACAGTCACAGACATGGAGGACTTTGTCAAGCCACTTACAAGAAGAACACCGGACAAGATGATTTTACATGTTGGAACAAACGACCTGAGAAGTCATTGCACGCCAAAAGTAATAGCTGACTCTATCGTCAACATTGTAACGCAAGTAAAAGAAGATTCACCAGGTACAGATGTTGGAATATCAGCCATTCTGGTAAGGTCTGATAATCATGACTTAACTGTTAAAGCTACTCAGGTTAATAACATTCTTAAAGGCTATTGTATTCGCAATAAAATTCCCTTCTTAAGTAATTCAAATATGAATGAAAGCCACCTAAACACGAAGGGCCTTCATTTAAATAGACAAGGTAGCTTAGCTTTACAACAAAACTTTTTAGATTTTGCTAAATCTATCTCAGATTGACAATTTCCCAAATCCGTTATTCCTACCTCACGCGGGTTTAAGTTAGCAGCCCTTAATGTGAGAAGCATAGTAAATCACATTGATGAGCTGCGAGTTTTGCTTGCTACTAGCCCAATCGATGTTCTAGCAATTAACGAGACATGGCTTAATTCTACAATAAGCGATAACGATGTTTACATACCTGGATATGAAATTATACGTCGGGACAGAGCATGTAGTAGTGCCGATGGAAAAACGTATGGAGGTGTTTGCTTTTATGTGCGCTCCTGCGTAAATTTTATACTTCGCAAGGACCTGTTTATCGATGACTTGGAAAATTTATGTATTCAAATTCAAAAACCAAATTCTAAGCCCTTTCTCGTTACAACATGGTATAGACCACCTAATTCGAATACTGATAAATTTAATCATTTCGAAACGTTTATTGATATGCTTGACGCAGAAAATGTCGAGTATTACCTATTGGGCGACCTAAATTGTGACCTTGGATCGCCTACTTTAGATTGCAATTCGAGATCTTTAATTGGCATCACTGAACTCTATGGTTTACATCAATTAATAAATGAACCAACTCGAATTACCGAAACTTCATCAACTATGATCGATCATATTTTTACCAATACACCAGATAATATTGTTTCCTCTGGTGTTTCTCATGTCGGTATCAGTGATCATAGCTTAATTTACGCATTCCGTAAGCTTTCTATCAGTCCACGCAACAAAGGCCATTCTACAATAAGTTATAGAAAACTTAAAAATTTCAACTCTGAATATTTTCGACGAGATATTTCTTTACAGAATTGGGACGTGATAAGGATTTATAATAATCCGAATGATATGTGGCGTATATGGAAAACGACCTTTAACAACGTAGTGGAAAAGCATGCCCCTTTACGAACTAGGCGAGTAAGATCTTCTAAGGCGCCGTGGATCACGCCTGAATTAAAAAGGCAAATGCATGAAAGAGATGTTTTGAAAATAAAAGCTATTCGATCCAAAGATATTTGTGATTGGACTGTTTTTAAGAAAGCTCGAAATTCTGTAAACAATGAAATTAAACTTGTTAAGAAAACCTATTATATGAACGCTTTTCATGAAAACGAGAATAATGTTAAAAAAACTTGGGGTATCATCAATGAATTGACCTCAAGAAAACAGATGAGTTCACGAGTAAATGAAATCAAAATAAACGGGGTTTCTATTACTGACCCCTCGGACCTATCTGAGACGTTTAATACTCATTTTGCTACTATTGGACCTAAGCTTAAGGAAAAATACCTGACGAAGAAAACAATCGCTCGTATTTAGAATATCTTACTTGCCACAATAGTAACAATAATATAGAGTTTAAGTCAATAACCCCATCATCAGTTTATTCGCTTCTTAACAAACTTTGTAAGTCCAAAGCAATTGGGCTAGACAAAATATCTGCCAAGCTTCTTCGTCATTGTCCTGACTTGCTTTCGGAATCCCTTGCCGTAATTTTTAACTGCTCTATCATTACCGGTATCTTTCCTGAAGAATGGAAATGCTCAAAAGTCATTCCATTATTCAAACAGGGCGAGCGTAGAGACTTAAATAATTATCGCCCAATTTCGATAATACCGGTTGTGGCGAAAGTTTTCGAACGAATTATTTATGATCAAATTTACGGTTTTCTTACTGAGAACAATTTACTATGTAATAGCCAGTCTGGATTTCGACGTTTGCATTCAACTGTTACTGCACTTCTAGAATCTACTAATAGCTGGGCCTACAATATTGACCAAGGACTGGTCAATGCTGTCGTTTTCCTAGATCTTAAGAAAGCCTTTGATACAGTTGACCATGGAATTTTGTTGTCAAAACTGTCAGCATATGGTCTTGGGGGTGCTGTGGCTAACTGGTTTAGGTCTTATTTAAGTAACCGCAGTCAAAAATGTTATGTCAATGGCCATCTTTCTACCAACCGTACGTTACTTTGTGGTATTCCACAGGGAACTATTTTGGGACCATTGCTTTTATTGTATATAAATGACTTGCCAAATTGTCTTGAGCACTCCCAAGCACGAATGTATGCAGACGACACCAATTTAACATTTGCAAGCAATAAAATTGAAGATATAGATTATTACTTTAATCAAGATCTTGAAAATGTTAATAAATGGCTTATCGCCAATAGGCTTACATTGAATCAATCCAAAACTGAATTTATGCTAATTGGCTCACGACAAAGAATAGCTACTTTCCAATCAGACCCATGTTTTAAAATAGACGGAATTCCTATAGACAAGGTTTCACATACAAAATCTCTAGGAGTTCACCTTGATGAAAATCTATCTTGGAATATACAGATCAAGGAATTAACAAAAAAAATTGCTTCTGGTATTGGCGCTTTAAAACTCGTTCGTTCATTTGTCCCAGTTGCAACATTGTATTTAATTTTTAATTCCCTTGTCCAGCCATATTTCAATTATTGCTGTACAGTTTGGGACAATTGCAATAAAACCTTGGCAGATAAACTTCAAAAACTACAAAATCGCGCAGCGAGAGTTTTGACCTTTTCAAGCTATGACACTAATGCCGACATCTTACTCGATAGACTTGGCTGGAAAAAGTTATCTTCCCAACGCCAATTTCAAAAGGCTGTCATGGTTATAAATCACTCAATGGACTTGCTCCACAATACATGGGTTCCATGTTTGTAAACCGTGACAGTGTCAATCCTTATTCGTTGAGAAACACAAATAGTAAGCTGGCTGTTCCTAAGCCTCGCACAAACTATCTGAAGAATAGTTTTAGTTATAGTGGTGCGATGCTATGGAACAGCCTACCGATTGGGCTACGGCTAGCAAATAACCTATCAAATTTTAAAGCGGGCTGTTCCAAATTATTTTAATCTACATTCACATTTGTATTATATTATATTTCTTGTATATATTCCTTACACGGCTCTCATGAAAAGCAGGTATATTAATTATTAGTTTGATTTATCATTGTAAATATTTTTGTAGTCTTATTTTGTAATTCATAATCTTGTCATTTGTCAGCATGAAAATCCTGATTGAGAATACCGTGTGTAAATAAAGTTTAATAATAATAATAATAATAATTTTCCGGTTCCCGAAAAAGTTCAAAATATTTTCTGGGATCACATTTAAACTGCTTTTTAATTTCCTTTAATACTTCGGATTTCTTTTTTCCTCTTTTGACAGTTAAATAAATATGAGTGCGTGGAATTGTTTTGTTAGGACCAGTAATACCGTATGCTCCACGTAACCACGAAAATCTATTGAAGTCAAACAATACATTGAGCACTGTGTTTTTATTGTGTTTTAATATGAAGCTTCACACACACACGAATATTCATTTCACACAATCGGATAGAAGCGTGAATGGATCTCTACGCAAGCTATGGCTTCTGTCGCAATGTTTTCAAAATATTTGATAAAAAAACTGTTATGTTAAGATACTTACCCTTTAAATATTTCATGTACCTCTTCTTTTATGTTATATTCTGAGTCAAGGATTATTTTTTCTAGAAAGTTCTGTTTCCCACTCTTTTTAACGGTCTTTTTGGCTTTTTTGTCGTCTTTTGTAAAGTTATGTTCAGAATCAATGATTGTTTGTTCCGGAAAATCCTTTTCGTTATTTTCTACAACACCCTCTTTTGCCTTTTTGTCGTCTAAAGAAACACAATTATTTTCTAAATTGATATATATAAAAAGCCGATAAAACGTTTAAAAGCTAATCACTACCATCTTCATAATTTACAGGGCCGAAGCGAGAAACATAATTGGGGGTGGGGGCTGTATATTTATATATTCGTCTTTTGTACGCTATTGTTCCTATACGGTAAATAAACATAAATATATGAATACACCCCCCCACAATTGAGCGGTCTAGCTACGGCCCTGATCATTTACTTTACCTTTTAAATATGTGAATTCCTGAGCGCTCGGATCAAGAGACTGGGAACACAGACAAAAATCCATCACAGCCTTAAGAGTGCAGCCGTGCAGACCTTTATTGTCTTCGCAACGTCTGAGATAATCTTTCCACAAATCTCTGCACGCACCCACACTGCATAGCGACATGGGATCTCCAACGACGGCAAGAAAAGACTGGGCACGAGTCACGGCAGTGTTCAAAAAACGTGGATCGGAAAGAAATCCAAAATCCAGTTCAGAAGGGTACTCATTTCGTCCTTCGATTACCGAGCAAGTCCACATCGTTCTGACCGTGCTAATAAATAACGCCCTGAATTCCTTACCTAAATGTTAAGACAAGGGATTAAAAACTAAGAAGCAGCCTGCAATAACCTAGAAGTGTCTGGCATCCCTTTTTTCGGTCCGTAAACAGGCGCCTCCGACCTCAGGGTTTAGTGTTAGTCTTTCAGAAACTTTGGCTTTATGTATAACGGTCGTGAATACTTTATTCTTGCAAGTTTGCAAAATTGTAACAGGTTTCCTGGTCTCCTGACATGTATACGTACTTACCAAAAGTCTTATTTACTTTGTTTCCATTCAAAAACGATAAAGTAGAATTTGGTTTATGAAATAACATATTTAAAGAGATTACCTTGGACGTTCTCAACAGTTTCAACATCAACATAACCAAGCCCTTTTTTTCGCAATGCATCTCGAATTCGTTTCACCTAATAAAAACGTTTCCATTCCGTGTGAGCGTAATTTTGAAAATATAAGTAATATACGTTTGCATTACAACGATTGCATTACAACAAAGTATACACCATTGAAACGCATCACTTTTTTTATATTGAAACCCAATTAGACAAGCCGCAGAACCAATGTGCATCGTTACCTGATCACGATAAGGCGTGAGTACTCCGATGTTCTTTTTCCAGTTTTTTGGCCAGAGAAAGATAAGATCTTCAACTCTTGCTACTACTTCAGCAACTTCAGCGTCGTTGTAGTACGACAAACCTTCTTCATCTTGTTTATCCACACCTTGGGCAGTGTAGAACGAAAGAACTGGCACCTTTTTGTAGGTAGTTTGGTCACCTCTGGCAACCAATTCGCCTCCATAAAAGTTATCAGATGGAAACTGAAGAATCTTCTCGTGGCAGCGGTAGTTTTCAGTAAGTAAGACTACATACGGTGTTTCAACGTAAGAGGTTTCCTCATTGCCTTCTTCTGGTGGTTTATTTGAAGATATGTTACATTGCTTGTAATGTGTAAATAGTCGTTCAAGAAGAGATACTTTTGGACCAAACTCATCAGCCCACATCCATTTTGAATAAGCTGATGGACCCATCTATAAAAAGCATACGCAAGTAGTATTATGATCTAGAGCTGCTGGTCGTACGTTTATGATTTAAAATGCAGATTCGAATAATCTGTGAATACGTGAATAGTTTCGTATTACCTGCTGATGGTCCCCAGCCAACACAATTTTTGTGTTCTCATCAGCCATGACAAACGGGGTCAAGGACTCGGGTTCCAGGGTCTGCGCGGCCTCGTCAATTAAGATATGCGTGAAACACAATTTTTTATCCTGATAAAATTTCCACAGCAAACGAGCGGTCGCCAAAGTCGTAATGATGACGTTATTGTCACGAATGTCAATCAGTGTTGGCTCCCGTATCTCATTGGTTTCTTCTAGAAAAAAATCGACTGCATCAGACTATTAATACAAGAGTGACTCTCGAAATCCCATAAAAAATGAAATCTTAAGAATATTTCGTTATTCACCAGAATGCTTTGCCCTGGTATTAATTTGCAATGAACATTCTAGTGAAATTCTAGCAAAGTATTTGGAAAAAGTGTTCTTAATTTCAGTTAATTTAATTGAAGACATGACATATATGGTATCCCTAAACAACGGTATTCTTTACCGACAGTTTTCGCGGGATACTTTAGATATACAGCCCCCCAAAAAATAGAGCAATCGTTTCTCTATAGAGCAAATAAAAGGCGTCCAGATTACCTTCAATGTTGCAATACTTCCGCAGTTTTTCAGGAATAGTGTTGACATTTCGAAACCAATTAACCACATGAAGTGGTCGAATGTTTATTAATGGTTTTTTTTGTATCTGCGAATCCAAATGATTCAGGTGAATGTGCGCTGCGCTGTGAGAGTGGGTGCAAATGAGAACTTTATTTGTTTTAGATTTGTTGAGAATGGCCACACAAGCGAGGCTCAAGGTGAATGTTTTCCCAGTGCCAAACGGCCCGATCACGAGAATCGGCGGAGTGGGAGTGGGATCGAGAATCATCGAAATCGCTTCGTGTTGATTTGGGTTTGGTTTTCTGTCCATAAACCAATCATGGATCAATTTCTACGAGAATGAAAAAATATTTTAGGATTGATTACAAAATTTGCGCATATGACTGGCGTACCCCATTTCACAATGCGTCGATGAAGAGACAGTTCTTACCTTGCACTTATAGGATGCATTCTTTGCATTTGGAAGTAGGATGTCGGTCTTCTCTCTACACAAGTCAATTGCTTGATGCATTTCACACATTGGACGACGATTGTACTTTAATTTGAGATCGATCTGGACGATTTGATCATATGCAAAATCATAATCTTTGCATAACTCCTCATTCAGTTTTATGATAACCGATTGCGAAGTTTTTGATTTGATGTTACATTCGTACACTCTATTTCTGTGAGATTTTTCCAACTTAAGTCGCAAGATCACAGACATTACTGAGCGATTTATAAGATGGCCACCAACTTCGTCCATAACAAGATAATCTGGTAAATCGATCACACCAAACATTTCACCGGGTAACGCAAAAACTGTTCCTTCAGCGCAAGCGAAGTTGTTTACCACTTGCATAAAGCCATCTTGGATATCATATCTGAACAAACAAGATCAAAGCAACGATTATTATTTTATAACGATTATAATTAAATTCACTATCTGGAGGTGTTGATGATATTGCTAATGTCGATTTTGATAGTGATTTTGTTAATTGTGATGTCAACATTAACATTACCATCATCGTCATCATAATTTGTAACGTCATCGACAACCACATCAACAATAATTTCTACCTAGCTACAAATATATATAGCACGTTCCTTATTCCTACAATTGACAAAACATATTATATATTATAAATAGGTGTACATGAATGTGAACAAAAAAAAACATTTCCTTACCTGGCAACCTCTGTCCGAATGTGTCTTTCTTCAATCAACAAAATTTGGTGCCAAATATTGCAGTATTTTTCACGTGAGAATGCTGGACACTTTGCAGGATCAGGCAAGATATCTGGAATGCTGTACCGTTCACATAAACCCTCCAAATCCCATCGCATCAGTTCTTTACACGGAACCAATTCCATTTTGTCCACAGACCATTCAGCGATGTGACAATATCTTGTACGTGAAGATTCTGCTCTAGAAAAATCTTTGCTCACGACCGACACAAAGAGTGGACGAACGAGTACGGAGCCCTGACCGAAGTCAAACACTAACTTCTGTTCGAAATCACCAAAAACACCTGACGAAAACTGAATACTGAATTGCACGGCTGACTCATTCTTGGCAGAGTCTTCAATGAAATCCTCTTCCTGAAAGCGAACACATTGCACGGTTGAAGAATGCTTTGTCGTCTCATTACAACGGAGAAGTTTGAATTTGTCTAAGTGGGTCTCCAAAAGAAAGGCGACTTGACTCAGCAGTAGTTGAAAATTTCTCTAAAAATGTAAGATATTGTGAATAACCAGCAATATAACTTATGAATTTCGTAAAGTAGTACACGGGGAAGACAAAGTATGTCCTGGATAATGAAACGTCACCTATTCACCACATTAAATCCATACACAACCATACTCTGTTAAAATTAGAATAAGCAAAATTTATAAAAAGGTTTTTCGAACGGTGAAGCTATCGAAACAACACGTCCTAGCTAAGTTTGGGCGCTTTGAAATTCTTCCTGGCAAAGCGGAAACACGGAAGACGATACTTCTACGCCCCGGCGTAATGATGCGCTGAACTGTGTCCTACCTGGATTCGAACATCAAATATCCACGTATGCTCGACTTGCGAACGATCCGTTTTTTCCAATTTTATTTGCTTTGGTGAATTACACTTAACTGTTACACCAGGAAGATCTTTCTTGAGCTGTTAATGAAATTAGAGCAATTAGATAAATATGGATATCTTTCCATGAAATAATTTCAGATTAACTGGACGAGACTTCATGTCCAAACTTATAATGATTCACTGAAATATAGCGGTTATAAACTTATGGTTCATCGTAGCTTTCACTAACCACATGGTTTTGACCTTCACATTTGATTCTACGCCGGAGTTTTTCGCTAAAGCTTTCTGCTAGAAGATGTTCCTCTTTAAGCTGTGTAAGCTGATTATTTTGTTGTTCGTGTAGAGCTTTCCAATAATCACGTTCCTCTTCACTATGCGCAAACGTGCATTTCTTACCGAAGTAACAGTAACCTTGCACAAATCTAGGAAACAGATTAGGCAGATTTGGAAAAGCATATCCATGACCAACTATCCATAATCACTGTTTCAGAGGCGCAGCTAGGGCGCGGTCCAGAGAAGTTGTAAACAGTATCGCTGTATTAAGGTTAAAAACATTTAGTACGCTTCCGTTGAATAAAACGATAGACTTGATTTCTATTTTAAGCTTAACCACCGTTTAAGCTTAAAAGGGCTCGATACAACCGGCCCCAGAAACGACATCGTCTGTCTAGTAAGGACCGAAGACCCTGAAAAGTTATTTTGTTTGATATAGGAAAATAATTACCAAATATATAGTGAAGTGTAATGGTTTACCATTACGAATAACAACAGCAATAAAAGATCACAATTTTCACAGTAGATCTCTTACCTTCGACACACTTTATACCGGCCCATATTAATTCCATCAGGCGGAGGACGAAATTTCTTGACAGGTTTGCGAAGTTTCTCCGTAAGTCTTATCACATTGACTTTGTGCTGAGGATCGGAATAATGATACTCAAGCTCTAACATGGATGAGAATTTTATATCACAGAATCTACATCTTAGTTCTTCTTGCTTCATAACGGACGACACGGACACTGTGTTCGTAGCTGTTTGACTGTTTGGTGTACATGGTTTTGCTGAGGATGTGCTCGATTTTTTCTTCTTTCTTCTTCTTTTACCTGAGAAGGGAAATGCACCTATCAAATTCCATTTTCCTGGCGTTGCCAGGATTGTTTTTTCCAGAAAGTTTTGTTTCCCAGTCTTTAATTTTAACGGTCTTTTTGGATTTTTTGTCGTCTTTTGTAAAATTATGTTCTGAATCAATGATTGTTTCTTCCGGAAAATCCTTTCCGTCATTTCCTACAACACCCTCTTTTGCCTTTTTGTCGTCTAAGCAAACACAATTATTTTTTAACTAATATATAAAAAACCCATAAAACGTTTAAAAGCTAATCACTGATTTCTTTTGTACGCTATTGTTGCTACGGTATATAAACATAAATATATGAATATACACCCACCACAATTAAGCGGTCTAGCTACGGCCCTGAGCATTAACTTTACCTTTTAAATATGTGAATTCCTGAGCGCTCGGATCAAGTGGCTCTGAACGAATACAAAAGTCCAATACAGTCTTCAAAGTGCAGCCGTGCAGACCTTTGTTGTCTTCGCAGCGTCTGAGATAATCTTTCCACAAATCTCTGCACGCACCCACACTGCATAGCGACATCGGATCTCCGACGACGGCGAGCAAAGACTGGGCACGAGTCACGGCTGTGTTTAAAAAACGTGGATCGGAAAGAAATCCAAAATCAAGTTCGGAAGGATCAGAGTTTCGTCCTTCGATAGCCGAACATGTCCACATCGTTCTGACCGTGCTAATAAACAGCGCCTTGAATTCCTTACCTAAATTGAGTGTGAAGACAATGGATCACTAACACTTGTGCTTACAACTGAATGCATTTATTAGTTCGAGGCTTGCTAGAAATTTAATTCATCGCATTTGTGCCGACTGCCGATTGTCGTAACATCTTTTCCGGAGTTAGGCTATCAGTTAATATCTCATGGGTGGATCCAGCACTAGTGCACTAATTTGCATGACACAAGAAAACTGCTCAAAATAGCCATTTTGTTTTGTAATGCAAATTAGTGCACTAGTGCTGGATCCACCTCTGTAATATCTAATTAGTGTTAACAGTGTGTCATTCGTGGTACTAATTCTACTTATTTAAAGCTACTGCATCTTTTCACTCTCATTACCTTGGGCGTTTTCTACAGTTTCAACATCGACAAAAGCAAGACCATTCTTTCGTAAGCCTTCTCTAATTCGTTTTACCTAACAAAAAGTAAGTTCACAGCAATGTACCCATATTTATTTAGCCCTATTTGAAACGCATATCATATTTTAAACAGCTATACTAAAAATAACAAGTACTTTTTCAACTAGTAACAAAATAGACAATAGTGAACCCCATCAAATCGAGGTATACCTGATCACGATAAGGCGTGAGTACTCCGATGTTCTTTGCCCAGTCTTCTGGCCAGAGAAAGATAAGCTCCTCAACTCTTGCTACTACTTCAGCAACTTCAGCGTCGTTATAGTACGACAAACCTTCTTCATCTTGTTTATCCACACCTTGGGCAGTGTAGAACGAAAGAACTGGCATCATTTTGAAGGTAGTTTGGTCGCCCCTGGCAACCAATTCGCCTCCATAAAAGTTATCAGAAGGAAACTCGAGTATCTTCTCGTGGCAGCGGTAATTTTCACTAAGTAAGACTACATACGGTGTTTCAACGTAAGAGGTTTCCTCTTTTACCGATGAGCTTGAATTGTAATATGAGAATAGTCTTTCAAGAAGAGAAATCTTCGGATCAAACTCTTCAGGCCATGTCGATTTTGAATAAACCGGTGGACTCATCTATTAAACAGTATTCCATTAACAACATCATAGTATATTGATAGTTTGAAACACGAATTTGGCTGGTCAACTAAAAATTTTGCGAATTATGTCAATTGGAGTTAATAAGAGTTCCTGTTTGAATCAGAAAATTTATTTTCTATTCAGTGAAGGAAATTCAAATAAAAATATATGTAGTAGCTGTTTATCAATTATTACCTGTTTGTGGTCCCCCGCCAAAACAATCTTTGTGTTTTCATCAGCCATTACAAGCGGGATCAAACACTCGGGTTCCAGGGCCTGCGCGGCCTCGTCAACTAAGATATGCGTGAAACGCAATTTTCCATCTTGATAATATTCCCACAGAACACGCGCGGTGGCCAAAGTTGTTATAATGACATTATGGTCACGGATTACATTCCACGTTGGCTTCTGTATTACGTTAGTTTCTTCTGGAAAGAAAAAGGCTTTTGCTTGTCAAAGCGATTGGTCGATCCCAATCTTAAAGAAAAGCGTATGAATGTCACAGGATCTTAAAGAAAAGCGTTATTTTAGTTTACCTTCAATATTGCAATATCTCCGGAGTTTTTCAGGAACAGCCCGAACATTTCTAAACAGATTAAGCACTCGTAGTGGTCGAATACATAATGATGGGTTTTCTGTTATTTTTACATGCAAATGTTCCAGATGAATGTCAGCTGCTCTGTTTGAATGGGTGCAAATAAGAACTTTATCGCCTTCAGATTGGCTAAGAATTGACACACAAGCGAGGTTCAGGGTGAAGGTTTTCCCAGTGCCAAACGGTCCAATCAAAAGAATTGGCGGGGTAGGATTGGGATCGAGTATCATCGCAATCGCTTTGTGTTGATTTGTGTTTGGTTTTCTTTCCAGATGCCAGTCAGGGATTGATTTCTAAAGGAAGGAAAAAATATCGATAAAACGTTTAGTATGAGCTGTTGGTAGAAGAAATATTTCCCAGCTTTAGAGCACTGCTCCGAATATGTTTAATTTGCAGTTGAAAGCTTGACCGCGAAAGTTATATATTAAAATGAATTAAATGGTTTGGAGTCCACATGCAAGAAATTTATGATCGATTCTATAATTTTGTTTCTTTGTAAGTCAATCAAGATATTCAATATTGTTTGAACAGAAATTCTAGTATAATTTTTAATAGCATGTTACAATTCAATCGTAAAATATAATTTTATGTGAACTATTGACAACGAAATTGACAAGTCGGAGTTTTACAAGTTTTCTGAACGCATGTGTCTGAAACGAGAACAAAGGTTCCACGAAATTTCTGTTCGTTTTTTCATTCGGACTTACAAAGATAACTTTGACAAGTGTTTAGTCAATTATCCCAGGACGCGCGAGGCAGCATCTTGTGATGCAAACTGATGCAAATTCTTACTCGTGACTCACCTGTGACGACAAATTCTTCACATTTGGAAATAAAATGTCAATTTTCTGTTTACACATATCAATGGCCTCGTGCATTTCACACAGTGGAAGATGGTTGTATCTGAACTTAAGATCAACTTGGACAACTTGATCATTTTCAAATGTATGTTCTTTACATAAAATCTCATTCAATTTTATAACAACCAACTGAGAAGTCTTTGATATAATGTAACATTCATATACTTTCTTGTTGTGAGATTTTTCCATCTTTAGTCGCAAGATCACAGACATTACTGAGCGATTTATAATATGGCCGGCAACTTCGTCCATAACAAAATAATCAGATAAATAGATTTCTCCAAAAAATTCACCAGGTGCCACGAAAACTGTCGATTCAGCGCTTTTAAAGGTGCTTACTACTTTCATTTTGCCGTCCTGTATATCGTATCTAAATAGACAATATTATACCTCAAATTCAAATTGTCCCACCAAAAAAATTATTTGTACCATGTGAAGATGCGATTTTTGGCGGTATTGCATCCCAGTCCCCTATTTCCGAGCTAGGCACATGACATTGATTAAATTTATCACACTGTGATATTAGAATTATCTCACGCGACGTCTCGCGAGGCAAAAATTGTCGGAATAGTGTTGTTGTTTGTTTGAAATAAAAAAATAGCGATTCTGACGAGAAAATAAGCAGTATTCCCGACGAAAGACAAACAAAGAAGGTTGAAGAGATGTTAAAATCTGTTCGACGGCAATTTTTTGACGCTTTCCTCGAGTACTTTTACTGATTTATAGAAATACTTTTTCAAACCTTGGCACTGTATGTTTGGCTATTCTCAAGCTCACAATATTTTTTCGGTGTAATATATCATTTATAGACCCTCCACTTGGGGGATTCGGCAAAATATTTCATGATGATACTTCCCTCGGGCGAAACCCTCGGAAAAGATCATATCACCTCGGGAAATATTTCGCCGAATTCCACTCACTCCGGATCTATAAATGATAAATATAACATGCGTTGCACAGTACAACATCACTAATAACATATTTCGGAGGTTTGTGTGTAAACACATTTTCTTACCTGGCGACCTCCTTTTGAATGTGTTGTTCCTCAATAAACAAGATATTGTGCCAAATATCGAAGTATGTTTCACGAGAGAATTCTGAACACTCTGTAAGATCAGTCTGTTGATTGTTCATTGGAATGCTGTACCGTTCACATAAACCATCCAGATCCATTCCCGTCAGTTCTTTACACGGAACCAATTCCATTTTGTCCACAGACCATTCAGCGATGTGACAATATCTTGTACGTGAAGAAGTCTCTTCTTCAGAAATATATTTTCCCACAACTGACACAAAAAGTGGACAGACGAGTACATTGTCTTTTCCAAAATCAAATACTAACTTCTGTTTGAAATCACCAAAAACACGTGACGAGAATTGAACACAAAATTGTACCGCCGACTCATTTCTGGCGACGTTTTTAAAATCCCCCTCAACAAAATGAACACTGTACAAGTTTGGTGATTGCCTTTGCTTTCCCCCACGGTATAGGAGTTTGAATTTGTCCAAATGAGTCTCCATGAGAAAAGCTACTTGTCTTGGCAGTGGTTGATGCATTCTCTGTTAATGTAAATTGTAGGAAAGACATTTTTTTAAATCAGTTGCATGTGGTACCGTGAATTGAATATGAACACACTCTCTGGGGTTATTCTAAGCTGGAGTTGCTACCAGTTTTTGAAATTGTACGAAAATTTCTGGAGAAGGCCGAAATTAGTAATAATTGTATATCTACAGCTACCCTTATAATAATTTCCATATCCAGAAATTTCCTTACAATTTAAAAAAGTGGTAGCATCTCCAGCTTAGAATAACCTCTGCTCTAAATAAATTCACCTTTTTATAACTCAATTTTAAGTGGGTGAGTAGGGCGATCATGCGTGAACTGTGAAGTGAAATTTAGTTTAAGATGATGCACTGTTCTGCGTAGATTTAGATTAACGAGCCGAATAAATATTTATTAATTTATTAATTAATCATTCTAATTAACAGTGCGAGATAGCCTTTCTTCGGGCGAGGCTGAAATCGAAACCGTTCCCGTTCAGAGAACCTGAAAGAAAACTTATACTTGCCTGAATTTTTACATCAAATATCCAGGTATGCCTGACGTGCGTAAGATTAATTTTTTCCAATTTTATTTGCATTGGTGAAGAACAGTCCACTGTTACACCAAAAAGTTCTTTCGTGAGCTGTTAAGAAATTAAAACAATATTGACAAACGCATACGCTATGAGAAGTAGATACGTTCCAATATAACCAGCGTAGCATGGTATGACTAACTCTCCTGACGAAGCCCCTCAGGTCGAAACGTCGAGAAGTGTTTTGTCTATTTAGGCAGTTGCTATACCACATTTGATGCTAAGTTAATAAGAGAAGTACATAAATAATTGGGGACTTGTCAGTTGTTCTTATGTGACTTAAACTGCTGTTAAAAAATATGCTGCGCTTTATTTGTTGCCTGATTATTGGTGATGAAATGATGAAATATTGGAGGTTTGAATTTAAGTTAAAGGTAAAGCTAACATATAATCACTAATGGATTGGTAAATGCACTTATTTTGTCCGGAAAATCGTCAAACCGTAAACATATAATCAGCATTATGAACTATAAACTTCTCAAAGTAAAGCCCTTCAATGCTGTTGTGATTGCGAAAAAATCAGCACAGCTTTTTCAGACCAACATTTTTTCAGACCAATAGCAAAATCCAATAAATAAAACGACTTTTTACTAACCACACGATCCAGACCTTCATACTTGATTCTAAGGCGGACTTTCTCGCCGAAACTTTCGGTCAAGAGCTGTCGCTCCTTAAGATATGTGAGATGGTCAGCCTGATGTTTATACAAAGATTTCCAATGATCACACTCTGCTTTCCCATGTGCAAAAGTACATTTCTTACCAAAGTAACAGTAACCTTGCTCAAATCTAGGAAAGAGACGAAAGAGAAAGTTTTTCATCATTGCTGATAATTAACATGCGTTAAGTTATAATTTGATTCAGACGTCAATAAGTCTCTACCTGCGACATTCTTTATACCGGCCCATATAAACGGCATCAGGGGGAGGACGAAAATTACTGGTGTTAGTCTTTTCGTAAAATTTTTGCGTTAGTCTTATCACATTGACCTTGTGCTGGGGTTCTGAAGAATGATATTCCAGATCTAACAAAGACGGGAACATTATGCCACAGAATGTGCATCGTTTGTCTTCTTTTTCCATAACTGAGGAAATTATTTTGGTTACTTGATCGCTTGCTTTAACTGAAGTGGAGCTCGATTTAGTTTCATCTACAAAGTAAAAAGAGAATAAACTATATAGGATTCCGCGGTCGTATCTATAGTGATCTGCTGTTTCGAGCGTATATTACATAGTTTCTCTTCTGTACGTATACCCGGATACTCATTGACCCTTCTATAACGTTCTTCATCTGATTCCCCGCGATATAGGGAGAGATCTTCATTTGTTGAATAAGCATCTTCATTTGTTGAATAAGCATCACATTCAGAATAAGCGTCCCATTCAGAATACAAGGATGAACATTCTGAAGACGGAATGCCAGAATCCTTTGAAAACGACGAATATTCTGATTTTAAATCGTCCAGCCAGCCATAATCATCATCACTGTCACATATATCCATATCGTCAGAACTCGAATCATCGATGAGGACTGATGCTAACTTCTAACGAGTCAGAAAGAAGATAATCATTGAAGGACTTTCTCAGTACAGTGGTTATAACTCTTCATCCATTTGAAACAAATTCGGCAAGTGTTTGATTTGCAAGAACAAGAAAGAATAAAAGTAGATAATCATATTACATATCACATATACATAATCTTCACCTTATCACTTGTTTGACTGCCATTTGCTCCAGACGATTTCGTTAATCCACCAGCCCCTTTACTAACATTCTATAGGTGTGAAAGATAATTCTATACTAAAAATACGATAGTCTACAAAAAAGATTCTAAAAAATGTTTTAAAAATACGGTATTTAACATTAAAGGCCACAGAATGTTTGCCGGCCTTTTTGAGGCCGCCTTCTTGTACATACAAATAATCTAGAGATGAAAATTACCTGTCTTTTGCTGGCACTCTTCTCTCTTTCAGGCTTCTCCCAAATCAATATTTGTAATACTCTCATTCTTTCCATGAAGTACAAGTTCTAAAAATGTCACAAAACACGCTACAATTCCACAGTCTCGCTCAATTAAATATAGGTTGGAATCTTACGTAACAACAGCGCAGCATGGTAATATGGGAACACGTTGTAAGCTTAATATACTTACACCGGGATATTTTTCCATCAGGGATTTATAAAGATCATAAGCGTCCCGCAGCCGTTCGTACTGCTCGAAAATGTTAATTATTGGAAGTAATTCAGCATACTGAGTTTGGTCACCAAATCGGATTGCTACAAATGAGAAAAGCGTATTTATAGTATGGGTCGCATGAACAAGAGAAACTGTCATACAAAGTTTGATTGGTTCTGTAAAAGTAACGAGCCAATCAAACTCCGTGTAACTTAAGGTTTTCGCGGCGTTTGACGTCAATATATGCACGAGAAAGGTTTCAAAGGCAAGTTCTCACCTTTTTTACACGCTTTCTTTGCTTGGTCAAAATAATCCTAAAATGAAAAATAATAAAAACACCCCTTTAAGACGCGTCCTTCTTCAAAATAAATTCACTTGATCGATAATCGCTCTCGTGAATAAAGTAAAATCACCCCCTAAATATTACAGTAACTGTAGAAGTCAAGCTTTATATATGTAAACAAACGGATTGTTCACATGCATTTGAACTTCGTGTACTTTAAAATATGATGTGCTGTCTGAATATTTAACACTGTTAACTACAGTTTATGTTCAGAAAAAATCAAATCATGCGAAATCAGGCTCGGCGATCACCTCAAAGTCAAAAGGGCCCTCACATTGTTATCCGGCATGCAGCTGTACCACTTCGTAGAGCGGAAAAACGACAATACAAATTAGCCCATCATGCCGGTAAACGAATTAGAAACTGAGATCACTGAAAGACGATACTTACGAGTTCGATGAGGCACTGTGCTTCTCTTATGAAACATATAGCAGTCTCGGGAAACAAAAAACCTGCTTCGCGATAAAAATTTAATGCCATCTCAATATCCCCTGTTCTAAAAAATTCATCACCCATCCTCATTACGACATTGATGACTTTCGTGTCCAAGCCCAAAAGCAACCACTACAATAACAGAAACAGGATCCATACTATCAAAATTACTACCTAACCATAGTATACAGTCTATACTTTTCTCACACTATACACTTGGTATTCTAGATTGTACTTTGCGATTGTCGGCAAAATAACCTCAAAATATAAGCAAATAACTTCACGTACCTCTACTGTATTCAGCCTTTGCCTAACTTCATTTCGACATTTGTCAAATTCATACATGATAAGACCATCAACTCCTTTAACCACTTGTACCTTGGACAAAAAAGTCATGTTACGTACAAAGTACACTTAAGTACAAAGTAATATTTAACATGAAATTTATTTATAGTGATCAGTCATTTACAATCAAAAGCATGACTGCATGTAATCCGTGAATTCTTTAGTGCCATTGTAACTCAAGTTTTATCAAAGTTGATAAAGTTTTATTATCATTTTTTTTCTGCACGAAATCACAAACATTTATCCAAATATAATATTAAATTTTTTCTGAGGAAATAGGGTCATATGTATAAAGAGTGTTGGTATACATTTGTATTTAAAATTCGCACCGTTTCATTGCAAAAGAGCAGTTTCGACACCTTACTTATGACTGAAATGCATTATATCTAATACGACTATTTTCAGAAAGCTCGTTGAATCGCATGAAAGTGATCTACTGGGGAAGAATTGATTCGCTAAAAAAGACTATAATTATACATACCCCCCGGGGTTGATTTATGATGTCGTGGACATAGCATTCGATGAGTGATTGGTATGACATCACGCCAACATATGAAGGGGGGGCAACGCTGAAAGCATGAAAAGCAATTAAGTAATTAACTGAGAAATATTGTATGTTATGATTAAAAGAATAAAGAGTTTCTTCAGTTTCTAGAATTTCCAAAAAGTTTTATCGGCAAATACATTATTTTTGGCGTGAAAGCCTCGCTCTCAATGACGACAGGATTAAACTACCATTTTTTGGGCGTTAAAATCATTTCCCAAAAACCTTTACAGAGAAATATATCAGTATTCTTTTACAACAGTCACACTAACGACTTTTTAGGCCAGTTTGTAGTTTTACTGAGTCTCTTTGCTGGCGCAGACGGGTCGGATTCGAAGTCGGTACAATATGCGCTGCTGAGTGTGGGAGTTTGCGAATTACGAGTTACGAGATGCATAGGCTATATACACACTGCATTTCACTCTTACAAATTCTACGCTTTGTGAATTTTCAATAATGTCAGAACCAATACACAAAACCTTTTAGCTATAGTTCATTCACTCCTTACTCTAATGTTGACCCCCGAAAACTCGCTACATCTCTAAAACACTCTTGCACTGAAACAGTTCATGTTCAAACTTGTCCGCGTAGCCAAAAAGCCGGACAAAGAACCATTTTAACGACTGATATTAAATAATTATGTAATATCCGATATCGTTTACAAAATGACTCTGCTTCTTAGAAATGAAATTCGAGGAAAACCGACCGAGGTCATAAATGATTTATGTCTAACATATAATTTTATAGTGTTTTGCGTTTGAGACAAAACAGGATAAAATATGAAACTCTTTTATTTGACCAGGCAATTGTAAATCCTGATTTGTCTTTATTTTAAAACAAATATATATTTGCATGACGAAACAGTTGGGCGAACCATTTTGAGCGGGTATTCATTTCCTGGCTAAAGTAAAAGCTTGTTAATATTAAAATGATTATTAGGGAATCCATTTGTGCTGAACTTATGGAAACATACAATCTTTCGCAAACGTTGGTGACATACATTAAGTAGCAAGCGAAGTGGCTTGAAAATTTTGCAATTTCTAAGAGGAAGTCTCGCTCGGATCGTATTTAAAATCAGTATCAAAGCGAGATATGAACCGATTGAAGAGGAGTGTCCGTAAATTACCTGGATCAACAAGTGCAAGAATTTTCAAAAAAGGTGGTCTACCAAATGTGACGAAAACAACCCGAAACCGTCTCCTTAGAAAGGTTGCAGCTATTAAAAGTCCGGTTAAAACGCCTCGCCTGACCTCGAGACATAAAATATTACGTGTAGAATGGTCCAAGAAATATATGAAAACTGAAATGAAGTTTGTCCTATTCACTGACGAATCAAGAGCAACGTTAGACGGTCCTGACGGCTGGGCAAACGGATGGGTTTTTAACGGTGATGATTGCCTCATAAGGATGAGGCGGCAACAACGAGGTGGAAGCGTAATGATTTATTCGGGGTGGTATTATTGGAGATGAGCTCATCGGTCCATTTCATGTTCCTGAAGGACTAAAACTGATCTCAGTCCGGTTTTTAAAGAATGTGATTGAACCCATGGCTGCATGGTGGCCTTCCATTGTCACAACTAAAGACGATCCTCTTCATGCATGACAATGTTCCGTTCCACGCGGCAAAGGCCCCAACAGCGTTTTTGAAATCTATCGGATTCATGAATGCTAACCTGATGATTTGGCCTCCAAACTCCCCTGACTTAAATCCCATTGAGAACTTCTGGTCGATCATTAAGCGCCAGGTTTATGCCGATGGGAAGTAGTATTCCTTCAAAAATGACCTGTGGATGGCAATAAAAGAATCCGTAACTTCCATCCCTAAGTCTACCATTACGAAACTCACAGATTCAGTGAACGACCGACTTTTTTATGTTATCAGACTTCACGGGGCTCATGTCAATAAATAACTTCAATGAAAATGGAATCACTCCGTGTTCCATTTCTATCACTAGAGACCTTTAGCTTGACGTTTACGGCAAACGCCAAACCGCTAACAAAGTTTGTGTTTTAACTCCACTATCTTTAAGTGTGCGGCAATTTTGCTAAATTACAAACGTTCTACATAAAACTTGTGATGCATGCTCAGCAGTAATGTAAGAAAGCAAAAGACTATTTCTGATGTAGACAGAATTTCATCTTTATATCGAAGGGAAAAATTAAGATCAACAATGTAACCTTTATGGGCTTCATTCGGTAAGGCACCGACTTTCTGCACTATTATACGATCTTCTTTGTCGTATACTTTATGATGCAGTTCATCCCATATTTGATCCCAATCAGGATTTTCAATATCCTCACCTCTACAATCAACTTGAACAGCTTCATCAACTTGTATGGACATGATATCGCATTCACTATCAAAACTATACTTGAAAAGCTAGCCTAGAGGAGTATATTTAGAACAGCTATATAGCAACAGGGTTTTCACTGCCTTCATCTTCATGGTCTATATCCTTTTCGCGATAATGATAGTCTTGTTGTCTAGCATAGATTTCATAATCCTTAATCGATGAGCGAATATTAGGAAGAAACTGAATATTTCCTAATAAATTATGCTTGTTCACGAAGGAACTCATCGGTTGGACAACCAACATGAAAACACGTGAGGGCGTAATGATTACCATTCTCAAAACAAAACATGGTTAATGTTTCTGACGGTTTATTCGTACCTAGTTCTTCGTCTTCACCATCATCCCATAGATCATCCCTCACTCGTAATAGATTTGGGACTCTGAACCTATTCACAGCCACGATGCTACCACCAGGCATTTGTTTTGAAAAAATTCTTTGATAAGAGTATTTTTTGGGATCGCAGTTAAACTGCTTTACAATTTCCTTCAACACCTCAGACTGCATTTTCCCCCTTTCGACATGTACAGTTAACTGATAATCATGGGGACGTGGAATGCTTTTACCGTATGCTCCACGCAAGGACGAAAAGCTATTAGAGTCAAACACTACATTAAGCAAAGTGTTTAAATAATGTGAAACACTGAACAAAACATATAGGTCCGTGAACGCTAGCGTGAATCAACCACGCATGTATGTACAGGGTGTAAATATAAGGATCGACCCGAAAGCAATTTGGAGCACTCCCTTTCTCATGAAGCATTCTCTTGACCTCAACCATTGAATTTATTTTTGGCAGAATGCCTAAATTTTTATACTTCATGTAAAATGGTAAATAATTTGCTTTTTACCGGAAGTAGTCTAAATTTATGCATTCTGATTGGGTTGCTGAAAATGTAAACAAACTTGCTGAATTGTCTAAATCGAAATTCCCCTCGTTTATCGGCAAGGGATATATATACAACCATTTGTGAATATTCAAAATAATGTTTTTAAACAATTTTATGAAAAATAACTTTTTATTCATACCTTCTAATTACTTCATGTACTTCTCTTTTCGTGTTATATTCTGAATTAACGATGCATTTCGGAAAATCATCCTCTTCCAAATTCTTCTTTGCATATATTATGAATGAAAGGAAATTTCGTACTCTTAGCGTTTTCTGGGGATCTAGTCCTCCTACCGCAGGGGAGATTTTTTCGCGAGAAATTAAATCTGAATGTGGCTACCCTTGGCTACCCTTCGCGTTTTACAAGATTATCTAATTTCCTACATGTATTCTCCCAACATCGTGCATTATTACATCATAAACCCAACACGACTTGCTTTTCAATTCTTGCAAGTCTGTTTTTTTTCCTTTAAAATAAGACAAACAGTAAATAACGTAGCTACGTATTTACCCAGTTTTTAATAAAGCCAAGACAGCGTTCGGTCGTATTATAATTTTGTAATGCGTCAGACTCGACAACGGCGACAAAAACAATCAACGCCTTATTCATTTAAATTACTATAAAATTCGCTTCAGTTTATCGTGATAATAATTTAGTTTACATTTTAGAATAAAGAAAATAGGATTCCAGACAATGCTGCGACTGGCTCCGCCCGTTGTTGATTTGTAAAAAATTAAATTTATATATTCTCTAAGGGCTGCGAAATTTAATTGTTAATTAAATAAGAACAAACCGTTTTTGGTGAAAACAGCCCTCTAGCTGATCCTTGTCTCTCTTGCTTTTCGTTTAAATCTTGTTTGATTCTAATAATTTGAATGAAACATTAGATTGTACTATCATTATTTGTCTTTAACGTCATCGATAGATATAATTAGGATAATATAATTCAACATAGGTGAGCCACGCAATGACTTATTGTAAAATTCAACCTAATTTTCGTTAAGATGAACTTCTATACCCAAAAAAGGGAGCAATAATTAATATTTACACAGTTATCCCACTCCAAGAGACGAATTTCTGGAATTCGGTGATGTGATTGGTTTGCGAAAAAGTTGTATTTTGTATTACCTTTCTTTCCTTTGATATTCCTGCAAAGGTTCAGCTGATTCCGACTTAAGAATAATTTCATCACTGCGACATCTGGCATCATCGTGAGCCTTCACTAATGTTCGAACTACAGCTATGTGATAATTAGTGCATGCTACCCTGAACGGTGAACGTCCGAAAGAATCTTTTCTATTAATATCTTTCGCAGCTCCATGTTCGAGAAGGTATTGAACAATTGTGTCACTGCCCCCGCGACAAGCTGAGTGCAGAACTGTTTCTAGGCAACTGTTGTCGTCGCTTGCTACCTCGGCACCATGTTCAACCAAATGTTTGACTATGTCTAAAGAAGACCCAAATTGTGCAGCGAGATGAAGCAAAGACAACTCTTCAGTAACTTTCTCGTTCACATCTACATAGGCTGGAACAAGTCGTCTTACTTCCTCTGTATCTCCTTTTTTGATTGCGTTCCACATTTTCGCGGTATTCCTATAATACAATCAGTATGTAGTGTAAAATGAACATTGTTAGAGCTTATTTATCATTAGCGCATGAGAACTGTCAAAGACGTTTTGCGGTTTATTGAAAACAGAAAACCTGGAAGCATACGATTTGTTCATATGGTATATTGTTGTATGGGATTATATTATTAATTGGAAAATTGTTAAAAAAATGTCCTACGGGGGTTGCAATTTGACCTGCGTTTGACAATCCCTATACTCCAATGAAAAAGATGTAAAGGCCTAAAACAATGAATCTATTTTGTAACATTTCGCCAATAATATGCATAAGTAAGAAGCACCATTCTTATATAAACATACTTTATTTTTTCAGATTCTTGGTCATCTCTATCATCACCCCCAAAACATCTCTTGATAGCGTGTTGGAACTGCGGAGAGTGAATTAAAGTTTTGGCAACGTTTTCAAGATCAACGCGAAATACCAATTGACTTCCTTCACAGCTTACATCCATTGTCGCTTCCGGTCTGTTTGCTGGTGGAAAAAATAGTGGGAAGTGATGCTCATTTTGTTAACCAAATTTAGACATGGGTGTTGGTTATGTAAATGCAGTGGATAGAATAGAATGGGAAAGGTCAAAGAAACAAAAATTCAGATTTCACATCAATGTTAAAGATACAACAGTTTAGAAAAACGCACCACCACCTTTAGGTAAAACATGATTAAATAAGAGCTCGATTAAAAATGATGATAAAACCGCATATTTCCACCATTACTGATTCTATGAAAAACTATCGAAATTCAACGCTAGATATGTGGCCTTAGTCACTGGCTTTGCATAATTGATTTTTATTTGCATGTTTAAAAAAGGGCGGTTTCGAGATGTTCGTGATTAATTGCTTTTTCTCTGGTTTAGCTTAGAGCAGATAGAGGTGGAAATATGCGATTTTCACGAAGATTTTTCAACGAACTAGAATGCATCAGCTGTCAGCATGTTTTTCTCCATTTGGTACAAAAAACATGAATAGCGTCATCAAACATCAACAGCGAAAAGCCAGATCTATCTTAATATTACAAAATTGCGCCTACAAATCAAGTGATTTATGCACAATAGCGCGCTTTAATTAATTTAAGTCATAATTACCTATTATCTCGTCTATTTTCAGCTTCATAATTTCTATGAATTGCTTGTTCTGTTGGCAGTCATCAGTCAACGTTGTTTTTTTCTTGTCAACGTTTTTCTTGAGAAAATTGTAATTCTCTAGTTCAGCATCCCTAATTTTTCTTTTCAACTCATCAACTTTCTCCGTTGGAAATTCTTTCTCATCAAGATTACCAATATAGTCAATTTGACATGTGGGAAATTGGACTGCAGCAAAAGCATCCTTAGCAAGTTGAACATAATTATCAAACGTAGCTTTTTCTATTGTGGGATGGGGGAGGTGACATAGAGCGTTTCTAAGCAGTCGAATTTGATCGGTTGCTAAAGCTCTTGTTTCATCGTTGTTACCAGTTAGACTGATCAGCGAGGAATGGAAAGGATTAGGTATTTTTCCCTGTATAAATTGATCGTTCAATGTTTTGATGGTCGGCGGTTTTCCGATGGTCGGCGAAATCGTCGAGGTGGCAAAGGTCTTGGCGTAAATGGTTGCATTAAACAGTGCAGTACAATCCCAATCCTCAAACGACTTACTGGTTGGTATTTTAGTTCTACCTCCTTCGCGTTTTAAAAAAAGGTTTCGTACTTCGGGTGTGTCGTCCCAAGCTTTGGGACCTGCCGGTGACGCGATCTTTGAATCCCACAATGTCACAAATATCGAACGTAACATCCTTGGAAATTCATCGTAAACGATGGATGCAAATTTAAAGAAATTCAATTCTTCTGTTGATAAACGTTTTGCTGCCATTCAGATGCTACTTCATTACCAGCATATACCAAATAAAGGACACAAATTCTTTGAGTCCTTCAGCAATGAGAAAAATCATGCGATATTTTAAACCAATTAGATAAGCAGGTAGAGGTTGTTTCTTGCATGGCCAAAACAGCTATGAAGGATCAATTTTATGAATCCGGCACACTATTATATATTTTGGACACGAAAAGATTATGTTATAAATTTCTTTCATTTGATAATCTTTTTGGCATGGTCAGTAGCGTACGAGGCACAATAATTGATTAATTGTGTATGTGCAGGTGGGGGGCACATACTCATTATTGCCGCTGCGATGAAGCGTCTCGAACATTCTGTTTAAAACAAACTTTCACTGTATACAATCGTACCTAAATGCTAAAGCAATAGACCTTTTCCCACCCTTTCTCAAATCTTATTATGGAATCTTTGTGAGAATCGAATACCGAACCTGAAATCCGTATAGCAAGGAAACATGATGTCACTAAACCGCAGTTTTGACTAAGACTGAACACCGAATATATACTTTACATATACTTATGCTTTGCATACTTCACATATATATACATTTATACATATTTTGCTAACACAGAATATATACTTTTACGTTTTAACATATACTTTGTAATCTAGTTCGATCAGTGTTGTTGGAGTGTACGTTCATCATTTGTCAATATATCTAGCTAAATCTCATTAAGAAGGAGAATTAGGCAAAGTTAGCATGATAGTCGTCGGTTTGTATGAAAATGGAGAAAAACAGAAATCCTCCGACAGTTAATACGAAAGAAATTCATTTATGGGAATTCCCTACTTTGCTTCGTAGTTTCTTATTAGTTGTAGTTTCTTATGTAGTCTCTTAAGTTGTCCATCAGACAGGAAGACATGAATGATCTGTTCCTTATTAAATCAGACAAACGTGGCAAGTTGCTTATGACTGTGATTATTAGAACATTATATCGCACAACCTTTTCTTTGATTCTTTGAATTAAGCATATATAAAAATATAATTCATGGATGTATACTTACGGCTTGAACACGTCTAAGGACATCTGCTGGTGGCTAGTTCACTTCAATTTATTATTGGAACAGCAAATTCGAGATTGACGGCATAGTTAAAACTCTGAAAACATAATAAATTTAAAAAATTATGCTAAACAAGGCTGCATGACGCTGCATATGAATTCCATGGATTAAACCAAGCATCAGTCTTGTATATATGCACCGACTAAAATAGCGACAGTTAATAGCTACGAAAGAAATCCATTTATGGGAATTCCCTACTTTGCTTCGTAGTTTCTTATTAGTTGTAGTTTCTTATGTAGTCTCTTAAGTTGTCCATCAGACAGGAAGACATGAATGATTCGTTCCTTATTAAATCAGACAAACGTGGCAAGTTGCTTATGACTGTGCTTATTAGAACATTATATCGCACAACCTTTTCTTTGATTCTTTGAATTAAGCATATATAAAAATATAATTCGTGGATGTATACTTACGGCTTGAACGCGTCTAAGGGCATCTGCTGGTGGCTAGTTCACTTCAATTTATTATTGAAACAGCAAATGCGAGGTTGATGGCATATATAGTTAAAACTCTGAAAACATTATAAATTAAAATGAAATTTTGATAAACAGTTAACTAACGTTTAAGACTGCATCATAGAGGCTGGACGCTGCATATGAAATCCATGCATTAAACCAAGCATGAAGCATCAGTCTTGTATCTAGGCACCGACGAAAATAGCCACACAACAAAGCTCATTATACTTAGCCACTGATCTATGTAGAGGCCTGTAGTGCACCTGTAGTGTGACTAAAAAACATTGTTACTGCTCCATCATACGACCTGCAATCACGTTACTGTCATTGTTCATGCATGAGAATAATATTTCTCGTGTGCTATAGTAATGGGTGAATGGCGCTGAATTACAACTGAGCACTGTTTTACTTCTTTAGCTGCACGCATTAAAATAAATTATGACAAATAACAATGTCGCCTCTAATGTATGCGATCTCAAAAACAGAATTTATTTAGGTTATGAAGATTTTTGGATTTTGAAGATTTTCTCTCAGAGTTTTTGTCCCGCTATTTAAATTTGAGTTATAATAATTTATGTCCTTAGAAATTTATTGTTTTCACAGTCAATGACTCAGTGAACAGCTATAGTGAGGCAAATCGTCAAGCTTGCTATGCTACTGGCTATATGAAGCGTGGGGAAAACGACCGCTCTTGATGGAAGGAGGGAATCAAAACCTACTTATGAAAAACATGTAACAGAATTATGAAGAATCACACCATTGATGTACACTATGTTTACCTAAATTGAAGCCTTGGTCATACTGTTTAGATAGATTCATTTAAAAAAAAACAAGTGCGAGCGTAGTGACTAGCGTTCACTTTTCTTAGAACAGAACATGGTTAAAATTCCCGGTGCTTCACTTGCTTTTTTGTCCTTCCGCGTCTCGTGAAGGAATGTTTCGCAGAAATCCCTCTTCGTTCTCTTTAGCATCCTCTTTTCGTTTATTGCTCTCTATACAACAAAGACAAAAAAATATTTTAACATATACAATACCAATGCAAATAACACCTTCAACGTAAAAAGTTGCGCCTTCAAGAAAAACCACAAAATTTTGCTCAATAATACAATAGATTTAAAATGTTTTCGTAATATTTAACATAGTTGGGTATCGTCAATTGTCAGAAATATTTTGTTGCAATGTTCTGTAGCGTGGCTACTGGCTAGAAGTAAAGTCCCGCAAATTTTGCCTTCGCAAAAACGTTGAGGAGGTGTCGTTCCAGTTATTAGAGCTCACTGAGCCAGCCTGACGATTTGTCCCGCCATGCTAATATTTTGTGTTGATTAACTGTGGGAACAATGAATAATATGAACAGTTATAATAACTCGAAATTACATAGCGGGACAAAATCGTCAGGCTGGCTACGCCACTAGTGGGCAATGTTGTTGTAGATTGAGGTCTCAATAGATAGCAGGAGAAATGGCAACACTGACAAGAGGGTCTACTACTACTTACTCCTTCTATTGTTGACAAAAAAAAATGGTAAAGTTACTATTAATTCTCCAGAAAACATGCTTATAGCAAGTTATTAACTCGCAGCAACTACACAACATATAGCTATAATCAGGGTCGTGGCAAGACCACTTAATTGGGTGGGTGTATATTCAGATATTCATGTTTATATATCGTAGGAACAATTAATTATTACAATCTACCTTGCAGAGATGCGTCTGTTAGAATGTTTTATTTTGTTCATAAACGCACGATATAAATTCATGAGCGCTTGGATCAAGAGGCTGGGCACGAAAACAGAAGTCCATCACAGACACACAGTCTTTCCACTTTCCGCATCGTGAGACGTTGCAAAGGCAAAGGTGAGGGGGAGAGTTGTTAATTTTAGTTTAAAGGTACCTTCGTGTTTATCATCGGCAATGTTAAAAGGGAGGCAGGGGCCCTGAGAGGAGACTGCGAATATGAGTTCTCGTAACATATTGATTTATTATAAAAAGTACATTAGAGTCGATAGGATATAGGATATATTGTGACAATGCTCCAAGTGTTATTACTGTAGTAATGTACATCATTTCCATAGTCTTCAAGACAAATTAATACATGTAAAATTTGTTGTGTTTCTACACTTTCTGCTTAAATGTACATTCATTTCCCTATTTTTCGCATTTATTTTAGCACAAGCAGTCGTGTCCTGGTTGACATGCATATACTATGATTAAAAGTATTAAAATTACAATTAAGTATATATTAATTACGAATAAGCATACATTAACGAGTATTGCCACATTCACTGAAACATCCGTTATCAAAAAGATCGAGATTCTGTAAACCTTTCTTCAAGTTAAAAGCAATGAAAGATGGTAGACTTATCTCGGCCTTTGGACTTTCATCGCGGAAAATTACGAATTCCTCTTCGGAATCGTCTACGTCATCACTAGAAGAGGAATACTGATCACTACTGCCAGGTTCACTGCGATCCTCACTCGGGTCTTCACTGCGATCCTCACTCGGGTCTTCAGTGCGATCCTCACTCGGGTCTTCAGTGCGATCCTCACTCGGGTCTTCAGTGCGATCCTCACTCGGGTCTTCAGTGCGATCCTCACTCGGGTCTTCAGTGCGATCCTCACTCGGGTCTTCAGTGCGATCCTCACTCGGGTCCTCAGTGCGATCCTCACTCGGGTCTTCAGTGCGATCCTCACTCGGGTCTTCAGTGCGATCCTCGTCAGAAGTCAACGGTTCCTTTGGATGAGGAGTATCAACTTCACAGACACCGTAAGCAAACGCTTGTTTCACTTGATCGTTATCAAGAAAGCTTATAAGTGCTCCAGAGTCACCATCTTTCAAAAACGTCCCGATCATTCCTTTAATAACGATTGCATTTTTGAACAAAATTTCATCCGCGTACTTATAGGTATAACTGCAATCGACGATGTAACCTTTATGATTGTCATTTGGCGAAAAACCGACTTTCTGCACCATCACCCGATTTCCTCGTTTGCAATTAACTCTTTGATGCAGTTCTTTTGATATTCTATCCCAATCAGGATTTCCTATATCCTCAACACCACAGTCAACTTGAACATCTTTATGAACTTGTATAGACATGATATCAGATTCACTATGAAAGCAACACTTGCAAAACTGGCCTAGAGGAGTATAGTTAGCGGGGAGGCCGGCAACAATGTTTTCATTTTCATCTGCATTGTCCGTACCCCTTTCGCGATAATGATATTCTTGTCCTCTAGCAAAGTTTTCATAACCCTCCATGCATCCTTGAATATCCAGAAACTGTTCCGTATCATTAAATGCTTGTGCAAACAAAAACTCATCGGTTGCACAGCCAACATGGAAACAAGTGAGAGCATAGTGTTTATCATTCTGAGAACAGAACATGGTTAATGTTCCTGATGCTTTACCTGTATCTGATTCTTCGTCTTCAACATTATTCGCTGTTCCTAATGGATTTGGTTCGCTGGATCTATTTACAGCCAGGATGCTACCTCCCGATGTTGGATTTGATAAATACTTGAACGTTGGTTTCTTTTCAGGTTCCCGAAAAAGTTCAAAATATTTTCTGGGATCACATTTAAACTGCTTTTTAATTTCCTTTAATACTTCGGATTTCTTTTTTCCTCTTTTGACAGTTAAATAAATATGAGTGCGTGGAATTGTTTTGTTAGGACCAGTAATACCGTATGCTCCACGTAACCACGAAAATCTATTGAAGTCAAACAAACAAAGGCATTGAGAAGTCTTTCAATAATAAAAAACTGTTTTGCACATGCATAAACACCCACCTATACGTATCATTTACATTTACATGTAGGGCGTGCTAAATGAGATCGATCCCAAACCAATTCATTATGTTCTCTTACAGAACACCCTTGATAATTTAACATGAACCAATTTTTTCTCAAGAATTTTTATTGAATGCGTCTAAGAAGTATCTATGTAGCATCGGATGAGTGTGGGATATATAATTATAGATCGACTCTATATATACGAGATGTGTGAGAACGCTGCATTCTTTCAAATAATATTATAAAACGAAATTATCTGTACCTTTTAAATATTTCATGCACTTCTTCCTTTATTTTATATTCTGAATCAAGGATGGTTCTTTCCAGAAAATCTTTTCTCCCATTCTTCTTAACATTCTTTTTTTCCTTTCTGCCACTTTCAATGTTTGATTCAGAATCAAGGATTGTTTCACCCCCTTTTTTTTCAACATCTTTATTTACCATTCTGACGTGTTCATTAAAATCACGTTCTGATTCAATGACTGTTTTACCTGAGAAACTATTTTCTCCGTCGGTCTGTTTAACGCCCACTCTTGCCTTTTTGTCGTCTATGCAGACACAGAAAGATTCTATTATCTAACGAATAACAATACCAGCATAATTATCCTTATATTAGACTCCAAAAAATAGCGTTACAAATTCCAAATCATATTGCTAACCAATAATCGAGAATATTCATTGCAATATTAGAGAGAGGTCCCAGCAGCACAGGGTTAATGAAAGCTAACACAGACAACAAATTTGTTTTCTCACAGAATTCTATTGTTGACGATTAAAATCAGTATCATAATCACAATCGTATTTCATTATAATCATCGTACTCATAATGGTAATGCTTAATATGAACTCACCATAAAGATGATCAAAATCATAATCACTTATCCCTTACCTTCAAAACATTTATTTGTCACAATTTTGGTGTCTTCATCTTGAACACGCTCGTCCAATGTAAATTTACATGGAACGACAGACTCGGAACCAAAACAATTATCGTCGTCATAGACTTCACCCTGGGCGGTGTGAAAGGGGAGCACTGATACCGAATGGCGAGAACTTTGATACCCTTTAGTAAAACAAATCTCACAAAGACGACTACAAGAAGAAAACCTAGGTCTCGTCGTCGTCGAATGTGAGTTTTTATCAGGTATTCCAACGAATGTGGTGTCCTGGTCTGAAAAAGGCCTTCGGTCGTTTACAGATCGGTTGCATAGTTTGTAATAAGCAAGTAATCTTTCCAGAAGGGATCTTTTTGGACCTAATCCTCCAGCCCACATCCATTTTGAATATGTTAGTGAACCCATCTATAAACGATATTAGCAGTATTATATAGCGACCTGCCATAAATTTGAAAAATGCACCACAGTTTGGACGTAGACGTAGTTTAACTCAGTTCGTGGGGTGCAGAAAGTATTAGGTGAATAGCTTTACGCAATGCGCAAACATTTAAAAGGTTTCTGGTTAATTAAAGAGGGATAATAATTTAAGACGTTCTTGATGAATGATTGATGATGATATTTTGAATTAAAAAAACTCAACCAAAAGAAGTTTAAATTTGATATTAACCTGTTTTTGGTCCCCGTTTAAAACAACTTTTGTGTTTTCATCAGCCATCACAAGCGGGGTTAAGCACTCGGGTTCCAGGGCCTGCGCGGCTTCGTCAATTAAGATATGCTTGAAGCGCAATTTTCCATCCTGATAAAATTTCCACAACACACGAGCGGTGGCCAAAGTTGTAATGAACACGTTATTGTCACGAATGTCACAGAGTGTTAGCTCCCGTGCAACATTCGTCTTTTCTAGAAAAATTTTCAATGACAATATACCTTGCTGAATGTTTTACAACACGTGATCATGAAGGACTATGTTAAATAGATGATTTTGCCGTGGTTCGAAAGTTATAGGGAAGTAAGGAGTAGCCATTTTACTTATGGTTTGTAAGAAATTTGATTGACATGCGAACACACTTACCTTCAATATTACAATATCTGCGTAGGTTTTCAGGAATTTTAAGAGCATCTTGGAATCCTTTATACACTCTTAATGGCCGAATATTTAATTCCCGCTTCGTAAGTATCTTTGCCATCCAAGTATCAGCCGCGCTGTTTGAATGAGTGCAGATAAGAACTTTATTGCTTCTTGCTATTCTAGAAATCATCCCAAAAGCACGCATCATGATCTCACTGCCTGATGGTCCAATCGTGAGAATTGGCGGGGAAGGACTGGGGTCGAAAAGCGTCCCGATCATTTTCTGTTGCTTTGTGTGTGGTTTTCGGTCCGGATAAAAATCACAGATTAAATTCTAGGGAATTGAAAGAAAAATGTTAGTTCACGTGCTAAGGGCTGTTTGTAGACAAAATATTTAAACTGGTTTGAGCGCTACACGAAAATCGCAAGCAACAAAGTCGACTCCTGGCACGGCTCCCGTTATTTTTGATTTGTAGCTGAATAGTGAAATGCAATTTTTATATGAAGTCGTATGATAATTTCAATAACTTTGCAATTCACAAATAAAGAAACGTTATGTGCCTTTCAAAACATTTATCGAAAAGATATAGCAGACTGAATTCACAAGATAAAAATTTACATGCATTCACGAAGGAGACAGCTAGTGATCATTTAACCGTTTAATGTATAATTCCGACGAGGTTTTTGGCACGTGCATATGAGGATATAATGCTCGCAATAGCATCAGGCCTTCAGATCTTTCCAGATTTATCGCATATTGACTCACCTCGTATTTATAACAGACATCCCTTATATTTGGAAGCAGAATACTAGTCTTCCGTTTACACATATCAATTGCTTCATGCATTTCACACAATGCCAGGCGGTTGTATCTGAGCTTGAGATCAATTTGCACGATTTGATCTTTAGCAAGACCAAAGTCTTTGCATAACTCCTTATTCAATTTTATAACAACCAATTTCGAAGTCTTTGATTTAATGATACACTCGTATACTCTATCAGTTCTAAAAGACTTTCTCATTTTTGGTCGCAAGATCACTGACGTTACTGAGAGGTTTATAATATGACTAGCAACTTCGTCCATCACAGGATAATCCCATGAATGGATTTCTCCAAACAAATCACCAGTACTTGCTGCATTAGCTGTCGATTCATCGCCAGCGGAGGTATTTACTACATTCATCATGCGATCTTGTAGGTCATATCTAAATGTGTAATATCGAAGTGGCGTAATTTATTTCATTAGAAATGGATGCGCTGCGCAAGTAGGACTAGAGATTGGTAAGCCTACTTCCATCTCACTATATGCCAGGGTACAAATTCATTTCATATGTGATCAATAAACATCAACAACATCAACATATCGACAACAATCAACATCATTATTAACAACTAAGGGAATTAGATGCGACTAATCAATAAAAACATTCCGTGATTAAACTATAGGATCGCGAGCGCGTGGAAATAGAACGTTTCCTAACCTGCCAATCTGTGTCTGAATGTGTTTTTCTTCAATAAACAAGATTTTGTGCCAAGTATTGCAGTATGTTCCACGTGAGAATTCTGAACACTCTGCAGGATCAGGCAAGTCATCTGGAATGCTGTACCGTTCACACAAACCATCCAGATCCATTCCCATCAGTTCTTTACACGGAACCAATTCTATTTTGTCCACAGACCATTCAGCGATGTGACAATATCGTGTACGTGAAGAAGTCTTTTCTTCAGAAGTATCCTTGTTCACAAACGACACAGAAAGTAGATGAGCGAGAACAGTATCAATGTCAAAATTCAATGGTAACTTCTGTTCGAAATCATCAGAACCCCCTGACGAATACTGATAAAAAGATTGGCCATGTGCGACGGTACGGTTCTTTTGAGAGTAACAGTAACCATCCTCAAACCTAAAAAAGAACAAATAAACACATTTTAAAGAAGGGCATAATTGGTTACGAACCAAAATGCATGAGAAATAACATTCAACGTCAACCATCTGGTCAGAGATGATCCTCAGGCCCGCTTAATAAATCGCAGTTAGATATGTCTCTAACCTGCGACACGCTTTAACTTCATCGGTTGGAGAACGAAATTTGTCACTGGATTTTGCACCAAGCGTCTGTATAAATCTTATCACCTTGACCCTGTGCTCAGGATCGCAATAATGATACTCAAGCTCTAAGATGGATGAAAATTTTATATCACAGAACCTGCATCGTTGCTCTTCTTGTTCCATAAAGGACGACACGGTGTTCGTATCTCGACTGCTTGGTTTTTCAAGCTTCGCTGAAGCTGTGCTTGATATTTTTATTCTTCTCTTGTGCTTACCTAGAAAGGAATCGTCGTAGGAATTTTTAGGCTGTCATGGTAATTTCTAGAGCTATTTTTCACACTACATAAAGAATTTCAACTAAATATCTAAAGCTCAGCTTTATTAATCAGCTATATTATTAGTAGATTTCTTGATGCTGAATGGCTATGGAGGAGAGCAGTTTGAAAATGCACTGCATGTAATAAAAAAAAACTTTTCCATGTTTCGATTTGAGCCTTCATCGCACTTTCTCTTCTGACGAAAGCCTTGAGATTGAAATATGGACTAGTTTTTCGTCTATTTTAGGCAGTTATTGTACACCACATTTGATCCGGTGTTATTAGATGAATCTGGCACGATGCTCCCTGGTTATTTTTCGTTTCATTATAATGCAATTTGCAAAGAGAACCCACCACATAAACGATAAAGTTCCCAAACTTCCAGTTCATCTTGTCCATGTGGGAATGAACATGGCGTTTTGAAGCACCTTTTCCCTTGTTTGAAATACTTGCATTCTACATAACAGCGTGATTTTTTCCGAGGCGGCTTCCTTGGATTTGTCCACTTAGTCGTGTAGACGTTTCTATACCAAGTCACAAGTTTACTCTTGCACGAATGGCATCGCTCTGCCTCAAAGGTACGAGGTGAGTTGCATTTAGGACAGACACTTCTAAGATGTGATCCGCTTGAAAGTATGTAATCAGTATCCGTTGGCATGTCGTTGAGCAAGCGCGCTACAGAACCTTCATAAAAAGTGTAAAGTCTGTATCAAGATAATCTATCAGTAAATAATCCATACAATGCGACAAAGCACTGCAATGCGACAAAGCACAATGCGACATTTGAATTATAGTAGATGGAAATATAACTTTTATTATTTGTTAGTGTTATGGATGTGCGTATAACCGAAATTACAGGACTTTTCAGGGAAACAGTGAACTTAGGAAAGAACTGAAGCAACTATCTATATTAGAATAAACAAGCATTGTTCAGAAGTATCTGTTCAGAAGTACCTGTGATGCGATTAGATCTTTTGGGAACTTTTGTTTCAGATTTCTAATATACAAAAACAAAAAATGATCGTTTGGTACAAACGATATTATGATCTAATGATATATATTATCTCAGCCGGTTCAAATGCACCCACCCGGTAATTACGTCAGAACTTTATCGTTTCCAGTTTAGAACGTAGAAAAAATTGAATAAGGAGTTATGCAAAGAAAGCGTAAAAAAGTGAAACAGATTTAAATTTTACTCTCACGAGCTATGTGCAAAGATGTAAAACATCCTTTTTAACACATGCGTCAGAAAGATTTTTTCATTTTGACCAATAAATGTGGAAATAAGCCATAAGACAAGAATGAAGCTGAAGGGCCAAAACCTGAGCCTCTTTTTTGTGTTATGGCTTATTTCCGCATTTATTGATCAAAACGAAAATTTTTTTCTTCATCTTCGCACATAGCTCATGACAGTAAACTTGAAATCTGTTTCACTTAAGGTGGTTCTAAACTGGAAACGGTAAAGTTCTGACGTAATTACCGGAAGGGTGTATCAGTGGGGTCGACGCGACAGAACCAGCTGATCTGGGTATAAAAATCAACCAATCAGAAGAACAAATCTTCGACAAAACTGAATTATCATTTCCTTCGTTGCATATGAAGTTTTGTCGAGACGCTTTATGACGTCATGATCTCAGATCAGCTAGAAGTAGCTACGTCTATTAAAACTAGCCCAATTTCCTACCATGGCCGAAAGAGAAATGCAGCTATAAATTCCCGAACAGCATAAATTCCCTAAAATTTAGTTGCAAATTGTTGCAAAATGTTATATGTATGTATCATGCACATGTATGATATAAATTGAAATGTTTTTATAAACTGTAAAATCGTGCATTTTTCTCGATCCTTTCATTGATTGAATTCAGCATCAACCGACATCAGTATAGCAAGCTTCAGCTTCAGATTCAATCGATAAAATAATTTAGTACAAAAATTAAAACAAATTTCAATTTCCGTCACTGTTTTCAGCTGTTCTATTACCAACCCAAGTAAACGAAATAGGGATAAAATACCTTCGGATTACTTGCAATAACATCTTTTCTTTCCATTTTACCCGGAGGTAACTTTTCTAACTTTTCTTTTCTTTGCATCCTGTCAGTGCATGAAGGGGCCGAAAGCTGCAGTAGTAAAAAAAGTACAGTGTTACTTCAACCTGATAATTATACATTGTTGTTCCCTATGCTAACTTCGCAAATTTTGTATATGCATGTATTACGCGAGGAAATTATGTTTACTGCATTGGGACCCAAAAATGGTAATAAATGGAATGGTTTGGAACAGTAAAGACTTCTCATGTATTTTGCTTCTTTGTTTTGATTCAAAACGCTCCTTCTAGGGGCTACATTGTTTGAATTTGACTTTGGAAAACGAATTGTACTTTAGCAATTAGCTACAAACTTTCGTTATCAAAGTCAAGATTATAATTAATAGCAAGCGAAATGTATATAGATTCAAACATGCACTAACTATAGTCTATTGCTGTATCTAACGTGCCTCGAAAGATTTTACAATTTTACATATACGATTTACCTGTTTATATTTTCTGTTGTGTAAAGGCATATAGAGCCATGGCAAGTTTGAACCGAATTGTTAGTCCATATACACTCATGCATCAGTGCAGCTTTAACAGAATAATGTTAAGTTTGTTACAAAGTTTCGAAGCTGATTACCTTTAGTTGCACAGAATAATGAGACGGGAAGTGAATGAATCGCCCGGTGTATCCAGAACTATAAATGATGATAGTTACGCCGAATATAGATCCGCTGATAAGACATGTTTTTTAATTTATTCAGGAATATTCTGATTAAAATTGTATGGTGTTTGTCGCGACGCAGCTTATCAATTATTTAACAACTCCCTAATATAGGCAAAACACTCCTCGATGAGTCTAAGTAAGGGCCTTCGTTATACTAACTATTCTGATGAGCGACAAAGTCTCTTAGGTTGAAACGTTGAGAAGTGTTTTCTCAGTTTTAGAATATCAAGTTTAAATCAAGTATATAACTGAGCCGTAGCAGCCGAAGCAATTATAATAAAAACTAGAAGCTTATATAGATTTGACTTCTTGGTTTAACAAAAAAAAAAACCAGTTTTAGGGGGATGAATCAAAACCTTTATTCTGAAAGTAAGAAGTTTCGTCGTCGTGCACAGAAAACCATGTATCATGATTTGCATGAAGATATAGCTGGTACCAGTCGCGATATTTTCTCTTTCAAAAGAACTATCGGGGAAAGCAGAATTACCCTTTTACAAATCTGAAGTAGCCCTCTAAAAATATCTTCTATTAAGTGACGCATGCAAACTCGTGATTTAGATCGTTTAGAGCTAGAGGTCTCGCGTGTTAAAAGACAAAAACAGCAGCTACCACATAGTCATAGCTAATTGATTAAAATATTTCGTCTTAAAAATAATTTTAATACAAATGAAAGCGATAACAAATTTATTTTATTAGAACGACGTTTCGATGTCATCTTTACATCATTTTCAAGTTCAATTAAAGTTCGTATTACTTAGTGTTCGTACGTATTACGGTTATCTTATATGCTAGCGTCATGAACCGTAATACGTATTACGGTTATTTTATATGCTAGCGTCATGGACCGTAATACGTATTACGGTTATTTTATATGCTAGCGTCATGGACCGTAATACGTATTACGGTTATTTTATATGCTAGGGTCATGGACCGTAATACGAACACTAATTAAGTAATACGAACTTTAATTGAACTTGAAAATGATGTAAAGATGACATCGAAACGTCGTTTTAATCAAATAAATTTGTTATCGCTTTCATTTGTATCAAAAAATATAACGAAAGCTTTCCTTATTAAAAATAATTCTTCAGAAAATTTAATCCAAATCACAAATTTGCGACTTTAATATATGCGTCACCTGTCGCTCGTACTTTAACTGGTACTTATACTGATATTCAAATCATGTTCGTCTAGTCATAGGTCATTTCAGTAGAGTTATTTGTATATGGAGTCATCGTTCCAGGTGTTTTGCAGCTCAGTGTACAGACATAGCTACATTTCAATGATTTTATTATCAATTAGACGATCTTGTTTGGCGTGGATTCTACAATGATCTTACTATTAAAACTCAATTATACCTTTATTTCCAATCGCAATTCATAGCATTGCTCAATTGCTAAATAAAAATTTACTAATAATAAAAACAGAAAATCTTGGTTACCTGCATTGAAAACCTTCTAAGCTCTATTTAAAAAACACGTTTTTAAAGAATTCTAAATTCTTAATCTATAAAAAGAGTTAATAACTGTTCAAGGATAGACGAATTTTTCGTCTCCCTCTTTTTGTTTTATAAATTATAATATTATAAGTTAGATTAATCTTATAGACCAAAACGAAGGCAATGTGGAAAGATATAACAATGATTAAATATATTTACACATATATTTACAATAACATTTTTCAGTTATATACCTAATTTTAATAGTTATATTTTAAAATATAGCTCAGATCACAGATAGAGTAGGAAACAGATGCTACTACACAGACCCTCGTCAGCTACGCTATCTTGCGACTGACATATTTAACAGTTTTAAAGGTTGTTAAAACTCTGCAAATATGTGTGCATTATCGATTAATTACTGCCGCATTCGCAACGCAATAGCATCCTCCATCCAAAAGATTCAGATTTGGGTAAATAAAACATGGTTTACGTTTTCATCGTAATGGACGAATTTGGTTTACTGCGTCTATTTACGGTCAAGATGCAACTCCTCGATGTTGGTCATGATAAATACCTGAACGCTGGTTTCCTTTCAGGTATTTTCTGGGATCACACTGCCTCTCAATTTCCTTCAATATTTGAGTTTTTTTACAGTTTTGACAGTTAAATAAATATGTACGTTTTCTTTTATGTTATTGCTATATAAGTTTGTGTCCCAGAAAGCTTTTCCCCCTTTGCTTTTTTCGCTGTCTTTGCAAGACTAAAAATATTTTAACATAAGCAATACTAACGTAAATTAAGTAATAATAATCATCACAACTATCGCAACTATTATCATCCCTATCATTCATAATCATCATTATTATCGTCAGCATAATCATTAAAATCATCATATTCATCGTCATTATAATCATCTTTATTATTATAATCACCATAATCATTATTATAATCATCATTATTATCGTCACCATAATTATTAAAATAACCGTATTCGTAATAATAATACTTTGTATACTGATTTCATCTTTTCGATGATGACGATATAAATTCATGAGCGCTCGGGTCAAGAGGCTGGGAACGAAGACAGTAGTCCATCACCGTCTTTAGTGTGCAGCCGTGAAGACCTTTGTTTTTCTCGCAACGTTTGAGATAATCTTTCCACAAATCTCTGCACGCACCCACACTGCATAGCGACATCGGATCTCCGACGACGGCGAGCAAGGACTGGGCACGAGTCACGGCAGTGTTTAAAAAACGTGGGTCGGAAAGAAATCCAAAATCAAGTTCGGAAGGATCAGAGTTTCGTCCTTCGATCAAAGAACAAGTCCACATCGTTCTTACGGTGCTAATAAACAGCGCCTTGAATTGCTTCCCTAAATCATAAATGAACGGGTTATCAAACTAAGACGGGACAGGTCCATATGCCGACAGTTGGCAAGTTGTATTTATAGATAGAGGCGGCCAGTTGGCAACCTCGTTTACTTTATAATTATAGAATTCTTGTAGTATATAATAACAATATAAAAACACTATTAATTAGCTTCGAAAACTTACGTGCATACGTGGGTTAATTAATATATTTACTTTGTCATTTATTTTTATAACAATCAAACTAATGGAAAGAGAATTAGAGTAAATGTATATTTTTGCTTTGATAATGAAAAAATAGATTACCTTGGACATTTTCAACAGTTTCAACATCAACATAGTCAAGACCTTCCTTCGATAAAATATCCCTAATTCGTTTTACCTATAAATAAGTTTACATATATTTATTTTTATTTACAAACTTTATCAAATGTGCCTGCTGCTTATGTCTACGAAGCTCCATTCGACAGGGTACCTAATTTTATATACATGCAGTATAAAAAGATTATCTAATCATCATGTAGCTCATATATGTGTAATAGATCATGTGGTAGGTATACTGTTCTACTCAAACTCAGTATTCATCGACAAATTTGAGGAAAAAATGAAACAAAAAGCTTCAAGACCGTTTTTAGACAAATTTGCTGAGATTATAATTACCCATAAGGCCATAACAAAATCGATGTACATCATTACCTGATCAAAATATGGTGTGATAACTCCAATCTTCCTAGGCCAACCTTCTGGCCAAAGAACGTCAAGTTTTTTGACTCTTGCTACAACTTCATCCACCTCGGCGTCATTGTAGTACGCTAAACCTCCTTCAACTTTTCTATCCACACCCTGTGCGGTGTAAAACGAGAGAACTGGTACGACTTCGTGCGTGCTCTGGTCGCCCCTGGCAACCAACATGCCACCGTAAAAGTTATAAGATGGAAACTCGAGTATCTTTGCATGGGAGCGATAGTTTTCACTGAGCAACACTACATAAGGTATTCCATCAAAGTTTCTATCACGCTCGTTTGAAGTTTGTTTGCATTGTTCGTAATGTGCGAATAATCTTTCGAGAAGAGATATTCTTGGACCAAACCTTTTAGTCCATATCGATTTTGAATAAACTCGTGGACCCATCTAACAAATGAAATGAAGTAAAACGCAAGTGAAAAAGAGTATTGCATGGATCTGACAAAACTGGAGTTTCTATAGCACTGCGAAAAACACCAGTGAAAGATCGCCAATATTAACTGCTGAACTTTCCGTGTTCGAAAAAATATCCTAAGATGCCTAATAATATATTGTTACAATGCATTTGGCACGTATAAAGTTCGATGTTTTAAAAGGTACATATATTTTGAATTCGTAGACTTCCCTATGAACAGATGTGAGACCATCAATGTTAAAATCTATTCAGCAACAGTAGTTGCATGTTAAGCCATCAAAAAACATATTACTACAATTACTCATTCATTTTATACAGCACATTTCATTTACATTTTTCATCTTGTTCACTGAGTGAATTTTCTATTCATTACGATATTTTTTGGATTACCTGTTTGTGATCTCCTGCCAAGACTATCTTTGTTTTCCCATCAGCCATTGCAAGCGGGGCAAGGCACTCGGGTTCGAGAGCTTGGGTCACCTGGTCAACTAATATATGCGTAAAACGCAATTCATTGTTTTGACAGAACTTCCACAACACACGTGCAACCGAAAGAGTCGTAATGATAACGTTGTTATCGTGAATATCATTTGCTGTTAGCTCCCGCGTATCGTTGCTCTCCTCTAAAAAAAAATCCACGAGTTACACTCTTCACAAATACTCAGGTCGTTTACTGCAACTGATCTAATGTTTCGACATGAAGACTGTAACATGAATGGAACAATGGCATGTATGACATATAACTGCAGTGTTTTGAGAAACATTTATACATATTGCTAGGAATCATACATAGGTTACAATTGAAAGGGCACATGAACTATATTAATATCCATAACATATTAGATACCGCCAAACAAGGAGAACTTTACAAAAGATTCGCTCGTATTTTGCTCAACCCATCATTACCTTTAATGTTACAATATTTCCGTAGTTTTTCAGGAACATCCATAACATTCCGAGAAAGATTGAGCACTCGCAGGGGTCGAATACTCAAAGATGTTTTTTGATCTTGTATTTTTTTATCCAAATGCCCCAGATGGATGTCGGCTGCGGTGTTTGAATGGGTGCAAATGAGGACTTTGTTGCTTTCTGATTGGCTAAGGATTGCCACACAAGCGAGGCTAAGGGTGAATGTTTTTCCTGTGCCAAACGGTCCAATCACGAGAATTGGCGGAGTGGGATTGGGATCGAGGATCATCGCAATCGCCTCGTGTTGGTTTGTGTTTGGTTTTTGGTCCAGATACCAGTCAGGGATTGATTTCTAATTGAAAATTGAAACAAATTGTCTCAATTTATAATCCATATCAGAAAGTGCCTTAAAACGTATCTAAACAAGTTGTCATGTGCTATGCTTTTTCAGCAGCTTCAAGTTCATTAAACAAATTCCTAATTCAATAAATATTTTGGTAAACATATAGAAAATAAAGACTTTAGTAATAATCAATAAAGACTTTAGTAAACATATACTTTCAACGCGCGCATTAGAAGTCGTGGAAATAAACGACACGGCTATAAATCTTTAGGTTTTCTACTAAATATTGTATATGCTATATATGAACAAAAGAAAAAAGTATAAATCGAGTCGTTACTCACCTTAAACTTATACGACACATTCTTTACATTTGGAAGCAGAATGTCAGTTTTGTGTTTACACATATCAACTGCTTCATGCATTTCACACAGCGGAAGACGGTTGTATCTAAATTTAAGATCGATTTCGACCTTTTGATCTTTAGTAAGACTAAAATCTTTGCATAACTCCTTATTCAATTGTATAACAACAGATTTGGACGTCTTTGATTTGATTATACATTCGTATACTTTCTTTCTGGAAGACTTTCTCTTTTTTGGTCGCAAGATCACTGACGTTACTGAGCGGTTAATAATATGACCGGCAACTTCGTCCATAATCAGGTGATCAGATAGAACGATTTCTCCAAACAATTCACCAGAAACTGCATTAGCGAATGATCTTTCTTTGGTTAATTTGGAGTATTTTACTACCTTCATCACACCATCTTGTATATCATATCTATAAAATAGTTGTTTCGTTGAAATTAGACGTATTCCCCCGGAACATATTTAAATACAGTCATCAAACAACTATAGAACTCTCGAATACCAGAATTGAGGTCTAATGTCGCCTACATCAACAGCATTGTCACCAACATGCGTCACTGTCGACAACATCAACATCGATAACATCATCATCATTACAACGGCATCATCGACATTGATCAATAACATCATCAACAATGACATCATCATTATCATCATCAACAACATTATCAACAACATTATCAACATTAACAACAACATTATCAATGATAACATTATCAATAATAACATCATCACCAACAACATTATCAATAATAACAACATCATCACCAACAACATTATCGTTAATAACATCATCAACATAAACAACATCGTCACAATATCAGAATTGCCAACACTGCACCAATACTCATCATCATAATTGAAACAGAACACTACTTTACCTTGAGACCTCTGTCTGAATGTGTTGTTCTTCAATAAACAAGATTTTATGCCAAGTATTGCAGTATGTTTCACGTGACAAATCTGAACACTCTGATGGAACAGGCAAGTCATCTGGAATGCTGTACCGTTCACACAAACCATTCAGATCCATTCCCATCAGTTCTTTACACCGAACCAATTCCATTTTGTCCACAGACCATTCAGCGATGCGACAATATCTTGTACGTGAAGAAGTCTCTTCTTTAGAAGAATCTTTGCTCACAACCGACACAATAAGTGAATAAACGAGTACATCATCACTGCCAAAACCAAATACTAACTTCTGTTCGAAATCACCAAAAACCCCGGACGCGAATTGAACACGAAATTGTACCGCCGACTCATTTTCAGCTACGCTTTCAACAAAATCCTCCTCAACAAAACGAGCATTATGCCAGTCTGGTGGTTGCTTTTGCCTCCCACTACTACGGCACAGGAGTTTGAATTTGTCTAAATGGGTCTCCAATAAGAAGGCGACTTCGCTAAGCAGTAGTTGATATTTTCTCTAAATTGTGAATAATCAAGTAAGTTACATAATTTATGTAAGATGCCTGCGTAATGAAGCAGTTTGCAAACCAAGCATGAACTTACCTGAATACGAACTTCAAATATCCACGTATGTTCGACCTGACCACCATCTATTTTAACTAGTTTCAATTGCCTCTCTGAACTACAGGTCAATGTCACACCAAGGAGATTTTGTTTGAGCTAAATAAAAAACACCAAGGTCGACAATGTACTTTGTTATATAGGTGCTGTGTATTTTAAATGTGATTGGTTCATTCGTAGTCACATGACTTTAAATAAATGCAATGTTTCCCGCCAGGGAAACAAGTGAAAAATTGTTGCCCGCATATTATCATAACAAAGTTTTTTGAAATGAAATTGTCGTGTAACATGTATGTTTTTGTTCCTATATAACAAAACACTTAATGTTTGCTACACCTCGGGAAATAGTGAGTTTTGTTTTCCCTCGAGTCTCAACGTTTCCCTCGACTTCGTCTCGGGAAACATTCAGACTCTTGGAAAAACAAAACTCACTATTTCCCTCGGGAGCATACATTAAGTGTATATTATGTAGAAACTGGGAATGGGCGTTTCTGGCGTAAATCTCAATAATTTAAAAGCTTTTCACTAACCACTTGACATAAACCTTCCTGTTTGACTCTACGCCGGACCTTTTCTCCAAAACTTTCTGCCATGGACTGTTTCTCTTCAAGGTGTGTAATATCGTGAGTTTGTTTGCGATATAAAGCTTTCCAATAATCGCACTCTCCCTGGCCGTGTGCAAAAGTACACTTCTTCTTTAGGTAACAATAACCTTCCTCAAACCTAGTAAAGAAAAACGGACTTTTGTAGATAGGGCAAATATTTCTGGGGAAAGAAAGAACATAGTTTAGAACTTTTTAAGGAACTTTTCAATAATAAATACAAACACATTTAGGAGTTAAAGAACCGAATCAACTTGTGGAAATAATTTTAGTAAATTAACCGTTTTTAAAGGAATCTCCAATCAAAATTTTAAAAGCTTATTGTAGAAACCCAGTGCCTTTCTGCAAAACATGAATTCAGTTTGAAGGAAGAACATTTCTTACCTGCGACACACTTTATACCGGCCGTTGTTAACTCCATCAGGTGGGGGACGAAATTTTTCACTGGATTTTGCATGACGTTCCCCTTTTCTCTTGTTGCTTAAGACCCTCCCCCAAGAGATCGTTTCCTCTTTAGATTTTTTGGACGTGGTTACCGTCGTCCAACCATCCTCTTCAATTCCATCACCTTCAGTTTCTTCACGATTTGGGTCAGAATCCGTCGTACAGGCGTCTACTTCATTATAAAGCAATGTTGATGGTGTAGATAGAGCTTGGACCGAGTCTTGACTTGATCCGTACGCGGTATCTTGGGAAAGGACGGATGAAGATTCTGAATCAATATCGTCAAGATTATCTTTAGCGGTCGGCGTGTCGTTTGAGTTTAGAGCTACAAAGCGGTTTGATAATAATGGCAAAGCATCGAATGAGCTCAAATTTTCTGTTTTAGAGCGAGGACCTGTACTAGTAGAGTTTGAAAGCGTGCATTCTTTGGATTTTTGCAAAGGTGAAATGGTAGCGTCGTCTATCTCTCGTAATTGGTTTTCGGCCAAATGAGAGGTTGTGTTTGTCTTTGATGTGCGTGTCTCTGTTGTGCGTGTCGTGACTGCGCGTGTATCTGTTTTGCGTGTCGTTGCTGATGGTGTCTTCGTTGTGCGTGTCTCTTCTGTGCGTGACACTGTTGTTGTATGCGTGTTTTCTGTACGTGTTTCTCTTTCATTTCGTAGCTTGACGCCTACAACAGTGTAAGAATGAAGCGCCCTTTTTATGAAGTGAGAAACGGAGTCAAATCAGAACTATTCTACGTGATCGTAATTATCGCTACTCTGGTTTTAACAAATGAAAGTAATCACCACACAAAGATTAACTTTCACGACCCTAACTTCAATTATTCTAGGTGATGTACGTAATATATTTTTAAAAATGATGTTAATATAAACAGGACCACACATAGACCTGAGGGCTGAACCAGTCTTAATCTTTCTGTGTGATCTATTCAACAATATCTTTAGACAAAACATGATTCAAAGGAGAAGGCATGTAAATATTTTCCATTCATTTTCTTGCCAAAAGAAAATTCTGAGATAAAAATAAAATTACTTTATGCCCATTTTACTGCATAATACTCGCCTTTCAAACGACATAGGTTCCAAATTTCTACCTCATCTTGTCCATGAGCAAACCCACAGGGCGTTTTAAAACACTTTTTCCCCTGCATGAAATGCTTGCATTCTCGATAATGACCGCGTACTTTATCCGGTGGTTTCCGAGGCCGGACCCAAGCGGTTGTGTTAATTTTTCTATAGCGAACGACCAGTTCGCTTTTACACGAATGACATTGAACGTCGTGGGTGAAGGCACGAGGGGTGTCACAAGAAGGACAGACACGCCTCAGAATTGATCCATCTGCGAGGACCTCATCGTAAACTGATGACATATTGTCGAGAGAACGTTCACCCTGGGGAAACTGCATTGGAATTGAGAAATTTCAAGTTGACTGGGAATCGGTGACTACACCTGAATTGTTCAAATTAGATGAAATGTCAGCGTTGAAGGTGAATGTTGCTTTCGTGTTGGCGACCCAGGGCCGTTTGTTTTAGAATCGCAAGCACATTATATGATATGAATGACTGAATCTAAATATGAATATATGCAGAAGATGCCGTTCAAACGTAATTGTTCTCATCGTTGGCTAAAGCTCTGTTCATCATAGACTATATTCTAATAATCTGAGAAACAATATCATTGATCTACGGAAATGAAATTATATTCATTAGCGATTACATCAGCACATTGAATCTGACTTATTTTTGATTAGCTATATGTGCAACAAAGAGCGCATGTCATCATGAAAAAATGGATATTTGACTAATCTAATCCTTCTGCTTCGCGCGATGCCTCGTCATCGTGCGTTGCTAATATTAAAAAGAGGGACTATTAATATATATTACGGTGAAAATATAACACACAATTCCCCCTTATTAACACACATGAAAGCTCTCATGCTGATGAGAAACAGATCGTGTTTAAACCTGTTAGTTTGGCTCACCTGCATGTGGACAAACAATCAATTGTATTACGTAAGCAAAATACATCATTTTCTTAGAAATACATTTCCCGGGAAAACCAAGGTCATTAATAATTTACGTCATAACATCCTATATCATATTTTGTATCGGAAACAAAAATACTTCTGTCAAGGTCCAAATATCTCTTGTTTCAAGTGATATAGAGACATATATTTTTTGAGGCAAACGTTCGTGAAAACAGCAGGGGGCGGGAACTTAGTGCGAGCATCGATTGTTAAGAATCAAATGCTTGGAAAATGATGATGCAATTCTTATACGATTCTAACCAAGCGTTTAATTTATTTGTGCTGAAGTTTGAAGCGCTAAATTCGCAATAAAATGTTCGGCAAACGCACGTTTGTAATTGAAATAAGAAGCGAAGAATTTCGGTGAACGTATATGATTTCTTTTTAAACCTGTTTTGGTGAATGAAATATAGACACGACAAAATATTGCAGTAATACAGTGAATGTAAATAAACGATAAATACGTTTAAAACAAATATTCTCGTCCATCTTTAATAGGTGAGATATTACTTGTTGTAAATTTAGTTTAAATACAATCGAAGGTCAAACAGGTTTGGACAAGTACTGAGACAGACACTGGCCTATATATACATACGCTTGTAAGACCTTTGCCTTTGTTCGTAATAATTCTTATATCTTGGGCTCACGTAAGTAGCTAAGTATGCCTAAAGAATAGAAATACTCGAGATTTACCTGTAAATATCTTCAGTCTACATTCCAAGTACCCGAAATCAAGGCATATTTGAAGAAAATTGTCTGTTTATTTTCTTAGCTTTAAAAGAGAGAAACATAAAATTGTGTTCTAATCTTCTAGAATTTTTTTCGATAAATTATGCTGCGTAGACACAAAGTACTGTGAGAGTATAGCGAGAAAAACAAGATACGGAATGTTCACGACTCCGCGTTAATTCATCTATACTCACGTTTTTGCTATTATCTTTGAAATAATATCGATCGTACTAAATTTCTTCTATACTTTTCTTCAATACTGTTTGAGGTTATCCTGGCTTTCTACCGGCTCTACCTGCACTGAATAAATTACCGCGAGAAAATACTTACAGGTATACGTATATTAATCGCCACCCCGTCGGGCCTTGTACGAGCAAATGCTTGACCTGCGTGTAATAGGATCGCAGAAACACTTTTCAAACTCGTGTTAAAATGTGAAAATGAAACGACCATGTGAATGGGGTCAGATGTATAAGGTATAGTTTTAAATTAAGTTTATTCACAGATTTGCAGATCCAAGCTATCACAGGCGACATTCACTTGAGATTCACCGGACCGGAATTCCGGAGCGTGCTCGATGTCGTCCGGTTTGCTTCGTGTGAACACCGGAAATGGACGAATCCGAGTACGACCCGACGTGGGATGAGTGAGTTTTAATGCGATGATCAGGCAGTATAAAGCCAGGTTTTTATTTAAACTAAAAACCGGAAATGTCAACGTGGTTTATGTATTGTAATGTGGTGAGACTGAAGAGTGTTTTCACTGTAGACAGAGCACGTTGACAGACATTGCAATACGCAAATATAAAGTTTACATTTTCAAGGATATTTATAAATCGTCGTTAATGCAACCAGAACTCTTTCATCTGTTCTTATTAACAAGAGATTCCATGAACATTATAGATGTCAATGAATTGGATGTCAATGTCAGTGAATTAAATTAAATTATTTAAAATATGAATGTCGGCTAGTGAATTGCTTTATGAAAAACATAGCAATATATACCTCGCCAGTAACATTTTCATTTATCTTAATAATCGAAAATCTTTCTCTATATAAATCTATATATTTCTACAGAATAAGCCTAACGGAGTTCTCATTCATGAGAGGTTTAAAATATTCCTCGTGTTGGTTAGTTCGCCTTAGTTCAAAGTATATTGGTAGCCGTTGGTAGTATTCCAGTATATGCAAAATTTTCGTGTATTGCACTATAGGAGACCCAAACAGTGGCAAGCGAAACTACCCATCAACAAAATCCAATAATCGCCAATTTTTTCTCCCAAGTGAAATCAGAGAAGGTAGATATGTGAACAATCAGGATTTGGACACAGCTCCATGTTAACTAACCTTTTTCCAGAGCATTCCTTCGAGGCATCTTTCTAACGTAAGAATTATTTTAGCTCAAACCTGCGTCTGTTGGTTCACTCGAAGTTCGCGCAGGATTTCCTTAAGTTTGGTAAGTCTTTGTTTATGCCCTTCCCTGTCGATCACGGCTTGGCTTCGCGCGTACAAATTGAGAATGTTTTCATATTCGGCATCTGAATATTTGGCCCCTTGTTCGACCAAGACAACAAAGAAATCCTGAAATATTTAAAACCCGGTCAGCAAAGGATGATTCCAGTTATAGCATTGATCAAATTTGATCCATGCAAGAAATCAAAACACCACGCTCAGCTTTAAGGAACATCATAACGTAAATACAACTGCAAAGTTTGGTCAAATTGTTGTGTTCCTGAAATATGCAACACGTACGGTATTGTTTTCCAGGTTTATAATCATACTCAAAATAAGCTGCTTCCAAAAATAATTTTATATGATTCTTCCCCGTACGCGGAAAGTAAAGTTGGTCATTTTTCATTATAAAAGTTAGTCAATGTCACATAAACCCCCCTCCAATCGTAGCTCGTTTGCCAAGCCCCCTGCGCGTGCATGCGTGTTTCGTGCAAATCGAGGACTTACCCCAGGAATTTTGTACAGCAAGTCATAGTATAATCTTGCTTTATCCAAATCAGGTTCACGAGATTGCGTGATATTCAGAAGATTTTGTTGTATCGCAAAAATATTTCTCGACCTAAATCGATATATAGGAGTAATGTAAAGGTGAACTGTCCATGGTGGGCAATCGCAGTAGAATCAGTGGCGTAGCCAGCCCGAGAATTTATAGTCATGCTATGCTAATATTTTGGTGTTTATTGACTGTGAAAACAATGAATTTGTAAAGAAATGAATAATGATAATAACATAAAATTTGCATAGCATGACTAAATTGTCAGGCTGGCTACGCCACTGAGTAGAATTTGAGTATACGCAGAATGGTTTCTACTAACATTTTCTTTACGCCATTTGAGTTGATTTTCTTGACGGTTGGTGCAGCTGAGATTATGAGAGATGACATCATATGACCAAGACCTTCAAACATGTATCTGAAAATACAATGACTCGGTGTTAAACGTTTTTTGCTTGTGGTAAATAAGTCTTCTGTATTCTGGTGCGACTTTATACTGATCGCCGATAGTAGTTAAGAGTGCTTACTTGAACTTGTGTGTCGCCAAACTGGTTGCAACGATATCTTCCAATGTTATCAAATCCTTGTTCATCTGAATAACCAGGTTATCGGCATCAACAGACTCAACACTGCACACGTAAGTGGTCTAGAAATAGGAATGAATTCATGTTAGGGAGATATAGACTACAGTGGTTTGTAATACCAAGGTAGTTGCATTCACTGTGCTGTCGGTCGGTTGACTTTAGTAAGGAGTACAGAACAGTAAAAAATGCTGTGGAGTTTATCAAATGCTAAGACTTATTAAAGAGAATCAGTTTGCTCACTTGTATATTTCTATTTATACTTAAAAGATCAACGTTGTTTTTTAAGATTAAAACGTATCCAAGGGGCAGTGTTCTTACACATCCCTTAGTTTCCAAGGCAATGTACAGTATTGTACCTGTTTCAAAGCCTGTAGTAAGTAATAGAAGCAGTGACAACGGATTTCCAAATGCAAAACCAACAGGCACATTTCAGCAAGGTTTTGAAATTCTTGTCCAAGGTTATTCAAGATTCTAAACATTTGAAAAACACTATACTTTAGCAACCACAGTTGTACCGAATTACACACCTGACTATCAATTGCTTTGTACATGAATATACCTTAGCATCTCTTCAGAAATTGGTGGGATTTCTTGCTGCAATTTGAAGAAAGATATTTTAGCATTGCAGTATTTATACTGTATATATACATTGCAGCATTTTGTTGGTCGAACAGAATGAGTCTCTTTTTTACCACTTTCAATTTCTCGTGAGATCCGGGAGAGACAACATTGATTCCTGTCGACTTGGCGCTTAGGTTACTAGCGAATGTCTTTATGCGGCTTGTCAACCATTCCTATAGAGAAAATAGAACATAAGAGCCTTCTCTCCCTTACTCAGGGCTTAGTGGGAGAAATCTTTTTCCTGCCACCATAGAGCTTAGACGTCCATAAAACGTCCTCTGCTAATCCACGCTCTTTTAGCAATGTAATAGAGAAAGTATGAAAGATCCTTTAGGGTTAGTCTCTACCAAGCTGCAGATTGAGGGAACTATAAGATTGCTCTGCTAAGTAATTGGATATTTAATTAAATTTTATCACAATTTTTTTCATATTTTTTCCTACTACTGAAATTGAGGTAACTGAAATCGACTATTGTGGAATTTGAAATTTTCTAATATCTCAAAAGTTATGGAGCGCAAAGGTAAGCACAACTGAGGGTCGAAATAACACGAGAATGATGTGAAAGTTCCCTAGAGGACAACACACCGTGCTCTCTTGTAAGTTAGCCAGAGTCTTGAGATCTGCAGAATTGAGAATAACTTCGTTCTTTTTGATGACTTCACTAAGGTTGTTAATTAACAGCTCTGATTCCTAAGAGAAAAAAATTCCAAACTCACAAATAAATTATAAAATGTACAATATATTAGGAACATTAGGTAACTCATATCTATATGAAATCATATCATATTTACCCTTTCGTTTCTCAAACGGATTGCTTCAGAATTTTCTTCAATTTCCTTTAAGATAAAGCAATTTATAAAACAACAATTTTAAAGTCTATTGAAAGTGGAGAAAGGTCCGAGACTGAACAATTGAAACGAATTGTATGGATGGACTAAAAGAATTTTTAAACCATATATATTGATAAGTCATGAAGAGCTTACGTATTGTAGTTTTCGTGATTAATAAATGGGACGTCAGTGCTTTCAAATAAGCAAAAGATATACGAACCTTTTTCCGAGGTTTTGAATGTCCATGAATATTGGTCCAGTTTGGTAATGATCTAAAGAGAATATAATTGCTGATCATTTTCGAGAAATACTCTTTTCATACACGAAAAGTTATAATTTGAAATAGGAACATTTGAGTATATTCATACCCAATCACAAGCATATTAATTGGTCAGGACTAACCTTAACAATCGACTGATGTCCTCATCTTTAGCCCAGGTTGCACTGATGATTGGCGAGACAGAATTGCTTTGGGTGACTTTAACAATAGCTGTGAATAAAGCAAAGGTTCATGAAGGTTCACGCTGGTTTCATACAATTGGCCCCCGATCAAGAACCTATGCACTCAGCTTCACAAAGTACAGTTAAAGACAAAGCTTACTTTTATATGCAGCGTAACATGTTTCTTTATAGTTGTTCAGGATTGCGCAAATCATCTCCATAAACTTTGAAGCATACAACGGCAGAGACTGCATTAAACCTTTCAAGTCCTGAATCATTTCTTCAACTAACACAGTGCTCTAAAAACACATTTTTACAATTTGCATCCATGCATGTTTTTCTTTCCTATATTCGATGGTTGAGGTTGGGGCATGAAATATCTAAAATTCAGTCGAAAACCTTATGATTTACTTTCACATGTGATTTAAAGTTTGCAGTTTGTCGTAACGTCAATCCTAAGGTCTATATTACTGTTACTTGCAAATTACAAATTCAAAGTCTACCTTCAGTAATGGTCGATCAGCTTCGAGAGTTTTTGTGACCGATGCGGAAACGAGTGTCTTAAAACCATCGTTACCTGTATAGCAAAATTTGAAAAAATATTGACGGAGATCTCCCGTGCTATTGTCTCTCATCAACTCTTATGCGCCGTCGTTTAGGTGAGGCTCAATACCTCTATGACAATGATTCAGTTCTTTCTGATCCATACCTTTTGTGACTGAATCAATTTGTTGATTAATCTCATATTGTTTCTCTCCAAGATAGACATCTTTCACGTAGTCAGTGATGAACTGATACAAAAGACATCTCTCTCTGCAAAAAAGAATCTCAACGATATAACAAGCAATTGACTTTACTTTGAGCAAAATATAGGTTTTACACACCAACTTTATGTTCATGTATATTGTGTTCAGGGGTCGCGCCAGAGGGGGACCCGGGGGAGGGCAGGGGGGGAAACAGCCCGTACAATTCGTCGGGGAATGAACAACAGATATAATTTGAATTTCGAAAGTTGTTTTTTGATTGACGCTTTCGGCAGTCCACACTCAGCACTTAGAAGTCCAGCTTCCAGCCCCCCTGTCGCGGACCTTAGCCCGAGTCTCGGGAAATTCTTGGCGCCACCCCTGATTGTGTTACTGCATGGTGAAACACTATTGTAACTATGCTAACTTTGAATCGCAATGCATGGAAGATTCGACTGTCTCCACGAATTTCATCACTGGGCGAAAAATAACTAGATAAAGAAAACAAAATGATGGCATATTCTAAACTGTAAAACAACGGCCCGTTTACAATTGCGATTTTTGCAGCGATTTTCCTCTTTTGATAGATGTGAATGAGTGAATTAGTTCCTGATGTTCAAATGAGAGCTCTTATACACCAGAGCATTCGTAACTAGCCACTCATTCACATCTGCCAAAAGAAGAAAATCGCACATAATATCGCACCAAAAATTGTGTAAACGGGCCTTAATGCTTCTACAATACCTGTTATATTCTTGATACTTGGAGGACAAAGTAACTCTGGTTTTGTTTTGTAAATCTCATTTCCATAAGGATCTTCCTCCTCAGTTATACTAAACTACAAACAATAAGAGATACCGTGGTCTTTCAGATCAAAATTATGCTTGCATGATGATTATTTCAGATCGATTTTGAGAACCTATAAAGCCTTGCTTATACGATCTCTGTTCGCCTTCTTCGTAGGCTCTCAATTCGCATTCAGTACACGCATAGATCAGGGGGGAAAGAGGAGAAACGGGACTGGGAATGAGAACATGTTGTAACTTACTGGTGAAGCAGCCTCCTGTCTCTTCTCCCGGATGTACGTATTCATACTGAGAGATGAAGACGAGCCCTCGAAGCGAAATAATGGGATCTACATAATGAAATATTCAGGATTAGTAGTAACTATCGATGATCGATCTGTAGACTATATTCAACAACATAGATGAACGACGGTGCTAATTACTGCGATATATTATTGCTTGAATATTAACTTGAGCCTAGATTGAGATATACCATAAACATAAACGATATAAAAATATCATGATTCACAAGTTTAATGTTTGTGTCAAACTGCAAATACCTTTTTTGGTGGAGGAGCGCCTTTCTTTTTCATGGAGAAAAAAGAAGAAATATCCCTGTATATAAGAGATATTGAAAGAATATAAGGCGACGACTAAAGTATATTTACAATATGCAGAATATACGAATCACCACATAGTCTGCTGTTGCAATATGATGTACATGAAATGGTTGAATAATAAATAACCTACATTTCAGACTCCGAGAACAATGCCGGAGCTGTATGGTGAGGTGATTGTCTGTTTTGTATGTCAAGATAATCACTGAGCAGACCTTGGATCTAGAACAAACGTTATACATCAGTTATGTTCATTGCATGTATGAATAGGTCTTGTGCACTGTGCTGGTAACCTGTCTTATATAAATAAAGAATGCAAAGAACGCAAATAGGAATAATGATTGGGAATATAGATTGGGAATAATGAAGGCAAATAGGAACAACATACTCGAAAGGTATAGTAGGTCAAAAACAGAATATTCAATGTAGGGAACATATGATTAACAATGTATCGATACATTATGCTATAATCAACTCACAATGATATCTTTTTTATGCTCATAATATTGAATTATTTTCGAATTTACCGTGTACTGGATCTCCGACCAAACGTCCTCCATTGTGTAGAGTTTTGTTGCTTCTAAAATTGTTTAATATTCAAATGTGTCAAAAAGGAAGCATGCACATATCAAGCACTGGGCTAGCCACACACAAAAACTCATCTTGCCTCTCCCAATATTCCCATTGAAAATTTTACTAATCGGGAATTACTGAGATTTCTTTTTTAGTCCTGGTAGAGATTTTAGTTCTGATAAAGATCCAGAAATATTTATTTTAGGGAGCTCAACTCACCCACGTCTGCTTCATCCTTTCGTGTCAGTCTAAAGTGTGTTTTTTTACCTTGTTCGAATTTTCTAATCGTCAATTTTTCAACGACTTCCGTATCATGGGCATCTTCCTCATCTATCGGCATAAGAGTTTCTTCAGTTTTCTTTAATTCCTGTTAAAATAAGGGCATCGTTTTGTTGTTTTCATATTACTGCCGTTCAAAAACGTGAAGTCTTCAAGACTTTCATTTTATCTCAGTTTTCCTGCAGTATCCTTGCGATAACTCAGCTTACCTCAGCTGCTACACGCTGTAGCGCTTTAAGAACAACCTCGTGTGCCCGTGCGACACCTTTGAACTTTTCAAAAATAACTTCCAAAAGTTTTAGGAGAACATTCTAAAAAAATATGCAAACAGAATGTTGTTTTCCTTGCAGAGAACGTTGCGAAAATCGATGTTGCTTTTTGTTACCAATTTAGACTTCATTTCTTCTCTATTTCCCAACCTGAAATAATGATGTTAAAACCAATCACTGACGCTGTTGTGTTTTAGTGTATTTGCGAGACGAGGTTTTAATCTTATTGAAGCATACTTGCTTTTTAACGTTCAAACACATACAGTGTTGCATTAGTCAAGACAGTCTTCATTAATGATAGTCATTTATATTAAGATGAATATAACAAGAACTCTTTCTTCTGATATTGAGTCATTTCACTCATTTGTTAAAGTGGAGCAAAATTTTGGAATCCAATGACCTTCGAAGCCGCACGAAGTTCGTGTCTCGGTCTCGAGCATGTGAAGTTCGAGCGTTCTCATTGGAAGAGGATTCCCATGCGTGTTTAAACACAGACAAACGTGGCTCCAATTTTCCGGTTGGAGACATGGCTTACCAGTTATATTCGTTTCAAGGAAAACTGCAAAGAGACTCATACCTTTCTTTAACCTCTGTTGTGGCTCGATGAACGATACCAGTCATCTCTCGCTTCATACAATTTTTCAATTCCTGTACAAGAGACAAAGACGAGCTTGCTTGTCATCTAAAAAATTTTGCCGAAGAGAAGAAAAACTTCGGCAATTTTGTTTACCTCAGTAGCTTCTGGGATTTTCTCTAGTAAAGCCAGACATTGAACAAGGATTGTCATGAAATGAGCGCTGTCGGATTCAGGATTAATGTGGAGATCTTCATGGACGAACTAGAAATATGTAATATTGTTTCAAGAGTTATAGAACTGATGAAATCCCGCGGCAGCATTCCACATAATAAATTTGAAACCTCTTCTTTATCCTCGGAGTTTTCTGCGGCCAAAGTTTCCTCCATAATTTGATTTCCTAAAAATTATACACGTTAGACACGTGGAAACACACTCACCAATCAGGACAGGAGGCATGTAACAACCAGTGAACTGGTAACAACCAGTGAACTGGTAACAACCAGTGAACTGTAATAAAATCTGGAACGCTAACTTGGCCGCCATCTTTAAAGCCAAATTTGAAGGTAGTTTTTCGGAACGTTTGAGACAAGCATAGAGAGTGATTATCAAGGAAAGTCTAGAGCTATGTAAAATATAATCATTTGCTAATTTTTATAAAAATTGAACGAGAAACAGAGTCTTCAATTTTTAGCTTCCACCAAATATAGCGCTGAACTATAAAGGTTAGCGTTCCAGGTTTTATTACAGTTCATATCGCATGGTAAGAACTTTTATAATTTCATTTTCTTAAAAATTCAACATGGATTTCATGAACTAACAAGACATTTTGTTATGGCGGGGCATTTCTGAATGCGTGTGAAAGTAAAGCTCAGTAAAACTTACTTGATGCAGTGGTTCTATGAGTGCGTTTGAACTCTCCACCGGGTGATTCAGGAACAGGGATGCTTTCCACGCTTACAATACTTTGATCTGAAAAGTTATGCATGTACGGTTGAGTTTTTAATGCAGGATTTTTATTCCTGTATGAATTAAGTCCTCAGGACCAGGGCTTCCACAATTGAAGGAAATTTCTTTCCAAATGACAACTACAAGGGAATGAGGGCTCTGTGGTATAAGAATAATATTTCATGCATTCTTATCAAAAGTTCTTTGTTTCTTCTCTCTTTTGTCATTTGAAAGCTATTTGAAAGCCCTGCTCGGGACTTTAACTCAGTTGACTGTTGAGACATGCACTACTCAAGAAATTATTTCATTTTCTTAACTATAATCACGTAAACGACAAAATTTTCAATTCCTTCCTATTGTACCTTTGTCATCTCGCTTTGGTGAGAAGGTTCCTGTAAAATGTAAATTACTCAGTTACTGTCTTACTACATGAATAAAAATACCATTTTAATTTTAGCGCACAAAATAGGGCCAATAAGGTACTACACTTTCCGATAGGAATCAAACCTCTAGCCTTAAGATTACAATTTATTCTACTGGTAGCATATTTCATACAGTATGATCGATCAATCCCGTGATTGACGCTGAAGAATATATTGATTTATTTCCTTATGTATGATGACTATTATAGTTTAGAGTTTGGTTTTTAGTTTAATTCTTTAAAACGTAACTATGTAACTCTATGAATGTCTGTTCTAAATACCTTTAAGACCTAGGGATTTCAGCTGTGTGGTTTTGGATGATTCCAGGTAAAGATGTCTGTTCAATTCATCAAGAAGTCGTTCGTGCATTCTCTGAAATGTTTCAGTGAAGTAACAATCATCTAACAACTTATATTGACATTACAGTTTGAAGTCACTTAATAAATTGATCTTTACAAAGTCTGGACTGTGCGATGCAGTTGGCAGATGAATCTATGATTGGCCAATAGAAGCATTGGTTGACGGTTGTCCACAAATTACATCCAAACGCTGACTCTTTGTGAATATAGGCGTTGGAGAAACTAACCTCTTTTCTGGTTTGTAAGTCAACTCTCAGTTCCCGTAATGCTTCCACTCCTTTTAGATTCTTATCCAACACTTCCACTAATGAAAAATACAAAACGTACGTTTTCAGCAATTGCTGTGAAGTTCATTTTGGCTTTCATTTCATTTGGTGAATATAATTTTTGCATTAATGTGTCTCAAAATTTACTTGGGGTCTGAAACATCACGTAAATCTCTACCTGTTTGCACAAGAAGTTTAGTTGCATGAAGATAGTATTTTGATTCGGTGTATTTTTGAAGTTCTTCAGGAACATTTCTTGCTTTATCGCTAGACAAGGGCATGCAGGAGGCAGTTAAATTACAAAATGATCCCACAGACTTTTAAATTACAATTTGTATTTTATGCAGGCACTAAATATATCATTTTTACTAGACTTTAACTGGCATACATTTTATCCAGCAAGAAGAGAACATCATTGAGTTCCATGCTTTCAATCCAGTGTTTCCGAAGATCATCTCTTTTGCAGTGCAGTAGGTTTTTGCAGTTGTTCAAAGTTTCTTTCAAAACCTTCACTTTATCACGAGAATCTGAACAAATCAGGAGTAGTAAGATATAAAATAATACTTTGAACAGTAGGAGCTATATTTATACTGCAGCTATAAATTCATTTGATTCAATGTGTAAAACAGATTATTTGATTCTATATACATGGTGTGAATTAATGCAATAATACTAGAAATACTGGAGCACATCTGAACAAAAAGCAAGTACTCAAGTTATTGCAAGGATAAGGGACTTTCAACCATTGTATAATAGCAGCATGCACATGTGTATTTTGAGTAAAATTTACCTTTTATCCTTGATGCAATTCCAGTAAACGACTGAAGAGTGGAATTCAAGGAGACATGTCTTTCTATAAAATGAAAATGCTATATCTCAGGGATCTCACTTATTGAGCAAGACCACTAAAGCAAGGTACTCCTGAACACTTGCCTTCAACCAACTTGTTTAGTATTTGATCTTGGTCATTAAATTCATATTCCAGACGTTTCTTTTCAAGATCTCTTTCACTTTTGTTTTCTCCACTATATCCAAAATTATGTATAAACCTTAGGTGCCCTAGCTACCATGCCATACTAGCATAGGGGTTTTCCAAACATTTTGTCACGTCAAATGTTTTCTAAATCTCATATACTGTGAGTGATGATTCAGGAATAGCATGTTAGCTCGTAATGTTTAGGTGTAACGCATGCACGAACACTTCAGCATAGCTGTTACCATTCACATAAGATTGAAATTTTAGCAATGAAATATCCTTCTCAATTTAGGGAAGTTTGGTATAAGCAAGCTATACTTCCTGCTTGCTGATGACCTGAGCACAAATATAATGCATGCATTTCAAATTATGCGAGACTCTTCACCCAAATGGGATTAATATAAAGGTGGAATGGGTCATCCAACAAAGATCTATGCTCTCCTTATCGAGAAACTTTCCGTCATACAGAATTTGAGTGGTTTCAACTCTGATGAAAAAAGAACATCTGAAGGTGATTTGTAAGAAGAGGGTTGTATAACTTTAACTTATTCAGTAGGATGGATGTTTTGTGGATTAAACTAATGTATTACAATAGTGGTCACCACGATCGATCGTGCAAGTAGATGAGAGTACATTACAGACAGTACAATAGTACATTTAGATGTACAAAGACGCAGTACGAGTATTTATCATTGATTACCTTGATGTTAAACTTTTCACAACTCTCAGCAAGGCTGGAGACTAAATGCAACAGAAAATACAACTTCTTGTATTATTACACTACAAAGAATAGTCCAAAAAAAGCGAGAAAATCTAAAAGAAGTTGCAAAATACGGCGTACCTTCACCGTTTCATCTTTACTCCCTGTAAACTCCATGTTTTTTACCTTTAAATTCCTGGTCGGCATCGGCACTTGTCGTCGAGGTATCGGACAATGTTCGTTGTACCCATGAGTTCCGACGGTATCAGGTGGACGGTATTATTTTAAGAGCTCTATCCGCCACATTTGACACAAAGTTGTTTGAAGACGCTGCTCATTGGTTATATCCGAACATAGCTACATGTCTGATGACACCATCTATTAGCAATACCATCCATATTCTCATTTATGGTATTGGTAATGGTGGTATCATCCATTATGTAATACATGGTAATCATGGTATCATCCATTGCCAACACAACAACTCCACGATACTCAGTTCTGGGCCACCGGTTTTCACAAAGCCGTTGTGGTCTTGCCTTCGGTTTCGTTTTCCATAAAAAAAAATGTCTATTGCATTACATATACAATGGGATCAAGAAGCACTCCTTCAGATTTCCGGCTTTAAGACGCGACGTGTTATCAACCGTGCGTACACAACGTGACCTCACCTGTACTAGCGCAAACAACGTGGAGAGTCCAACTTGAAACAAGCTTTCTTCATTTCTTCCGGAATCAAAGGCATGGCTACTGAAGAGGATGTGTTTAAGAAGGCGCGCAGAACTCGTACGATTGAGCTAGACTTGTGTCAGTTTCCAGCCTGGGTCGGTGAAGCAAGCGATGCTGTTTTACTCGAGCTGTTTGCGATTGGTGTTAAAGTCAAGGAATCGATCACGATAAACATCACTGAAACCCCAGATCACATCCAGAACATTGTGGGCGAGAAACTTAAGCCAGTTTACGACAAGGTTGGTGAAATTTCGCAGAAATTTGTTGCGGTACAAAACGAGGTCACCACATCTTTAACGAAGATGCACACTGGTGTGTCGGAAATGCAAGTCAAACTCGTTAGCGATATACACGAAGTGGCGAGCAAAGTTCCATCATTGGAATCGCTAAATACCACGCTGGGAAAAAGGATAGACGCCATTCAGTCGTCGATTAGACATTCTGATGACAACTTGACGAAACTAGTAACTAAATACGAGAATCCTGCGATAAAAGGGGCCTTGGGAGAAGACAGAGTGGAGTCAATTTTACAAGCTTACTTTCCTACGTACACAATCTACAGCGTCGCCAGCCAAGGACGCAAAGCGGACATTCAGATCACGTCTGCGCACTCGCGGCAGAAATACCTCGTCGAAGTGAAAGACCGCCAAAATGAAGTTCCAGCAAAAGATATTGAAAGATTTGAGAAAAATGTGGTGGAGAACAAAGATTTCAAGGTCGGCATCTTATTTTCTCTAAGAAGCGGTATCAGTGTTCGGGCAAGTCAAGGTCGGTTTAAAATCAAGTATCAAGACGAGCAATACTACATCTACGTCCCCAACGCCATCACAGGCCTCACTGACGGCCAAAATCTGATAATCTGGATTGTCCTATTGGCAGACCAGTTGGCTAGTTTGAATCAAGGTCTCAATAACAAGCAAACTGAGGCGGTCGAGAATTTGCTTCAAGAATTTCAGCAAAGTGCGGAGGCAAGTAAAAACTGCCGAACCCATTTGAACGCCCTCAGAGGAAGCGTTGAGGCCTTGGAGAAAGACTTGGTGCCTTTGTTAAAGTTGATCGACAATGCAAAGAGAAAATTGAACCGTGCACTTAATAAGGACGGTTAAGTTGAAACAAACCATAAGACTATAGTTCATTAACATTTAGAAAACTTTTGTATTTTGATTTTTGATGTATAGCGATCATGAATGCCAACGTTAATAAGTATATAGTTGAAAACAAACTGTATTAGCTAATTCATAATTTAATAAAGTTTTTCAATACGGATTTTCTTGCCTTGTCTGAAAATGAATATTATGATATTATCATTTTGAAACTAAAAGCGGCACACAAAATATAGCGACTTCCTTCAATGACAATAGATGAGAAAGTATTATGTGACGTAAGTCGTCGCCAAGGAAATTAAGGACGGTGTTCATCAGTTAGCCGAGAAACTGTTAACAATTTTAAGGTTAATGTCAGCTCTATCGATCATTAGTAAGAAAACGCGATGTGCTTCCTTTAACATTTGTACTGTTATCGTATAGAACAATTAAGCTGGCACCTGAACCACAGTGTGTCTGAGGTATTGGACGCCTAGAAGCAAATTGTGAAATGTTAAATTGATTTAACAAGAAACACTGGATGCTACGTATATATAACTGAGCATCAAATGTGGTATAACAACTGCCTAAATAGACAAAACACTTCTCGACGTTTCGACCTGAGGGCCTTCGTCAGGAGAGTTAGTAACTCTCCCTCATACTAACTCTCCTGAGGAAGGCCCTCAGGTCGAAACGTCGAGAAGTGTTTTGTCTATTTAGGCAGTTGTTATACCACATTTAATGCCGGTTGTTTGAAGACGCTGCCACGCTGCTCTTTGGTTATATTGGAACGTATATATATAACTGTATTGCATATAGTAGTCACGGTACATCCACCAGTAAAAGTTGCGGCTATTTTCTCGTAAACAAAAAAACCGCGTGTACGCACATAGCAGAATTGTTTTTAAATCTCACGGTATTGTTTATATTGTTGATGTAATAATAACTCGGTTTACTAAATGATCGCCCACATACCTCGAATGAGTGGGCAATGAAATGGCTATATATACACTTATGTCAGATATATTACCGTTATATGGATATTGGGGCCAATGATGGAAGAAACTAAAATGACAAGGCAAAGTTGTCTGAGAGTTCATTCGCATCATACTCAAGAGATTGCTTGCGTCAGATAAAGAAGCTTTTCATGGAAAGAAAATGATTTAACGTTCACAAAGGGAGAATACAGTAACAGATATGCCATACTGGGTCACCCGTAAATATATACCGCAAAAGTGTTTGGCAGTGACCGTGGAGACAACAGCTTACATAAGCAGCACTTGAGACGTGTGAACTGTGAAATGATTTATAAAAGAGTATAGGGAAGAAGAGGAATCGCTTCAGCCTGTGTGAGAAAGTGTGGGGGTGCGGTTAAATCGCATTCTTCTAGAAAATATTGAACTAAAGGCCCTTTTTATACTTGCAATTTCAACCCCTATCCTGTAGGTGTATAACATTTCACTTCCGCTGAGCAAGGACGTGTCTCGTGAAACTCTGTTTCAAATATAAAATGTTCCCTTACTCAGTAACCATTCGTATAACTATTAACTTCATAGTGATTAGGAGAAAATCCCAACTGATCGTGGCAAAAATTCACAGTACTTATGTATGTTGTACATATTTTAGGCTTACTTGGTAGGGATAACCGGCAGTTCTCGTATACACATCTTCACAACTTCATAATATGATTAGTTTGTTATCGGAAAGTCTTCGGCACTGAATATAAACGGCATTTAAAATACTTAAGCATAGTACTTGTGCGTAACTGGATAGATTTCTGTGTTAAGTCTGTAATCAATTTGAACCGGTACATGCTGATGATGAATGGAATTTAGTTTTTGGCTTGAACCTTCGATAAAACAGAAATCAGAGTTTTTATGCATGTGTAGGTAGGGAAGTGCAAGTATATAGCTGTCATGAAAAACTCACTCCCCATTTTGAACTTGTTAATCATATAAATCTTTACCATGCAATGGCGTCTATACTTTTAACGCGTGTGAAAATCTGTCATTTTGTAGTGCAAGTGTGAGAATTTTCTAGGCGCATTACAACAGTAGCTTTGTGCAGCAACGCTATTTCATATGAATCATCATTAGTGCAATATACTGTAGTACATACAAAGTGTCATTGTGTCAACTTTCGCCCACTATTTTGCTGAGTGGGCGCTCTCTCACACCACCGCATAATTAATATATTGTGGTATACGGCGACATGCATGCCGATAGTGTTGCTAACTTATAACTGTACGCATGGTGACAGGAACCCACGCAAGCCTGCAAGGACCATGTGGTTTTCAAGTGATATATACTTGGAATGATTAGCATATAATGTTTTATAACTGTAGGCTTCAATAGCGTATAAACTGCAGTGCATATAGAAACAGATAGTCTACGATAGCACACAGTGATCTTTTGCGTCAAAAGTCAGTACAAAACAATACTAGAATACTTTGAATGATATATGCCAAATGCAACCCCCTTTATAATATATGCTTATAATCAGTTCTGGTTCCGGTCTAAACCTCACGTTTCAACTCTAGTATATAGGCCTGTATTTCACTTTCTGATTATTCCTTCTCTGTCAATCCCCACGTCCTTAGCTCCGAGTGCTTTACTTCGGGTACCCGGTATTTCTTCCTACGTAAACGAGAACGGCTGTTTTATGAAAATTTCTTGGGCTCTCGTACGATTCAAAGGCGTTTTCGAAAGGCGGGTCCGAAGGGCGGATTTCCACTGTCCCGTTTTTTATACGGGAAAAAAGGCATGCTCATAAAGTTTAAAACCTTCTAAGATGGTATATTCAAGTAATTTCTTATGCTAGAAAAACACATCAAATTATGAACGTAATCCAACATGCTGCATAGATTCAAAGGGTGATTTTATATAAGTATCATTCATTTAAATGATTTTAAACCGTTTTACATGCGTGTACGCACTTGCAAAAAATGCGACAGTGCATGAAATCCTGCCTTTATTAAATCGAAACACGGCCTCGATTATACGGCGTCCCAATGAAGAATAAATTGAAGAATCATACTATATATATATATATATATATATATATATATATATATATATATATATATATATATATATATATATATATATATATATATATATATACATTAACTATACTATTGACGTATTTGCGACAGATTAGCCTATGGGAAAGCGAGTCAATTCTAATTATTCTATATTTATACTCTCAGCAGGACGATGTTTTACGCATAAAGGCCAATTTAATCATTTTAATTATAGAATTTCCAGTACGAGCAAGCTCAAGCTAAGCTTATATAGCTAACGTCATACCCTACTCGACTTGGATCAATGACGCAGACTTGGACTATTAAGAATGTTAGGCATACAAACGAATTAAAAATAGCATTCAGCCGTGAATATATTTAGGCTTGTAGCACCTGCAGGCTCTCTAGGAATATGACTATTGCACAAAATGAAGTCCTGTGCGTCATAACGCGACTCACTTAGAGTCATGCAGCCGTTGGCAACCGGTTGAAATGTAATTTTAGACACGGGTAAAGCGATGCTGCATGAGTGAAAAATATACTTTCTGAGAAAGTGTATGTGAAACTCTCGTGATATTCATTAGATTCTCGTAGATTAACTCGAAGAATGAAGAGGCAAATGCATGAATTGAATATGATATATGACTCAATGCTACTCGTGTTTTCCATAATATTTACTTCAAGCAGTCTGCGTGTATTATTATTTTGAATTAATTTTCGCTTATCAAAATTGATCTCCGATAACCATTCCGTTTGTCTCCTTACGTCGTGATCTTATACGTGGATGTTCAACGCATTCATTTCGACGTAAAAGACCACTTTAGCTACACGTTGCATAGCACTTGGCAGGGAAATTCATGAGCATATTATATTTTTTACCGATAGTTATCTTTCCGTGACCAGATGTCTAGTGGGTATACGAATATCACAGCAGATAATATTAATCGAGCCTTTTTCCTGAGAATAATTTTTGTCATTTCCTATAGCAAAGGTCTATCGCAGCAAATCCAACTATTTCACATAATACTTAGTGAAAACCAGAAACAATATATCGTGTCAGCTAGCTGGATGGCACTGAGTATATCCACGCAGCTATATCAGTTAAATGTCACCAGACGCTAAAGCATTTCTCATAATTAATTCCTTTCTGAAACGCGCAATTTCTTGCAACATCAAGTTCAATCAGTTGCGCGTTTCCGAAAATTCAGTCAGTTACGGATGAGTCGTTAAAGTCGAGAGTGAGTTGCGGAGCAGTCGTTAAAGTTGATTGATCCGCGCTCATTGGAGGACCACTTGCACGTCGACAGGATTCTTGCGTGCAGTGCAAGTTCCATGAACGTGCGTGCAGTGCAGTTTCATGAACGTGCGTGCAGTGCAGTTCCATGAACGTGCGTGCAGTTCCATATAACGATGACCGTTGATCATTAATTGATGTTAGGGAATGTTAATCATTATTTAGGCGCGGAGTTGATATAGAAGTGGAAGAAACTGCATGGGCTGCATGCGTGGTTGAGCAAAAGACCCATGCACCCAACAGAAATCATACTGATTTCTGACCGATAACATTCATACACAAACTTGCATCGGCGAATTATAGCCTTTTAATGTCACCAATAAACAAGAGAGGTCCATTTGAAGCCTTGCTAAAATTGATCTTACATGCAGGAAAGCGACAAAACTGTGACTTAACTGCCCATGCACATGAAAATAGAGCGACACGTGGGATTTTACAATTGATGATGTTTTCTCATGCATGCTTGCTGACCATTATCATTCGGTTTTATATTACGCGAGTCCTGAAGAGAACCTTGACCTAGGTTTGTCTGGAAATATAGCTTGCCCTTTTGAAGTTTGGACCGACCTAATCGTATTAGTGAAAGGTCGTCATATAATGAAATTACATGCAACTATATATTCCGAAATCTTCTCGACCGTAATGACTAATTTAACCAATAATTTATAATCCAAGTTAGTTGAAAAAACCAGGATCATAATATTAATTGCAGTCTAGACGCGTTTGGTTAAGCTGTCGGCATAGCATTTAGTTCACCGCTTACTAAAAAATAACTATATTTACGGCAATAAAATTTCATAAATTTTTTCGTTATATCCCTAATTATAAAGACGCTTAGCAGTAATTTTATACCAAAGATTCCTTTTTTTAGCGCCAAACCGATTCAAGCCGCATGCCTAAATATATATATAATGATAATAATAGCTACTTATCGGCCTAATCCGATTTCCAAACCACTGGCTTCCTTTTTGCATGCATCGGACTAACTTTTTAATGCATGTTAAAACAACTAAAAACGTGCGGTTAAAACAAATAATTTTTTCATTGTTGTTTTTACTACATAAAATTGGTAAAAAAGTGATGAATCTCAGTGAGACAACCAATTTTAAATGAGTTTTTTAACAACTGCTTTTACAGAGTTCTATGTTTCTCCTGACGAAGGGCATCTCTAGAAGTGTTTTTGTCTATTTTTTAAGCAGTTGTTATACCACATTTGATGCAATGTTAATCGGTTTAATAAATCACATTTCAGCACGAACTGGTGCACACGATTACACAATACACAGAGAAATGCAATATCCAAACAAATTATAAAAAAAATCGTAAAAAGTTTGAAAAAACAGGTTGACTGTTGTACCTTAGCCTTTATAAGTCACGTTTTAGAGGCAATTATATATAATTACTACTTTGAAACCACGTTGCATGTCGTTGATCGAAGCCTATATAGCCCTTTTTTCTTTACTAATCATTCCAACCAATCTTAAAAAAACGGACTGGTGTTTGCAAAGTCCACAGCCAACACATGGCATGTGCAGGTTTTTGAGGTAAAATTTACCGGTCGTTTAATTCCTTGGTATATTGTGATTTGTCGATCGCTTTATTTTGGTAGAATCGAGTGATTTCTTGCATATAGGAAGTTCCACTTCAGTAGAACTGGAAGTGGAACCGCCAGGCGGTCTCGGGAGACTCACCCAAAACGCACGTGTTTCGACACGTGTTGTCACGTCAACGATACGTCGGTACGTACTCGACGTTTGATGTGACCCATACATACATCCATATCAAGTACGTGGCCTTGATCACTACGTGAGCAACAGCTGATTTGAAACTGAATACACACACTGACTCTCTTGAGTGCAAATTAGACTGTACAACGGAGGAATGTTCGCATGGACATTCAACAACTCCACTATCCGGTAGCCTAGGTGCACAGACGCCACGCTCCCTCGGAAATTGTGGAGCTCGCTACCATCCGCATGATATTGAGAATCTATACTATAGCATAGACGAGAGCCGGAGACATCGTTTTCATAGCGTAAAACACTTCCTTTGCCCGTCCGGCTATGCCGTAGTTTGTCGTATAGACGCGAAGACTAAAGTCAGTATCATCCTCGATCTTTACTGATACAAGAGCCAGTAAACATCGGAAACCTTCGAAGCTGTTCGCGTTGTGACGCCAGCGTTTCATAGTTATCTTAGTTTTACTGTGATTATCATGTTAATTTCTTCAAATGAATTCTTAAAATATTTATCGATTGACAGGCTTGAAATTTTGTTTGACCGTATTAGGGATTAGCAAAATTCTCTAATCAAGATATTTTTAACGAGTGTGTAACAGGATTTGTCGTGCAGGAGTGCATCAAAGACGGCATCCAAGACTCTAAGGTGGTTAAGTGCAACTGGAGACATGCCTACGCTTGTTAAACATCAGATGCCGAATGCTAATAGACTGCTGGGGATATATTTAGACTGTGTTTACATAAAAAATAGCCTGCATATGTTCGTGAAATGTTCGAGAATCCCTTGATAGACTTGAAACTTTGCTCTCTTTAGTTTTTTAACTCTGCGTTCTGATGCTACGATTTAGACACTTGAGGAAAACTCTACGCTGACTACGTATGCTTAGAAGTCTTCTCGTATGCTCGGTCTTGTTGCCAATGTACACAAATTCACGAAGTCGGCGTCACCGGCCGCCGACGTCAAAGCGAAGCATACGGTTAAGAGCCAAGCACTAGAGTGAAGTACAAGAGTGCTCGTTGAAACTCGTTAAGCATTCGGAAAGTAGCGAAGATGACGTCATACGTGGGCGTCGTGGGCGTGTTTAATGTATTCCATAATTTAACCCACGCAACGACGAGAACGCAAATAGTAACCCCCAACAAATGCAAGACACACTTGTACTCACATTGGCCTAAATAAGCGGTGACATCGGCAAGACGTACCGCTATCGATCAGAACCGCTTCACCGTATTTTCGTATTTTCTTATCCAGAGCTTTTTGGACGAAGGCATCCAGGATGGCCACGTCAAATCCACGATTTTCTCTCTTGCAAGGTAAATCAATAGCTAGCCGCATATTTTTACACTCCAGCGACTCGTCTTCCCAAGAGAACAGTGAATTATATAAGGCAATCGGTGTTGACGATCGCCAAGTTTATCTATACGGCTAATTTCATTAGTGGGAAACAAACGAGATTTGAGGATCTCGGCGGTTTTAATAACCGGGTTAAATGTGTATGCTGGGGAGGCGTATTGTGTGATCCTGAATTGCTTTTAGTTAATGTCACTATAATTCCATAGCCTTATTTTAGTGACGGACGATTAGTGCGATAGAATACGGGGGCCACAGGTAACGATGGGTACACAGAGTTTCTCGGGTTGACCGCTTCAAGGCTACTGGTCGAATTTTTTCGACGTCTACGATGTTGCCACGAAATCGGCTTGTTAGATTGAAGTTAATTGCAAAGTCATTAAATTTGACTTCTTTTGCCTTAGTGATATTTCGCTCGTTGTCAAAAATCTTTGGCAGGTTCGATGGTATAATCGGTGGCCGAAAGGCCGACCGTTTAACTCGATGTTCGGTTACAAAGAGTCCGAACATTGTCCTGCAACGGTTTTTCTGGCGTACTTGGCTGTGATGCGCGCTCGTATGTTTTCAACTTGTTCTGATATTGTATAAAATCTCTGTACTCTCCATATATTTATGTTAATGTTGTAGCGGGTTCCTCGGAATTCATTGTACGAGGGAAATCATGCATGCTAAATGGGGCTTAAACGATCGCGGACTTTCGATACAAAAGGTAAAAATTACAGCGATTTAGAACCGATATAGAGTTTCGGTTTTTGGTGACGAAAAAAGGCTCAGGGCAGAGACTTTTTGAACCCCGACGGATTCGTACACGATTTGGCTTGAAGCTTCTGACGTCTCGGAAGCGAATGAAGTTATTGTTGTATAGCTATAGTGCATGTATTTGAATGAAAAACATTGCATTCCAATGAATATACAGCATCCGCTAGATTGGCTGACGAATTTTTTATGCCTTCACGATGATTTGCTGAGATGTTTATGCTTGTTTTGAATGAAAAAGGACTATAGTCTCAACCCAATCCTGTTTATATTTAATCGTAAGAAAGGGCCTTCGAGTATCAGAATCATTATCGAGGCCGGCTCAATGTCGGTCCTCAAAAGTTCATTGATGGGTTTTTAAGCTGAAATCATTAGTTTTAAGCGGATAACATTCAAGCTTCGATGTGTAATTTCTAGTCTGACACATCCTAATGGTAATTTGAATATAAGATTTCTGATACATCATTAAGAGAACTGAGGGCCCTTGGATTAATTTGTTGAAAGAGCATGAACCTTGGATATATATACATGTACATACAGTCCAGCAAATGATTTTTCGTAAATGGCAAAATTGTCGACCAAAACGTTGTACTGAAATTAGCTATTACCAAAGATCGGCAGTTTTATTGGAACACATCGGTTATATAATGTATATTTATAACATATATATAAGTGCAAAACTGATACATGTGAAATGGTTTTACTGAGGTCAGTCGTAGCTATAAGTCGACCCCTGGCTAACTACGTATAGAACCTTTCGTTGTCCAATTGAAACGCTTTGTTGAAATGAGAAATTTATAGAATCCAGGTTGTCTTAATTCTAATGCAGTCAAACTGAAGATCAGTCAAATGATATATATACAGATTAGTCGTGGTTTGTGCTTTGGGGACCACAGCCAAGAATCAGTTTCGAATGCCATGAGAATTTGGACGAAAACATAAATTACATAATTATATATATGGGATCGAAGCGATACACACTCAAATATGGTGCCAAGAAAAAACAATAGGTTTCCAAATGCTATATGATTTGACGAACTGAGAATCTTTGAATGCTATTTTGTTTAATTAGTTTAATCGCATTTTGAAGAGCAAATTCAAAGCGAAAGAGCTGTTGTTAGCAACATGTGGCAGTGTGTATATGTTAATAATAGTACACGGTTTTTTCCTTCCATATTTTGCATAACTGAATGCATTCAAACCTGCATATTTACCTGCATATTTCAAAACGAAATTTCTGGCAGTGAGCTAAAGAATTAAAATCTGCCCATGTGGCATGGTTGTCTATTCATCCAATAATGATATTCCGATAGATAACATGGCTGGTTTTTGTAAAAATTGCCAGTGCAGGTCACAATTCATTCCTTAATATCCGGCCTAGGACTTTTTAGGCTAGGAATCCAGATTTTTTAGCTAGGAATAAAAATGAGTATCTAAACGTGTATCTTTTTCTAAGCATGCAACACCACTTCATTGTACAAATTTAAATCATTTTACATAAATGATTTGTGAAGATAATGCATGCATGCATGTTTAAATGCTGAGTAAGCTTAACCTTTCAATCACAACGTTCTTTGAGGTAAATTTTACTTTAGCTGGGCTGTTGTATCTTTTGGACAGTTTTGGGCATTTTGGTTGCTTAATGCACGTGCTCTATATGGAGTTTGCTTAACTTGCAAAAAATGACTGTGAAAGATCTATAACAGGCCTCGCCTCAGGGTGACGAAGTCCTATCACATAAAAACATGCAAGACATATACGATCCGTAGTTGGCCTAGGAGATGCAGAAACCTTTGTATTGTTTTTCGATATCATATCGATAATGCCAAAATTTGCATCCAGGAAAATATAGTAGCGAGAATTACGTGTGGGAGTACGAGTAACGAGTTCCTCAAAACTTTAAATTCCGGGTCATGAAATTTAGGACCTCGTGTACTCTATTAGTGACTGAATTAGGAGAACATTTTGTAGGCCCAGTGGGATATAATTGACCTATGGTTTCAAGTAAGCAGTTGTTATAACCCTTCTATACCACATGCAGTTCGAGTATATACCCAGATATTAATCTAAGGTCTCTTTATATACTATTCGATTGTTTCCGATTTAAACGATGATAACGATTCTCTCAAAATGATTAGTGATATTGGGAGGGATTTGACATTACAACCAGAAGACCGATCCTACAGGAATCGAGGCAACGCCTTCGCCATTGCGGAACAGTATTCTAACTATTAAACTATATGGAGAAGGTTGCTGTTGGTTGAAGTAGGCAAAACTGATTCACGTACTGCAATATTGGTCTGCCGAGGCGGGTTTTTAACGTTATCATCTCCACATTTGCGTTGGAATTTATAGTTGATATATATAGGAATGAGCGAAAATCTACTTGACTTATAATTTTGTTGGGATGGTCCAAAGTTGTAGGTTTTTAAGTGCATCGACGATTGTATGCTATTCAGTTTTATGACGTTGCTCCGTTTCAAGGGAAAATCCACTTTCTGCATGTAATATTGTTAAGATGATGTGGGGTTTTAAGTGTATCGTTTATGGATTATTTATTGTGCACGTGTTTCGTTTTAAGAAAAAAAAACCTCTTTTTGTTCGAGTGGTGTAGGTTTTTAATTGCATCGTTTATGGGTCATTTCTTGAGCATCGTGTTTTGCTCGAAGCGATTCATAATTTGAAGCTGAATAATTAACTGTTCCGACACAAGGCCCGGAGTAAATACCATTCGCTAATTAAAAAATAGAATGTTAATAACCAGAAGCCATTAACCAAACTGTTCTTTAATACTTGTCGTGCGGCGCCCGAGATACTGAGACTCTTTAAGCACCTTTCACACTAGAGATGGGGACAAATTTGAGAGGGTACTTGTGCTTTTTTAATCTGTAAAACGATTTTGATGTGTTAGTTGAAAGCCTTGTATGCAGCGTAATTTAGGGCGTTGTGTGCATTAGAGATCTTTAGAGTGTGGAGTTGTCAGAGAAGAACGGTATGGTGGAAAAATCGTGTGTATATTAGGGATAGTATGGTAACGCGGCTTTAATGAGAGATTAATGTAGGGTGTACCATTCAGTTCAAACTTCCATGGTTCATGCACGTCTGATCAAGATTTATCAGCACTGGGTTTTGCAATTTTTGAAAACGTTTATCAGTGGTTTGATGGAAGACTTTGAAACAAACTCACGTAGAAATTTCACAACATTGAAACGGTTCGAATGATAGCTGGGGAAACGACCACACCCACGTACCTTTGATAAAAAGAGTTTTATCCTATGCGCACGATATATATATATACGTATGAAATGTATGCCTAGGTAGTTTTTGACATGTGTACATTACGCTTCGTTTCTGTTTGAAACTAAAACTAATACTGCCTGCTATAAGCCTATAAGTATAGAATTCGCCAGTGCGAAATCCTCTCACAAAAACGTGAAAATGTTAACCAGCCTTTACAAGCACAATTTGTGAATCACCAACCATAAAAGCTTTGAATTTATCGAAAAAACCTGCATGAACATCTCTGGGTTTTGAGTATAGCTGGATTTGCTCTTGTTTCTCACACAATCTACAGTTCACATTTACGACGAGAAATATTTCAAGAATGTTGCCCCAGGATATACGTTTATATATTGACGTAAATCGTCTGCATGCATTGATAGAACTTTATAATTACTGTGTGTCAATAACGGTTCAGAAAGAGAACAAAGAAATTTTGTTTTTAAACTGCGAGCTCTTAAATATATGAACACTAAATTTCGTCAGTGGTCAATTCAAGAATGTGTAAGAATGAATATAAGGATACAAGGGAATGATGCCATAGTTTATAGGCTATAAATTGTGATTTAGACAAGAATAGAATCTAAGATATCTTAGAATGATTAAAAACGGTCTGCAGAGTATGGTTCATGGTTCTAAATTTTAGGAAATCATTGGTTGCATAATGCAAAGGAATTATTGATGTTTTTTGCTAAGTAGATATTCTGACTTTCATGCAGGCTAGTATAAGAATCATCGCAGATGATCTTTGCTTCTCTGCCACAGATTGCAGTTTCGCGAAAGGCATGCTGTGGCCATGAAATCTTCATACTAGCGCACTTACTTTTTGAATGTGCTACGCAATCTCTTTTCTATTTCTATACGATCATGTTGCATGAGCCTTATTCTTGACTAAACAAAGAGAGAATGGCGGTGTTTATAAGTTATCGGTCAGACATAACTCTCCCTAAAGTAAAAAGCAATGTTCGAATAGACAAGAGTTCTGAGTAATATATGATTCATGAAGAAGCAGGTCGAAACTCTCAGAAAATTGGCCGTGAATTAATTAATTTGAAGTCGAAATTCGCATACTATTGACTAAGAAAACCCTCCACTATGACATTTTCTTAAGAAGTGGACCAGCGATCTCTTTCATAATGATAAATTGCCCTGAAAGCACATCTCAGTGGGTCCGAAGGGTGTGCATGCATTTCCAAATTCCTCTTCTGTGTCCCCCTCCCCTTTACTCCTCTATCCCTGACAGGTTATTTACCAACTTCTTCTTTTTTTCAGTTCCAGACGTAACACGTGATCTCATACCTTCAAGTACATTCGCAGCATTTCAACCCAGCATAAATGGTAAGACTAATTCAGTGAACTCTATATGTAAACTGGAACGATAACTTGGTCGCAAACCATCTTCGAAGCCAGTACCAGTCTCATTTTCTTGTTTTTGTCTTCACGGTTGACAATCCGAGGCCCGACGACAAAAACAATAAAGAGACTGGAACTGTTCCTCAATTCCACTTCTGATTGGCTTTAAGAGAGAGACCAAGTGACCGTCGTTTTAGTCTAAATTGACTGGACTAATGACTAATTTTATATCGAAAATAAGTACCAATATATACAGCGGTGTATGAGAAGGCAAAAGCACGAATATATCGCGGGCGTTGCGTCATCGTTTGAGAACTTCGGCCATCCAAAATCGGCATGAAATGCGGCAATTTGAAAAGGTCTTCTAGAAGTGCTTATGCGGCATCGTAGAGCTGTCGGTCAACATGCATACAAGGTTATTTTCCGCCGAAGTTTTTTACAATTTGACAATAATTAGAGCAACGAAAATAGATATTACAAAAAATGAAATGCGGTAGTTGAAGCAGAAATTAGCTCTGACCCCTATAACACCGTTTTTTTTTAATAAATACAATAAAACACCGAAGCATCCAAATGATACCGCTTCTGCTTAGGAATTACCGATTAATTCAGCTGTTCTCGCCTTAGAAAAGCATTTTTCATCCGATTTACATAAATAACTGCGTTTGAACTAAGATTAAATAATGCTCTCTAGTTGGTTTGTGTCACTATGGCGATAAATTTCACAGACACATTTTCGTTACGAGCAGAGAAATTGTATTGTAATTAATAAAAAAAGCATAGGATCAGACTGGATCTATATTATTATTACATTGGCCTGATCGTATTAATGTTTCCTGGCACCATTGACCACCGTCGGCTTCCGATCACAAAGAGTTGCTAATTGGCGGTTTGCCTGGCTGTGCGTTCTAGAAATTTGTATTATACTGCCTTAGATGGTTGTATTAGTTTGTATTAGTGTCATTCATTCATTAGGTGGGATGTTCGCCGGTTCGTAGCCGGATCGCGTATAATTTTTTTTTCCTCAGTCCGTGTTTTTTTCCTGTTTAATAGTGACTTATCACACAAGCCACTTCATAATTTCGATGCGCGCAAAATGAGAAAAGGTGCTTAGTATTCACTAGCTGACTGATAAAGTTTTGGAAAAACTCTTCATACATAAATTTGTCTGCAAAATGGACTTAAAGACCCCATGCACTTGATTGCACAAAGACGTTGAAAATTTTTTGCATAAATCTATATGAGTTGTATCGTAGTTTTATGTGGTCTCCAAAACATGTATATTCTAACTGTGATACAACCGATTGCAATAAAAAAATTGACAAGTTTCCCACGTTAAACTCGACAAGTTTCCCTACATATATAGAAATGCATGATGATCAGTACAAATCATGTTCCTAATAATATTCTTGTAATTATTATTATTATTCCTACAAGCTAATATACTCTTATTCTACTGTTTTCAACACATCTTTTGGTGACAAATATACAAACATGGTAAAGAATCATGTTGACTTATCATGCACTTATTCACAAATAAACCCGCTATATCCAGAGCATATTTTTAATATGTACATATATACATACATTGTTTAACAAACCTATATAAGGCTATAGCTACGATGCATGTGTTATTAAACATTGGGCAGCCGCTCTCCGCCTACATCTCTAAAAAAAATTAGTTATAAAAATGAGCTCTTTGTCTTTCCGGAAACAAGCACATTGTAGTGAATGAGTTAGAGAGACACGCCCCGTGTTGTTGTTTAGAATTGCCTAGGAACCAATTACACGCGCGTGGGAGTTCCGAGAGATTAAACTATGAAACTATGTGAAATCGAGCCTTAATACTACAAGAAAATATATCTTTTAACAGAACATAAGCGCTGAGCTCTCGGAGGGAAAATTTATGAACAGCTTAGGAGGAAATAAGTGTTTTTTATTTTATCACAAATCACATGCTTTTTAGAGGATTACGTGTATTTATACCAATGAAATCAGCATGGATTAGGTTATCACAACGTGTGTTTGCACTTGGATTTTGAAGTTAAACTGTAAAACACAGTATAAGCTTATAATTCATGAAGTTAGTTTGCATGTATATGAAAAAGATGGTTTCCATGGTGAGTTACTTGATGACTGCATCATATTTCACGTCAATAGGGAAGTCTGCAGTTATCATAAAGCCTGACTCGCGTTAAATGCACAAAATATATATAAGTTGATAAATATACACACGATGTAAGTTTTAAAATGCATACTATAGAAATTCTAAAATGCATGCATGATACAAGTTGTGTTTTTTTTCGAAGGAATGAGATTTCGGCGGCCTTTTGATATGGAGTGTCTGGGGGAATTTGAACCAGTCATAAAAAACTGATATATGCATGGATTGATTTTTGCGTGTATATATATTAATCAGCGGCAAGTAGCCGAGCAAGCGGGCGGTGTATTTGAATATTGAATTATGTTTAAAAAATTGAAGTGTCTAAACACTATAAGCAGCGCTTTATATAATAAATCGAGTGTGCATGCAATGCATGTCCTTACAGTTACAAAGTTGTCTATCCCTAATCTTGGTTTAACTAACTCTCCTGGAGTAAGTGTACAGTTTAAAACTGTGGTATAGCTCTTCTGAGAAAGCCCTTTGGGTGGGCATGAAAATGCTTTATTCCCTCTGCGTTTTCTATCGGTTAATCCTTTCCCATATATATGCATGCTTGCATGTTATTCAACACGTGAGTTACGATTCCGGTTGCGATTGCTTTGTTGACGTTTCTCGCGTGATTCGCGTCCTTCTGCTGAGACGAACACGAGTTTTGCGGAGGAGGTGATTGCAACATCTAGCTGACAGGCGTTTACATCTCCTTATGACCAGCCAGTGGGCGACACCATGCACTTTCGAAAGCCACAGCCTTGTCATTTGATACATGAATGCACCTGCTGCCATTGATGGTATCATTTATATGCAAACAAATAGGAACTTCTAGGGTGAAGTTTCTGAAGTTTCTCAGGCACATGCACTTCCTTTTCCACTAATGTGGAAGACCATAAAAAGTAATTTCATCGATTCCGGAGTGCGACATGAATTTGACTTATATGATATTGTTACATAATATTGAATATGCCCATGCATCTATATACACGAGCAACTCCTCGTGAGATCAATTCGACGTTTGAGTTTCAGCGCTTTTGATGCATGCATGTGAAATAGTGGGTGAATAATAAATATTGAATATATAGAAGTATATAGCTATGAATCCGAGCATTCAGTTGTAACTTCCTCGTTCCCATCTGTCAAGAGGGAAGATTATTTATAATAGGGCGTTTTAAACGCAAAAAATCTAAGTGATCAAACACGCCTAAATTATCCTGATGAGATATATGTATATGGTACTTGTCAAGTTCATCTGGGATGCATTTCAGTGTATTGCAAAACATTCAATTATACTAATTAAGAGTTATATAACTGAGAAATGAAAATAACACATATCTATAGACTTAACAACGAATTGGATATACTATAGTTTAGATGTTTCAACAAGGTGTATCCTCTCTATACTATAAGGATCATCACAGCATAGGTCAGTGAATTTGAACATCCTGTTTTGATTGAAGATTACTTCGTTTTCATTCCTGTAATATTTCACGAGTGCGTGTCCTGGCCTGTTGTGTCTACCTTGTCTTGCAACGTGCCTGACTCCACGGGCCGAATTTTAAAATTTTACATGCTTGAACAATCGTGTCGATTATGCTCATGCAGGAGATAACAGATTTGTGTTGTATTTTTGCAACGGTTTTCTCAATTTTCTGCAAATTAGAAACTCGGTATGACGACCAGGAAGGGCACTATTGTTTACATTGTGATGTCAACTTGTGTATAAGCATGTGACACCGTGATGAGATATATACCGACCATCCGACGGGGCCAATCTTCCTGTCGCGAAGTGCATGTCCACATTTGGTATATTTACGCTATTGAGTATTGCAACAACCGAGTCTCCGCTAACAGTTGTAAATAATAACTATAATGAATTATAGTGAAATCATGCAAGCCAACATTTTTGTCATGTTTGTTTTGTAATAGGTCGCTATAACCTATTATAAAATAACCTATAACTATAGCCTATAGGTTATTTTGACCTATTTGGTATACGTAAGAATAACGAGCTATAAAAGATATATCTTAAACCGGTTCTCTCAGATTCATCCAAACAACCTTTTTTATTATTTTAACCCATCAGTTTTTACAGTGTAATATTGAAGTCACTTTCATAACTTGTTCTAAGAAACCGATAGAGGAAGGGAGGAGTGTCTGAATACATTCAAAATCGACGCATCTTGAAACAATCATAAATATAGATGAAACAATATTCGCGAGTACCACCTACTTCCAAGAAAATATCAGTAACCTTCCCTTTGCCAAATAGGAATTTCAATATACGGGTGTGTTTAACAGCACATATCAATATATAGTAGCTAATATTATCCTTCGTCCTCGCTCTTAACAAGAGGACAGGTTTCAGGATGAAAATGCGGAGGGTTAAGTCCCCTAACATACATTCATCCGAAGATGAAGAGTTTAAATGCCGCCTATATCGCTCCGTCTATTGCCATTGCATGGATAATGTAAAAAAGATGCTATGCAGTATGTAGATTGAAACGTGTCTAACTATATGCAACAAACGTGCTGTTTGATACAGCGATGACGTAATGGCGTTTCTCCACACAGCAACGTAAACATCGTCGTCGGCCATGCTGTTGTTTTTATCACGTTTGATCTCCGATTCACACAAGTGCTCTTAAACATTGCGTGGTATAACAGTGTCCCTCACGCGCGAGTCTCATGTGAAGTGCCCCTTTATTGATATTCATATAGTCACAGCGACTTAACACAGCATTGTATAGATGCATGGCAGGCAATTTCCCTCATTTTTGTCCCGTCTAAGTCGTTGCGATACAAACCACTTTATCATGCGATACAAACCGCATTGTTTACAAACTGTGAATAGTTACCCCTGTATACATTGTGTGACAAATGCGGTTATATATATTTAGGGCATAACACCTAAAGGAAGAGCATGTATTGGATAATTTGTGTAGTACGCCATACGCTATACTGCCAGAAACCTCCATTTCAATGCAATTTTGTATTGCCCGTAGAGAACTCGATGAATGCAAGCACGAGACACCCTGAAATTGTGTTATCAGTTCTTGATCAGTAAAGAAAACCTTTCGTGAAAATAGTCGTGAAAAAGTTAATATAAGGTTTCTAGGTTCTGGGAATGTTTTCTGAGAATGATTGTTTCTAAGAAATTAGGACTTGCCAATGTGTACGTGCATGAATGGGGATGCTAAAAATACTAGTTAACTAATACACTGTACGTGCATGCATGTGTATGATATATATTAATGTATCGTGTGCATTCTTGAAAACACCACGCAAATTTGAAGTGCTCTTGACTCCGGCCTACACGTCAACAATATATCAAAAAACAAACAATATCACATAGGATGCAGTGAAAAACAAAAACACGGAATATTGGGTCTTCCTATAAGAGTTGAAATGCCCTTTCCGATGAATTTTAATCCGAAATGTAAACATGCACTTGAAAACAAACAGACTAAATAAAATACGTGCATGTAGTTGTAGATTTTTTATGCCGTCCTTTCTACACTTCATGCTTTGAGAGTTCATGTATTATGCAAAGTAAGACCGCTTTAATCATTTATTTTAGTTCTGATTAAACCCTCAAAATCCTCTTTTTCATTTTGCAATACCTGCGCAAAACTTAATATGTCCGAGAAATGCGCCCCCACACGCAGCCCTAGAGTATAAGAATCAAATTTCCAATTCAGTTTATACAAAGCCGTAACAAAATCCGAAGCTTATAAAAGCTTTAGGTGGCTTGAAAAACATCTGACGATCATAAACCCAGAATTGATGAACTCATATTCGGTCCAATAACGTCCTTATCGCGATCTGCGCGTGTTTTTTTTGTCCAATATTTGCGTGCAGATGTTAAGCTGAATTTTGCTCCCACAAAGTTGATGATTAAAAAGATACTCTGTTAGTTTACTGGATAGAAATGGATGAATATTTTAGGAAATATATATATAGGGTTGTTATTGGACTTTGAGAGCCAAAAGTATGGTTGTGATTTGTGAGCTTTGAAACTAGATCTTCCGACATTAAAATGACAGTATTGAATTTAGTAATTGAGCTGTCAGTTTAAAAGATACACTGTGTGCAGGGGATATTATATAGTGTTTGCATGTGGACAAGTGAAAAACTGTTTTTGTGATGTTGACGAGCAAACTTAATTTTTATATGCAAATATATAGTTAACAAAGAATGATTTAGGCATTTAGCGTAGTGCATGCATATTGGTACATAAAACTTTCGGGGTGATATGTAGCTACCTTGTATATATAGTGCTGATATATTCACAAGCCGATACACTGAAACTTGGCTATCTTGCAAAAGGATTCGATGCATGCAATCCCCACAGCTTATGGCAATTAGACAGGATGTGTCTTGGATATACAATTAATTAACCCTGTTTGAGGGGGTTGGGATCATCGAGACATCGAATGAGAAAGCTGTAAACGTGTGTGGGATAATCTTCTTAAAAAAAGGATGAGCCACAGCTGTTTATTTGAAATTTCTAAAACCTTCCTGTATGAATCAAACAGCCCTGTCAGGATGAATGCTCGGGAAAAACCTTTTCGACTTGTGAAGAACAGAAGAGAAGACAAGTCTTGTTGGATTAAATCTTGACAACGGGTCATGTTGATGCATCGAGCCATGAAACTTTTTTTGAGCCGACTTAGAAGAGTGACTTGTAACTTTTACATTCATTCCCGTTTCTGTGATTTTATTCCGAGAATTTCACTTCGGTTGAATTTAGCTGTGAAAGCACATAGCTGAGTGCATGTACTTTCCCAGGGTACTTGTGAGCGATACCAATCAGAAGAAGGTGGGGTCATTGAAAGCACGGGATGGATGACCTTGCAACCTTTTTGCCAGTTTTTTTTGCCAGCTGGTACTTGTAACTTGTGTGTGTTTTCCTTGTACATCTCTTCATAAGCGATACAATCAGAACAGAGCTATAAGTCAATAATAGGCGGATGAACGATTTCTGCATATGGCATCGTGCTGGCGTTGAGGTAGTCCTTGTGTGAAGTGTAGGCTTTCCTTAAACACTTTAAGCCATCCAACCAGAGCGAAGCCAAGTGACTGATAAGGTGATGAACGATCTCTATTGCATCGTGCTGGCGTTGTTGCAATACTTGTGTGAAGTGTAGGCTTTCCCAGAATACTTCTAAACGGTCAAACCGGAGCAGAAAGCGCGACCGATGAGTCCAGTACTGCATGCATGCCGCGTACTCTGCATCATGAAATTGTATGAGTCTTTGTGCGCTGCGCCATCATCAGTTTGCTGTAGTATAAAATTGGCACGAGCAATTAATTGTATTTAACAATATCCAAGCGTTCACTCGGCTAGACTTTGACATAAAATCCTTAAAATGTTATATGCCGTGCCTCACGTGGCTCGTTGCGTGTCTGTCACATGCGGGAGAAATGATTTATGAAAACCGCGATATTGCTGCTAACCAATTTTTGTCACAGTTTAATCAGATGCTAGATTGTATGTGCATGCCGGCAACAGTTGGAATGTTCCAACATGCATGATTGTTAGTAAACGTCAGATGAAATATATCAGTCCGGATGCATGTATTTATGTTCCATCGGGTACTTAGATCGCTATACAAGACTCTTGCAAGCCATTTAGCTTAAACTGATCAGTGCATGATGTTGTGCATTATTGGTTTTCTACGTGATTAAAAAGAGATATGGCAGATACCGTATAGCAGTAATGCATTTAACAGTGTTGAAACCCCACACAATCCAACCAAAAACACACGATTAGCAACACAGGGTTCTTGGCTATCTCATTTGCACTGGTCATGACTCGTGCTCTTGCTAAATAACAATAAGTTATAGCTACCACACCGAAATCAATTAGCCGAACATGGCAGTGAATCTTACACAAGCACACAAGCATGTCACTACTTGTTTTGCATACAATTCTGCATTTGAGAATTGAGAGTGACAGCAGACGAATACCGTGCCTTCACATGACAGGCTGTCTTCCAATATCAAGTGCATTTCCCCAACACAATCAACGGATGTTGATGCTAGCTATATCAATGCCAGCAGAATAGCCAATCACAATGAGGTGGTCAAAATATACATCTAGGTCTACATCTTGTGATAATTTGCAACGCATGATAATTCATGGATCGAAACTCGAAAGTTGCTTGCTTGCGAATTGCGATCAAATTTTAAATACTAGTAGGATAATCTGAGATCAACGCGATAAACATTAAATCATTTATTTGAAAGAAAACAATAATGAGAGGTTTTTGTTGCATTCCAATTTTATAATGCATAGTGAAAGGTTTCATTGTGGGGATTTAATAAAGACACTTCAACAACTCGGAACTTAAGTCTTAAAAATTAGGACAACCCATCGTGTTCCTTCCTGTATAACCAGGGTGTTCCGCATTCCCTGTATACGTCATCCGACAATATGATAAACTTCCTCAATCAATTCACACCAAAGGCCATTATGTATGTTGTCATATATTTATCCAGCATTATATACATAGTTTTATGATAGGTAAGAATCTATAGTTCTGGCCATTTTAGTAAATCCTTACTGATCTCATGCCCATCCCTTCAAGAGCTAGTCAGGGTGGCTGTTAGGACCAGAGTCTATTCCAAATTTATAGGACGTACGGATTAAGACCAATGTCTTGTATCGTAAAAGCCTATTTATATTATGCGATTTGTCGTATATGATTCAGTCGATTCTTACCCTGGCATGTGAACGTATAACCCAGAATCACGACACTTTAAATTCCACCGTGAACAATATGAATGAAGATTGTGGTATATAGGCACTCTTTTGCATTCGTCAGAATGATAATTGCACACAACTTATCGTGCAGTCTAAGGTCCTGTTTACATGGAGCGAGTTATCCCGGCCAGGCGAGGTAAAAAGCCCATCACATCAAAGGCTTAACCTGATTAGTCTTTCATTATATGCAGTTTTCACCTCGGCTAGTTGGGATAACTCGCTCCATGTAAACAGACCTAAATGGCTGGTATATTAAAGTAATTAAACAGTATAAACGTATACATGGAGTGTTGGGTCTCAATCGCCACATGTATAATAAATATACCGCTAGACAGTATTTCTACGGCAGGCTCGAGAGCTTAGTTTTGGCAATCTTACCTCGAATCTTTGATGTAGGAATAGTTCTTTCATTGATCAAAAAGAATGCATTCATTTCTATGTCACTCGACACCCTCGTAAACGTGAGTTTATAAATAGTGACGGAACCCTCGTATGGTAGTAAACGTGAGTAAGGTTTTAGCGAATACAGAAGAACGTGCGTTTATGGGGCCACAATAACTTTCCCATATCAACCCATCGTTAGGTTTCTGCATGCAAACTCGTATTCTAAAGATGATCGACCGAAAATATGCTTTTAGGATGTCGTATGTACTCATCTGAGGATAGAAATGTATATACGTGAATTTGAGAAACGCCGCTACGTGAAAAATTTCAACAAGATTACGAGGAAAAAAGCTTAAACACTCATATGAATATTTGAACCTGCGGAGTCGATGACTTTAATGAGATTTCACTGTCAATCAAATCTTTTCCATGCAACCATGCCCGCTCATCATGCCTAATTCTATTAACACGAGATCTAAAAGAGTCCTGTAAATCCTGTGATTAGGACGCCAAAAGTCAAAGACCTGCACTTTTATACTCCAATTCAGTCTATTTTAAGTTGCTCACAAATACATTCTTTATGAGGTGCATGATATAAGCTTTTTATAGCGTGCATGCACGAATCCGGCAATGACCTCAACGGTAGCTATTGTAGTCGTGGAGATACAAAGCTCTTTTCTAAAGCTGTTTTAGATAAATACCATGCTATATTATTCAGGCATGTATGGTAGCCAAATGACGAGATTATCAATTATATATATATATATATACACATATATATACATAGTTCAATAATTGATGCTTTGTGTCAGAGTTAAGAAATGAAATGTCTTTCAGAGTTAAAGTAAAAGACATGTAAAAAAAACTCAAAAATAGCGAAAATTGCAACCGGGACAAATATTTGTGTGAGAAGAGGTCACGAACATCGAGAGTTGTGAAAACGCACGGAAAGCAATCACGTTTTTCAGTACGATTTTTTTCACGATCTTACATCGCCACACATCTGATCAACGTTATCAACATTATCAAATGTCTCCAAACAGTGCAGACGTATGTCTGCATTGCCACATTGCATTTCACATTGTCCTGTGAAAATTCTTTGCCGTTTAAAAAATGACCAACTTGGTTTTCTCGGTGGCAACTTTATTTGGCGCTGAAACCGGTGAAAAATTGTTTCAAATAACTATTCATAAACAGGTCGTTTCGTTCACCTCTTTTCAAAACCAATATTAGATCATAAACAGATAAACTAAAGTTTGTACACTTTACTATATGAATAATTGAATGTCCATAACATGATTTGATCCACAGTCACAGGCAGATATCCTTTTAAACAATTCGGTGAAATCAGTCGTGTATGTACGGTGTACCTTTAATTGTGACCTAGGATGTCGTCTCCTTCCACCGAGGTTTTGAAAAAGGGAGGATAGGTACTGTTTGGGTGACTCTTGAAATAATTTCTGTTAGTTTTTGATCTGCTACAAGCACGTACGATTTCGTACCGGAAACATGGTATAAAACACCGAGCTTTTCTCGTTATCGCCTTGAAGATTTTTGGAATCGTACAGTAGACATGCATCCATTACGAATTCATCAGGGAAATACAGCATATTCCCTCGATAATTTGTGGTATAGTAGCGCCGTGCGTGCGTGGGTATGTGTCGTCAGTAATTCCATTCACTGGCTATCAGGAACTGATACGATACCTGCCGCAAATGTTAAATTCTATGAAAACCATCATTACAGCTCGTTTCGAACACTTGATTGTCTATATATATCTAGCCCACTTGGACATGACTATATATAAACTAATTTTATAGTATACAAACGGTGAAACAAAATGAATATGAATATTCTAAAAAAACACAAAATTTTTATATATATATATAAATATAGTATTCGCATATATGTAGCTACAACAGTTGATCAAGTGGCACTCGGCAGACAGCTTGGTTGATAAATATAGTCCATTTATTTTTTTCACGCGCTTACTTTGAAAGTTACTCAAGTGCCTTTTTATCGTCTCGTATGCAAGGCAAGTTAATTGTTGACATAGGGCCACATATAGGCATTGATATGATGCATTACTACATTTGGGTTATAATAAAACGAATTTCATAATATAACACCAGTATACTAGTATATAACGGTACTCAATTTCGACTCGATCTTTAAACTGGCTGTCGCTCGAGTGGTTTCCTAACATAAATATAGAATTCAATTATATATTCTCCCTCCTACACGTACTGTTTCTGTACTGTACTTTTGACTGTGCAGCACCCAGCTGTTTTCATAGCTCCTCCCACGTCTTTTCCCAAATAAACTCTCGAACGTCGGTCGAGTCTATTCCAATATATTTTCCATAACGGGGAATGCAAATCCATGTGCATTAGGCATTAACAAGAGAGATATAGCCGTTATATTATGGCAGCGAGCTTACCTACACATATGGCTACAAAATCCGCTTACTCGCGCCTAATGTTATAATCTTGCACACACAAGCTGTCGTGACACATCGCATTACCTCGCCGTCTACCGTCTCCGAAACTTCGTGTCCGAATTGAAATCAGCATCTTCGGACGGAGTTCTCCAAAATAGCATCTCATTTTTGACGAAACACGTAGCGTTATCGCACACTTGTTTGTTCTCTAATAGCGAACTCGTTTTCGGCACGGCCGTTGCGAAGCAGCTGCTCCTATTTTTAGCCGGACCGAGCTAAATTTGGCCGCAAGATATTGACAAATTACGTCTCCTTGATGCGATTTAATACGGTTGGCTTTGCCGAGGGGCAGGTGGCAAGTATGCCATGCATTATTGATGATCGAAAAACGCATGCATAATAGCAAGCGTTTGCAATGGCCGTTATGCCGATTCCGCCATGAAGAAGAACTTCATATCCGGCTGAACTGGAAGGCCGGTACTCCCGAGATGGTGATATTTGAGACGAATTTTCGGGTCAGCGAAGGTAACGCGAAGTTCCGCTTCGCATGACGTCAGGCATTCGCCAGTTTTGTTGTCGTCTCCAGGCAACCAAACAAAGCAACACCCTGTCTCAATATCTCGAAACTGTCACGGCTCATCATGTGTTCTTAATATTGTTTAATAGCTAGCATCCCGTTTGAAGAGTCCCCGCTGATTCCCATCGGCGTTCAAAAAGCACCAAACCGCTTCAAATGCATGCCATGTCGATGTCGTCGGCC